>NC_137888.1:129338907-130003049 GCF_963455335.1 Martes martes
CCATCTTCTTGATTATTAATCCTGCTAGAAAAGGTTGTGCAGTGACATGGATCGGTTAGATGATGAGGGACATGGATTTACAGGCAGGAGCAGTGGTTGTCACACTTGAATAGCTTTCTGAACCACCCCCCCCACACACACACACAGCCACACATGCACACACGTGTGCATACACACGGAGATCTTTTTTTCCCCCCCAGTAGATCAGGGGCAATTCCTGATAATTTGCATTTCTAACAAGTGCCTAGGTGATGCGGATGCTGCTAGTCCATGGACCACACTTTGAGAACCACTGGCCTGGTCAAGGACTCACCAGTGAAACCGCCTTTCCTTCCTACTCCTTTACCCAGCTTAGAATCCTAATCCCTTCCTTTCCCTAAACCTGTACTCAAATTATTACATTGAAACATCTGTTTTAAAGCAAGTAAATTTAATCAGCCCAGTTTCAAATAACAGTGTCAATAGAAGTAGGCCTATTTAGTACTCACATTTTAGTTAGCATAAAACTGAAGATTGGTCTCTTTAGTAATCAGTTGGCTTCATCATCATCTTTCCATTAGAAAAGAAAAATCTCAAATCTCTAATTGAAAAATCTTCATTTTTCCTCATACTGTAATAATTACATTTGTTTAATCTACACTTATATTTTGGGTATTTCAAGTTTTTTTTTTAACCTTATACCTTCAATTTTAATTGCTTGACTAAACATATTTTTGAAATAACTAAGAAAATTTAAAACAAAATACTGTATAATTTAAGAAAATAAAGTCTTAATAGAATATCTGCTTTGAGGGGGAAATTATCTGCATTTTTTTAGAGTCACCAGTGACCAACAGTAGCAGCTTCTTGAGGTCTTCCCTAAAATTTTTAAATGTTTCTCTGTTATTAATTGCATTGGGAAATCTGCTTGCATTGAAAGATACATTGTATTTACCTGTTCCACATTGGTTATAATTCATTATACAAATAAGTATTTACCAGTGTTACTTTGGAATGTGAGGTAAATACATATTTACCAGAGTTCATTTTATTTTATTTTATTTTATTTTATTTAAAGATTTTATTTATTTATTTGACAGAGAGATCACAAGTAGGCAAAGAGGCAGGCAGAGGGAGCGGGGGAAGCAGGATCCCTGCTGAGCAGAGAGCCCAATGCAGGGCTCCATCCCAGGACCCTGAGATCATGACCTGAGCCGAAGGCAGAGGCTTAACCCACTGAGCCACCCAGGCGCCCCTAATTTTTACTTTTTTTGGAAATAGTTTTTTGTGCAGAGGATTTGAGAATCTAAACTCAATTTAGATTAATGGGGAAAATGTTTACATCTAAAATATAAAACCATTCTAGCAGAATAACTTTTTAGTTGCATTATGCTGTTAACAGCTAATAAAGCCCTATCTTTGAAATATCACAGTTTTGTGTAATTCATTCTAAATACGATTTTAAGACTAGTATGTGTCATGATGTGTCCCTCACACCCTGCCCTAACACCTTTTTAAAGTTTCGGTTCTTGTTCTGTAATGGCAATTACATTCCAGCGTAACTTCTAATAGATGATGGTTCAGGGTCTAACATTCTCCCTTTCTTTCAGTCTTAGTTTTGAGGAAGAAATAGCTATGGATGATATGTAAATAGTGTGTGAGATGGGGTGTGACTGTTGATTCTGTCCTCAACATAGCCCATTGTTTTGTGGTGAATCTTAATGGTGCTTTTTGTAGGTTTTTTTAAAAAAAGAAAGAAGTCAGGAAAGAATGAAAGAAAGAATAAACAAAAAACAGTAAAAATGCACTCTGCTTTATTAGGGGCAAACAGTTAGGTCCTTGTCTGAAAGGACTTGAAGGACACCGATGGTGGTGATAATTCCATAACAGTGGGCATGCGTGGTGCACTTCCCTGCCAGATGTTTTATGAAGCTTCGAGTCGTGACAGCGGCATGCCTGAAGGGTTTTTTTCTGGATGTCTGGAATTTATTTATTTATTCCCTTATTTATTTAAATTCTGAAGCCCACATTGAAGTCAGAAAAAGTTCATTCAACTACTTTTAAAAGATTCTTTTCTTTCTGGATAAAGGATAATCTAACAGTCTTGTCTCCAAGTCTGGGCTAATTAGAACAACCCATATAGGGGCACCTGGGTGGCTCAGTGGGATAAGCCTCTGCCTTCGGCTCAGTCATGATCCCAGGGTCCTGGGATTGAGCCCCGAGTCGGGCTGTCTGTTCAGCGAGGAGCCTGTTACCCCCTCTCTCTTTGCCTGCTGCTCTGCCTACTTGTCATCTCTCTCTCTGTCAAATAAATAAAATCTTAAAAAAAAAAAACATATATTTTCAGACATAATCTTATTACGTTAAAGTTGTCAGTGCTCTTTTAATTCTTACTGCCCTTTGGCCTCAAAATAGAAAAAATAGGTGCTTACCTTGATAATGTTAACCCTGGTAGTAGAAATGAAAGGAGTGAGGGAGATCAGATGACTGGTAGAGCACCTTTGCACATTTACTGAGATTTGGTTAATTTGGGTTCTTTCGTTAAAATACCACATTAATGCAGAAATATGGTTGCCCATCAAAGTCTTAAAGTGATTAAAACACCAGGTGGATTTTTAAAAGAGCAAAAACTCTTTGAGCTCTGTGCCCAGTCCTTCACTCTGTCAGAAACCTTCCCCACTAGCCCACTGTCCTTCTGTTTAGCAGATGTTTGCTCAAACTCTAGGAGGGGAAAACAAGGCATGTGCTGCCTTCAGGATATAGTTGCTGTTTGGCCCTATACATTTCCAATTTTATGTCATTTTTAATAAGTTACTTTATTTACTGTTATTGAAAGCAGTACATTTTTTAAGCATTGTAATGAAACAGTTTTCAAAATGAGTGACTAAACTGTAGAAGGAAATCATCTCTATAAAAAAAATCCTTTTCAAATCAGTCAAAAGTGAATGTCTGTTTCAAGATAAAGGAGAGTTTGAAGGGTGGTGTTTTAGGGTTATATTTTGTTGTTTTTTGCTTTAAAGATTTGTATAGTAATCATTTATAATAGTCTTTTAGCTCTATGAAATAACTTTTTTTTTTTCTAAAAATCAGCAAAATTAAGGCCTAATTTGAGGCAGGGAATGGCTGAAAGCATGGGTTTTTGCTTCTCAGTAGCTGTGTGACCTAGATAGCTTTATCAACTCTCTGTTGTCTCATTTTTAACATAAGAATAATTATTGCATCTACCTCCTAGCCATGTTGTAAGGACTGAGTGAGATGATGCACAGAAAGCGATTAGGTCAGGGCCTGGCATGTATTAAAATGCTCAGGAGTATTAGTTAGTATCACTGTTGTCGATATTATTGCTTATTAATTTGTTTCAGATTTTAAAAGAAAAATCTTTTTGTAATAGGAAATATCTTTTAAAATGAAGAAAAAACATGAAGTCATTAGGAATTATATTGTGGGATTTTCTAATATGTCTAGTTATTATGTTCTTAAGACTGACTTGTGTAGCAGAGCTGTAGCTTTACAAGCACTCTAGGTAATTTTAAGATTGCATACTACCTGCTACATCTAGAATTTACTGAGTAACGAGAATGCCTCTGAAATAGCTTCATGCCATTCTGATATGCTGGACGTTTTTCCTATTGTTGCTCTATTCTGTTTCCGAAGAGGCAGTATGACCTGGGTTGAAAGCATGGCCAGATGCTTCCATTTACCAGGGATCTGTCCTTGGGCAAGTGGCTTAACATGTCTGAGTATAGATTTCTTTGTCTTTACCATGGGACATGCATGGGAGCATGTGGTTTCTAAGATTCCTTTTGTTCCAAAAAATTATTTATGAAAAATAATCCCTCAGTTTTCCAAGTGGTATAACATATGTATATTCATGAAGAAGAAGTAAGACATAACAATAGATTCAACAATACACAGCAATATGGTCTATATGGTCTTCTGGTCAATTGAAGAAAGTGGTATGGCTAACGACCTGCAGAAGATTGTTATGTCCTTCTGTTATGAAATTATTAGTTATTTGAGATCTCTTTTTTAAGAAGTTCACATTGAACTTGGGACATCAAGTATGGTTTTCTGGATTTATTTAGGACAGCCAGGAAATGCTTCCTTTTTTTAAGAGGACTCAGAGGAATCACTGCACATTTGGCTCTTTGTACTGTTGAATAAGCTAGATTTGAAGTTGGGAGGCTATAAGCAATGTGCTCTTAGCATTCACTTGTTGATAAAAATGTTCCCAGATATTGATGGGAGGTTTATGGTTTTCAGACAGAAACAATGCATTGTACATCTCAGGTCATGCTGTCACAAACTCATCCTAGAAAGTAACAGCTATATAGCTATTTCATGCCAGCTTTTAACGAAATGTGATAGAGCACAAAGCAACTGAAAAATTCCCCATGCCTTACTTGTGGGCTCAGGAGCTGTACATCACTGGTTAAATAGGTTTAGACACACTGAATTGGTAGAAATTGACTCCCAGAGTTCCTACAGGGGTCTTCAGAAATACTTTATCCTTGGAATGTGTGGAGATGAAAGTAGGTAGATAATCTCTATCTCCATGAGTTTGTTGAAATGAGAAGCTGTAATTAAAGATTAAAACGTTTGTGCCTTAGTAGTTTATCATAAATTAAAAGCTAATCCTGATGGAGATAGTGAATTAGTTCATAGGGCCTTTTATATGCATGTCATTTATTTTAGTAAAAAAATGTCCTTTTTTGTTTACTAAAAAAATTTTTTTAATTGAAAGCTTTTGGGTGGTTTGAATCTAAAACATAGTTTTAACAAAGTAATGTTAAATTATATCCAACAAGAAATTCTTTTGATTGTTGATTTGTACTTTATGCCTTTATATTCCACATTACTTTTTCACAAGGAGAGATACCATCTTACTCTAATCAGTTCTCAGTCATTGAGCTTCATAAAGAAGCACCTCAGTCATGATTTTGACCAGAACCTGATGTGAATCTCCATGTCCCTGTATTCGTACGTAATATTTAACCATAGAGAAGCTGGTTTTAAACCAATGATTTCTTCATCTTCCACCCTTACCTCCATAAAAATATGGCCTGATCTTGGGGCATCCTTAGAGAAGTCAAGAGTCCTCTCTTCCATTTAGTACTACTCAGTTACTGGTTCCTCTGAGGGATTATGTACAAGTGAGTTAAACTTTTTATAGCTTTAAATCAGCTAAAGAGAGAACATGAAAGCTTAATTTAGAAATGGTTCTGATATAAAAACCTCTACTTACAGTACGGATTTTGATTCCTTTTAATAAAGAAAATCAAGTACTTTGTAGCCCATGTGACACTTGATAACAAACACTTTCGGTTCTCTTTTTGTGGTTAAAAGTAGAAAGACAGTGCAGTGAGATAAGCATGTGAAGCTGAGGGAACAGAATGAGCAAGACAGGAAAGAGAGTGCCTTACTTAGGGATTCACGGAGTAATCTGCTATGGTGAGGATTCGTGATGGGCAGTGTCTGAAAGGTTGACTGGACCCAGTTATAAAAGGCCTTGTATGCCCCAAGCTAAAGAAGTTACTGTGAACCACTTAAGGTTATGGTTTAGTTTGCTTATTTTTTTGTTGTTGTTGCTATTTTGCTTTTTAAAGCAGGGGACAGCTTGTGTGAAAAGACTGTTGTCTTGGGAATGTCACTCTAGTGACTATGAAGGAGGATAGCTTGAAGAGAGAGAGATGTTAACTTTCTGTGTCTGAAACATTATAATTGAATGGCTGGGGTACTTCTGGTTGGATCTGATCAGTACATCTGTGGAATGGGTTAGTAGAAGAATTCTTGCCAGAGGGCAAGATTTGTGGAGCTCCGGCTTGTTAGTAATAGACTCAAGAATCAGCCGACTTTTTTCAAAGAGCCAGATATTAAATATTTGAGTTACAAGCATTATGTTCTCTGTTGAAACTACTCAGCTTTGCCATTATAGCTCCATAGCAGCCATAGGCAATAAGTAATAAAAGTACAAGGCTGAGTTCCAGTAAAACTTTTTATTTACAAAACAAGTGGCCACTGCAGGTCAACCCCTGATGTAAACTCTGTTGAAAAGAGAGTCAGCAACAGGTTTCTATAACCATCTTTTCATGTCACAGCAAAGGGAAAGGAATGTCTCAAGGAGCATTAGGGAAGCAGGAAAATAGGGAGGAAATGATGATTGAGAGTATTGGGGGAGGGTGGTAAACAGGGAGAATAGAGGACTACTCTTTCTCTTCTAAAAAAGGCCATAGAAATTTGAATACTGACTAGGTATTTGATATTAAAGAGTTACTAATATTTTTAGTTTATGATAATGGTATTGTGGTTTGAGCCTGGGATTGAGCCCCGCATCGGGCTCTCTGCTGAGCAGGGAACCTGCTTCCTTCTCTCTCTCTCTCTGCCTGCCTCTCTGCCTACTTGTGATCTCTGCCTGTCAAATAAATAAATAAATAAATCTTTAAGAAATAAATAAATAAATAAAAAGGATCCTTAAAAGAGATCTATGTTAAAATATTTTTGAATGAAATGATGTATCTGGGATTTGTTTAAAAAATAATCCATTGGAGTTGCAGAGGAGGGGAATAGATGAAACAGAATAGGCCTTGAGTTGATAATGATTGACCCTGGGTAATGGGGTATATAGGGATTCACTGTACTAGTCTGTCTGCTTTTCTGTATGTTTTAAAATTTTCCATAATAAAACAATATTTTAATAAAACTCTTTGGATTTGGGAATTAAGGGGGCACAGTTTGCTTCCCAAAGTGGAGAAAGAGGGATACCAAAGAGAGAGAGATAAAAGAAGCTCATGTTGAGGGAAAGCCTCAGTGATGAGAATTTTGGGGGAAGTTCTCCAACGTTCAGAATGAATCAAGTTGAGAGCACTCTTCACCTTTGGACATTTTGTTTTACGCCCTATAAAAATATATCTAGAATCATGGAGTCAAGGGCACTTTCCCACAAAGTGGGGAAATACATGATGGGTTTGTACTAAAACCTGTGTCTACTGGTAGACGTTTGTGCTTTTGATGTAGTATACCAAGGGAATGAAATTCACATAGCAATAATTTCTAGAGATTTCTAGAATGCAGTGGGAAACATTAAATTATGCATTTTCTTCTGTGAGATACTTAGGACAAAATAACTCTGACTTTTCTAGGTTGGGCACAAGGGTTAAACAAAAAACCCTTTCTAAGCTTAAAGTGAACTAAGGGAAAATGGACTGAGAAACAAGGACAGTAGTCTCCTAAATTTAAATAGGATCTCTGAGTTTTTTAATGAATTTTTAGTTTATCAAGTATAAATGCTCTAAATATGTTTCTGTGTTTTCTTAATTTTCTGATCTGTCTCACTAAGTATGGAACTTCTCACATTGTGTTCCTTCTGACTTGAATTTTCCTTTATTTGATTTTTTTCTGCTAACTAAAAACTGCAGCAGAAAAGGGGTAGGGGAAATAAAGCATGTGTGCTATGTATCATTGTTCTATAAAGGTTTTCTTTTATGTGACCTATGAAAACCTTGTATTTGAAATGTGCCTGGGTAGGCTAAGTATAGATCAGTTCTCTTTTTGGCTTTTGTTTTGTTTTGTTTTGTTCTTAAGTTGGGTGACAACTGAGAGAACTCGTAGAATAGATACCTGAACCACCCATGGATCAACAGGTGCACTCTATTCTCCATAATCTGAATTAAGCCAGTAATTTGTCATGTCATTTGCATTTATCCTTTCATTTAAAGGTTATTTATTGAAGAGGTTCCCATTGTACACGGTATAACAACATGATGCATTCTAGAGCTAGATTGAAAAACAGTCTGTAATTAGCTCACAGATAATTAGCACTTTCAGGATGCCACTTTCATCTTACAAGCATTTACTCTTAAAATGAGCTAAAATATCTTCTGTAATTTACCTGGCATTTGTTTTATTGGTGCACATACTAGCACACTTTCTTTTTAAGTGAATCGATGAATCAGTTTGAGAACTCAGAAGGTACCAGCAAACTTTCTACCAAGAATGGCCAGTGTTAGAATGTGGTATTTTAAAAAACGTGTTCAGTTTAGGTTAGTGTTACCAGTCCCCTCTTTTTATCTTTAAAGTGTTAATTTGCCAGACAGTAGGCTAAAATGACTTTGTAAGTATTTCTTCTTTATTTTTAAATTGCCAAGCTTTTTATTTTTCAAATGTTCTAAAATTCAGCATTAACTAGAAATATTTAAGTTTCTGAAGCAAACTTTCAGTAAAATATTTATCATAGTTTCTGTTTTTAGATGTTAATGTCTTTGCACACTTTATAGTGGGTTTTCATTTAATATATGTTAAGTGCTGTTTTAGCTCTTTGACTAGAAATAAACATTATTTTGATTTTTTGAGGCAAAGCAGAATTATGTGCACATCATAAGTGATGAGTTCAGTTGAGTGATGTGAAGAAAATGATGTAAACTACGTTTAAATTGTCCATATATAAGTTACTTTTGACATGCAGTTTGATAATCTGCTGTTAGGTTCTGCACATAGTTTCCATCGTTTTTATGCTAAATTCTTAATTTATTTAAAACAGTTATTTGTGTGGGCTTACTGTAATCCATTACTCGCTGATAATTTATTAAATGCTTAGCAGAGTCCTTGTGGAAATAACATGGTTTTTATTATCTTATGCTTTTGGTCCTTTTTCCTAGTGGCCTGCACATGCAGTGTCTTAAAATAGTCAGCTTTGTTAGAGTTAGGGAACACAACATTAAATATAGGTTGACATCAGGGCACCTGGGTGGCTCACTTGTGAAGTGTTTGCCTTTGGCTCAGATCATGATCCCAGAATTCTGGGAATGAGTCCTACATCGAGCTTCTTGTTCAGGGGGGAGCTGCTTCTCCCTCTCCCACTCCCTCTGCTTGTGTTCCTTCTCTCAGTGTCTCTCTCTGTCAAATAAATAAGTAAAATCTTAAAGAAATAAAAATAGGTTGACATATTATCTAGTGAAATGTGAAGAAGGTGTTAAAGAGTATAAAAATATGTCCGGTATAGTATTGCAATTCATTCTAGCCATTTTGTTGTATCTTCCTATTGATATATTTGACAGAGACAAACTTTAATAATTCCTGACTTATATTTTCAGCTTTCTACCTGCATCACAGAATGCTTCTCTGCAATTTCAGATCTGCAGTTCTCTGCAATTTCAAATTCTCCGCAATTTCAAATTCTCCAGATTTCAAATCTGGAATTTGGAAATCAGGTTGTTTCATTTAAAAATTGAAATTCTAAAAAAAATAATAATAATAATAAAAAAAATAAAAATTGAAATTCTAGATTTTTAAGAAATTGCTTGTCTCTGATTCTGTTTCTCTGTGAGCTTCCTGTTCCAACCTTGAGACCAAGATGTTTCTGTTATCGTATAAAAGTAAAATTTGTCCAGCATTAGGGCATTATTATTGTTTTATTTATTGTTATATTGTCTACTGCCACCTAACACATGACCCCAAAACATAACAGCTTAAAATAATGAACAGTTATTATCTCACAGTTTCCGTGGTCAGGAATCCCATTACAACTTAGCTGAGGACCTGTGGCACATAGTCTCCCACAGGGGTTACAGTCAGGCCATCAGTCAAAGCTGCAGTCATCTCGGTTAAGCTTGGGGAGCACTGCCTCCAAGCTCACTAATGTGGCCTTTGGCAAGCCTCAGGACCGCAGTCGTTGGCTGGAGATATCTTCACCAATGACTCTCCATGGGAAATGACAGTTGACTTCCTTCAGAGCCTCAAGGGAAGAGTGTGCCAAGTTGGAAGCCATGGTCTCTTTCTAATCTAATGTCAGAAGTGACGTCTTACCATTTTGTCATAGTTTATTCCTTAGACATGAGTTTCTAGGTCCACGCAGACTCCACGAGAGGTGATTACACAAGGGCATGAATACCAGGAGATGGAGATCTTAGTGATTTCCTGCCCCAGAGCTTATGACTACTTGGGAATTTCTAAAAATTTACCACTTTTACTGTGTTGTTTCACAGGATTATGATGATAAAACTCCCTGTTCAGAAAGAACTCCCTTTGCTTCACTTGTTCTTGTCTCATCATCTTGAATTAATCATCTTATATGGAGTGAGGCTCCAGGAAAGGGTACAAACTAGGGCACAGATAAATGTTCATTTGTAGTTTTTCTTGCATAGCTTTTCCTAGGTATTTAGATAAGCAACATTGTTAAAACTCTAAGGTACTCTTAAGAAAATGCACAATTAGGAATATTCTATATTCTGCTTATTATATAAATTCTAATGTTTATCTTGTTCAGCATTGGTAAAGGTTTTCAAGGTGTCATGAAAAGATGGGGATTTAAAGGCCAGCCTGCTACTCATGGTCAAACAAAAACTCACAGGAGACCTGGAGCTATTTCAACTGGTGTAAGTATAACTTAGTGGTCCCCTTTTTAATGCTAAATATTCAGCTTCTACGCATAGAGTGCTTTAGTCTGTCCTTGGGGTCAGGTCACATTATTTTAATCTGACTCCAGATGGGTCACAGTACTTGTCACATTTTTATGGGTCCTGGCCTCACTTACTTTCCAGAACCAGACTTGAATCATTTAGTAATAGCCCCCATACTTATAACCAGTATTCTCAGTACTTTCCTGCCTACTTCCTCACTTCCATCTCTGCCTCCCATCCTACCCTTTGAAGTCAGGAATTAGAATGTCCTTCTATCTGCCCCACCAGGTCCTTCACAAATTCATTTACGTGTCAACACAGTTGGGAAGGATTGTCAAGGACAGTATCATGGTACAAGGGAAGAGTAGTAGAGAAGAAATGTAGAAACAGTAAGAGCACAGAAAATGGAGAAGGAGTTTTGTATTCTGAAATAATTTTCTGTAAGTTGTAGGATTGAATGGAAAAGTAAATATATTGATAATGGGGGCAAGTTTCTCACTATAAGGGAATGGTAGAGCAAATGGGGCAAGATTTAAACACTTGGTGAGTTTGGGTAAAAAGTATGAGAGTTTTTTGTATTTTGCAACTTCTTTATGAATGTGAAATTATGCAGTTATAAATTATATGAAAATAAATTTTTATAAAAATTAGATCATAGATGTAAATTTAAGAGCTAAATTATAAAAGTCTTTTAAGAAGACACAGGAGTAACTCTATGACCTTGGGTTAGGCAAAGCCTGAGATAGGATGCCAAAAATGCAAATAACAAAAGAAAATACAGATAACTTAGGCTTCATCAAAATTTAAACTTTTCTGTTGCAAACAGTACAATCAAGAAAATGAAAAGACAGCTCACAGGATGGAAGAAAATATTTGCAAATCATGTATCTGCTAAAATTTATAATCCAGAATATGAAAATATAACCCAATTCAGGGCGCCTGGGTGGCTGAGTTGGTTAAGCAACCAACTCTTGATTTTGGCTCCGGTCATGATCTCAAGGTCCTGAGATTGAGCTCCGCATTGGCCTCCACACTCAGTGAAGAATCTGCTTGAGATTCTCACTCTCTCTCTCCCTTCCCCTCCCCCTGCTCCTACACGTGGGCGCATGTGCTCTCCCCCTCCTTCTCTTTCTCTCTCCCAAATAAGTCTTTAAAAAAAGAAAAAGATAACCCAATTTAATCCAAAGGATTTGAATAGGTGTTTTTCCATAGAAGATATATAAATGGCCAATTAGCATATGAAGAAATGCTTAACATCTTTAGCCATTAGGGAAAAGCAAATCAAAACCACAGTAAGATAGCACTTCAACACATACTGGGATGGTTAGAAATAAAAAGATAGATGGATAGTAAGAAATGTTTGCAAGGATGTGGAAAAATTGGAACCCTCATACATTGTTGATAGGAATGTGGAAATAACAGCTGCTTTGGAAAAGTTTGACAGTTGCTAAAGATGTTAGTGTAAAGTTACCATACCAGTTAGCAATTCCACTCATAGGTGTATGCCCAGAAGAAGTGGAAACATGCACAAAACACTTGTGCATGCATAGCAATATTATTCAAAATAGCCAAAAAAATAGAAGCAACCCAGATGTTCATAAATTGATGAATAGTTCATTAAAATATGGCAAATTCAGAAAATAATATTTAGCAATAAAGTAGAGTGGAGTATTGATATGTGCTACAACATGGATGAACCTTGAAAACAGTCACAGAATATATATTGTATGATTCCGTTTACATGAACTAGCCATCCTAGCCAAATCTGTGAAGATGAAAGTAGATGAGTGTTTGCACAAAGCTGGGGGGAATTGGAGGGAGTGACTACTAATGGATTTGGAATTTCTGTTCCAAATCCAAATCTTCCCCAGGTTCCAGTTGCAGCAAGCTAATATTAAATGAAAATAAAATAAAATTCAATTTCCACTTGTTAATAGTGCCAGCAGAGTCCATTGAAATTGCCAAGCAGTCTTAGTTGTTCAGTCATATTTATATTTAAAATGAGAAGCAGGCTCCCTGCTGATCAGAGAGCCAAATGCGGGATCACCACCTGAGCTGAAGGCAGACTACGACTAAGCCACTCAGGCGCCCCGAGGGTGTACTATTAATGAGAATGTAAATTTAATGGGGGAGGACAGAGTCCTTTTTTAGTAATGTAATGTTAAGCAAGGTGTACTTATCCAGAGTGCATTTGTAGAATGAGTAAGAGTGATACTTAGTCTATAACACACAGAACTGTCTTTTAGTCTGAGTTGGTTACCAACTCTCATACTATGGCAAGCTACTTCCACTGGGCGTTTTGCCTGTTGATATCAGAGCAGTGATAAAGAAGGGTTTATATTCCAGGAATTCATTTATCATGAGAAGCTTTCCCATTTTAGATGTAATTCAAATTTGCTTCTTTAGATATAGTATTATCTATTATCAAAGCCAAAATCAGAGAGACAATGTGGAGCTGGTTGATTTATGTGAATCAGAGACAACCAGAGCTGGACAAACTTAATATTCTAACTAACTGTCCTTTAATCATTCTGGGAAAGAAAAGTCACAAAAGCAAGAGTGGAAGAGTAGACCTGTCCCACCAGCAGGGGTGTAGATGGAGTCCGTTAAGTCAGTTAATGCAGATTAGTGAAAACAGACCAGGCTGTCAAGTTTGTTCTTTGAGTAGTGGCATGACATGTGTTTACGTTCTATAATTTTCCTTTTCTACTTCTCAACCAGTATTAGTGAAGTTGCTACTCTTTTGTTAACTGAGTTTTTCTCCCACATCCATTTCTTAGCCTGTATTTATTTTGTTGCTCTAATCCAATTTAGAAAGGAAATCCTCTGGGGTAATTGTGTCTAAATCCTTATTTAGTTCCTTACTGGGGCCTAGCAGAATGAGGGCAAAATAAAACATTTTAATAACTCCTCTTTCACTTTGCATTTCAGTTTGATCAGTGCTGTTGGAAATTGAGAGCACTTAAAAGTACTAATTTTGTTTTTCTTATGTAGGATGTTGCCAGAGTCTGGCCTGGAACTAAAATGCCTGGACAAATGGGAAACAAAGACAGGACAGCATTTGGACTGAAAGTAAGTTTCTGAAGTGGCTCTGTTGTAGGAATAGTCCAGTACCTGAATGTCAAGGCACCAGAGGATGTACCACGTCTTTTTCTGCATAGGATCATTCTAATACCTGAGAGAGAGAGAGAATGAGAGTGTGTGTGTGTGTGTGTGTGTGTGTGTGTGTGTGTGTGTGTGTGTGTGTTGTACCCATAATCATGGTAGTGTGTTTATTTAACACCCAAGCTGTGGAATGTGTGGTCATTGAAAAAGTTAGTCATCTACTGTTTGATCTGGAAGATTTGCATAAGAAGATGATGCATGAGAAAAGTTGGATTCTAGAGCATTGTGTGTAATACTGTCCTTTTATAAGAATGAACAAAAGCTCCCTCCATGTATATGTTACTGTGCCGTTATATAAGCACAGAGAAAAGTGGAATTCCATGCCAGAGTATTTTGCATTACATGTCGAATGTGGGTGGATAGAAGTAGATGTGGAGGAGGAAGAGAGAGGGAGACCATCAAAACAGGAGGGAAAAGGTAGTACTGAAGAAAGGGTTGTAGTATATACCCATCTTCTACAATAACTATATATATTTAAGCGGGGGGAGTTAAATTCAGTCCCTACTAATTTGAGGAATTTGACAAATAACTAATATTTATATATACACATATATGTTTCAAAGTATAAAAAGTACAAAGAAAATAGTTCCTCATAAAAACAATGCCCAAAGATAAACACAGTTAACATTTTGGTGCATGTTCTTCCAGATTTTATGTATTCTAGATATATTTTATTTATAAATTTTGACCAGCAGAGTTTTTAAAATTTTATGTAATTAAATCTAAGATTTTTTTCCCTTCTAAATATATCTATGAGAGATCACCATTTGTATCTGTTTGTGTGTTTTTCTGTGCATGTGTGTGTGTTTGCATGTGCGTACATGTGCAATATTTCAGTTTCCATAGTATTTAACATTTAGCCATTAGTAGCTGTGAGCGTGGTCAGACTTGATTTTCCCTCCACATGAGTTCTTTCACTATCATATCTTGACCATTCTCCCCCATTTATATAAGCTTTTTCTCCACATGAAAGGCCACCCACATGAGGGCCATCTGCTCGGCACACTTACTTTGAAAACTAGACCTAGAAAGGTTGTGGCTTCCCCAGTTTCAAGTTGGAGCAAGTTAGTATTAAACAAAAATAAAATAAAATTGAATTTCCACTTGTTAATGGTGCCAGCAGAGTCCATTAAAATAGCCAAGCAATCTTGATTGTTCAGTCACATTTATATTTAAAATGAGAGTTTGTGGGGTGCCTGGGTGGTGCAGTTAAGCATCTGACTCTTAATTTCAACTCAGGTCATGATCTCAGGATCCTGGGTCAAGCCCCACATCCAGCTCTGTGCTCAGCATGGAGTCTCCTTGAGATTTCTCTCTCCCTCTCTCCCTCCTTGCTTTTGCAGGCTCTCTCTCCCGTTCTCTTCCTCTCTCTCTCTAAAATAAATAAATCTCTAAAATGAGTATTTGCTACCACTTCCATAAGGACATATCTGTTACAATCCTATATTACAATATTTTGTACATTCAACATTTTGAAGTGCTAATATAATGATTACTTCATAGGCTACTTACAGCCTTGGCTTTTAGTAGCATATCACTTGTTTTAATACAAGTATATTCTCAAATTTTTAACTCTTAAAATTTTATTTCATTTCTTACTTTAGGTATGGAGAATAAACACAAAGCACAATATAATCTATGTAAATGGCTCTGTACCTGGACATAAAAATTGCTTAGTAAAGGTATGTATGTAAACCATCTTTATTTTCCATTGTTTAGATATATGAATGTGTGCCATAAATTCTCCTTTGACCCATAAGTATGGCTTGAAAATAAGTGGCTGTTTCAGCACATTATCTGCTAAGTTGAATTTTTTTCCACTTTTCAGTAGCACCTAAGTGAAAAAATTGTACAAAATAGCCAAAACCTAGGTTTATAAAATCACGAACCTGCACAAAGGGTAGGACCAATAAATAGAGGCTCTTTAGAAATACAAAAAGGATATTAGGATAACTGTTGTCAAAATATCAGTATCCTTCCAAAAAAGAACTTTCACTTTTTTACAAAATACTTTGACACAAGCACTGGATGTACATGAAATGGAAATTCAGTGAGAGAGTCAACAAGATAGATGATAAAAGGCACCTGGCTGGCTCAGTTGAAAGAGTAGGTGACTCTTGATTTTTGAGTTTGAGCCCCACATTGGGTATAGAGATTACTTAAAAAAACGTAAAATGAAACTTTTTTTTTTTAAAAAAGGAAGGTGGTAAAAGACATTTTAAGGAGAAACTTATCAGTATTATTATTATTATTATAACTAACATTCCTCTGATTATACTTTTTAGTGTTTTAAAAATATATATGTTTTATGTTCAAAAATAAGTAAAAGAAGAAAACATGTTCAGGAAAAATTTGAAGGAAAAAACTCTTGCACTCTCACAGACGTATGTCTATTAAATAGAATAGAAAATAAATATTCTGCCTGGGATTTTGGCCAACATAATACAACATTAGAAATCACTTTTGAATTTTGAATCTTCCATTCTGAAAATAAATTTATAGTAGAAGTGATACCATCTAGTCCCAGAAATATATTCTTTATTAATTTTCCAACACTAAGAACAAAAATAGGCTAAAACTTTAACCTCAGATTTTCAGATTGGGTCTTTATGTATTCTTTTCATTTCTTAAATTAGATTCCATTAGTAGCATAAAGTATGATACTTGTTTTAATCTTACAGTAATTAAAATTCCCTTTCTGCAATTAACTTTTTGACTGGATTATTCTCGTTTTTCTTCGGGAAAAAATAATTCTTTTGAATTCTTACAGCTTTTTTTTTTTTTTTTTTTTTTTACTTTGCATGTTTTTAGATTTAATTAGGTTTCCAGTCTCCAAAGTGACATAGTCAGAAACACAATGTTAGGTTGTCAAGATTGGCAGGTTGTCATTGTATTTCTTAGAATATTTTGGCTTTATAATTAAATGTATCCCTCCACATTCCAGGTTTATTGTATGTTTATATACATATTGTGTATATATATGTATATAAACATACAATAAACCTGGAATGTGGAGGGATACATTTAATTAATATATATATATTTATATATTTATATTTATATATAAATATATATAAATATAAATATATATACACAATATATAGTAAATAAATTGTTATGTAGATTTAATGACCTAATTAATAAAAAAGAGGGAAATGAATATATATAGTATATAGAATATAGAATATATATATAGAATATATATATAGTAATAAAATTATACTATATAGCAGATGAATTTTTAAATTTTGATAAAAGGTTGTTGGTCTCCCTTCTCTCCCCATTTTACCGCATACCACGTTCTAGGCTGGCATTCCAGCTGCACCTTACTGCTACTGTGACTTCTCAGGTATACCTCAGCATTTTCTTGAATGCCAGTATAGATGCCAGTCAGTTGTGAAAAACCATAATATGTGCAGTGATATTCTGACTGGTTTGTTAGGAAGAGTTTATAGTCAGCAACATTTAGTACTCTTCCACCTACATCAACCAAAAATTGCCTCCAAAAACTCAGCTCTCTGAAAGGATGATGACTTACCATTACTGAAGACATTCAGAAGATACATCAAAAGGCAATCCCATAAGAGGAGTCCAAATATATTTCAAGAAGCTAGCATAGCGCCTGGGTGGCTCAGTTGGTTAAGCATCTGCCTTCAGCTCAGGTCATGATCCCAGGACCCAGGGATGGAGCCCCGCATCGGCATGCCTGCTTCTCTCTCTCCCCTCCCATTCCTTGTGCACTCTTGTGCACTCTCTTGCTCGCTCTCTCAAATAAATAAAATCTTAAAAAAAAAAAAAAAACTAGCATCAAAAAATGTCTAGTCTGTTTTGAACTATTAACCACTAATGAATGTATTTGCAAGAAACATATTTTGATTTAAAAAAAACTCATTTTGAAAAAAATCTTTGACATATAATGTCTAAGTAAGTATCTTCTGTAACCTTACACAAATGTCTGTCCCAAACATTAAGGTATGGGTTTGGTGGGTGTTCTGTAGGCTTGTGTTTTAAATGTCAGAAGTGTGATGCACTTTTTGAAAATATTTACCCCACTTTTTCTATTCTAGGTGATTCCATAGCAAGTAAAAAAGCCCCCTTGGCCATGGGGATTGAGGCACGTCCTAGTGGACAGGCAGCATCTTTAACATTCTCTCGTCCCATAAGAGCTTTAGCACCCCTCCCCCACCACCCCACGGAGTACAGGGCTACCAATGCCTTTTTTTATTCTAAAGTTAGTAAAGACAGTCTTAAGGATGACCAACTTGTTTAATCAATGTAAGCATTTTTTTTGTTGTTTGGATTCACCAAATGTATTAAGAGAGCCTAAAGAACTTGTTTACAATATTACATAGTATATGTTACTATTACTTGTGTATGCTTATTCCTATCCCCTAATTTAAAATTTAAGTTTATTCCAGATTTCCTGGTTTGTGTTTGTGTATGTAGTACCCCTCACCTTTCCTCAGAGGATTTGAACTGGTTTGCCAATATACAGAAATATTAAAAAAATGAGCTGGAGAGTTGAGGGAGTTTTGGTGAAGGCAGGGAAATAATGAAGCCAGAGGTTAGATTAAGTGCACAAAAATACATACTATCAAGTCTTACACATTTGTTAAAGATGGGTTGCAAGCTTTTGGCTCTCAGCCTTAGAGCCACCAAAACAAAAGAGATTTAAATAAAATGTCATCATATGTATTTCAAATCAATGAATGTATAGTACTATAGCATTTACAGTTAGAATATATATAAGCAGTGCTTGTATTTGAAGTGTTCTCAGGAAGGATAGGTCTATCAAAATGAAAAAGCAACTGAGAATTTGCTACATAGATCATATATGACCAAATTTTCACATTTATCAAATTAGCACGCAGTTTTGCTGGTTTTGTTGTTTATTTGCTTGGGTTTTATCTTCAGTTCTAAATTCTGAGACAGTTTATTTTTTAAGATTTTATTTATTTATTTGTCAGAGAGACATAGAGAACACAAGCAGGGGGAGCAGCAGACAGAGGGAGAAGCAGGCTCCCCTCTGAGCAAGGAGCCAGATGTGGGACTCAGTCCCAAGACCTTGGGATCATGACTTGAGCCAATGGTAGCCGTTTAACCGACTGAGCCACCCAGGCATCCCTAGATTTTGAAACAGTTTAAATTGGTAAAAGAATAGGATTTTTTTTCCCTCAAGTTAAAGTTCAACCTGAGATTAGTGAATTGGAAAAAAAAATTAAATGAGTTTATTTTCTTCTGGGCAACTTACTGAAAATTTCTTGGAACAATTTTAATGAGAGAGATTAAAATAGATGTTTTTCTGTACTTAGCTGTTCCTAGCAGCTGTGTACTTATTTCAACCAGATTATTCATTTCTTATTGCCAAAATGATTATACCTTATTTTACTCTGTGTGTCTAATTACATGTAATTTTTTTTTATTTCTCTCTGAATGAAAGCTGTAGAATGAGTCAGAAGCTTTAAAGAATCCAATAATGTTTTCCAAAAATAAAGCCCAACATTTTAGGTCATATCAATATCTGAACTGTTCCTTGGTTTGTGAATTCACAGATATAATTAGCATATTTTTAGAATATAAAGAGTTAATAGAGGTAATATAAAGACTTGTGGATTCATTATTATTATTTTTGCTAAATTCTATTTTGTCCTTACTGTGTCAATGATAATGGTGCTTGTTAAGTGTAAACTTATTTCCTTAATAAAACTTGGTATTTTTGGTTATGTGCCCTTTGACTTAAGACTAACAAAAATACTAGATAAAAGTTATTTTTTATCCTCGACTCAAAAAGAATCTATGATAGAAAATAAAAAAAATATGTAATAGGAGTAGATAATAAAATCAGGAAATAGGTAGTAATAACTTTTAGGTACGTAGTTTGGATATAATTGATATCTAAGTAGTAATTATAAAATATAATTTATCCTGGGCAATTCTAGAGATTTATAAGTTATGGATAAGACATAAATTAATAATCAGTAATTTTATTATGAGTAGATGATTAACTTGAAGAAGGCTGTATTTCTGTCATTGGATTAATTAAATTTATTGGAATAAAAAGAATTCATTTGAGTTCCTTTTACTTTATATAACAGTTGTGTTATTCACACTAGAAAATGTAGGAACAGATATTCTCTAATTCTTAATAATTAAACAGACCTTTTCTTTTACCTTAATATCTTTAACTTAATTGATAATACTTAATAATAAGATCTTTGTCTCCTTCCCCACAGATCAGAGATTCCAATCTGCCTGCATATAAGGACTTCTGTAAAAATCTGCCATTTCCTACATATTTTCCTGATGGAGATGAAGAAGAACTGCCAGAAGATTTGTATGATGAAAATGTGTGTCAGCCCAGTGCTCCTTCTATTACATTTAACTAACCTCATTGGATGTGGCAGAATCTTGACATATTTTATGAGTTTTGATGAGCCAGAACAGTAATATAACCAGGAAATATGTTTTCCTTTTTCACAATACCATATTTGTCATATTTGTCAAGGGCATAAATACATCATTCATCGCCCAAACTAAATTATGTTTAAAAAAGTTACCACGTTAAAAAGATCAGTTAAGTAGATTGAATATGCCAAATTTAAATGGACTGGCAGTTTGCATATGAGCAAAATCTTTGTGTTTTGTGAGGTTCATTTCTTTTTTTTACTGCATATTTCGGGTTATCTTAAGATACCTCTAAATTAAACTTCTTTTACTAAAGATTTGTCTGTCTTTGTGAAGGAGTGGTTATGGAACAGTGGCAAACCATTTGGAAGTTATGGTATAACCTGTTCAGAAAAAGAAACCATTTCCTAAAATTCATTGTTATCATTCTTACACTTTCAGAGCCCTTAAAATAGAAAGATTGTTATTTAAATTACAGAAATATGTATGTCATAAAGGCCTAATGAAGGAAAAACAATAAAATGATAAAATTTGGATCCTATTTATACTTCTATTGGGAGGAATATTTTTTTGTTTGATCGCTCAGCTGTAGATAGGTTTAATCATTTTTCCTGATACCCTTTCCTAGAGGATTTGAAGTGGCCTGGGATTGTACATTCAACAAATTTGTGAATCACCTATTTCTAAAAATGCTAATGGCTCCTGGGTTTTCCTTCATTATATGAAATTAAAATGTGTTCGCTAATAGTTACTTTAAGCCAAATAATCAAGCTTAACAATGCAAGTATAAGCAGGCCTCATTGAACTGGATTTCCTCTGTACCAGATTCCTGAGGACTCACAGAATCCAACTTAACTCCAGATGTTTTCTGAGATTTGATTCATCTGGTCACCCAAGAGACTTACTCATCATACTGTTAGATCTCCATATAATTTCATGATAACTAATGGATTTGTTCTTGAAAGATCCAACAGTATTTTTTTTTTTGCTTAGATTGCATTTCTGTCATTCTCGATTTTAAATCCAAATGCAGCCACATCTTTTTTTAAGTTTTCATTTGTTCACCTAATTCCATTAAGATTTATTGCAAATGACAGGAAATCCATACAATAAAAAAGTAAATAAAGAGGAAACACCAAGGATAATATAAATCAGACTAGGTGGGAAGGGGCACCTGATTGGTTCAGTCAGGTGAGTGTCGGTCTCTTGGTTTTGGCTGAGGTGACCTCAGGTTCGTCGGATTGATCGAGCCCACCCTGGGCTCTCTGCTCAGCGCAGTGTCTGCTTGTCCTCCCTCTGCCCAGCCGCCCCCTCACCAACTTGCTCATGGATGTGCTCTCAAAATAAATAAATCTTTAAAAAAAAAAAAATAGGTGGGAAGTTGGGAAAGACTAGTGATGATATAGATGATCATACTATGATGTGCAAAGTTATACTCAGTTTGACTCTGAGCTGCCTGGGTACCAAAGTGGAACAACATTGATCTTTTACATATTTCTCTTTAATCATGAGTTCCTCAAGAGGAACTGTTCTAAACTGGACTAAGTCTTGGTCACTGTACCATTTTTTATTAAAAATGAGAATAACTTACAAAACTAGAAATTCCTGGACTTGTTAAAAGATTATCTCAAACATACTCAGGGATAAGGTATTTAAAAAAAAAAAAAGACTTTATTTATTTATTTGACAGAGAGACAGTGAGAGAGGAAACACGAAACACAAGCAATGGGAGTGGGAGAGGGAGAAGCAGGCTTCCCGCTGAGCAGAGAGCCCAATGTAGGGCTCAATCCCGGGACCCTGGGATCATGACCTGGGCCAAAGGCAAACGCTTACTGAGCCACCCAGGTGCCCCAGGCTTAAGGTATTTGACACATTCTTGTCAAGAGATCAAACAACTATACCCTTTACTACTGCTATTCAGCAATGTTTGTGGTCCTTGTCAGTGCAATTACTAAGACAAGAAAAAGTAATGATATAAATAGTGCAAAGTGAGAACAATATTATTTGTAAGAAATACTTACCGAGAAGATAAAGACAATCAACTGATAAGCCATCAGAACCAATGAAGGCAGTTCAGAAAGGTGACTGAAAATAAGATTAATATATAAACAGCAATATTCAATTGAAAAATTTTATGGGCTGGGAGGGAACGGGTATCATTCACAATGCCAGTTTTTTAAAACGTTACCTAGAAAAAAAAGCTTAACATGCTGGGGTCTTACTGTAGAAGATAAAATTTTATTGAAGGGCATAAAAGAAAATATAGTAGAGAAGAATATCATGATTATGAATGGGAGACTTAATATTGTAAAGAAGTCCTATTTTTAAAATCTCAACAGGGGACACCTGGGTGGCTCAGTTGGTTGAGCGGCTGCCTTCGGCTCAGGTCATGATCCTGGCGTCCTGGGATCGAGTCCCGCATCGCTCTCCTTGCTCCGCGGGGAGCCTGCTTCTCCCTCTGCCACTCTGTCTGCCTGTGCTCGCTCTCTCTCTCTCTCTCTCTGACACATAAATAAATAAAAAAAAACCAAAATCTTTAAAATCTCAACAGAACATCCAATTGGACTGTTCAAACTGATTTGAAAATGCATGTGAATGTGAAAATTCAAGAGCAGTCAAAACATAACCATTAGTTTGGTATGCCCCATACCACACTCAGGGACTTACACTTTAACTTTGATATTCAGAATTCTGTATGTCTTCATTCTACTACTTCAGTTGCATCTGATCAAAAGACTTTAATGAACTTAGAAATGTGTGACATTTGCTGATAAAACAAAGCGAAGCAGCTGTTCCCTTGCAAGGCAAATGGAACAATCATTGCTGGGAGAACATAAAATCTTGTTTCGGTATAAAGTATTTGTGGAGATGGAGAGAAAGGAATCCTAGCTCTTGAAGGTAACCAGATGACATGACGGGGAGAGCAAGGAGCCGTTCAGCAATCCTTTGCCCAGGACATGCAGTGTTTTGAAGAAGGCAGGGAACCCTCTCTGCTGCAGAGCCAGCCCTAGAACCATCACCATTTGTCTGTAGAGTCGTCAAGTGGTCTTTCAATCTGCATTTGAGTTTTAAGGAGAAAAAAAAAATTTTTTTTAAGATTATTTACTTATTTGACAGACAGGGATCACAAGAAGGCAGAGGGGCAGGCAGAGAGAGAGAAGGAAGTGGGCTCCCTGCTGAGGGGAGCCTGATGCGGGGCTGAGGCTTGATCCCAGGACCCTGGGATCATGACCTGAGCCGAAGGCAGAGGACTTAGCCCACTGAGCCACCCAGGCGCCCCGAGGAGAAAATTTTTGATCATTTAGAATAATGAGCAGGAACCCTGTCTTCTAAGTCGGGGAGCAAAGCATCTGCTTCCACTCCCCTCTTTCATCCACCTACTCCCAACTGCTGGGGCCCTGTACCGATTCCTATTGAAGAGAATTTGGGCCCCGTTCCTGCAAACTTCTTCAGTAGCCCAGAAGAAGTAACCCGAATTGTATTCTGCAGACCCAAGTGGGAAAGGAAGAAGCCTCAACAGTCATGGACAGTTAAGGCAGAGTCTGCCTGGTCCATCACTAAGTGAGACAGGTGATTTGCTAAGAACCTTGGGTCACTCCTTGTGAATACAGTGCCTGTCATCCAACGTTCAGCTTGAGGAAAATGGAACTCGGCCTACTATGGGTAGGATAGGCTGCTCACCTCCCTCGGTGGAGTCCAGGCCATGAGGGCCTGCTCCTGAGCACTCCTGGCCACTGCACGGATGTGGAGGCAGTTTCATTCTCAGCGCTGGAGCCCATTCCAGTCCTGATTTGGGCTGGAACCTGATTTACTACTTCACATTTGTTTTGAATTGGGAACCTTGTTATAACTAAACTTCATTCAAATTAGACATTTGTTCCAGCCTATTGGCCCTAGCTATTAGTTCTAAAAATGGTAAATGCTAAACCGTGTATAAATTGTATGGGCCTCGGGAAGGCCCACTGGTCGAGGCCCATCTGCTTTTAATTAAGAGTTACACTAAGTTTTGGTTGTTCTGCTTCCTTTCCAGGGCCCTAACCTTATTAGAGCAGCTGTCGCTGAGATGCTAATGCTGCTTACTCCTTTCTCCACAGTGGGCCCTGGCATGGGGGGACAATTGGACGGTGACAGGCCACAAACATTAAACACTAAACACTAACTAACAAACACTAAGATGTCAATGAAGGCATTTCTTACCCACAACAGATGTGAGGATATAATTTGCAAGGAGATTAAGTTTCTCAAAGTCAATCAACAGTGCTTTCTGTAACGTTTAATGCTGAGATACAGACCTGCTTTTCAACTTTTCACAAGGGATGGACTATGAGGATGAATTTTACAGCTTATTTCCGAAGGGAAATCTGTGAATGGAACCCGAGTGCATCTGAGGAGATAGGATGAGATACGTACAGCACTATGGGGCTTGGGGTTTGGGGGAAGGTTGTTTTTTTAATGTGAAGTGTTACGACACACACTAGCTAAAGCAGCCATTCAGGGTTCTTGCTATCGCAGGGGAAGTTCCATCGGCCTGCAGGGAGAGCAGCATTCAGCCCAGTGACATGGGATCTGCTGTTTGGCTCTCCAGGACAGACGCTCACGTGAACGCCTTTGTGCATCTGCATCACTCCTCATTTCCAGCCCATGGAAATACCCTGCCATGGCTTCTCCGGCCGTTCCACCTTGCAACGCAGTCTAGCCTGCATCAGCTACTTTGCTGTTTGCTTTTCCATGGCGGATTTCTTTCTCTTGTTAGTACTCTTAACAATGCCTGTTCCGGGCCCGTGTCGCCTGAGGTCAGTACTTTGGAAGTTCTCCCCCAACTCTTGCAGGAAGCATGGCAGGGAGAGTGGACTTCGATCCTTGTCTTTATAACTAGTTCTGCAGTGGAGCACGTTAGAGATGAGGAAGGGCATTTTGCTGATTTCAGTTTTGCTGAACCAAAAGAGAGCATTTAAATACATTCAGAGGGGGCACCTGGGTGGCTCAGTGGGTTAAAGCCTCTGCCTTCAGCTCAGGTCATGATCCCAGTGTCCTGGGATCGAGCCCCACATCGGGCTCTTTGCTCAGCGGGGAGCCTGCTTCCTCCTCTCTCTCTGCCTGACTCTCTACCTACTTGTGATCTCGGTCTGTCAAATAAATACATAAAATCTTTAAAAAAAAATGTTTTTAAATACAGTCAAAGGTAGGTCATGGTGCCCTGAGGCCGCCTTGGGCAAACATCTTCAGGAGCTTTAGAATCCTCTGTGTCCCTCCATGGCTACCTGTTTTGTATATAGGAAGCAGTTCTCCACATTATATACTTGACTAATGATGGATTTCTGGAATTTTCTATCAAGTCGACTCTAACAACATATTTCTCCTCCAGTTTCCAGTTTTACTGCTGTGTTTGCTTTAAGACCTTATCTGCCAGCTTCTGGTAATAATTCCTGGTTCCAGGTGGGAACCAGAGCATGCCTTACAAGTCTCTCAGAGCATGCCTTACAAGACAAATGTGTATGCCATCCAGGTCCTGCCTCCAGCAATTGCCAAGGAGTCCCTGAAAGAAGAGGACCCGATTAGGGTGTCCTCACCCCCTGCAGAGAACAGCCAGAGTCCTGAGTGTGCAGGTTGCCAGCCTTCATTTTGTCACTTGGTTTTCTGCTTTTAAATGTTCCATAGAATTTATAGGAGTCCACCTCGTGCCTTGCTTTTCATTCTTTTTAGACTAACGAGGTAGCCCGTGCAAGTTAGATAAGCCAAGTTAATCTCAACGAATGCAACCCGTAACCTCATAAAAGCAAATCAATGACTAACTCAAGGGCCAAAGCATCTTCTTGAGGTGGGAGGCGCGTTGTTGTGCTTTCCCGGCTTTGACGGGAGGAGTGAAAGGGACATTTGTGACCTTGATCCTCCTAAAGGACTTTGTAAGTTCACCAAGTATCTGTTGGAGAAAAGTCCATTGTTTTAAAAGAAACAGGATAAGATATCAAGTTCTGACAGTGCATAAAATCTGGTTTATTTGAGAAGGAATGAATTAAATACTCGATCACAAACATTGTGACAAAGAGGTATGGAGGACTGTATAAAGGGACTATGTAGAATGAACCATAAAAAATGGCTTTCTCACTGGTGCAACCACTCTGGAAAACAGCATGGAGGTTCCTCAAAAAGTTGAAAATAGAGCTACCCTATGCACTACTGGGTATATACCCTAAAGATACAAACGTAGTGATCCGAAGGGGCACGTGCACCCGAATGTTTATAGCAGCAATGTCCACAATAGCCAAACTATGGAAAGAGCCTAGATGTCCATCAACAGATGAATGGATAAAGAAGATGTGGTATATATACACAATGGAATACTATGCAGCCATCAAAAGAAATGAAATCTTGCCATTTGCGACAACGTGGATAGAACTAGAGGGTATTATGCTTAGCGAAATAAGTCAATCAGAGAAAGACAACTATCAGATGATCTCCCTGATATGAGGAAGTGGAAATACAACGTAGGGGATTTGGGGGGTAGGAAAAGAATAAATGAAATAGGATGGGATCGGGAGGGAGACAAACCATAAGAGACTCTTAATGTCACAAAACAAACTGAGTGTTACTGGGGGGAGGGGGGGAGGGAGAGGGTGGTGGGGTTATGGACACTGGGGAGGGTATGTGCTATGGTGAGTGCTGTGAAGTGTGTAAACCTGGTGATTCACAGACCTGTACCCCTGGGGATAAAAATACATTATATGTTTATAAAAAAATAAAAATAAATTATTTTAAAAAATGGCTTTCTCAGGCATCCCACGTGAATTTCCTCATCTACAATGATGTGTTTCAGTGATGGAGCGAAGATGGCCCCAGGCTTGTTGGCTGACAGTCCATATTCCTCTGCCAACTGCAGAAACACTGAAGCAATGCTTCCCCTCACGCGGGAGTACTGGTGCCTGTAAGGAGGACGCCCTTCCCCTCCTCAGAGTTTCACAAGCTGCTGGGAACAGCCAGCCTGCTGCCAAAATATCTATGAATGAGAACCAAGGCGACAGTATCCACAGAGAAAAATGGGTATTTGAGAAAACATAAAGCTGAGGAAATAAGCAAAGGAAAAAAACTGATAAAAAGAAAGTAAACAGGGGCATCTGGGTGGCTCAGTCTTAAGCATCTGCTTCAGCTCAGGTCATCATCTCCAGGTCCTGGGACAGAGCCCCATATAGGGCTCCCTGCTCAGCGGGGAGCCTGCTTCTCCCTCTCCCTCTCCCTCTGCCCCTCCCCTTGCTTGTGCTCTCTCTCTCTCTCTCTCTCTCCAGCAAATGAATAAATAAAAAATCTAAAAATATAAAAAATAAACAGGAAAAGATCTGTAAAAACTCAAACCTTTTTCTACCTGTAAAATTAGAACAGGGAGGATCTCTTCCCGCCTACATGGCCCCATTCCCCAGCTAGCAGCTGGTAAGTACACCTGTGCCCTGGGGAGAAGGTTTTGTTTTAATGATCCAAAGCCCTTTGTTAGACACAATTTCCCATAAAGAGACTCACGGTGCTGTGGCCCGGGAGCCCTTGAGCTGCAGGGTGATGACGAAGTCCAGCCACACCACAGGGTCCTGAAAGGGAGCTCTTCAGGCACAGGTCATTCTCACAGTGGTTTACAAAAGCATGGCATACCTTTGCCGAACGCAGTGTTCCCCAACCCTGGCTGCACATGGGAACCACATAGGAGGCTTTGAGAACCCCAGTCTGGTACTCTTAGAATCTCTGGGGCTCAGCCCCAGACATCAGTATTTTTTAAAACTCCCAGGTGATAGATACCAATGCACAATCAAGGTTCAGAACCACTGGCCAAAAACAACATGGTGTGTAGACAGGCAAATCATTTGTTGTACCCAGGCCCCTTATTTGGGAGTCTTCTTAAAGCCATTCATGTTGGAGAAATGTTTATAAAAATGTAATAATAGTAATGTTTTGTGTGTGTATAGTACTTTGCATTTTAAGGTGTTTCTATGTTCTTCTGAGAGTACTGACCTGGGAAAATGCTTAACATCTTGTAAAATTATACAAATGTTAAATACTATCAATCTCATGTAATAAGAAAAGCAGCAGAATGAGAAATCTAGGACTTGTATAGGTCCTCATTAAGCAAGTGACTGGCAGAGCTGGTACTAAAATCAGGGCTCCTGATTTCCCCATATCCCTCTACACAGCTGAGATTCATGACCATCTTTAAGGAGAACCTAAATTATTGATATGCTTGGTTTCCTCCATTATGAACTGTGATTTATCCTCATACACAAGTATGTATTAAATTTTTTCAGGGGCCTGGGTGGTTCAGCCAGTTAAGCATCTGCCTTCGGATCAGGTCATGATCCCAGTCCTGGGATCGAGCCCCACATCCAGCTCCCTGCTCAGCGGGGAGTCTGCTTCTCCCTTTACCTCTCCCTCTTCCTGATCTCTCTCTCTCTCAAATAAATAAATAAAATCTTAGAAAACTAAAAATTGTTTCACCATGCTTTCAAAATGTGTTACTTTAGTATCTCACCTCAATGATAAAAAAAATCACAAGTGAAACAAGCTGTCAACCTAGCATGTCTGAATGTTTCAGTTAGTTATTGTTGTTGTCAATATTCACTACTTCATTTATTTCCCTTGTCCTGTACCTCCAAGGTTCTGGAAAAATTACTGAGAGGAAGTCTTGAAAATGGAGAGAATTACATGCACAAACTTAGTTTCTTTTTCTGCAAATTGGGATAGATCAAGACTGTTCTTTTCTTTTCGTGGCTGAATGCTTTAGAACAACTCCAGAGAAGCTGACGCGGAGATGGGGTGTTGGGCATAGGGTGAGGCTACGCCAGCCCATTCCTAAGGGTTGAGGTATTGCTCAGGGAATCCTGCCTCTCAGGCCGCATCGGGGCCCCTCCTCCTTATGACTGGAAGGTTAGCAGTCTGTGAGACATTTATCGAACACCCACTGAGTGTCCGATGTTTCACATGTAGCCTCTTGTTCAGTCCTCAGCCACCCTGGCAGGTGTTTGTTCTTTCCTCTACTTTACACATGAGGAAACGGAGACCCAGAGATGACGTACATTGTCTCATCCAGTACCCAGGGAATGGCTGAGCTGACACAGGAACTGAAGGTCACCTCTGGACTCCAAGTCCTGCGTTCTGGGCAGAGGCCCAGCTTCCAGGCACCTGAGTTTCCTAACCACGCTGGTGGATACCACTGAGTTCGCCCACTCTTCCACGGTGAGGAGAAAGGAGCCCCGTGCCTCCTCGCTGCACCCGTAGGCATGTTGAACAACTTCCCTGAGGGGTAGGTTCTCCCACGTAGGGTAGAATTCAGTGCGAGAGGAAGAGCGGGGCATGACTGTGGGGTCTCTTGCCTCCAGACCAGGGACCTTCGCTGGAGGCCCCTCCTGCTTACAACGGGGTGAAACTGCTCTCCTGGCAGGCTATCTTTGCCATCCTCAGAGGGCGAGAGGGTAGAGGGGCTGAGGGCATGAGAGCTTCTGCCCTTTCACTCCCGGCACAGGTCAAGACAATCTTATTACCCTCTCAGCCAGCTCTGAAATGATTATTTTGAACTGAGCAAGGGTCTTAAGCCTGACTAACTGATATTGATTAGACCTGCAAATAGCTTCAGGTAATGAAACTGTATGAAATCTACCAAAAAAAAAAAAAAAAAAAATCCTGAGTTTCCAGAATGTCAAAGAGGTCATACCAACTAAAACTGCTGAACCAACTTTTAAAAATGTAAGCATTGATTTAAAAAAAAAAAAAAAGAAAAAGAAAAGAAAAGAAAAGAAGTTAATTGCATAGAGAACCGTCACAGCTTTTTACGGACCATATCCCAATTTTCTCTCCATCTCATGGGTGGTAAGGGGCTTTGCACTCCTCTTCAGGGGCGGACAGGCCGAGGAAGAACGTCTGTGGAAGTCATTTTTATTTGGTAAGTTGTGTTGACCTAATTTATCCAACACAGAAGGTCAAGGATCTGGCAGATTTTAAAAAAATGTTCTAGTGATCTTTTTCTTTCACCAGCAGGCAGGAAAGCATCTGAATTTTCAGGATCTCCATGCTCCACCCAGCATGGAAATTCCACTGTTTCCTCTTTGCTGGTCTCTGTGTGGAATTACTTGTCTGGCCAAGGTAGGGGTCCTCTTTGTTACTTCCTGGGCTCTTGGGTTTTTGAGTCTATGTTGAACAGGGGTTAGTTTCCTGTATCCACTGAAATGATAAAGAGATATTCAGAGAACCCACTGAATGAGAAATAAAGATTGGGGAAAAGTCATTATGGATCAATCACCTAGTTTGATTCGATGAAGACACCAAAGAAAATTAGTAATAAGATTTTTAAAACTTAAAAACAAACTGTTTATTTTGCATTATAAAAGTATTACTTATTATGCAGATTTAGAAAATGAGAAAAACACTTCATGACCCCATCTTGCAGGGTTACTAAGTTCTTCCAGAACTTTCAAGCCTATATGTGTGTATGTTTGTATAATAAATAGGATTATACTGTGCATGCTGTTTCATAAGTGTTTTGTTCTTTAGTTGGTAGTGGATCTGTTCATGTTATTAAAGTTTGGGGGGTTTTGATTTATTTATTTATTTTTTTTTACAATTGGAAACAATGCCATGATGGACATCTTTAGAGCTAAACCTTTGTGGACATCATTAATTATTTCCTTAAGTAAATTACTAGAAGCAAAAATTACTGGTTCAAAGGACACACCCCTCAGAAACATTGTTCCAAGTTAAATATTTTCAAAACCTCTGTTTACTTAAGACAAAAATGGCGGGTCCCTCACTTCCTGACATGAGGGCATCCTTCTCAAGAAGGAGCCCTAATATTTCTCCCCTGGTTCCAGCTGGGGATGCTGCTTTTATCTTTTCCTTTCCCAGTGCCAGGTGGTCAGTGCCCAACCTTCCTTCATTTCACTCTTCTCCCTCCTAAAGATTTATCTCCTCAGTGATACACACGAGGTCTCTTAATGCCAATTTGGAATTTCCAGAATCTCTAGGAAGAGCTCATGCCTGAGTGATATTAGGCCCTTGCCTGGCAAGCTGAAGGGAACACAAAGACACATATCACTTCAAGCTGCGATGTTGGGTGGATCCAAGAATCTCCATCAGAGCTCCAGGAAGAGTGGGGAGTTAGGACAGCTGGGGAGGAAGGAGGCTGGTTTCCCAGGGCCTCCCTGGGGGAAGGCGGTGTTCAGGCTGGCCGTGCTAGAATGGTATTAACCTTGGTGTAAACTGAGTGTCTCTGCAGTAAACCACATCTGTGAGGTCCAAAGAGGGCAGGTGTTGGCATGAGCCCTGCCGCTGAGGACACTGTCCACATTCATATAGAGGACAGCGCGCTATGTCCTCTCAGGGAGTAATGTTAGAAAGATCTTTTTCTCTCCTGTCAAACGAGTATGATTCCTTGAATCAGGTAAAGGAAGGTTTTATGCTTCATGTGCCTCTACCTTGACTCCCCCAAAATAGTAAAAGTGAACTGACTAATCTTGGCCCGATTTCTGGGACAATTATTTCTCTGTATCCCCTCCTTCCTAGCCATGTTGTATGCAACAAATATTTCAGGTTGATACTTCCAGGTCTATACAGTCCTACTCTGTATATATCTCTTAGGGTGAGTCATATACCACGTTTTCAAAGGAAGGAAAGAAGAAAAATTAAGCTGGAGGATTTCCTGAGAGGCTAATTTGAAACTGAACTCAGAGTCTCAAGTTCCACTCTGATTTACTTATATACAGGGAAGCATTTACTCCCTTCCATTTATCCAGAACTAGATGGACAAAATAAATGTTCATCAAGTTCTTGTTTACTGAAGACTTAAGCGCAGGAGTTAGGAAAACACTAGTGTGTTTCCCAAATACCTGTAGGAGGGAGGGAAATGGAAGGAAGGAGGAGGGATGAAGAAAGGAAGGAGGGAGAAATAAGTTATGGCCTGGGGACATCCCTTTAAACCACAGATGGCTTCTAGAACTAGAATGACCACTGCACGGTGACCCGGGGCACTTTCTCCCCACTGAGTGCATAATGCTTCGGTCTGGAGGCTCAGGCCTAGTCTGCAGAGTCACGAAAGATCTAGGCCATAGCCCAGGAGTTGAGAGCCTCCTAAAAGGTGCTGAGGAGCTAATTAAGCCTAAAGAATTTTGCTAAGCACTTTCAGACCCTTTACTGTAATGGCCGGTGGTGTCCGAGGATCTTAGCTATGCGTCGCTGGCACAGCAGAGGTCTGAGTGCTTTCAGATGATGCCCCTGACATCCCTGCCCTTCCCCAGACAGTTTTGTCCCTTGGGGAAGGATGTAGAGAGAGAAGATTTCAGGGAAGGTTTCCAGATTTTAAGTTATAGTTTTTTCAAGAAAATGTCCAAAACACCTCCCCAAAGTGTCAGCTATACATAGTCTCTTTGCTTTTTCCTGCCCCAGGTGCTCTTACTCGGCACGTGTGCAGCTGCCCAGGCTGCAGACTAACACACTATGAATTAGTCATGTAACGTTTCACTGAAGCTCATCATCAGACTACATTAATAATTCCCAACCGTCACTTTACCACCCGCTGTGTTAGGTAGCATTTCCTATTACCTGCCTAAGACCGCTGTCTTCGAGCTCCAGGAAGCCTCACTATATAGTCAAGGTTTTTGAAGTCAGCGAGAGAAGTTCATGATCGTTCTGTCCCCACTTCAGTAGGAGTCAGCCCTGTCGCCCCTTAGTCTTCTGTGGACTCCCGGGGGCAAGGCCTGTGGTTTGCTCATTTCTGGGTCCCCATGGCTGGCAGCATCTCACGGGCAACATGGGGGCCTCCAAAAGGCCCCGTACAAGAAGGGAATGAAACGAGTATATCGAAGACTTTGTTTTTCCTTCTATCCGTTTGACTTTATCTGCTTCTCTCTGGTCTGGCTTCCCCTCAGGGTCCCCATGTCTAGCACAGGGCCTGGCACGTGACAAGTAGAACCTCCAGAAGGCTGACTTGGTAAGTGAGTAAAATTAGCACATTGAAGAGTCTCGAGTCTCCCCTCTCTCTCTCCCTCTGTCTGTCTTTACATGTCCTTGGTTATTTATTTCTTTTTTCTCGTTTGACTATAGCACCATAGTGACAAAGTGACATACCTGTAAAAGTCTGAAATCATTGGAGAAAACACAGAGCAATAGCACATCTATGGAACCCATGCTTATAGAACATGTGTTCATTATAAACATTGTTGGTCAGATTAAAACTTGAATTAATGGAGAGCAGACTTGTTCATGATGAAAGAACTACATATCACAAAATTGCCTGTTATTTCTAAATTGGTTTGTAGGTCCAACACAGTTCTATCATAAGGCCACCAGAGCTGAGGGAAGACAGTGAGGAGAAAAGGCATAGGGAGGAAAATTTTTTAAGAAAGGCTCTAAAATTCATCTAGAGTAAGAAACTAGAGGAAATAAAAAAGAAAATTCTAGATAATGAATAATGGGGAAAAGATTTATCTTTGGAGACTCTAAACCATAGACACTGCTTTAGGAATGGACAAAGCCCTGAGGTGCCTGGGTGGCTCAGTCAGTTAAGTGTCTGACTCTTGGTTTCAGCTCAGGCTGTGATCTCAGGGGTCATGAGCTCAAGCCCCACATCAAGCCCCGCATCAGGCTCTGTGCTCAGTGGGGAGTCTGCTTGAAAGATTCTCTCCCTCTGCCTCTTCCCCAATTTGTGTGCACTCACGCACACTCTCTCTCTAAAATAAATTTTAGGACCACCTGGGTGGCTCAGTGGGTTAAGCTTCTGCCTTTGGCTCAGGTCATGATCTCAGGGTCCTGGGATCAAGCCCCACATCAGGTTCTCTGCTCAGTGGGGAGCCTGCTTCCCCCTCTCTCTATGCCTGCCTCTCTGCCTACTTGTGATCTCAATCTCTCTCTCTCTCTCTCTGTCAAATAGATAAATAAATAAATCTTTTTTTAAAAGATTGATTGATTTTAGAGAAAAAAGTTTGAACAAAGCTCTTATGATTGTGGCATAAGATATAAACAATTTTTTAAAATTATAACAAGTATAGAAAGGTATTTTTGTAAGTCAGCTTCTTAATTTTAAACCATCTGAAAAACAGAGGAATCTATGAGTCCATACCAATAATAAATATAAGGAAGTAAGAAAAGGGCAGACGGTTACTTGCAATAGAGAGTTGAATGGCAACACGCAGTAAGTGGGGTGGGAGAGCCAGAGGTGGAAAATCGTCCTTTTACAACCAACAGGATAGAGACTGATTTAGACAAGAATCATCAATAGAACTAAATCAAGAGAGAAGGGGATAGATTTTGATGGGGAGTAAGATATTTGCATGGCCTTAAAGTGGCTCCCCAGAGATTGCTTATTAGTTGAAAGGGGAAATACCAAGTACAGAGTGATGGCCAGCTGCTCAAAATTAACATCCCCAGTGAGGGACAGGTGAACATCCTGTGTCTCCAGCTCCAAGACACTGAGAAGGACATAATGTCACTTGTGTAATAGCCTGGCTGAGAGGGCATAACCTGAATCTAATCATTAAAGAATGTCAGGCAGTTGCCTCCAAAAGAAAAAAAGGGCTGAATTCTTCAAAAAAATGTCTAATTTTAAGGAAAAAGGAAAAAAACTAGTATAGATATCACGGTAAAAGAGATTAAGAGACACAACAACCAAATGTAATACCTTCTGCTAGTCTGATCCTGTAACAGAGAGAAGAAATACTGAGCCTGGAAAACTGAATATGAACTTTAAGGTATCACGTCAATGTCAGACTTACTCTAATCGATCACCTTACTGTGGTTATGTAAGAGAAATTCTTTTTTTTTTTTAATCCTTTTTCATCTTTTCTTCCCCCTCTTCTTTTTTCTTTATTTCTAGGAAATAGGAAATGCACACTGAAGTATCTTAAGGTAAAGAGCCATGGGGGATACAACTTACTCTCAAACATTCAGGAAAAGGTTCAGGAGAAAATGTTTATGTAGGAGATGACAGCTAGATGAAATCTAGACAAGACATGATAGATCGATAGATACAGCAAATGTGGGGAAACAGCAATAGCTGATTCTGGGTAAAAAGCATGTGGATGTTCTTTGTATGTTATTCTAACTACCCCCATACATTTGAAATTATTTCCAAATAAAAAGGGTTTTTTTTAAAGAGTACACACAGTATGGTTCCATTTATGTGAGGCTCAAGAATAAGCAAAAGTAGTAAACGATCAGCGTAGTAATCTGGAGGTTACCTCTGCAGAGAGGGGTGAGGCTACCGACTGGGAGGGAGCTCCCAGGAGCCACCTGTGGTGTTGGAAACGTCTCACAGCTTGAGCTCAGTAACGGCTACATGAGAGCCTATATAAGAATGTCATGAGTTGCTGACTGAAAATGTGTGTACTTATACACATTATGCTTCAATTATAAATTAAATTTTTAAAAAATTTAATGGGAAGTTGAGAGCAAGTCACCTTTTTGAGAGGGTAGGAATGGAAAGTGAAGGGTGCGGTGAAGAAGGCAGTACGATACCAGGAAATACTTACTTCAAAATCTGCCTCAGAACTTTCACACAGGAAACAACACAACTCTCCTAGAGAACCATAGAACCATGTGCAACAGGATGAAATTACTTACCCACCACTGCTGAAGGAGTTGGAGTTGGAGAAGGACGGGCAGGGATGCTGCTTAGGAAAATCTCCAGGGAACTTGCACCGAGGTTTGGCCGGAAATGTAGGAATTGGAGAGGGAGAAAAGTGTACATTATCTGTCTTCCTAATTTCCCTTCTTTGACCATTTATGTAAGATTTTACCTTTGTGAGACTTTGATCTGAAACTGGTTTGGCCTTCTTTTTTAATGCACAAATACAGAACTGAAGAAAGCCATACCTATGGGATGAAGAAATCAACGAGCATCTGTTATGTCTCTGAGAAGAAGTTTTTTAAAAGGACTACGGTGATAGAGTCTCAAGAATCAAGGGCTACAAGAGAAGGCCAGCACTACTACCCAGGTCAGCGTGCGTCATTAAATCTACATTTATGAAGGAGCTTCCCCATATCCTCAGAACGGGGCTAAGTCTGGGGACACCAAGTGTGTGGCTCCCAGCCTTGGCCCTCAAAGAGCTTTTATAACAAAGAGGCATATTACAAAGGGCAAGTTGGGACTTCTTATCGGCAGAGTTAAATGAGATCACATTTTTCCCACTCCCTGCTCCAAAACATAGCAGTGATAGTCAAAATATGTAAATCGGTATAGCCGGGTTCCACAGCAAATAAACCAGAAAAGGCAGGGTGAGGGGAACCAACAACATAGAACAGAAGAAGAACTGAAGCACACACCTCTTAAGAAATGAATAAGAAAGAAAACGAGAGCATGAGGTTAAAGGACCAAAATGCTTGCCCCAAGAAGGTAGACCAAAGTGAACTTTCTACGTGCAGCTAGGGGAAGGGCTTTCCCATTCCAATATCCTCGTCCAATGAAGACAAGGGAAAAGAAACACAAACAAAACTATTATTGTCTGTGACATTTGCTGTGTCAGAGATTCCAGTCTGAGTTTTATAACCAAGAGATACACCAAATACACCTGGATTTGCAACATCTCCATTAGCACCAGAGATTAGGATCTTCTGAAATCATTTTGGACTAAGGGCCCAGAAGCAAAGTAGAAGCAACTACAAAGCCATCAGATGAGGACAGATGCACAATGAAGTAAAAATAGAAAGAGAAAACACCTTTTTAAGAGGAAATGAATGAAATGTCTCCCTTTCAAAACCAAAATTCTAAAAACACAAGAAATCAAATGTTAAGAAAAAGCCAATATAATCAATGATCAGAATGAATCCCTCCCACGTGAAATTAAAGTTATAAACAGTACAACAAAAATCTGAAAATTAATGCACTTAGGATGCTCAGAGAGATGACTAAAATTTATATTCTATTCAACATAGTAAAAAATAACAAAACAAAAATGGACAGAAGGGAAATAAGAAAGGATTGCTCCATCATGACATGTTATGCTCCTCACAATTTGACTCAAAATATGTAAAGCCCATACAAATAGAACAAATCTGTGATTGTAATACATAAGAACAAAATTTGAGCATATTTCTATCAGATATGTTAAACTGATAGAAGCAAACGAAAATCAGTAAGCACATAGGAGATTTGAACAACACAATGAACAAGTTTAATCTAATGGACATTTATAGATTCATTACTTTCCCACAGCCCAAATCTCATTCTGGACTCCTCTTGGTGTTAATTAATATTTTGTTCTCTTCTGGGAAATTCATTCCAACTCTAGTCTAGAGGAGGCTCCTGTCATTTCCGCCTTTCTTGCATCAATGACAATAATAATAGCTAAAACTTACTGAGCCAGGCCAAGGACTAACTACCTTGTTAACTAATTTAATCTTCAAAACAACCCTCAGAGGTTGTACTTTCCAAAATGTGAGCTACTAGCCCCATGTGACTCTTGAATGGTTGAAATTGACTGATCTGAACTGAGATGTGGTGTAAACATAAAATGCACACTGGAATTCTAAAACTTAGTGTAAAAAAAAAAGCCAATCATTAATAATTTTTATGTGTATTACATTTTGGACACAGACAACTTCATCTGCCCTGCAACAGACTAGGCTACTCTGTAACTATCATGGAGCATCACTCAGAATCTGGAAACTGTGTCTGAGCACAAAAAAACCTAAACATAACCAAGTGTTCACCTCGTCCAGCTCAAATAAGTGACTACAGCTTAACCAATTTTTGCTCCTCTCCCCTCTGAGTGATAAAAATTATAAAGCCATGATAGAATCACTCCTGCTCTCAGCTAGCACCCAATAGAACAAAACCACACTTTTTTTTTTTTTTTTAAAGAAATGGTTTATCCCTTCCACCTTTTGCATGAAACATAGCAGAGAAACCCAGCCAATCAATGCACAACTCCACTGCCACAGAGGAAGTTACTTTCATCTAACTTCTGGTCAAAGAACCTGCAAATGTTCCTTTTATCACGTCTGAAGTAACTGTTGATGCTTTTCTATTTAACTGTTTAAAAAAATCTACATATCCCCATCACTTCCTCTGTCCCAGTTACGGTACAATGACTGGGAGGAAGAGGATTGGTTAAAACAACTCTTGAAGCGGTTTTCTACTGTCCCTTCTCTGCAATGAGAGATTTGGGGAGGTTCACACCACCCCAGCTACAGTGGCCTTAGTAAGAGACGAAGCACCTCATCACCAGGGGTGACCCACTTTACTCTGATGTGATGCAAGCATCAGCCGTCCACTGACAGGTGGGCAGGGAGCCCTCTGTCTGGGCTATGTGGTGCACAGCGGCAGTGGCCACCCCTTCCGTGGCCCAGGGTGTGGCCCGCAGAACCCTGCAGCCCAGCTCTCTCAGCGACGCTACCTTAGCCTTGGGATCGCCCTTGTCCTTTCCAGCTTTGCCTCCAGCCATGGTCTGCTCTCTCTCCCACCAAGCCACAGCCAGCAGCGAAAACCACACTTCTTTGAATTCTCCCCCAAATAACCTAACCAGAGTTCAAATCCAGCAACGACACCCTCCTAATACCTTCTTTCTGAGATGCCTCCTGGCCCTTTGCAGAGGGCTATTTCCCTCTTTGCTGCAATCCACTAAATCAAACTTACTCCCCAATACTGTATTCCTAATGGTCCTAGCTAGCCAGCATCAGCAAGCCCATTTAACAGGTAAGCAACAGGTAAGCACAGAGAGGCTAAATAACTCATTCAAAGTCACACAGATGACAGAACTGCAATCACTGATCTTCAGCCCTACCCCTATATCACAACCTCTGGACACGGGACCCAAGTATTCATATGTATTAAAATCTCCCCACCGTGATAGCCAGCCAAAGTTGAGAAATGCCAGCACATCTCAAACTTTAGCATGTTAATTGATCCCCTGAGAAATCTTGTTAAAATGCAGATTTTGAGTCAGTAATCTGCAGTGGAACTTGAGATTCTGCATTTCTAACCAGATCCCAGGAGATGCTGATGTTGCTGTTCCAGGGACCATATTCTGAATAACAAGGTCTAAAGTCCCTTAGAGCTGACGTTCCAGAAATGTGCTTTGTTTCTCTATCTTTTTAAGTAATTTATTTATTCATCTACTGAGCACATATAATTCATTAAGCACCATGCTAGGTACTGGGGATCCAGCGGTGAAGCAGACAGAACATGTCTCTGCCCACCCAGAGCTGACTTTCTGGAGACTGGGAGGGAAGTATCCCAGGTGGTTGGGCTGGGAGTTTAGTTTGGAGACCGAGGACCTGTGTTTTCTGTTTCCACTCTAGCCTGGTGAACTTGGTGATTAGGGCCCTGATCTCTTCCTTCGGTATCAACACTATATTATTTGCTTTTACCCTAAATAGTATGAATTTGAGAATCAGATATTTATTCAGATGTATTCGTTTGCTAAAATAACTGCAATGTTGGGAGGTCAAGGTTATGAGAATAGGAAATGTGTTGTTAATTAAAAAAAAAAAACACAACAGCAACTGCAATAGAATTTAAAAGTAAATTATTTAGTATCCAGGAGATAATCCCCCCAAAGATTATCACAGTTTTAAAGTAGGTCAGCTTCTGGGACTACGTGTCTCTAGACAGTACCTATAATAAGTGAAACTCAAATGTTTCACTGCTCTTGCATTTAAATGGTTTTGACATGAAATTTTAATTTGTCTTTAAAAGTCATCATATGTCTGCTGCTGGGAGCTTGGGAAATTTGTTAACCCTTCTTTAGAATGTCAGAATTATAGAACCAGTTTACTGAAAGCTGAAATTTTCTTTCTCTTAATATTTGGTCAGTTGTGTGGGGCGAAAGAAACGCAGTCCGTGACCCCCGAAGGCTGGCTTAGTGTGCCCTCCTGTTGAACATAATACGTGCCCAGAGCTTCTGCAGCAGGACAGGACCTCTCTGCAAACTTGATGGATAGAGACAAAAACGAGAGCACCCTACAAACCTGTCTGAACACACACAACACATGAACACCGTCCACACCACAAAGATGACCACATATCCTGCAATCCTGACTAAGAGGAGTGACCATAACTTCTTTGTCAAGTCCACCATTAGCCTTGGTCTCTTCCTCCCTCCTTCTAGATAAGATTTATTAAGGCACCGGCTCACAGAATCCTCCTAGCATGGAATAGCCTCTTAAAATACAATGGTTGAGGGGCACCTGGGTGGCTCAGTGGGCTAAAGCCTCTGCCTTCGGCTCAGGTCACGATCCCAGGGTCCTGGGATCGAGCCCCGCATCGGGCTCCTTGCTCAGCGGGGAGCCTGCTTCCTCCCTTCTCTCTCTCTGCCTGCCTCTCTGCCTACTTGTGATCTCTGCCTGTCAAATAAATAAAATCTTGAAAAGAAAAGATAAAACAGTTGAATAGACTTCCACATTCCTGATGTCAGATCCCTTCCTCTCTGACCATGGCTTCCTGTTCTAGCGCAGATGTCTTATTTCAGAGACATCCATCTTGCTGAAGCAGCTGTCTTCCCCAGGCCCAGCCTCCGCAGCTGAGGACTGCTGGACAAAATCACAGCACTGGGTTGACTGCTTCCCCAGAAGTTCATGAACGTGGACGATGGCGGACTGCCCACACATGGTTTCAGGTGATGGGGAAGATCGTGGTCTTGCTGGTGGTGACACTGAGCAGTGCTAAAATCTAGGGAAGGGAAGAGGAGTTAGAGGTAGAACTGAGAGGTCCTGAGGGAGAAAACAAGGAACAAAGGAGAACCAGGAATGGGGGTGTCGTCTTCAGAAGCACTGACTTCTAGAGGAAGAAAGTGGCATTTTGAATATCTCTGGAACACAAAGGAACAAATTCCCGTTGAGAGCATGACCTTTATTACCCATCCCTCAAGATCCGAGTCATCCTATTTATAAGCCCTTTTATATTATTTTAGAAGGAGGTTCATTTAACCAAAAAGTGCCACCAACTAACTTAGTGCTGTTGTTTGCACAAAACGGGAGGGAGTCTCAGAGTGGCCTAGCCTCTGCAGAGTCCTGCCTGCCTCACTGTTGCCCAGACCATGGGCAGGCATGGAATCTTCCTCCTCCCTGTCCCACAAGCCCTCTGCTTCATCCTTTGTTCTGTCCTCTGCTCCCACCTCTCCTATTTTTTCTCCTATTTTGGGCCATTCTAGAACTTCTCCGGAGAGATGACTGCTTTCTGAGCACCAGCCCCCCCGCTGCCCACCCTGTCACCTGCCTCTTCCCTAAATACACCTTCAGTGTTAATAAAGGAAGACTTTCTGCCCAAGGCAGAGCCTCAGAGCAACTAGTGATAATACTCCCACACAGCAACAAGGAAGCGTTCTTTCTTGGGGAGTGTGGTAGTCTAAAAAACAGCACCTCAAAAGATCCAGCCCCATGTTTGGACCCCTGCTCAGTCAGGAGTCTGCTTCTCCCTCTCCCCTTACCCCTACCCCCCGTTCCCTCTCTCTCTCTCAAATAAATGAAACCTTAAAACAAAACAAAACAAAACAAAAGATACAAGGGTCCTAATCTACCTTACGTGGCCAAAAAGGGCTTTGCAGATGTGATTACAGTGAGGATCTTAAGATGAGGGGGTTCTCCTGAATTGTCTGGGTGAATCCTAAATGCATCACATGTGTACCTCGAAGAGGGAGGCCGAGGAGGAGAAGGGAGTGTGACCACCGAGTGACGAAGCCACAAGGCAAGGAACACCAACAGCCACCAGGAGCTAGAAGAGGCAAGGAACAAATTCTCCCCTAGAGCCTCCTGAGGGAGCGAGCGCAGCCCTGCCATCACCTCAAGTCAGAGGGTTGCCACAGAACTGTGAAAGAATGCACCCCGGGTTTGTGGTATGCCCTGGGACACTGATGCATAGAGTGGGGGCACCCTCTCCCCCTTGGCTGTGGCTTCCACTAGAAGTACAGTGTGGAGTTAAGAAACTGCCTTCCCACCTTCTTTCCTGTTGGGTCACAGAGCTGAGGGAGCTGGTGACAGCCCACCAGGGAGCACATGAGTGGGGGCGAGAAACAGAAAGACAAATAAATGAGTGTAGAACAGTCAGGAGGATTCTAGCCTGTCCTGGGGTGACGTGGGTCCCTACCCAACGGGAGGCAGTAAGTTCGTGGCTTCACATGAACCACGAAGCCCTCAACTCCAAACTAGCATTTCTTGGCAGGGGTGGGGGGACCATTTTGGGAGTAGAAGACATTTTCAGGGAATGCCTTCAGGGAAGTGACCTTTCTTGAAATGCCGTGGCCTATGCAAATTTCCAGTGTTCAGTTAGGCAAACACGGCGCCTGGGGCTGCCAGGAGAGGAAGGCCCTGGGGGAAGACCTGTCCGGGGTTGGCCCGGGGTAAGCAGACATTAGAAGGGGCTGGAAGCACTGGGGCCGAAAGCCTTTTGCAAAAATCCTTCCCTGTTCTCAGACAATCCCTGAGCTCACCTAACTTCAATGTTGTCAGCTGTTGAGGATCCAAAACTTCCAACAGCACAAAAACGCTTCATGCCTCTGAGACCTTCCCCTTCCCTCGGCTGAGTGTGAACAGCAAAAACGTTCCTCCCAGCGTGTGAGCCATGCTTCGCCCAGGAGGAGTCTGGGATCCCTTCAACCAACTGATTCTTTCTCTCTCCCTCTCCTTTTTTTTTTTTTTTTTAAGGTTTTATTCATTTATTTGAGATAGAGAGAGAGAGTGAGTGCACAAGCAGAGGGGAGGGATAGAGGGAGAAACAGACTTCTGGCCAAGCAGGGAGCCTGATGCAGGGCTTGATCTCAGGACCTCTGGGATCATGACCTGAGCTGAAGGCAGACATTTAACCAACCAAGCCACCCAGATGCCCTGTTCTTTCTCTTTTGAATAGTCATTTTTCATAGTTAAAATACATAAGCATTTTATAAAAATTTTGTAAAATAAATCATACACTCTCTAACCCACTGTTAGGATTTGGGGGTGTTTCTTTCTTCAGGTGGTTTTCCCTTGGTTTCAGAAAGCTGCAGTCAGAACAAAACAGCTCTGTACCACCAGCTCCCCCGAGGGCTTGTCCTGACCTGGGTCATTTTGCCCGGCCTACTTTTATGTTTCTCATCGCCCTCTTTGCTATCTAAAAGTCCATGTGTGATTCTCACCTCCTTATCTACTGAAAGGGTTTCCCTTTGGCTCCCTGGGGACTCTGTCCCAGCCCCACCCCCCAGACCGTGCCCAGGACCTGGAAGAGCTCCTGTCACATGTATGCGTGCAGATAATTGGACGGGTGCATAAATTCTGTATATTCTCTTTTCTTTGAACTGTTGGATCTTAATCGTTTTTCTTCTGCCTATAAGTTGTTGAACCTATAGGAAATATAATTAATATGCAGTTTCCTCTGAAAAATCCAAATCAAAGCCTGGTTTCCAAGCATTGTCTACCCACAATGCTTCTCCCTCTGTCCCTCTTATTCACCCCACGTTAAAAATAAAACCCAAGGCATCATCAAGGAGGTTGAGAGAAGCCACAAAGGCGGAGTGAGGGCAAGGAAGGCAAGACAAGGCCTGGAAGGAATCAGGAATCATGTGGTAGAGTAGCCTGGACATGGGGCTTGACCATCAGATTGGCCTGCATTTCAATCCCACTTCTCCTGCTTGCCTGCTGTGAGATCCTGAGTAAGTAACTTAACTTCTCTGTGCCTCTGTGCCATCCTTACCCTGGGGAGACCTTCTCCCTCCACTTGTTGTAAAGGTTAAATAAGACCCTGTATGTAAAGTACCTGGGGTTGGTTGGTTGGTTTGTTTTTCTTTTGAGGTAGTTACAGGGATCTTTACTGGGGTGCCTAGCTGGCTCAGTTGGTCAAGCAGGCATCTCGATTTCAGGTTCATAGTTCAAGCCCCACGTTGGGTGTAGAGGTCACTTAAAAGAAAAATAAAGGTATCTTTATTGATAGTACCATGAAATAGCAACAAGGATGGTTGTTAAATAGATTATTAAATTATCACTTAATAAATTACTATATACCCTTCCACATCACACTGACATGGCCATCCTTCCACAGAGGGAGGACCTACAAGGAGGCAATTATAAAGCTCATGGTTAATAATATAAAATTTTTTGTATAGAAGCAGTATGTCCCCGGTCTCTATGTATACCCACCAGTCATGGGCATGAAACAACAGAATATAAATAACAGCTTTATGCTTTGTTTTCTTTCTTTCCTTTTTTTTCCTTTTTTTTTTTTTTTACAATTTTCATATACAGAAGAATTCATATGATGTCATTCTGCTTCAAAGAGTGCTGTTTACGAACATGCAGAATCAAGGAAGGAAAATGTTATTTGGTTGGTGTCACACCAAATATACACATTTGAGATACTATTGTAGATATTTTGAGAAAGAGAGATACACACGTTTGAACACTAAATTCTGGCTGCCTTAAAGAGCAAATGAAATGCAAAGGGCTTGTTAGGTCCGTGGTCAAAGGAACGAGACTGATACAAAGCAAAGGTCAAGCAAAGCTTTATTTCGCGCCAAGCATCAAGAATCAAACCAACCAGTCGGGGCTGCCTCTTACAGAGAGGGTGACCCATCCCTGCCTTACAGACTAACTTTTAAAGGACAAAGGCCATGTGGTTGGGCCTGGCCACACACAGGTGGCCAATGAGATTGTAACACACAGAGAAAGCTGCACAGTCATGCTAGGTCACAAACAGGTGGCCAATTGAATTACAATTTACCCTATAGTAGATATTTGAACTAGCCTATCACCTTGGTCAGAATTGGCGCCCAAAAGGCACCCAAAAGGCGGGACCCACACTCCTTGGTAGCTAGGGAGACAGTATGCGCGCCCCACTGATTGGATGTCTCCATCTGGCCTGACCCGCCCTTGTATTTGGGCTCTGTTACTTGGGACTGGTTTCCCGGACTTGCTTTTAAGTAAGTTGCCCTGGTGGGGGCGGGGAGGGGGGGCAGGGTCAGTTTAAGTTTTACTGCATAAACAACAAAATCACTGTTTAACCAGATGGAATCACTCTGGCTAAATAGGCCCTTACCGGCTCTTTCCCTAATTTGCCCCCACCTTTTGCACAACTTATGGGTGGAACTGTGTCCCCACAGACTGACTAATCTACCCCGACCAGGAAGATCCTATCACTTCCCCCCACCCCCACAGATGCTGGTGGAGTCTGATTCAAACCCCGGCTGTCAGGTTCCAGAATCCATTCTCTTTAGAGTCAGAACCGTGCTACCTTTTTAAAATCTCAGGCAAGCAAAAGAAAGTTATTCAGCGACAGAGAAGTGACACCAGACACCCCCCTACCAGGGCACACTATCTGTGGTACAATAAAACATATATGTGGTCCTTCCTGGAACAGAGCTCCTGAAATCCCTGAAATTTTCTGAGTGATAGGAGTGTCCTTTGTTGTTCATAATGAGCCTCTTTGGTCACACCTGAGTTCCTGTGAATGCAGGGACTTCGGGGGGGGGGGGTATCCCCCTAGACGGTCTGCAGGACCAAGTGATCAGGGACTCTCAGCTCCAGCCCCACCTCCAAGAAGGGGAAGGGGATAGAGACTGAGGTCCATAAAAACTCTTGAACAAGATTTCAAGAGCTTCCAGACTGGTGACCATCTCAAGGTGCTGGGAGGCCCAGAGAGCACATGGAAACCCCATACCTTGCTTTATGCATGTCTCTCATTTGGTTGTTCCTGGGTTGTATTCTTTATCGGAAACCAGTAAATGGTAAACGTAGGGAAACATAAGTTCTAGCAAATGATTGAGTCTGAAGAGGAGGTGAGAATCCATGATATGCAGCCCGTGAGAAGTACAGCTGGTCTTCCAGGACTTCAGCTGTCATCTGAGGTGGGGTCAGTCTGTGGGACTGAGCCCTTACCTCATGGGGTCTGCACTAACTCCACCTTTTAGTCATTGTGAATATGGTCTTATAAGCAGTGGTGCACAAATATCTCTTCAAGTCCCTGCTCTCTGTTCTTGTGGGTATATACCTAGAAGTCGAATTGCTTGATTATATGGTAATTGTATGTTTCATGTTTTTAGGAACTGTCTGGTGGTAGTCCTGAGAAATCCCTTTAAGAGGGACTGGTGCTGTAGGGGACACACCTTTTCTTTTAACCCCTCTCTTCTACCTTTACTTCCTTTCTGAAACATGGGTGCAATGGCTGGAGCTTCAGCAACCATCTTAGAACCTGAAGGGATTCTGAGGCTGGAGATCAGGAGCTAGGAAGGAGGAAAGTATCCTGATTCAGTAGAGAAGTAGAGCATAGAAACAGATACTCCTGATCTTCAGGTCTCTTTCATGGGAGAGAAAAATCCAGACTCTTGTTTGTTTTGGGGGTGAGTGGTTAAGAGTGGTCTCCAATACTTAGAGAATACAGTTCCTAACTGATATAACTCTCTTAATACTGACCTCCATCCAGGGTAACATTGGTTCGATATTGCTCTGCTAAAAAGTATCTGTTGCCCAGAAACAACCCTGCTGCTTCATACGTGCTCCAGAGCTCCCGGGGACCAGGCTGTCTGTGGCTTTATCAGTCAGACAGGACAGATCTCCTTCTCCCCCAACCCTATGCGGCTTCAGCCAGTCTTAAGCTGATAAACACCACTTCACAGTCTGAATCCTCCTGCTTCCCCACTGTGTGGCATTTAGGAAACTACTTGAATTTTTATATCTTCGGAGAGGCAGATAACCATCTCTCCTTTGGACAGTCACTGTGTGGATTCAGCGAGCTAATGCATGGAAAGCGTCTGAGACTTGTAATGGCATATGCTAATGGTATTATTGTAACTTCTTTTAGCAAAAATCTCATTGTCCATTCAGCTTCACACAGTGATTGGTATAAAAGAGCTACGTACTGAGTGTTCATTAAACAGCAGACAGTAGGATTTATGTGTCTTTCCCCTTTTAATCTTCATGGGAACCCTACAAAGTGGTTATTATTAATATCTCCATGTTATAGTTGAGGAAGTTGAGGCTCAGACAGATTAAGTAACTTGCCCAAGGTCACACAGCAAGTAGTGGAGCCAAGATGCAAATTTGGGTCTCTCTGTATCCAGAAGTGTGACATAATAAGAAATATATATATTGGTCTCTGCCCTTGGTTCCTGACACAGACTCCTAAAGCCCTTATAAATAGGGGTGCTAGGGAAATCTTTTGTTCTAATATTTAATCTTTGACCCCAGTCCCCAACACCATGTTCAGAATTTCCCCGGTGATAGGCGCATCTTTTGTTCTAATGAAGGAACTCCTGGTAGGCTCCTGGATGGGGGTGCTGGTCACCAGAAAGATGTGTTATCAAAAGCCATGATTAGAAGCTTGGAACTTTAATGCCACTCCCCATTCTTGGGACTCTTTCAGATCTCCACCTAAGTAACTGGCTGTTCATCTGTATCTTTCATCATATCTTTTATTCTATAACAAACTAGCACGCATGTTTCCCTGAGTTTTGTGAGCTGCTCTGGCAAATGATGGAATCCCAGAATGGGATCCTGGAAACTTCCAATATGTAGGAAAGTTAGACAGGAATTGTGGGTAACCTGGGAGCCACTCCTTGCATGTGACTCCCGTCTGAAATGAGGGCTGCTTCGTGGGACTGAACCTTTTAGCCTGTAGGGTCAGCACTAACTCCGCTTAGTGTCAGGATGAAATTGAATTGTAGGACGTGTCACAGAGAATTGGTTGGTGTGGGGGAATCTCCCACGTGTGGTGGCCAGAAGTGTCAGAAGTGAAGTGATCTCTGTGAGTTGTAAAGGGCCGACCCAGGCCTGTGCTTTTCCTGGGCAGGAAGCCAGACGTTTAACTACCTTGGGGCACAGCCTGCTGTCCTGTGGCTCCTCCTCTGCCTTCAAACTCTCCTTAAAGCAGCAAGGGCTAAAGTAATGATTGTTAGTTTAATATTAGCATGGGGAGGTCTCAGGGAGAACATGTATTTAAATATTTACTTATATATTTTAAAATTTATATATTTAAAATTTTCACTGTGGAAAGATTACCCTCAGTACATACTCTAGACCAAACTAGGGCACGACTGAAGAATGAAATTGTTCTACATGCAAAGCTGGAAGGACTTTGAGCTTCTGTGGGAGCCCCAGAGGAAGGAAGGGAAGGGAACAGAACCAGAGAAACTGGACGAGCTGATTGGAAGCTTAGCAAGACAGTGAGAGGCAAGGTAGAGGGGACAGATGTGGCTGAAGGGACTTTGAAGAACAAGGCTGCCCAGTATCTGGCATTAACCGACTCTTTATGCTGGTTATGCTGGTCCCCCAACCGACCTGTGGTCACCCACAAATCTTTAGTAGCCAAGATTTCACCCAGTGTGAATGAGTGGTGCTGAGGGAAGCAGAGAGAGGAAGCCGGGTCCGATGTTTGGGCGGATAGGCAAAGCAGAGACAAGGCAATGGCCACAAGACCCCAAATGGGATCCAGAAATCAGCAGAAGCAGAAAATCAGAGCAAGCGATAACCAGGAGAAACACATGCATCAAAAATTCTCACGAAGTACCGAGGAAGTCAGGATTTGGGAAGACCTGAGCCTTCCAGGTGGCCCTGGCTCAGCCTGACTGGAAAGTGGCTGGTGGCCTCCCACTCAGTGCTCTGTCCCTGCACTAGGAGAACCAGAACCCAGCACAAGCAGACCCTGGGCCTCCTCCAACCAATTCCCTTAAAGAATCCTCCAGGAGGGAGAGACTCCACCTCACCCCAGGTCACCTGGAAGCTCGTGTGCCTGTGTGCCTGTGAGCATGGGCAGGGAAAATCCTCCAGGCATGGGCCTGCTTCTACTTTCCTCCCCGCTGAAGACCAGCCTTGGAGAGCTGAGGTGGGAGAACCACAGGGTGGGTTGCCGGGGGCTGGAGGAAATCATGCATATGAATGGACTCTGCGAGGACCTAACCTTTTCCCTCCTCAGACAACAACAGTAAAAATAAATGCTCCTGACATCAATACTTAATGGGACCAGGCCTTGCATACTAATGAAAATCTCTGCAGAGCAGCCCCCTGGAGGGAGAAAAACATGGGGACTTATTAACCCTCAAGCAGCAAGACCATGTTCCCCCCGAAGGCCTTGCCGGCCAGGCAGGGAGAGCCTCACATCCTATGCCTGGAAGTGAACCTGCTTAGTTTTTCTGTGCCGTCGAGGGCAAGGGGTAGTGGCGAGGGTCTGACCATCTTGGGACACCCTCCATCCTAACAGACACTCCTCCTTCCCTGCCTCTTTCTCACGCACAGTGACAGAAGCCAGAGGGAAGAAACAGCTGTCACAGAGCCCCTCCTGTGTGCTCACATCCCACTTCTCCCAGCGAACACCAACCTAGTCCCCCATCTAAATGTCGTCTTCCAAGGTGCAGGACGTGAAGAGGACTTCGACCGCCTCCATTTTGACCTCAAACTTTCTAGTTTGTTCTCTTGGCTCAGATAGAAGACTCTGAGGATAAAGCACCCCCTCATGGGAACCAAAACTACCCTCTCAAGCAGCACAGACAGCCCTGAGCCAGCCGCAGCCCAACTCACCCATGACTGACTCCAAGACAATGATCAATTGGACCTTCACTGCCCACCTGCAGGCAGCCACCCGCCTTGCCCCACCCTTTCCTTATAGAAACCTAGAAGGCGCGAAGCAACTTGGACACAGTCTCTGGGATGTCAGGCCCTGTCTTCCTGGTGTTGGCTTCATTGAAATAAATTCCTTTCTTGTTTCACTGCCACTCATTTCTCTGCCTTTGGATTTTGTTAGCAGCGAGTGGCTGAACCTGGTCTATTGGGGGTCCTCGGAGCTAGGCGTTCTTGTATCCCCCACCTACCCCCAACTCCGGAACCCCCCACCCACCCTGTGCCCTGGCTTTGAGGCAGAAGCTGGAGTGGAAGGACGAGACAGCCTTGGATTCGAAAGCCTGCCCCTGGCATCTGCAAGAAGCAGCGACCCACTTCCTCTTCAGCAAGACAGGGATGGCAGCCCTGCGCTTACAGGAATGTCCTAAAGAAGGGAGGGGAGGAGACTGTGAGTAGGGCTTGCTTGGGACAGAGCCTGTGCTCAGCAGATGGCCAGTTTCCATTTGATCTGAGAGGACCCAGAGCCCTTCCCCACAATAGGCTCTTGTGGGAAGTCAACTAGAAAGGGAAACAGGAGGCCCATGATGTGATGTCAAGGAAGAGAAATATTTACAAGTGTCTCCCAAGAATCCAACAGGGGCTGAGGGCTTTCCTGAAACAAAACAGCAAACGTGTGGGAGATCCTAACAAGGAGCCCAGCTGCCCATCCCCAACCCGTGGCCCCCGCCTCAGCCTGCTGGGGGTAGGCCTGCAAGCTTGCTGCCTGCGAGGTAGGGAGACAAGTTGTATCTGGGGGAAGGTTGGAAGAAGGTAGTAGGGCTGAAACAGTCTTGGGGGGCAGGTAGCTGCCATGCTGTGGAAACACTCCAACAACCTTGTGAAGAGGTTCCTGTTGGGGGGGACAAAACAAAAACAAAAACTGAGGTCCTTGGCCAATAGCCAGCTCACCCCACCAGGGGCAGGAGTAAGGCCCCTAAGGACTGGAATCCTTGTATCTTGCTGCTCCAGTCAAGATTTCAGTAAACCAAACAGAACCACTTACCCAATTTGCCTCCAAATTCTCTCAACCCATGGAAACTGATAATAAAGTTATTACTGTTGCTTTAAGCCACTAAGTTTCAGGGTGATTTGTTAAACAGCCCTAGAAAACCAATACACTGCTTCACATAGTACAATTCCAGGTAAAATTTCATTTGAAAAATTCTATGGCTTAAGACAAAACAACAACAAACAAGAATGTTTATAAAGTCATCACCAAATCAGACTTCTTAATCCATTGGTAAGTAACAGAACCACAGAAGGTCAAGATGTGGTGTTTATAGCCAAGTCAGGGCAGAACCAAAATCACCACTCAACTTTGATTTCTATCTCATTGCATCCCATTCAAGAAGATCAGGTATTCAGGGAAGAAGGTGTTCAGATTTTGATCTAGAGAGAGGACTGGTTTATCCAGCCTGGTTATTAAGGCAAGGACCTAGATGTTCCTGAGGGGCCATCAGCTAAATATGGTCTTCAGTTTCAATTTGACACCAAGAGTTGAAGTAAATGATAAAAGAGGTCACTGTTTATTACTATCCTGTATATATTGCTATCCTGAATGACTTGGAACTCTAAGGATCTTTAAAAAAAAATACATTTTATAAATAAGTTTGAAACCCATCAATCCATTAAATAAAAGCATTGCTGCCCAAACATGGCCATTTCCCAAACACCAAATCAGTGATTTGCAACATAAATAAAGCAATCAGTGATGAAAATAGATGGTTTCCAGCAAAATCCATTTCTGAGAGTTGCTGGGACAGGGAGAAGGGAAACCCTTTTCAGGCTAAAATGATAATAATTTGACTGGTAATGAGCTGAGAATACACTGAAAATTATCACCTCTCTCTGAAATCCAGTTCCACAGCAAGGTGGGTTCATGTGCAGCTGGGATTAAGAAAATAAATGTACAGAGGGAATTCAAACCACAGCTCCTCTGATGGTATAGTACTATTTTTTTCCTATGACACACCAGGTTGCAAATGCCATGCTGCCTTCTCCCCATGGTGGCTGCAAAATTGCTAGAAAATGGCGGAAGACCTTTGCTCTGTCTCTTCCAGTTGTCAGTTCTCAGATCTCTCATTTGAACACTCCTTTTTCATTGCTATTTCTGTTGCCATCTGGAAGCACTCAGCAGCATGGGGGCTTGATCCCAGAATTCGTTGGGGTTCCCGGTGCTTCCTCCGGCTCTCTGAAGATCAGTGACACCGAATGTCTCGTGTGAGCAACAGCTGGGTCAGTACAACACTAACTGGATTTGCCCCCCACCTTCCCCTCCACCCAAGACGTGACTTACAGTATGATGTAATTTATGTAAATGCCACCTACTTACAGTAAACGGTTGTCTGGACCCTCGATGTTTCCTCTCCTCGGGGATTATTGCAGACAAAGGAGAAAACAGGAGCTGCTTGAAGCTGAAAGCGCCTCTCGAATTTTGAAAACTGGAAGATTTCGAGCCATATCACATCTTCCTGCACAATCTGAAAGAATTATCACATCAGTATACCTAGAAGCCATTTCTATACCCAGACCCTCCACCAAGGATCTGGCTTTATACGTGAGCCAGCGCCCACCAAGTTCTCCTAGGAAGACTGGCCTGCTGCCTGGTTGATGGGGCTCCAGCCTCCCAGGGGGTAATGAAGCTCTCACATCAAGGGCAGGCCAAGGCGTCGAAACCATTGAGGACCTCGAGAAGAGAAGAATTTACCAAAGTTACAGGTTCTCCAGGTTAAATGTGGTGGGTGGGTCCCAAGCCTCAAGATAGGAAAGAAAACCATACTTTTCAAAGTCCAGTTGCGACTTCTACTCAGTAGAGTTACAGATACCGCCCAGCTCCAGGTTGCAAAGGAAGCCCTAGTTAACCTGTGTGGCTACTGAATGATCAGGCCAAACCTAATGAGAGAAGACTTTGCTGTGATCAAGAATAATCTGCAATGATTATTTATGATCACAAAGGGGGAGACTGTCTAGAAAATCATCCTAAATTTGAAAATAAGTAAGAATGTATGGGGTTGGGGAAGGAGGAGGCACCTGGATGGCTCAGTCAGTTAAGCATCTGCCTTCGGCTCAAGTCATGATCCCAGGGTCCTGGGATCAAGCTCCATATCCCACTCTGTCTCTCCAGCAAGTAAATAAATAAACAAATAAAAGAGAGAGATTATTAGGTATTCATTCAGAGTATGTTGGGAGGGCAACTTCGATTTCTTTTTTTTTTTTTAAGATTTTATTTATTTATTTGAGAGAGAGAGAGAATAAATGGTGGGAAGAGGCAGAGGGAGAGAAAGAGAGACACAGACTACCCGCTGAGCAGGAAGCCCAATGTGGGGCTTGAACCCAGGACCCAGAAATCATGACTTGAGCCAAAGGCAGATGCTTAATGACTAAGCCACCCGGGCACCCCTTGTTTTCTATTGACCAGACTATTTTACAACCCTGTAGAGGCTAAAGGCCAACTTGTAGGAAACTAGCAGCAGAGCAGATGACACCCAACAAATGCAGATTTCATCTGATAGTGACAATTGATTTCCATTGGCAAAAGTGATAATCCCCAAAATCTTTGTTTGTAGGATATTAGCCAATTTCACATTAATGAACAAATTCATTTTGACTTTTTAGGGGTTTTTTTGGTCTAACTGTTGTAAAATTCCATTCTTCAAATTCTCATTTGAATTAGTTTTATCATATTATTATTCCCAATGAGTGGAATAAAATCTTCAACATGTTTGATATTTGTAGGTCATGTATTTAACCTTTGGGAAAGTATTCTTCAGCACATGCACTAAGCATATTCCAGAAACTTTGTAATGAGCCTCCTTAGCCCATTTTTACCCTGCGGTTCATCCTGTAGAGCCAGATTTAGCTTCCCATTGTCCAGCTCTGACGGTATCACCCCCTTGCTCCTCTTGATACAGAAAGGTTAAAGTACAGTAGATTTGTATTTCAGGCCTTTTACAATCATGCTCCAACCTCTCCAGACCCACCCAGAGCTCCAGGTAGAGAGTAGGTGCCCGATAACGCTTGGTAACAAATGGATGAATGAACTCACTGATACTACTTTCCTGAAGGTAGTGCTTTGTTTTTGTTGCTAAGAAAGAATGAAAGCTATCCCTTTTCCTTATGGGGCATTCCACTTAAACTATTTTGTTTATCCTTGTCTTAGTTTGGCTGTTCCCACAGGCAGACCCCAAGACAAAGATTCAAGCACAAGTTATTTATTTGAGAGGTGATCTGAGAAAGCACCAGCAAAGGAGTAAGAAAGTAGCCCGGTTAGAGAAAGAAAGTGACAAAGGGTGTTATGAAGCCAGGACTCACAGGAGGTGACTGAGGGCAGTTCTACTGGGGTGCCTTAGGGATAAAGCAGGACCTTCCTCAGAGATGTTCCAACCAAGAAGTGAGGACACAGAGGGTATTTATCTTCTAATTGCCCACCTGTCATTGGCTGAGTGTTGCTTCTAGGGACTTTATCTTTTGACAGTGTAAGCATGCTCACCCAGCCAGACAAAACCCCTCAGCCAGAAAGCCGGAGATCTTCACAAGACACAGCCTTCAGGCCTGGGCTACCACACTGGAGAAGCTTCCAGCCAAGTAATTCCAGGCATTTCCTCCAGATTATAAGACAAACTCCATGAGAAGATGCTCTGCACCACTCATCATCAGAGAAATGCAAATCGAAACCACAATGAGTTATCTCCTCACCCCACTCATAATGGCCAGTATCAAAAAGACAAGAAATAGTAAGTATTGGTGAGGATATGTAGGAAAAACGAACCCTTGTGCACTTCTGGTGGGAATGTAAATTGGTGCAGCCACTATGGAAAACAGTATGGAGGGTCCTCAAAAAATCAGAAAGAGAGCTACCATATAATATAATCCAGCAATTTCTCTTTTGAGTATTTACCCCCTCAAAATGAAAACATTAATTCGAAGAGATATATGCACCCCTATGTACATTACAGCATTATTTACAACAGCTAAGTTATGGAAGCAACCTAAGTGTCCATTGTTACATGAATGGATAGAGAAGATGTGGAATATTATACATTCAATACAGTGGAATATTACTAATTCATTAAAAAAAAGAATAGAATCTTGCTTTTTATGACAACATGGAGGGACAGAGAGGGTATAATGGTAAGCGAAATAAGTCAGACAGAGAAAAACAAATACTATATGATTTCACTTATATGTAGAATCTAAAAAACAAAACAAATGAACAAAGAAAACAGAAACAGATTCACAGATACAAGAAACAAACTGTTGGCAACCGAAGGTAGGGGAGGTTGGAAGGGCAGGCAAAATAGGTGAATGAGATTAAGAGGTACAAATTTCCAGGTATAAAATAAATAAGTTGTGGGGATATAAAGTGCAGCATAGGGAGTATAGTCAATAATATTGTAATAACTTGGTACAGTGACAGATGGTAACTAGACTTATCATGGGGATCATTTCATAAGGTATAAAAATATCGAATCACACCAGAAACTAACAGGATATTGTGTGTCAATCATACTTCAATTTTAAAAAAAGATTGTGTAATGAGATTGGTTGGGAATCCTGCTGACCTTTGTGGCATTACTTCTCCATGCCTTTAATGCACTCCCTCTGGGCTCTGCTTCGCATGCAGGTCACAGTGTGGGTAAGCAGAGGGGAAGCCAGGAGACCAAGCACTGGAAAGCAGAATCATCCTTGTTAAAAGATATTCTACATACAAAGGAGGAAGGCTAACAGGAGGTTCCTATCTCTCCAAGGGAGGCACTTGAAAAGCAATAATAGGAAGCTATCTGGTCACCTCTGGAAAGGGGGCTGAAATGGAACATAGCTTTGGGAACCCATTGGGTCATGAGAAATTTTAATTGGTGGCAAAACACAACCACCATTGTGATGCAATACAGTAGAACAAGGCTGACTCTCAGTTCAGCTTGGGTAATTATCCTTGGAGAGATGCTACAACCCGTGAACTTACTCACCACACTGCCGGGCCACTACCACATCCCTCTGCCTCTCCTTCCCATTTTCAGGAAGTGCCTTACCTCTCCGGGTTCCCGGGTTCTTAGAGCATGTTCAGATTTGCAGTAATACTTGTGAACGGTGTTTCTCATACTTTAGTTGCATCAAAATCACCTGGAGGTTTATTAAAAATATAATTGCTGGGTCCCACCTCCAGACTTTCTGATTCAGTAGGTCTGGGGTGAATTTACAGCATTAGGAAGTTTCCAGGCACTGCTGAAATGGCTGGACCAACCATCACACTCAGAGAACTACTGCATTCCTGACCTACTGGTTTAGATGGTCCATTTTGGCAAGATCTTTCAGTGATCCGTGCACCCACTGAAGTATAAGAAGCGCTATTTCTTCAGTTTTCCCAAGGATGGTACCGTTGTAGATGCACAGAAGAGACGTTAATTTATTATATACACTGGATGCTTTAGGCATTAGAATTTAATTTTCCCCTAAAATGGTTGGTAAAAGCTGAAATGTCTAGAAAAGAAATTCCCAAATTTTTCAAGGACGGAATCCCTTTATAAGGTCAAAGTATTTTATACACACTCATCCCCATGTGAATACTCATTTAATAGGAAAATAACTGGCCCCTTAGACCGCAGAAGCACCCAGTGTCCACAGCAAGGAACGTCTCCCTGGTGGACCGTGGTCAGACGAGCCACAGGGATGAGTAAGTAAAAGTAAGTAAAAGCCACCAAGCTGAGACAGGAAAGGCAAAGCAAGCAAGCATGAGCCAGGAAGCTCTAGGAGTTCTGAGAGCTGGAATAAACTGGAAAGTTAAGAAAGCTACAACATAGGCATGAAGTTTTGCCTCTGAGGGAGACGTGGCTACTTCGCTTCAGCCAGGAAGTCTTCTCTATGCCTGCGGCCAAGACAATGTCTTCTGAAGTAGGACTTAGCCCTCTGGGGCCCAGGACCCAAAGCAGAGCTGGGCACAACGATCTTCCACACTTTGCAGGGTCTGAGGACGTGAGCCTGGGAAAGAGAGGGCTGGGAGTAGCAGAGGAATTAGGAAGGTTTCTGGAGCCAGACTGCCTCGTGCAAACTCTGTCTCTGTGGCTCGCTAGCTGGGTGACCTCATCAGTCCTGCCCGAGCAATGGGCTGGAGGCTGTCTGGCTCCGGAGAGCCCACTGTGCACAGCCTTTCCCGCTCCCCGCTGGGTGGCAGCCTGTCACCCGTCCCAAGGAACCCACTGTGGTGGGCATAGCCACGCGTGGAAAGAGTTCAGCTACAAATCAGGGCTTCCTCCACACTACCCAGCCCTAAACACCAGCAAACCACTGCTCACTGGTAATGTTATGGGACCCAAGTAAGAGTATACATGCAGATACAGATATGTTCAAACACTGAAAAATTATAAATCACATTAATGCACTGTTACATAGAATAGCTCTATCCTCCAACCCTGGCAGGTTGACCTGTATGATGAGTGGAAAGCTAGGCTCAAATTTAGAATTCCGATGCTTTTCCGAGTTCCCTGTTGGGTGGCAGTAGGGGGTGAGCCAGCCCTGACCAGCCTTCCCTTCCCACTCTGTCCCCAGATCCATCCCACTCCATGTAAGGACTCCCAGCCTGGACAAGCCCCCAAACCACAAAGACTGCTCTTCAGCCTCCCATCCGGCCTAAGGGTGCACATTGCTGGGGGAGGTCCACTCTCTGTGGGACGACCCTGGGGAAATGCCTGCATGGGACCTGGAAATATCCTGAGGGCTGTTTGGGCAGGGAATGCTGGAGTTCCGGGTACCTGGCTGTGGCCTAGAGGACAAGACAGAAACCCCAGGGAGACAGCACCTTGACCCCATGGATTCCTCAGCCCACAGAAGAGGAGAAGGCAAGAAAAGACCAGTGTGGGGATCTCTAAAGCAGCGCCTGGGCAAGGGCCTCTAAGCTCTGTGGGCCTCGGTTGTCTCTTTTCACGCAAAATGACAGTTAAAATAGCCCTAGAGCCATCCTAAGAATTAATGTTAATATCTATGTAGCACTTAGTCTTGGACCATAAGTGGTTTATAAGGGTTTATTATCTAAATTAAACATTTGTTCCTTGAGGAGCACACTGGACACTGGGAGTCGAAAATCCTGGCCTTTAAACTCTGCTCAGCTGTCTATTAACTGAGAGTTATTCCCTCAGCATTCCAAGACTCTGTTTCCTTGTCTTTAGTGTGGTATTTGGACTGGACATCTTCCGTAGCTAGCTGTGGCTTACTTTTCTAACTAGTAAAGGGATCTTATATTCAAGGGAGGGAAAGATAAAATGGATTCCATAGGGGAGGGGGAAAAAAACCTCATCTCTAGACCTAGCATTTTTGCCTGAATTAGAATTTTAAGCACGTGATCCAGTGGCGTGGGAATTTCTCCCATGGCGGGATATGTGGTTAGCAGGGCTGTTTTGTATTCATTATGGGAGTTCAGCATTTTTACGACATTTACATTTTAAGAATCCCAGGCTGGCCTTCCCCAGCCAGGGCCTGGGGAGTGACCTGTCCTTCAAAGGCAGCAGACAGTGTGACAGTGAGGTCCCACATGGGTGGCGGCCATTCCCCACGGCTCCTCTGGCTTGCTCTCCATCTCAGCTACACTCAAGAGGTCTGTAACAGTTATCGACTGCTGTGTAACAAACCAGCCCAGATTTAGTGGCGTAAAGGGCGACTGCAATTTATTATTATGATATTTCACAGTTGTGGGGGATGATAAGGCTCAGCCAGGTGGTTCTTTTTTGGGGTCTCTCATGAATTTGTTCTCAGAGAATAGCCGGGACAGGAGTCATCTCAAAAGTTTCTTCATCCATATGACTTGGTGCCTAGGCTGAGAAGACTCAACAGGTGGGCTCCTCAGACGTCTCTTTCTTTTTCTCCAGTGCAATAGTTTCCAATACGTGGTCTGTCCATCTGTCTGGTACAATGGCTTCAGGGCAGCCATACCTCTCACATGGAGGCTCAGAGTGCCGAAGGTGTATGTCCCTAAGAGAGATCCAGATGGAGGCTCTATTAATTTCATGACCTAGACTTGGAAGTCACAAACATCACTTTTACCATATTCTCTTTCTTAGAAGTGAGTTGCTAAGGGAGGCCTTTTTGAAAAGGGCGAGAAATGAGACCCCACCTCTTACAGGAAGGAGGGTCAAAGAATTTGTAGACATGCTTTAGATGACCACAGATTCCTCTCCCTCACACAGAGATTGGATGGAGATAGAGCTTGAGAAGTAGACAGAGCCCTCCCTTCCCAAGGAAGTTCCCTTCTTAAGAGGAAGGCAAACCAAAGTGCCCAGGGCCAAGTCAGGAGCCACACTCCTCACAGGAGGCTGGACAGCCTCAGGCAGAGTGGGGCTTTATTGACCTCTCTCAATCCTCCAGGTTCAGGTGAGCGCGTATGCTGAGACTGTCTATTTGAAGGGGTACTACATTGTCAGCCTTACTGGATACCTAGATGCTTCTGTACAGACCTACCTGTCCACTCTTCTATGCCCTGAAACTTATGGCAAAGCTCATCTGACGCCCATTGAAGGGAGAAGACCCAAGTGGTCACAGAAGTCCACATCTACCCGAGAGACTGAATATACCAGCAGACAATGGCCACACTATGTGGAAATAGAACTCTGATCCACAAGTCATGCAGTAACCAGTTCAGGATTCAAACCACACCCTCTGCAGCAACTGGCCCCATGTGGTCAGGACTTGGTCAGTGACTACCAGTTTCCCTAATAGTGCAGCCACTTTCGACTCAGGACCAACCAAAGAAACCCAGATATGGTCCTCAGATCAATCACATAAGATACTCTGCTTCTAATTAGACCATATCCTGCTTCCCCAGGCTAAAGCCTCCAATCACACACACTCAATGCCTTTCTTCAATTTACTATAAATCTTTCCCACTCCCCTGCCTGTCTTTGGGCCTCTGACACATACATGATGGTGGCTGTTTCCCCTGCTACAGCAAATGCTGAGTAAATAGCATTCTCTTTTAGGTGGTCTTTGGTTATTTCCACAAACCCAGGGGTCTCCCCCAGAAGGGGACTACAGAAGTTGGTCTCATCAAGAAATGATGGTGGCATGGGCTAACGTGGTAGCACTGGAGCAGGTGAATGGAGGTTTCTGAAAATATTTTGAAAGGAAGCCATGGGGGTGGTGCTGATGGATCAAATATGGGTGAAGGACAAAGATGGGTAAGGATGACACCAAGTCTGGGCCCTAAGCAATAGGGTGAATGATGACACCAGCCTCTGAGATGGCAAAGATGGGGATCAAGTGTTGAGTTTGGGAAAGCCTGGGTGGCTCAGTGGTTAAGTGTCTGAGTCTTGATTTTGGCTCAGGTCATGATCTCAGGGTTGTGCGATCAAGCCCAATGTAGGGCTCTGTGCTGGGCCTGGAGCTTGCTTAAGATTCTCTCTCTCAGGGCGCCTGGGTGGCTCAGTCAGTTAAGCGGCTGCCTTTGGCTCAGGTCATGATCCCAGGATCCTGGGATTGAGCCCTGTATCGGGCTCCCTGTTCCGTGGGGAGTCTGCTTCTCTCTCTCCCTCTGCCTGCTGCTCTGCCTACTTGTCCTATCTCTCTATTAAATAAATAAATAAAATCTTTAAAAAAAAATTCTCTCTCCCTTTCCCTCTGCTCCCCCCCACCCCACCCCTGCTTGTGTATGCACCCATGCACTCTGAGAGAGAGAGAGAGGAAAGAATTGAGCTTGGGATGCCTATTAGAGTCGAGGGTATGAATTTGGAGGTCATTAGAGAGTAGATGGGGCTTAAAATCATGAGACTAGATGAGATCACACTGGGAAAAGGATGGTTCTTTCAGTTAATAAGTATGTATTGAGCATCTACTAAGGTAGCTTTGCGGATTTAGTAGGAGAAAACACAAGATACTGGCCCAGTGTTCAGAACTGTATGGTCTGTTGGGGATTCAGATAATAATCAATTATTCATGCGAGTGAATAGGGGTCAAGTAGTATGAGAACAAGCAATAAGGGGATGGGATCCAGCAGGAGACCTAAATTAGGAGTTGTGGTTAGCTGGGTGAAGCGGGGAGGGAAAATCCTTCCTGGCAGGAGAAGAGCATGTGGTTCTGTAAAAGGAGGGGATTGGGCTATTGGGGGATGAACTGAGAGATGAAAGGACCACCTCATGGGAGCTAAGCAGGCAAGGTCCAGTCTAGGCAGGACCTCAGAGGCCATGGAAACACAGTTTGGTTTTTTCCTAGAAGGAATGATTTCAGTGATAACTGGAGGAATTTAAGTGTGGGGAGTATAAGATCAGAGTGCTTTAAAATACATGTACCTAGAACCCACCCTAAAGTTTCTGATATAGGAGGTTTGAGTTGAGACCTAGGTAATCTGCATTATTAGCAAGAGCCCCAGAGGATGGTGACACATGCAAACAGTCGGCAAACCCTTATTTAAAGAAGCACTGGGGCTTTCTGATTCTTCAAAGGGTTGCTAAGCATCCAATGACACTAACAAGACTTGGGCGTTGCAGAAATTTGTCTCAGGAAGGGGTACCAGGAGGGTTTTATCAAGGTCAGATGGTTTGATTAAAATAGAACAAAAATGCACAGAGGAACGTGCTATTTTGCATGGACAGAAGACAGGGAACTCTGTCAGTCTGGGAAACCCTGTAATGTGCCCCTGAGGCAGCCAGGCCTTGCACTGTTCTTTTTTATTCTTGGGGGCCAACCCCAGACTGGCTTTTCAGTAGTCAGATTTCAAAATGGCATGTTCGGGGCGCCTGGGTGGCTCAGTCTTTAAGCGTCTGCCTTCGGCTCAGGTCATGATCTCGGGGTCCTGGGATCGAGACCCACATCGGGCTTTCTGCTCAGTGGGGAGCCTGCTTCCCCCTCTCCCTCTGCCTGCCTCTCTGCCTACTTGTGATCTCTCTCTCTCTGTCCAATAAATAAATAAAATCTTTAAAACAAAACAAAACAAAATGGCATGTTCATGATTCCCTGCTCATCCTGGGAGCCCAGCAGAAGGGAAGGCAAGTCTTCGGAGAGCATCAGCTCCAAACTCTGGTCAATCTCTGTCTGAGTTGCTTCCCAAACTTCCTTGGTGCTGAGAAGTCATTGCCTATGATATTTTGTCTTCAGCTTGCTAACTGGTATACCATTATCACTGTAGCTCAGCCTAAACCCTGTAGAGTAAACCAACCAGGCAGAGGCCAGTGGTCAGCTGGTGGTGAAAGAATTCACTCAAGGCAGAACAAAGGAGCTACAAGTTTATCTAATACACTGCAAGGGATCAGCAGGCAGGACCGCAAAGGAGAGACTGTCTGCCAGGAGGTGGTGGTGAGGGTTTATAGGTGTAGGGTGGAGTGAGATAGTACAGGAACTTGTGGATTTTTTGGCGGTGGGAGGGGAGGTGGTAACTGTGCCAGATTTAAGTAACCCACTGGTTAGCTAGGGCTTATGGGTATTTTGAGGTGGGTCACCTAATCAGCCTTTTTGCATTCAGCGTGGTGGTCTGTAAGCCCTTTTACCTAGCTTGGATTTCCATTTTCAGGCCTATTGCCTAAAAGCAGCCTCTCCAATCCCTAATCTTCCACATGGTGATTTGTCTGCACGACCCTTGAATTTTACTGAAAAATAGCCCTCAGAGACAACGAGGAACAACTGTGGCCCTCTTTGCTCTTTGCCATGTGAGAATACAACGAGAAGTCAGAAGTCTGCTGCCTAATGGATGGCCCTCACCAACACCCAGTCATGTTAGCACCCTTATCTCGGTTTCCAGATATTTCCAGAACTGCTTGACTTCTCATGAGGTGTGCTGTTGGATTTTGCTTTGTCAGCAAGTCTGAACACTACTCCTTAAAGAGATCTAAGCCAGTACAATATGGGAAGCAAAGGAAATAAAAGGAATCCAAACAAAAAAGAAAGTCATTTTACTTGCATGAAATGAGATCGTCTTTGTTGAATATCCTATGGAACCCTCAACAGAGCTACTATAACTACCAATGCATTCGTCCCCCACCTGAGCCAGAGAAAAGGCCATGAGAAGAAGCCATTCTCCTGCCATCCAGAACATGATTCAGCAGCTAAACGTGACAGCTTAAGCTATAGAAAATGGATGGAGATACAGTTGGATAGTACCATTTTTTTTCTTTCAGAAGTTTAGAGTATATAAACTAAGAAACAGAAGTTTGCAACACCTAAAAATCCAAACCAGAGGAGAGGCAAGAAGAAACTATGGATGTAGAATGAGAAACAGAAACAGAAAGAAATAATCATAAGATTACTAATGGCCCTTGTTCTCTCTGGTCACTTCCTAGTTTTCAGAGATGAAGGAAAGATGGATTAAAAGTAAGTCAAAACAATCATCATAAGTAAAAAACCATGAAGGCAAAAAAAAAAAAAACAAAACCCCAAGTTTGAATATGTATGAAGAAAAGTATTTGAAAGGAAGGCAGACTTGAAGTCAATCAATAAATATAAATGATGAAATCCCGTTGCAAAATGTTTTGTATTTATTAAATTAATCAAGTACTTTTAGGGGGACTATGGCCTTAGAAGAAAAATAATAAACTTCTTTAGCAGTGGGTTTAGGGGATGGTTTATCATTCAAACTTGGAAAATAATAAAGCTGTTTTTTGGAAAGATGTTCTCATAGATAATAATAATGAAAACGTTAAAAAGCCAAAAAATGTGAATTCTTTACTGTTAAAATTTGGAGAATTAATTAAAAAATAAACACTATCCAAAGAAACTGTTGTTATGCTATAATGGAACTGATGTTAGGCAGTTATACCTCAATTTAAAAAAAAAGGGTGATTGGAATAAATTACTAGATGTAAAAATTAAAAAGAGAGAGAGAATTAAGAAAGACAAAGTATGTCTTAATGCCCTTTTCTGGTCGCATGAGAATCTGGGCAATGGTGGTGGCCTGAAGGAGGGTTGCTGCTGTGGGGAGGGAGAGAAACAACTGTGAAATAGTCTGGAGGGAAAAGCTTCTGCCACTCACGATTGATCCCTTGCCCAGATGGCAAAAAAGTCCTCACTTCATTACTGGGGTTGTTCACAGTCAGAGTGACAGGATTAGGACAAGCCTTTCCCTAAATCCCATCAGAAGGTAAATCTCCGGGAGAAAGATAGCCATCACCTCAGCCCTGCTCGAGCCTTCCCACAGCCCTGCGAATAACGCGAATAACGGTGCAGGACCTGACCCCAATGAGAAGCCGAGGAGAAGCCAGGTTGAAGCTAAATGTCACGGCAGGCCTACCTGGGCCGGCGGGTAAAGTGAGGGAGCAGAGCCCTGTGGTCAGAGGACTCCCAGCGGCCAACGCTGTTGCCAGGCAACAGCGGAAGCAGAGAACAACGAGCACCTGCCATCCCGGGCCCCTGGGGTTCAGTCCTTCTCCAGACCGGCCCCTGGCTAGCGCAGGGCAGAGTGGGTACAATATTGCTAAAGCTTCTGGTTTTCTAAGAGTTGGCAGAAATGTGGATTTTTTTTTTTTTTTAAGTGTGAGAACTCTCAACATTCAAACATTGGAACTAATTCAAACTTTTTTATTATTGGATGGAATAATTTAAACTTAAAAAAGGCGAGGTGGGGGGAGAAAAATAAGATCCATAGGTCAAACCCTGCCGTCATTTTGCAACTTCAGGCCTTGTATGTTAAACTTTCACTCACTTAATCCCTACGTGAATCCCAGGAGGTTAAGTACAATTGTCCCTATTCTACGGATGAGAAAATTGAGGCTCAGAGTACATGGGATTTTTTCCAGAATCAAAGATTGTCCTTCGGTTTCTTCTGGCAGCTCCTCTTGTCATTTTTCCTGGGGTTCTTCTTCAAAATTTGACTATATTTTCTGTGGAATTCTTTTTCTTTACATTTTTGGTAGTTGTTACAGTGTTCATGTGCTTCTCCACAAGGAACAATTTTTAAAGGTTGGTGCTTCAGAATACATTGTTCAAGGCTGATTCTGTTTGAAAAGATGTTGGTGTCTTTTTAATTTCAAAAAAGAAAAATTGCATCCAGCTAACCTGGCTTATTCTGACTTTCCCATGGAAGCACAGGAGTGTACCTCAGGGTTGGAGACACAAGCCGCATCTGAAGTGAGCTAGAATTACTGAGAACCATTATAATTTACTTTTGAAGCAAATGTGTGGCTGTGGCCATTTGAGGCCAGTCGCGTAACTGGGATTTGAAGTTTACACATTATTAAGACTCAGTCACGGCAACAGCTTAGAATTTTGGCCAATAAAAGATTTTTGAGGGGAGCGTGTTGTTAGAATGACCTGTGTGTGGTGACAGTAAAAAGCAAATTGAATTTTACTCAGTTTATTATTTTTATATCTTCATAAAATGGAACCTTTTAATCACTTTGCCTTTGGCAACTGCTCTCACCATCTACTCTTGTTACGCTGCTATAGAGGGATGTTGGTTTCAACCATAATTCTGAAAGAATCCAGAGGTGTGACAGTATCCAATGCCGGACAGGTTTGGGGGTGTCTGGAGGTAGGAGGGAGACAGAAGGTGAAGGAGAAGCAGAATATACTCACGCATTGCTGGAGGAATGGGGATCTCTGCTAATGGTTGTGAAAATTAAGCATAAATATACCTTTCAATTCAATAATCCTACCCCCAGGAATCAGTTCTGTGGAACTGTGGGAGAGAGAAGACTAGCAGGGGGAGCAGTGGGCAGAGGGAGAAGCAGCCTCCCCGCTGAGCAGGGAGCACAATGTGGGACTCAGTCCCAGGACCCTGGGGTCATGACTTGAGCCAAAGGCAGACGCTTAACTGACTGAGCCACCCAGGCATCGCAGTCCTGTTCTTTCTCTTGATAGAGGTTTGGGTTGCACAAGTGTGTGCATCTGCCACTTACGATTAGTTCTTCTCACGGTACATAAGCTTTCGCGTAAAGATAAATACATAAATGTTGAAATGCTAGTTAATACTAGGCAAGCTGACATGCTCAGGGGAGAAGTACACGGGCATCTGCCACTTACTTCAAATAACGTCAAAAAATGTGACGGAATGAGGGACAGACAAAGGAACAGATAGACGAATAAAAATGTGGCAGAGCGGGTGAAAAAGTATGTTAATGGTAGAAGCCAGGTGGTGGGTGTACAGAATGTAGGCGGCTGGTCCCTGTGCCATTCTTCCAACTTCTTTGTATATCCCGAAGTTTTTATAATAGCATGTTAGAGAAGACATCAGTAAAGTCATAGTAGTGTGGGCCATTCATAAAATTAGTTATGCGTTTAGGGTAAGGACCCTTCTTGTGCATTCATAGCTGCTAATGAATCCTAGAGCAGCAAAGAGTCTTAAGAGATCGAGTCCAGTGACCTCGTGTAACAGGTGGGAAAACAGGCCCAGAGAAGAAGTGACTTGCCCCCAGGTCACACAACTAGGTGGGAGCAAGCCAGGCCTAGCACTGCGGACCTTCTAGGGTCTATCATTTGGGAAGGGTATTTCCCTGAAGCATTGAGAGCAAATGCTTTTCAGAATCTTGGAGTTTTGTTTCTATCTGATAATATACTTTTGCAAATGATAATCTTTGGTATTACCCAAGCAATTAATTGAAACACTGCATTTTTAAAGTTTGTAGACACTGGGGGTAAAAACAACAACAACAAAAATGAAATGGTACTTTAAGCGGCTTAATTAAAGTCGTTAGCTACTTATCTATTTATTGCTTTATTCTAAAGTGTTTTTGCCGTGTGCAACTGCCTTGGCAGAGCACGGAGAAATACAATTATTAATTACTGTTATCATAACCACTTCACAAAGTGCTAAGTATGGAGACCTTCTCTGTATTTCCCAGGAGCAAAAGTTTCCCATCGACATTCCTCAAAGACAAGCAACTCCAGAGTCAAATGTTCCTACGAATCATCAAGAGCTATTAGTAAACCCTTTGTAGACTTTCTGAGTCGTTATCTAAAAGAAGATTTAACTGGGGTTTAATTTGAGGGGAAAATAGAGGGCTAAGATGTAATATTTTCTTCTCCCTTTAAAAGTTCTGGTCCTTGACCCCGTTTCCTTGTCCTTGTCCTTAGCTGCCCATGGCTCCTAAGGTAGAAGGGCTTGTCAGAGGCACACTGCCACCTCTGTAGGGCTGAAGTATGTCTGCAAGGAACGCGACGAGCCCTCTTCCTCCCTAATAATTCACTGACAAATGCTTCCAGTCTTTCCCTTGTCTTATCCACTCTTCTCTAGGCAGTTGCCATGATCTCGCTAAAATAATTCATACATATAAATTATGATTCCATTTATATGAAGCTCTAGATAGAGAAAACCCATCTCTATTGAAGGGAAGCAGATCAGTGGTTGCCCAGGGATAGCAGCTGAGGAGAAAGGGAGGACAGAAAAGGGGCAAGAGAAAACATTTAGGGGTGAGGGATATCTCTCTTGTTAGTGTTTATGTTGTCAGTAGCATAGCACGTAGATGGAAACTTATCAAAATGTATACTTTAAGGGTACCTGGGTGGCTCTGTTGGTTAGTGTCTGCCTGGGCTGAGGTCGTGATCTCCAGGTCCTGGGATCCTCAGGCTTCCTGCTCAGCGGGGAGTCTGCTTCTCCCTCTGTCCCTCCCCCCGCTCCCCGCCCCCGCCCCCGGCTCATGCTCTCTCTCTCTCTCTCTCTCCCAAATAAATCAAATCTTAAAAAAAGAGAGAGAGAGAGAGAGAGAAAGAATGTATACTTTAAATACATGCAGTTTACTGCCTGCCAATTATGTCTCAATAAAGCTATTAAAACGAAAACAATACAAACTCAATGGTGAAATAAAAAGCAAATATGATGTGCCCTATTTAACGCTTCAGTGGTTTTCCATTTCTCTTTGTGTGAAATGCAGTCTCTCTAATGTTGGCTTGGAAGGCTTGACGACGGGATGCCTGGCTCAGTCTTGGTGCAACCCTTATCATGTCCAACCTCTCCAACAGGGACCCCAGTCATCCTGAAGTTCTTCCAGTTCTTGGGTCCACTCCAAGTATTTGCATCCTTTTCTTCTTGGAATGTTCTCCCATGCACCACTCCTATACACACACGCACACACACAAACACACACATGCACATTTACCTGGATAATTGCTTCAGGCTTCTGCTTAGATGTCCCTTCCATGAAGCATGCCCTGACCATCCTCTCCCACCCCCATGACTGGAGGGAGCCTCCCCCATGTGCACCTGTAGTACACAGAGATTGCCATATCTTAGCACTTATTCCTCTGTCTTGTTAATGCCTATTTGTTTCTCTGAAGCCCCTTAACCACTGCGAAGTTGTGAGGGCCATAAAGGTGTCTGCCTTATATCTCATAGCTCCAGGGCTTTGGACACCACAGCATATGGTATATTTGTTGAATGATCTGATAACTAAATCAATGATACATAGAAGATCCAAGAGTATAATCTTAACCACTAAACCTAAAGAAGATCAGGCCCATCCTGTAAATGGGGCAGAGGCATGGTAAGGGCTCGGGTTCCAATGTCAAGTAGACTTGGGTTCAGATATCAGCTCTGTCACTTAGTAGTGCAAGGACATGGAAGTTCCCCGACCTTGTTGTGCCTCAGTACACCCCTCTGTTAAATGGAGACAGAGTGATGCTTGTCTCATTGGGTTGTTTTAAGGATTAAATGAGATAATCTATGTAACTTGAGGTCCGGTGCCTCGTTCGGCCCAATAAATGTCAACCACAACCAAACAAAACAGTATTATAGTCCTTAAGAACAAAAGGAAGTCAGTCCCATCAATGTTTCTTATATCACCAAAATGGGGAACCTCGTTTGGGGTTAAGTAGCTTTCTTACTTAAGTTCGGCGGCTCAAACTTACAGTTTTGCCTTTGAGGCCTTCCTGTGCATTTTCCTGCAGTGTCTTTTTGGTGAGTCTAAAGCTAGTGAGGCCTTTGAGTATCTCTAAAACCTCGCTGAAGCAACACCTGGAGGTGAGGAGTCCAAGAGAATGTCCCATCAGGGAGAAAGAGTCGCTCTCAGCTTACCTGTGAGTCAGCTCCTTGCAGGGGAGGCTGGACTGTGCTTGCAGGCTTCTGGGGGTGCTGGTAGGTGCCACTCAACTGGAACCCCATCTGGGAATTGCCATGGCTGCAGAGAGACGCCTCACCCAAATTCACACTGTCTTCCTAGGGGCAGTCGCCTCCCATGACCAGTTGGTGTAGGGGTTCAAAGGCCTAGTTACCTTGCCCCAACTAGAGATGGCTCTGAAGGCCATTCCAGCTCCAGAACTCCCCACAGGACTGGCCTCTGTTGTGGCTGCAGAGTAGTTCAGCATTTCCCTCTGCCCCGTTGGTGCCTGAGAGCTCTTCTCAGTGAAACTCTTGCCTGCAAATCTCTGGCTCAGAACCTCTTCCCCTGGAAGCTGGACCTGTGATACCCTTAAGTCCAAGCAACCCTCTGTTGACCCACTGGACATCCTGACGCCCGTATACTCATGTGACACTGGGCAAGCAGCCACTTCAGGGCCCCAGTACGTTCTCTGAAGTCAACACAACAGAGCAGCAAAAGGTGTCTTGGAACAGAAGAATACAAGCAAATTCCTACTGCTCTTATGAATTTGAGGTGTTGAGTTACATTTCAGGGTAAGTAGCATTTATGGAAAAGGTGCTGAATTTATTAAATGATTGAAAAGAATATTTGGGGTGGAAACCTGGGACATCAAGACACAGACAACTGAACTAGTCTTAACTAAAATGTAAACTCTTAAGGGCGTATTTTTGCCTATTTTGCTCACTGCTGTGTTTCTAGCACTTAAAACATGTCTGGCATATATGAGATGCTCAAAAAACGTTTTCTGAGTCAATGAGTATAGAGTTTGGCAGGGAAGTGGTAGACAGGAAAGGAGGCAAAGCTGAAAGCAAAATGAAAAATAGAACTTAATTCAAGTCCCATAGAGGCAGCGAGGGAGTGAAGCTCAGGGGGTCAGATCGTAAGCTGTGACCACATGCAGACCTGAGTTCAGCTGAGGATTTGCTCCATCTACTCTGTGACTGTTGGGAAATCATTTCATGTGTCCAAGCCTCTTTCCTTATCTGTACAATGGAGTTCGTATTTAATTAGATGACCACAGATTAAATTAAATGATTTACGTTAAGTAGCTTGTACATAGTAGACAGTCAATTCTGTTTATAAAGGAGGATATGATACACACACACGCACACTCACACAATCTCAAGGGAGTCCAGGGTGACAGTGTTTAAAGCAAACCTGCAGGTCCTTAGGAGGAAGTCATGTGGTGCTTTTTTGTAAGAGGCTTGATAGCCTGTTGGCTTTTAGGTTGACAAAAATTGATGCAGAATGTTCTGACCAAGTAGAGCCTATGAAATAAACTCACAAGGCTACACCAGGCCATTAATTTGAGTCCTAACCATATTACTAATTTTATAGTCACTTAAGCAAATAAATGTTTCGAAACACCCTTTGGAGAACAGCCTAATTTGTGATTTTTTTTAAATTGGCCATTCGAGATGCTGCTGCTGAGGCTTGAATGTCCAGCTCTGACGGAGAGCAGAAGGGTTGTGCCAGCTCCGGGAGAGGCCGTTTGACTGTCTCTGCCCAAGCGTTCCCAATGACAAAAGCTAGGGACGCAGGATTAGCCACAGTATCTAGTTACCGTGGTATATAAGCTACAAAATCCATTTCTGACATCATTCTCTTCTTGGATATGGGGTGGGAGTGGGTGAGCTGCCAGGGAGAGACAGTGCTTTTACACAAATCCCTCAATGACAAGGAGTTGTTTGAAATCAGGCAGAACATTACTTTTCGTTTGTGCCCCCTTCACACCATGATTGATAAAAAATAATCATATACTTAATTCAATGGTAATGTTCTGCCTTCACCATTATTGTCAGTTTGGACGTTGTGGTTTTCTTCCCTCTCTTACTAAATAGCAGCTATGAAATCTGGATAGAATGGACTCTCACTCAATCCTGTCGCCGGGGGCAGAGTCACCGACTCAGATCTCTCTCAGACCTAAGCCAATGAGCTCATGGCCTTCCTTTAGCCACAAGGACTGGCCAGCGCTGGCCCAATCATGGCAAAACTAGACTCCTCCCTTGGATGCAAATAAGGAAAACAGCACCAGACGGAGCTTCACTCTACAATAGAGCATAGTGAGAGAATAAAACTAAGTCATTGCGCCTTTGGATCAAATATTCCTGAAATCGACATACTTTTCTGATTCCCAGGTATAGAAGCTAAAAGGTCTTAAGTTGGACAATCTGTTAGTCACAACTAAAAATGTCATAAATAATAGAGGCACATCAGAATGTGGAAATGTGTTTACATTTCCAAAATCACACTGGCTTCGGGCATTTCATGACAGGGGCTCTGCTCACCTCCCCGCAGTAGCGTGCCTCACCAAGGTGGGCGATCTCGCTTAAGCAAAATGATTTTCCTTCACATCTGAAGTAGAATCTGAATCCGGAATTTGCAACCTGTTTGTGTGTGGGCACTGCACCTTCTGACTCCCTCTGTGAATGATGATGGTGTAGTGAAGGTTCGGAAAGTCATGCAGAACCAGAGTTGGACAGGGTACCCGCTGGTAAGTCCAACACCAATGAGGCAGAACAGGAGAGCATCTTTAACATCGATCGGTTAGGCCATGAATGGGTCCCTGGCAATTCAGAGCCCGCCAGCAGCCTCTACTGAGAAGGCTTCTCTTTCTTGCTTGTCATCAACAAACAGTACAGGGGTTTTGTTAAAAGATGAAGTTTACCAGTGAATTACCTAACCTTGTCTACCTGTACATCTTGTTTGGTTTCACACAATTAGTAAGCAGCATTTAATTACAAATGTCCCTGAAATAAAGCTATGAAGTATATTTTGCTCTCCTGGTAAGAAATTCATTCAGAACCACGTAGGTGCCCAAATCTCAATTAAAATAAATATAAAGGCAGGGACTGTTGGATCATTCTGGTAGCTTTTATTTTTTTAAATTATTTATTTATTTATTTATTTGGGAGAAAGATTGAGTGAGAAGGTGAGCACAAGCAGGAGCAGAGGGAGAGGAAGAAGCAGACTCTCTGCAGATCAGGCAGCCCTATGCGGGGCTTGATCCCAAGGACACTGGGATCGTGACCTGAGCCAAAGGCAGACACTTAACCCACTGAGCCACCCAGGTGCCACATGGATCATTCTAGTAGCTTTTAAAGGTCTGTTCTTAGAAAACCCAGAATGCCCTGAGAATGACAAGGTGGCAAACTACAGGCTGAGTTGCGAGATTTTCAGCCATATTTAGTGATACCTGAAAAATCCACAATTCACCCAATGGACTTTGTTTTTCCATTAAAAAGTATGGAAATAACACTTGCTATAAATAGTCTACATCTTAAGGTAATTATAATTAGCTATAATGTACACAAACTTGCAGGCCTAATCTACCCACAGCTACCAGTATTCTTTAAATTTTTATTATTTGTTTAAGTAATCTCTACACTCAGTGTGGGGCTCAGACTCATGACCCCGAGATCAAGAATTGCAGGCTCTCCAGACTGAGCCAGCCAGTCTTCCTCCACCAAGCGCTAGCAGACTTGAAGCAATGATTTATGAATTTAATTCCCTTAACATATTATGAAACTGAAACAATATGATCCTCTCAACTCACCAGGGTTATTTTTAAAAGTTTCATGCAGGTAATACATAAAGATGTTTACTGTAATATGGGGCACGCTATGGTTGTTCTGTAAAGGACATAGAGCCCTTCACACTAAGGAGATGAATGATAGAATTTTAGTTACCACCCAACAAGTGGAAGAGGATCTGAGGCATGTCTCTAGGGACCACTAAAACCTTAACACATAATAGTAAGGCTGATAAATCTTAACATATATATTAGGTACGCTCATCTATACTGTGTCCATCATTTGATGACCAGGAAGTATGATGTTGCCATGGTAATAAGTTGCTGGGATACTTCCAAGCAGCTTTGTAAGCTCTTTGTTAAACTGTATTGTATCGGTTAAAAATTCATATGTGTTTTGATTGGAAAGAATGAGGGGAAGTATTTCTTTGCATTGTTAGGAAGTAAAAAAGGGCCCTTTGAGATCATTTATCCAATCCTTTCACTCATTTTACAGATTAATTTATTCAAATATTTGTTGAGCATATACTACATGCTAGGCACTGTGTTAATAATGGAAGATACGGGGCACTCTTGAGATGTTCACAGGAGTTGGGAAAACCAAAACCCAGAGAAGTTAGGGAGATGGCCCAGAGTCACACGATCGCTGGACTTGTAAAAAAGCTTGAATTCCAGTCCAGTGCTATTTGCTACAATGTGAAAAAACTTGTTGAAAAAGAATTAATATGAATTAATATTCAAAATGAGCTTCCACAGGCTTATTTAACCTCCCTAAGAGAAAAGACTTTTTAAGAAGCATGCATTCAATAAGCATTCTACTGACTGCTTGCCGAGTCTACTTTATTAGCAACATACCAGATGCTGGGGAAATAAAGGCGTGTTCCAGTAAGGCCAAAAACAATTTAAAGGAAGAAGCCTGGCCAGTGGGATGGTTGCTGTTGTGGCGGCATGCTCTGGTTGCCATAGCAATCCAGACTGAAAGGGAGAAAGCTGCCCTGCAGGGGTGATGAGCTTTGAAGGAGAAGCAGGCTTTCGAGAGGCTTGGCACAAGGGGGACCTGCCAGGATTGGCCAGTGTTTAATGTAATTACCATGTTACTAAAAAGAGGGTTGGCATTTTCCCAGCAGTGCCCGAGAGCAGGTGCCTGATGCCAGTGGAGACCATGTGTCCTGTTTCAAGCATTCAGCTCTTCTGTCCCCCAAAATTGGAACTTCCTCAACTGACGACAGATCCTACTTTGGGAAATGGGGTCCTGAAGCCACTGTTTGAACGGATCTTAGAGTACAAGAGTAACTTATTCTACCTAAAACATCCGTCCCAACCGCAACCCCGGATATAACTGTAACTCCTTCTATCAGCAACTGACCCAAAGGTTTGGCTGCCCCCCGTGCCTGCCTCAGCCAGACAGCTCTTGAGACCATTCCGTGTCTACCTGCGATCTTCTGCCCTGCTGGGCTGGGTCCCGTTATTCCCGTTTACAGGATACTTGGGGCTGGCCTGGTCCCTGATGGCGCAGGCAGGCAGAAGGCCCTCCCCCTCCCGGCCTGCTATCTCAGAACTCATCACCCAGCGTTCTCTCTCGCTGGCTCCAAAGCTGCTTCAAGCCACAGAGTTTGGTCTCCATCACCCCTCCTCTTCATTCCCATGCTCACTGCTGCCCTGTCCCGGCCTCTGTCTGCTGCCTCAGGTAGTGGATGAGCCAGAGAACCTACATGGCTGGCGTTTCTGACTCCTTGTCTCTCACACCCCCTGCACACCACAGGCTGTTTCTTAGAAGTCACGTATGACTTCGGGGCGCCTGGGTGGCTCAGTGGGTTAAAGCCTCTGCCTTCGGCTCGGGTCATGATCCCAGGGTCCTGGGATTGAGCCCCGTGTTGGGCTCTCTGCTCAGCAGGGAGCCTGCTTCCCTTCCTCTCTCTCTCCCTGCCTCTCTGCCTACTTGTGATCTCTGTCAAATAAATAAATAAAAATCTTAAAAAAAAAAAAAGTCACGTATGACTTCAGATGACTCCAAAGTGGAGAGTGAGGCTTCTCCCACCCTGCCTTTCCCTCACTCTAAGACCTCACAGATGGCAGGACACCGTGCTATTTTCTGTACCTCTCAGTAAAAAAGTGGCTGTCATTAAGCCATAACACAATATTTTCCTATCACTTGGAAGTTTTTTTTTTAATGTTCTAGATATTGAAAAATATTTTTTGGACAATGTAATTTTTAATTTTTTTTAAATTTTTGGACATTTTTAGAGATGAGTTTTCATCATAGCTTACTCTTGTGCATACACAGAAAGGAAACAGAGGTGAAATAAATTGATTCAAATAGTCCTCACAGTTCTGCACAGTGTCCAGCTCTTTTAAATCATTTTTCAACTTGGGGTCATAGGTGGCTGTGTTTTTCTATGAAACATTGGCTTCTGTGGCATCGAGAGCCATGGTGTTGCAACGTTTCTTAAGAGTAACCACATTGAGATACCACCTGACACCAGTTAGAATGGCCAAAATCAGCAAGACAGGAAACAACGTGTGTTGGAGAGGATGTGGAGAAAGGGGAACCCTCTTACACTATTGGTGGGAATGCAAACTGGTGCAGCCACTTTGGAGAACAGTGTGGAGATTCCTCAGGAAATTAAAAATAGAGCTTCCCTATGACCCTGCAATTGCACTACTGGGTATTTACCCCAAAGATACAGATGTAGTGAAAAGAAGGGCCATCTGTACCCCATTATAGCAGCAATGGCCACGGTCGCCAAACTGTGGAAAGAACCAAGATGCCCTTCAATGGACGAATGGATAAGGAAGATGTGGTCCATATACACTATGGAGTATTATGCCTCCATCAGAAAGGACGAATACCCAACTTTTGTAGCAACATGGACGGGACTGGAAGAGATTATGCTGAGTGAAATAAGTCAAGCAGAGAGAGTCAAGTATCATATGGTTTCACTTATTTGTGGAGCATAACAAATAATATAGAGGACAAGGGGAGATGGAGAGGAGAAGGGAGTTGAGGGAAATTGGAAGGGGAGGTGAACCATGAGAGACTATAGACTCTGAAAAACAACCTGAGGGTTTTGAAGGGGCGGGGGGTGGGAGGTTGGGGGAACCAGGTGGTGGGTATTAGGGAGGGCACGGATTGCATGGAGCACTGGGTGTGGTGAAAAAACAATGAATACTGTTATGCTGAAAATAAGTTAAAAAAATAATAATAAATAAAATAAAATAAAAAAGAGTTGTCCACAGTCATCTCTGGGATTTCCTCCCAACTGTGGACATTCCTTCCAAAAATGTTCAGGCCAAGTGCAGCAAATGACAGCTAGGTCAGGACCACTACCTGGAATCAGCTGTCAGAGCATCCTGATTTCAGGGATTTTAAAATGTGCGTCTTAGAATAATGGAAACAATGGTAAGTCTGACCTGATGTTTCTGAACATATTATCACGGCTTTAAAACTTATCAGAGAGAAAATCCAGGATCCAGAATTTCCCTTGGCCTTTTTACATGGCACCACCCTGTGTCTATTTCCAGAGATTTCTGTTTTGTGATTTGACTCTTGGCAGCCTCTTACCCATCGGGCCCATTTTCCAAAGGAGAGGGATGAGAACTTCAAAGCTGGCCCTAGAAGAGGAGCTCCTGTCAAGGACTCCCTGGTTTTAATCCAGCCAAGTTTGCACTTGGATCCATCCAAAGAGTACCCAGTGCTGAGTACTGAGATAGGACAGGCCTGCAACAAGTGTTTTCAGATCCAATATTCTCTTTTTGTAATAAACATTTCTAGCCATCCAGGGGCAAATCGTATTTTCCAAAGATGGCCACAAAAATATCTGTCCCATAGGGTGCCTGGGTGGCTCAGTCGTTAAGCATCTGACTTTAGGTGAGGTCATGACCCCAGGGTCCTGGGATCGAGCCCCATATCAGGCTTCCTGCTTAGCGGGAAGCCTGCTTCTCTTTCTTCCCCTCCCCCTGCTTGTATTCCCTCTCTCTGTGTGTCAAATAAATTAATAAAAATCTTTGTCCCACCTTTGTCACCCCCTTATCAAGAGATGGAGCCTCCTGATCCACCCCTTGAAGCTGTGTGAGTTTACATCTTCTTTGTAATCAACGGAAGAGGACAGAGTGCACTTGTGTCTTCTGAGGCTACGTCAGACAAGACCACACAACCTCCGTCGCACTTGCTGGAACACCCATGCTGGACCCTGACCTGCCACGTAAGCAGGCTGATGGCTCGAAGGCAGCCATGCTGGGAGCCCCCAGGACTACGAGACTGTGTGGACAGGGAGAGACACCTGGCCTGCCCCCGCCTCCCAAGCTCCAGCCTCTCTCTGACTCCAGTTGTGAAAGATAAAGTGACTGTTGTAATTCTAAGCCACTGAATTTTGGGACGATTCATTATATGACAATGGTAACTGGCAAACACCTTTTGTTGTTTTGGTGTCCCAGCCACCTCATGCTCACAGAGATTGAATTACTCTCTCTCCCTCATCTCTTCTTCCCATCACCCTTAAGTTCTAGAAGAGAAAATTTAGATAGCTTACCATCTATTGCATAAATAAGAAATAATTCAAGTTAGCTTGAGAAGCTGGAAAAAAGCTAATTCTTTTTAAGGAGGGGTGCAGAGGGAGAGAGAGAATCTTAAGCAGGTTCCATGATGGGCACAGAGGCAGACAGCGGGCTCAATTTCACAACTCCAAGATCATGACCTGAGTCAAAGTCAAGTCAGATGCTTAACCAACTGAGCCACCCAGACATCCCAGAAGCTAAAAAAAAAAAAAAGTTAAACCATGAATTCCTTCTTCCGGTCTCAGTCCTGGCATGAGCAGCTTCTGGGGGTGGGAGACAGTGAAAGTGTCCTCCTGTCCCATCTGAGCAAGGGGGTGCCAGGCCTCTAAACATGGGCAGGACTAGGTTTTGTGGGACATGAATCTTACACAATTTTGGGAATGCTCTTAAAACAAACAACAACCAAAATTAGAAAAAAAGAAAAAGAAAACAAACCAATTTAGGATATCAAATCACAACTTTAAAAAGCAAAAAAGACCACAAACATGATAAAATCCAGGAAAAATACAGAACATGACAACAAATGGCCTGGCACAACTTTTTAATATTCTTTCCTACTTTTGGTTGGGGGACATGTGTTCTTTAATTTTTTTTTTTAAAGATTTTTTTATTTATTTAATCGACAGAGAGAGATCACAAGTAAGCAGAGAGGCAGGCAGAGAGGGGGAAGCAGGCTCCCTGCTGAGCAGAGAGCCCGATGCGGGGCTCGATCCCAGCACCTTGGGATCATGACCTGAGCTGAAAGCAGAGGCTTTAACCCACTGAGCCACCCAGGTGCCCCTGTTCTTTAATTTTATACTATCATTTTCAATATAGTATGAAGGAAATTAATCTAGTCTGGAAGGTCAGGGTCAGAGAATGTTTCCTTCAGGAAGTGACATTAAAAGGAAGAGTGAGAGTTGTGAAGACAAACTGTACCTGCAGCAGGAGGGAGCTGAGGGAGGGCAGAAGGGCTGTGGCTCCTGCATGAAAGGGAACTGAACCTCAGTAACCCTAAGATCCACATGGTTTTCTTAGCTCTGGTGGGTCAGAGGATAAAAAACTAAAGAGGAAATGATTAAAATGCAGGGAACCCCTAGTGCTGCCCCTATCGGAACAAAGAGGACCTGCGAGTGCCTGGCCTTTTAAAAAATCAGTTGTCTGATACAGAAGTAGTGAAAAGAAGGGCCGATATGCACCCCAATGTTCAGAGCAGCAATGTCCACAATTGCCAAACTGTGGAAGGAGCCGAGATGCCCTTCAACAGACGAATGGATAAAGATGTGGTCCCTATACACAATGGAATATTCCTCAGCCATCAGAAAGGATGAATACCCAATATTTGCATCAACATGAATGGAATTGGAGGGGATTATGCTACGTGAAATAAGTCAAACAGAGAAAGACAATTATCATGTGGTTTCACTCACATGTGGAACATAAGGAATAACGCAGAGGACCATAGGGGAAGGGAGTGGAAAAAATCAGAGAGAGACAAACCATGAGAGACTCTGGACTCCAGGAAACTGAGGGTTTCAGAGGGGAGGAGAGTGGGGAAAGGGGTGGCTGGATGATGGGTATTAAGGAGGGTACGTGTAGTGATGAGCACTGGGTGTTATATGCAACTAATGAATCATTGAACACTGCATCAAAAACTAATGATGTACTATACAGTGGTTAACTGAGCATAATTTAAAAAAGCAATTATGAACATTAAAAAAAAATCGGTCACCTTTGTGACACAACATCACTGCCACCTCCCTTGGGGAGCTTCTCCTTCCTCAGATCTGCTCCCCCCGCCCCCGGCCACCCAGAGCCCAGGTCATGAACCACACAGCAGGGTCAGGTGGCTTGGCTGCGAGAGGGTCCCAGGGGACATGGGAGACCACACCTGCTCAGTCCACACCTGCTCAGTCGGGCTCCACTCTGCATTTTCTCTTTGGGGGCTGGAGGGCTTAGGCCCTCCCACAACTTGATAAATTCCCCCACTATTCTTCTGGAATAGGTCCTGCTTCCACCCTGAGTCCTGTCCTTGTTTCTTTATGATTTTTTAAAGAAAGATTTTACTCATTGATTTATTTGAGAGAGTGCATGATGGAGGGAGGAGCAGAGGGAGAAGGAGAAGCAGACTCCCATGGAGCAGGGAGCCCCCACCCTAGGCTCAATCTCACCACACTGAGATCATGACCTGAGCTGAAACCGAGTTAGGTGCCCAACTGGCTGAGCCACACAAGCGTCCCTCCTCATTTCTTTAAATTTGGGAGGCTGGGTTTCTGTAAACTCACAAGAAGAAAAAATATTTTTTAAGTAGTCACTTATAAAAGGAGAATACATACATATTGCAAAAGATTCAGGCAGTATGAAAAAGCCTAAAGAAAAAAAAATTTAGAACTCCTGACATTTCTTTCTAGTTTCCTCATTCTGTGGTCACACTATGTGGTACGTATTCTCTCCATTGGGAGAAGTGGTACAAGACTGGAGAGGATTGGGTGAGGTTTTACAAGGCCCAGTACCTAACTTGCCCAATGTTTCCTGGGTCCTGAAATGTATATGCTCAGCTTCGGGTTAGAGTTCAATCTTTATCTGTTAGGCAAAGTATAGTCATTATTTTCTTGATCTTTGCACCTAAGTTTCTTTATTTGGAGTGTGATGATAATAGTGTCTCCCTTTCATATGGTTGCTCTAAGGAGGAAGAAAAGAGCTTGGACTGCCCAGCTGCAAGGACTGTCTGGGACTGAGGAGGTGTGTTTGCGGTTTCCCAAAGACATTCTGGTGATTCTTTCTTGCGTTCCCCATAGATCTTGTTGTGTGTCATCGGAAATTCACGATGATTATGTGATCATTGTAGACAATCTCTTCATCAGTTAAAGAGTTCTGAGACCCCCCAATGCTTTTGACATCGATATTAAAATTAAGACAATTATTTACTTCTTGACTGCAACTGCCTGGTACTCTTTACCCACCGTTTCCCATTCAACCAGAATCCGTTGCTCTGGCCTGTCCCTTGAAATAGTAAAATTTCATGTTTTTAATCCAACCCGAGGTCATTATCAACTTCAGAAGCCAAACAGGACCCATTCATTTCCCCAGTAAAATTAGCAGAGTTGTATGCTTCTTCCCATCTCCTCCCTCCTAACTTTTACTAGAATGATCTACAATTTGGGAGAAAGCATAGTCATCAAATTATTTATTACTTTATTTTTACATTATACATCTTTCTTTCACTGGGTAGCATTTGTATTATTTTATACCCATCGTTAGCACAATTACTTAGTACTAAGTTTGTATAGAAGAGGAGCTACTGCTGGCAAGTTTCTTCCCCGTTGATCGGTTCTTTGCTTTGATTGGTATTGTAGACTGCTATGAACATTTTTGTTATTTTCCAGATAGACTATGTGGGTAATATACATGCTTTCGCCTTTGAGTATCCGTTTGGGTAGACAGGAAGTTTCTGCTACTTTAGGTGACCTAATTTTCTTGCCTCACCAATGTCCTTGAAATAAAGAACAGCATCCTACTGTTGTTTTTCAGTTTTTATCTTTTTTCCCTTCCTCTGAATACAGGGAGTCCCACCAACCTGCAGGTTGAGATCTCCTTTAGTTTAGGGGATGTTTCTTCTTGTTTCCTAAAATATTGCTCACTTAACATGTGTCCTGCCTGACAATACTTAAGCCTTTGTTATTTAGAGCAGTATCAGGCTCACAGCAAAACTAAGAGGGAGGCACACAAATTCCCCTAGCTACCCCCCAACACACGCCTCCTCCATGACCAACAGCCCCCCACCGGTGGCACACTTGTTGACTGATGACCGTACATGACCCTCATTCCAGCCGAAGTCCAGAGTTTACAGCTTCGCTCTTGGTGTGTTGCATTGTATGGGCTGCCTGTTAATATCTTCATTCCATCGACTGACAGTACTCTGGATTTCTACTGCGTGATCTCTCTACCTCCTTCATTCTCTCTGGTCACTTTCCTTGCTTGGTGCTTGTTGTAATCTAGGAGGTTTTCTTAAGACTGCTCTTGACACCCACGGTACTTACTTCCAGTGTGGGCGGTGCTCTTCGCTGTCCTAGTGGGGTTCTGAGCTAATGGTGAGATCTGTCTCCTTAAAGCCCTTCTTTGGTGCTCCTACCAGCTTCTCGTCTTTCCCCTCACTCCAGAGTCCATGATTTTCTTATTCCCTGAGCAAATCCTGCTTCCGTGTGTTGGAATAAATCTTCCAGAGCTCACTCTTTATCATTTACATCCAGGGTCCCTTTCATTTTTTTTGGACAGACCTCATGTTATCATTTCCTGTTTACTTAATTAGAGGCAATTCTTCTGTTCTTTGGCTCTCAGACAAGCACGGGGCCACACACCAGCTCACCCTGCTCTGTTTACCTGGATTTTGTCTATTCGCCACCTTGGAATTGGTCCTAGACAACAAGAGGCTGTGCATTGATCAGTCTGTCCTCAGTGACCCGGGCAGGGTGGAGGCAGGGGCTGAGGGTAATAGCCATCCTCACTGGGGTTTTTCTAAGGGCTCTTTGTAATTATTGAAAACCCCACCCAGAGGTCATCTCCCTTCATGCAAAGAGGAGTATCCATGCCCGTGCATCAGCTGGGAATGCCTACAGAGAGGAGCAGAGCCCATGAGGGGCGGGGAATTCCTTCAGTTCCGGACACGGGTTCACATCTCTGCACCAGGGTGAGCTGAGCACTTTGGGGAAAAGCCTGCACACAGACTCCCTCCAGTCTGCTGGTGAGGAGATTCCTATGCGGGCCCTGTCCTTCCAGGGACCCCAGTGTTGCTTTGCCTACTAGGTGGTTTCAACTTTCTGCCGCGCTGCCTTTACCACTGGAGGGAACATGAACTCCATACCCAAGTGGAGTCAGATTCAAAGGAGGGGGGCCAGAGGAGCTGAGGCCACATGGTTTCTCCTTTACGGAGATTTCTGTGGCCTTAAATCCACTGGATGTTTCTCTTTTTCCTCTGCTCTGACCATACCCCACATCCTCTTCCTCAGAATCATATTTTAAATAGAATCCCCTCACCTCCAGCTCTTCTGCCCCTCTGAGGTAGGTCAAGGGTCAATGTCTGTTAGTTTGGCTCAAATTCTGATGCCATCACTAATTTTACCATAGAGAAAATGTTTATTCTTCTAATTTTTTTTTCCTATTCATTTTGTCTGTGTGGGGTAGAAAGTATGGAAAAAAATTTTTTCTCTGCAATAAACTAAAATTCACAGAAAACATCCCTTCCCATTTCTCTATCCTCTACCTTCGTCTGTTTCACTTAGCAGCCTCTAAGGACCCAAGTAACTGGGAAGCTACCCTTCCCTTGGATGTTTCTGCTTATAATGGGCTTGCCAGAAACTTGATAACCGAGTACAACTTTGGCTCAGGACAGCCTGGGGCCCAGAAGTGTTAATTCAGCACCAGCAGTCGCATAATCTGGGAAAAAGCACAGAACTGAGAAGTGTGAACATGTAGCTGATTCTGCTGAGAAAAGCAGAAATATGTTTGCTGTGGAGTGGGGGTGGGGGGGAGGAGGCAGCCTGGGCCACTCAGCCTCCCAGAGACAAATGTGCTAACAAGGAGCAAAACGTGGCCGCCATCAGGTACCAATAAATAGTGGCAGAAGTGCCTCCTCAAAGCCCTGTTCCCAGTGAGCCCTCTCCCCAGGAATCATAAACCCCGTGTTTCAGACAGGGAATAGGTCAGGTGCTAACGGTCACTGCAGCAGCTAAGGGAGGGGGCGAGGACCGCTTGGAAGGCTGCTGTTTTCTCCACCCGACAGCTGGTTAAACAAGGTCAAGGAGATCCCTGTGGGCAACCATACCCAGGTGTCCTCATCCAGCAGCAGGATGGCAATGGGTGAGAGAGGGAGAAACCTGGGGAAAAATTTGCAGGACCCCTGGTCTGCCTGTGGACTGGGGGGAAGAGACCAGTGACACGCACTCAAGCCACAGAACGACGGACACCTTCAAGATGGCTCCTCGTGACAAGAGCTACTGACTGGGAGGGTATGTGCGTGGGAGGCCACGGGAAGGCCACGGATTCCCTGAACATCACCAGAGACTCACAAAATAAGGAGACTGAGTAGGAATAAAAAAGTAGGCGGCTGGCTGTAGTGCCAGGAGGCGTGGAGATGGGCTGCGGGAACTCTGGAGCAGAGGAGATATGCAGGACTGTCTAGGGGCCGCATGGACATGGTGGAAGATGCAGCCGGACTATACCCCAGTATGCGCTCGGGGCAGACCTGCCCAGGCCCTATCCCCAAACCCAGCCCCTTCCAGGGCCAAGAAGTGCCACGGGACAACACTGCTCCCTGCCGTCACTCCTGACCACTGCTCAGCCCCTCTCCTCGGAGGCTGCCCTGTCGTGTCCACTGCCCCCTCCTGGGTCCCTCTGGTTGTTCACTAAGGATGGTGTTTGCTAGTTCACACTACCTTCTCCAACATCTGTGTCTGGTTTCATCACGCGGACCCTGACTTGACCTGTGACTTAACCTGAGATGGCTTTACCTTTCAATTTCAGAAGCATCCCTCTGGGGCTCAAATACTCCTCCCACCACCCCACAGGTTGGAGTTCTGCCTCCAGGAAACCTTTAATTCGCTAACCGCCCCCTGAAGCCCCTGTCTTCATTTCCCTTTGTATGCAGATTAAACCTCTTAGCCCGCAGCCCATCCTTGGGGCTTCTCTAGTGCAGGCCCTCTTTCCTGCCCTGCCTCTCTCCCTTCCTGGCGCTCCTCTGTAAAACCCCAAATGGGCACCAGCAGCTTCTTCCTAGCTGCTCAACACCGAGGATGGGAAGACAGGGCTAAGTACACGTGCATGTCCCCCACCCCGTGATCCACCTGAGGGCCCAGGGACACATCCTGAAGGCGTCCTACTCTGGGCCCTCAGTTGGGTCCTGCTCTGAACGGACCCCTAGCTCTACACTGCCTTCCCATTTTGCTATTTCTTTAACCAACTTGCTTTTCCATGCAGTGATGAATGACTTGGTACCTCTGGGAGCATTTTCCGCCCACATCCAGCTGATCAATCTCCCTTCATTTCCATCAAGATAGTCCAAGTCCGTCATCCCACCACTAATTTAGCACTCCTCATCCTCTACTCCTTCTCTCCCTCTTCTCTGAGCCCCGTGATGCTGCAGGACTGTCCCTCTTCCTGTCAGAGGCTATGGCCCTCCTCCTTTTTCAGGGACTGGGGCTCCTTCGGCACCACCTCTCTCTACTTTGTTCCCATCAACATACTCACGCTTGGTCTCCTGCCGACCCCGCAGCCCTCTCCAGGTATCAAGCCCTTTCTCCACACCCCCATAGAACCAACTTCTTCCTCTGTCCAGTCCCCCACTCTCCACCCACCCCCCTCAGGTCTGCCTTCCACTCCCCTCCTACCCCTTCCTGAAACTGCTCCCCTCACAGTTACCAAAAACCTCCAGCTACGAAATCTGATGGACAGAGAGTTTTGCCCTCCTTTACCAAGACTCTCATAAGCACTTGGCAGAGTTCACTGTCTTAAAGCAGCTTCCTCTCAACTCCTCAGCCTCTTCAACATGGTCTTCTCCTCCTCCTGAACCCGGAGCCCCTGGCTTCCTCAGGACCCCATCCCGACCCTCTCCTCTTTTTTCTTTCCCTGCCTGAACTCTTTGGACAAATTGTCATACTTTCTTTATGCAGATGACTCACAAATTTCTGTCTCAACCAGAATGACCTTGATTCTGTCCCCTGCCCAAGCTTCTCCACCCTGACCCAGGCTTCCCCTCCACCCACAATTTGGATAACTTAAGACACAAACCGAAAAAGTCATCCTTGAGTCCTCTTTTCCCTCACCTCCCCCCACACTCAGCCCATCAGAGGGCCTGTCAATGCCGCCACCAACACCACTCTCAAACGCATCCACATCTTCCCACGTTCTCTACCACCATGGCTCAGCCCTCCACCATCTCCCAGGTGGCAGCCTCTCTCATCTCCCAGTCCCTCTCCTATCCCCTTCCAGTCTGCACTGCACACACCATCAGCCCCTGGCCATGCCTTGTGAGATGCCATCTGGCTCCTGCCCGCCTCTCCAGCGTCCTCTCCCCTTGCCTCCTAGAGCCGAATCACACTGGCCTTCTTCCATTTCTAGACCATGCTCTGGCAAATTAAAGATGACTACAAATTCTTTGCTTATCCCTCTGCCACCCCAATAGAGAAATGGAGATTAATTCCCCTCTCCTTGATGTGGGATAATCTGCCAAGATTCCTCCTCAGAACCCTGACACGTGCTACTCCTGGAATACCCAGAATATTCTTTCTCACCCTCCTACCTGGTACTTCATCCTTATTTTTCAGTGTACCTGCTCTTCAGAGAGGGCCAGCCCTTCCAGACCACCTTAACAAAAAGTAAAACCTTTCAAGGCGAGACCTGTGTCAATCTTTTATTTCCTTCTCAACACTGACATAAACGAAACATGTAAATAGGCGTCATAATTAAATTGATTACAGATGGCTGGCCACCTCCTTGCATAAAATAAGTTTTACTGGAACACAACCATGCCCATTATCCGTTGTTCATTGCTACTTCTGAAACTAAAGAGCTGAGCAGATGCTACAAAGACCATGTGGCCCAAGAAGCCTGAGATATTTGCCATTTAGCCCTTTAACCCCGTGGAGAGCAAGACCTGTGGCTCTCTCATCCCCAGATCTCCAGTACCTCAGACAGATAATTTGTCCAAAAAACCGAAGGGCTCTGAGGCTCAGCTATCTGCTGTTCTTTAATGGCAGGCTCTTTGGGTCAGGACAGGGCTAGACCAGGGCTGGGTCTCTTCCCTTCTGAGGTCCCCAGTCCAAGGAGTCCTAGATGACAGCTTTGGAAGAGATGCACCAGGACTCAGAAGTTCAAGTCCAAGGAGACCAGGCCATTTTTCTCACCCCTGCTGCTCTATTTCAAAAGAGGGCAGAAAGCTGGTTAGGACCCTCCACCACCTTTCAGGGGTATATTGCTTTTGCCAACGCCCAAGCAAGGATGTGACGATTTTCAGGGAGAAAAGGGTCCTCTGCTTCTCTCCCCTCTGCAGCAGGCATATGCTGGGCTAGACCCCTGAGAACAGCCATGTACGAGTGTGGGCAGGGATGCTCCCCTGGATCAGAGGCTTCTCCCCATCAAAGAGATGGCTCCGATGACAAGCTAGACCCCACACATGCCACTTTCCAGTTAAACGGCACATGGGGGTTGCGGGGAGGCATCAGCTTGTATGTGGGCACAGACTGCACATTCACAGGTCCGGGGACTGCCATGCTGTGTGTGTGCAAACGGACAGAGAGGAGGCCAGCTCTGGGAATTTGCCAGGGCCCCAGGATGAGCTGCAGATTTTTGTCCTGGGTGCTGAGAGTTGCTGGGGGAGGCCCTCTGCTCAAACATACTGCACATACTTCTTTTAATCTGTTATCATCTATCAGGCCCAGACCTGGAAGAGAAAACCTTCCCCATTCCCTCCTCCCTTCCTTTGTACCAAGATCCTCATCTCAGGTTCCGTGGGTCCACAGAGGGCTGCCTCTAGCGAGGTAGGGAGATCTTCCGGGCTGTAAGAGAACCAGGTTCCACCAGTTCTAAATCCTGGAGGGCCTCCAGCAGCTGCTCCTTTGCAGCTCCAATGAAGGTATTCTCCAGGAAGGCAGGCAGGCCTCCCACACCATCCCGTAGGGTATACAGGGGCACTCGCACCAGGCCTAGCACCTGTGAAAGGAAGGAGACAGGTGACGAGATAAGTAGCTCATCCTAGACCGATCTTTCCAGATCAGGTCTCATCCCTTATCAGTCCAGCAGAACGAGGCCTGAGGACTCATTTCTTATACCTAGTGGGCCCAGCTCTCTGCAGACAAATGACCATGCCATCCAGCTTCATAAATGCTAATCTCTCCTACATCACTAAACCTACAGTGCCTCTTGCCTCCAGGATGTATGTTTGGCCTTTCACCAGTAGTTCTCAAAAATATTCCAGACCAGCCATATCAGCACCATTTAGAAACTTTTGAAAAATGCAGATTCTCAGGTCCTTCCCTCCTTCCTTCCCCCACTGAACCACAAATTCTGGGAGTGGGGTCAGTAATAATGCTCCCAGATGATTCTGATACCTGTCAAAGTTTGAAAACCATCTCCATTAACAATCGACTCCCCGACTCTCCTAGCTTAACAACAAAGGTTCCCGACAACCCATCAGGCCACATCTTCTACCCAAGAAAATCAGGAGCCTGGAATGCAATGCTTGAGGGGGTAGAGAGATTTGGTTAGGTGTGTTCTAGAAAAACAATGCAGTTAACGGTTAAGATCAGTTAACGGGGGTGGGGTGGGGGAAGAGACTACACTGGCTGTGGCTTGTCAACCAGATGAAAGAAGCCCAAGATCCTAACTACCTTAGGAAAGTGGGGGATCGGCTGGCGGGGGGGTGGGCAGGGAGGCCATGGGGGTGGGGTTCCCGGGCCGGGCCCCACCTCCAGCCCGTGGTCCTTGGCGCGAGGGGCGCCCATCTCCACCGCGACCAGCTGCTGGAGCGTCAGGCGCTTGGCGTAGAAGTGGGCCACGATGCGCGCCCCGGGCCCCGCGTGCGAGCTGCGGTAGTCGGCGCGCTCCACGCGGAAGCCCGCCACGGCCTCGCCCAGCTCCTCGGTCAGCTCGCGGTTCAGCCCGGCCTCCAGACCGCCGTCCTGCATGTTGACGAAGCCGCCGGGGAAGCCGAGGCGCCCATCAAAGCGCATCTGCATCTGCGGGAGGGGACAGGGGGGTCGCCCGGGCGCCCGGCCGGCGTCCCCGGGGGAGGGGGAGGGGCGAGGGACGAGGGCGGGGGAGGGGCGAGGGGCGGGGGGAGGGGCGGGGCGCCCCTTCTCACCAGGACCGCGTAACGGAGCGGGATGCGGCCGAAAAGCATCCCCGGGTCCGGCGCGTATAACAGCGCGTGGCACGCGTGGCGCCAGCCAGACCCCAGCATCAGGGCCTCCTCCAGCTCCAGCTTGCGGATCCCGGCCATGGCCCCACGCCTGTCCCCGCCGCCGTCCCGAGGGCCCAAGGGGCTAGGCGGGCCCGGCGCCAGCCAATCGGGGCGGGGCTTGCAGGCCCGGGGAGCCAGCGACGGCCGCGGGACTCGGGGAACAGAAAGCCTCGTCCGGGTTGGGCCCCGGGCGGGGCGGGGCGAAGGCGGCGTGGCCCGGGATCCGGGCGCCGAGCGAGGCGGGGAAGTCGCGCTTCCGTCACAGTGCCCGGCCTGCGGGGCTCCGGCAGCCGGCGGGTGGCGGGGCGGGCTACCCGGGCAGGCTCTCCCTGGGGCCGAGGCCTGCGGCTGGAGGCAGCGCGGGAGCGTCAGGGAGCCGCAGCTGGTTGGTTCCGGTGGCCCACGGAGCCCAGGGCTGGAGCCGGGGCTAGGAAGGACTGAGGCCGAGCTGGCTTCGGAGACCTGGCCTGTCCTTGGGCAGTGGCGATGGAAAGGAGCGATAGGTGTAACAGCTGCCCTGCGGGGCGGAGTGGGGGGCGGGGGACCCAGTGGCTGGTTGCATGTCGGGGGAGAGTTGTGCTAGGGTGAGGTCAGAGTTTATGGCCCGGGTGCATAGCGGCATTTTTTTGAGATGAGGGGATCATAGGACAGGGGTGGTCAATAAGTGTTTTCTAGAGAGAAATTGGGGGTGGCGATAGGCAGCGGATAGGACTGATGCGATTTTCAGGGGAAGGGTAAGTGTGGAAAGCTGTGGGTGTGAGCTGTGCTCGCTGGGAGGATCAGAGGTGGAAGTCCTAAGGCCTTCCGGACCTTGTTCATACACACCAGGCCCCGGAGCTGTGAAGGAAGGTGGAGGCTACTAGTGCCGGATGCTGAGGAACAGGCACTCGGAGTCCCTCACCCCAGTCTAGGTCCCCTGCAGACAGCCCCTACACCAAGAGTCACTATTTATTACACAAAGGAAGGGAGGGTGCTGCTCCTTGAGAGGGCCTGCACTTAAAGTCCCAACCTGTAAGAGATAGCATGTGATAGTAAAGAGCCCACCTTAGCGAGTCATTTAACTCTCTCAGATCCCCAGCGCTCATCTCTTAAGTGAAGATGATACAGAGGTAGTGAAATGTTTAAGGTGCTTGGAGCAGTGCCCAGCACAAATTTATTGTAACCATCCTTGGAGCAGAGGGTAGGGGCAGAGTGATGTGTCTTATATTAAAGACTGTGGGTTGGAATGCAGCCAACATCATGCAGCTGGATCAAAGTGATGACACTGTAAATATGGCACAAATTCATTGGCCTTTTAGAGTTCTGGGGGCTGGAAAATGGCTCCCATTGAACACTGGAATTGCCTTGCAGAAAACTCACAAAAACGGCCAATTGCGGTCCACCCCAGACCAACTAGATCAGAATCTCTGGTGGTGGTTTTTAACTTTGTTTCAGGTAACTAATAAGCAATCAGTGCCCTAACAGTTACCCCTAAAATTCCAAAGGTGACCTGCTTTCTCTCCTACATGGGAGAGACATGCTCTTCCCAGAGCTTCAGGCTGTTTTTCTTTCCTGGTTCCGGGAGAAGGCTTTTAAAGATGGATTCAGCTATTTCTAAGGCAATGTGGAAAACTCTGTGAAACCAAGGCAACAGCTATATAAGGATTAATGACTTTGGAAACCGGAGCTCTTTCAGTATGAATGAACATGGAACTCTCCAAGATTCTCCCCCCTCCCCAGTCTTGCCATCCATTTCCAAACTGCTCTCTGCCTCTGCACTGCTTTCTGCCTCTTGTCTGGGGAGACCAGCCTCCCCCAATTCCACCTTCCTGAGGCAGAGTATCCAGAAGTAAAGGCTGGAGGTAGATCACTGAGCAATGCTGTGTCCCTTGAGAGCTACTCCAAGTTCATAATGGTACTCAAAACCAAAAATAACTCAGTGGTAACCTCAGAAGATGCTAAAGAATGAATTCATCTGAAAAATAATGAGAAGGAAGGGGTGGGAGGATGGGTGACAGGGATTAAGAGGCACAAACCTCCGATTATAAAATAAATCATGAAGGTGAAAAGTACAGCATAGGGAATAGAGGCAATGATAGTGTAATAACGTTGGATGATGACAGAGTGACCACACTTACCGTGGTGAGCACTGAGTGATGTACAGACTTGTCATCACTGTTGTACACCTGAAACTAACATAACATCTTATGTCAACTATACTTCAATACTAAGAATGAAAACAAAAACAAAAACAAAAAACAGAAGGGGTGCCTGGGTGGCTCAATGGGTTAAGCGTCTGCCTTCAGCTCGGGTCATGGTCCCAGGATCGAGCCCTGCATCAGGCTCCTTGCTCAGCAGGGATCCTGCTTCTTCCTTTCCCTCTGCAGCTCCCCCTGCTTGTGTTCTCTTTCTCTGTCAAATAAATAAATGAAATCTTTTTAAAAAATTAAAATAAAAATAAACAAAAACAAAAATTCTGAAATTTAAAATTTAATAGTCTCTCCTAGACATCAAAAACACTACTTGCGGGGCGCCTGGGTGGCTCAGTGGGTTAAAGCCTCTGCCTTCGGCTCGGGTCATGATCCCAGGGTCCTGGGATCGGGCCCCGCATCGGGGTCTCTGCTCAGCGGGGAGCCTGCTTCCCTCTCTCTCTCTGTCTGCCTCTCTGCCTACTTGTGATCTCTGTCAAATAAATAAATTAAAAAAAAAATCCACTACTTGCTTCGATTCAATGAGTAGATTCAACATTAGATGGCTACATCCTTTCTGATGACGTTGTATCTTCGTGAAGCTGGGTTTTTAGCAGTTGTGATGAAAAGCAAGTATGGGATAAAAATCAGTGTGGAACAGGAAATGAGGGTTTGAGATGTCAGGTGGTGACAAACAGGTGCCATGTTGTCAGGACATAAACACTTAAGATGTTTGGACCTAACTATTTGTAAGTGAAATTGATAGCCATTTCTTTTGGCTTAAGGAGGCCATGAAAAATGTACTGGCACCCTAAATTACAGAGAACTGAGAAATTTGGGGAGCCTCCGAGATCATCAGTCCATTGATTCAATAAACACTATTTGAATCCTAAAATAATAATGAGGAGGAGGAAAAGGATGAAGTATTTATCCTGTCTTTTTTTTTTTTTAATGAGCTGTACCTCAGGGGTCCCAAATAGTTAATAAGGGGAAACTTATATAGGGTATTATAGTTAATCAAAGAAAAAAAACAGAGCCAATCATAATTTTACTATTTTTTAAACTTTAAGTAATAGATCGTAGGGCATGATCATCAATGACTATTAATGTCACCAAAAGAAAATCAGATACTGTATACTTCATGATGGAAGAACACACCACCTATTATGAAATAATCTTGCCAAAAAACTGAATTTGAATCTGGATCTAACTACAATTTTATAAGAGATTAAAAAAAAACTTTTTTAAATATCAGGAAGAAGCTAAAATGATCCGTGTGCTAGTGGATTAGAGCTGGAGACATCAGTATGAAATTGTGTTGAGCTTAACTTAGATACAGATGGTTACATACAGAAATAGTTATAGATATGTGCATATATAAAGGTTCGTATGCACAAATTTCCTCACTCTGTCAGCGGGGGGGGGGGGGGTCTCGAAGCAGGGGTAATGCAGTGGCAAAAGGCATACCCAGTGCCCAGAGCTTGATTTCCAATACCATTTTCTAATAAAGGAACCAGGACCCCTTGGAGAAATGGCCGATTCAAGCACTGGGACAAGAAATACACCTGAGGAATACATGATAAACCTAGAGCATCTTGTGATGTGAGAGATCTTTTTTTTTTTAATGAAAAGAAAAAAAAATCCATATTGATAGGAATATTCAAAGGGATGGGGACCCACGAGTTAACTGAAAGAGCTCACAGTGGCCAAAGCTGAAACAATTGGAGCAGTAAAATAAAGAAGTATTGAATTCTAACCCAAAGTATAAAGTAAGGATCTGTGGGTCCATTCTGATGTAGCTAATGCATAAGTAGGGACACTTGGCTGGCTCAGTCCATAGAGCATTTGACCCTTGATCTCAGGGTCATGGGTTTAAGCCCTAGGTTGGGTGTAGAGCTTACTGAAAAAAGTAATGCATAAGTAAAAAATGAGTGGGAAGGGATATCTCCCGCAGAAGAATTTGAAATAATTTATATAGATACTCTCTCCTCCAGGAGGTGGAGTACAACTGATTACTCCTTAAGTGTGGGCTGTGAATAATGACTTCCTTCCAGTGAGGACACTATGGAAAGGGGAGGGGGCGGTGGGAACGATTTGTAACTTTGAGGAGAAACCTGACAAACATTAGCCAGGTGACTCAAGGTCAATATCAACAGTGATAAGTCATGTTGATGGTATGTACTGATACCATGTGATGGATATGGTTCTTAATGTCAGCTCTCTTCCTCCCAAAATGACATAACCCTGGTCTAATTGTGAAGAAAGCATTAAACCCCATAGGAGGGACATTCTATAAAACACCTGAGCAGCACACCTCAAAACTGTTAAGGTCGCTGAAAATGAGGAGAGTCTGAGAAACTGTCACAACAAAGGGAAATTTTAGGATTCCTGAAGACTGAATGTCTTTATGGTATCCTGGATAGGATCGTGGATCAGAAAAAAGACATTAGATAAAAGCTAAGGAAATGTGACTGAAGTATAGACTTTGATTAATAATAATGTATTGATATTGGTCCATTATTTTAACAAATGTACCACGCTAATATATTAATAATAGGGAAACCGGGTAGACTATATGGGAACTCTGTACTATCTTCACAACTTTTTCTGTAAATCTAAAACTGCTTAAAAAAATAAAGTTTAGGGGCGCCTGGGTGGTTCAGAGGGATGAGCATCCAACTCTTGATTTTGGCTCAGGTCATGATCTCAGAGTCGTCTATTGCCAGGCTCCACACGGAGAAAGGAGTCTCTTTGAGATACTTTCCTTCTGCCCCTCCCCCGCACTCTCTCGCTCTCTAATAAATAAATCTCTTTACAAATTATAAAGTTTATTTTTTTAAATGAGGAGATGCCACCAGTAAAACGTAGACTCAAAGAAACTCTACAAGACCAATGACGTGGTTTCCTCAATAAATGGAGAAAAAAGAGATGGAAGCAGAATCTGTATATAACAAGAGATCGAGGAGACCTATCAGTTGAAGCAGTTGGGCTTTCCTGGGATCCTAATTTGAAGAAACAAAAAGTAAGATGGGAAATGTGAATACTGACCTGCTATTTGGTAGCTAGGAATTATTGGTACAGTTACGAGTGTGAAAATAGTATTACAGCTTTAAAAAAAGATTCTCTTTTAGAGATACATACTGAAGTATTTATAAATTTATGATAAAAATAATGCAGTGAGGTGGTAGTGGGTGAGAATAGAAATAAAAGAGGATTGGCTGTGAATTGATTATTTCTGAAGCTGAGTGATGTTCCATAACAAGGGCTTATTATATTATTCTCTTTACTTTTATACAGTTTGATGTTTTCCATAGTGAAAAGTTAAAAATACCAAGATCTCTGACTTCTCCTGAAGTTAAAGGTTATCATTTACATTTGAATAAAGTTTTGCATTTCACAAAACCCTTTTACAGACAGGATCCCTTTGGGTCCAGGAGAGGGAGAAAAAGATAAGCGTCTAATCTCACTTTTTAGGCAGAAAGAAGACTGCGACCAACATCTACCATCTACCAGGAAATTTTAAATGATTCCACTTAATCCTCATAAAATTTTCCAGGTGTTTCGAATGCAGAGCCAAGGTTGAGAACCGCTGAGTGTTGAAGAATACACAGCGGGGGGTGGAGGGGCAGTTAGGTGGTGCCGCCAGCAGAGAGCTTCAGGCTGGGCCAGTTGAGTTTCATCCAAAAGGGGTAGACGCCGTGATTATTATTTCGGGGGCACTCAAGTATCTGAAATCAAATCCAGCAGCCTCAAAGGAAATGCCATTCTGCAGAAGGCAGCCCTACTCTTCGCTGTTCGCAGGTCCGGCTCCGAAAATACCCACTGCCATGCGGTCTGGAGCTCATTACATGCATCCACTGAGTGTAAGAATTTCACAGACACCTGCAGCTTTGTGCCTAGACGTCCTCCCCTGAGTACCCAAGAGCACCCCGAACCCAACCCACCCAGGAATGGACTCAGTGTTTCTCCCCTGCCCGGCCCTCCCCGCATCTCCTGTACCCCCAGCTCTGTGAAGGGCCCAATCACCCATGCCACAAACCTAGGAGTCCTCCTCCCCTCCCATCCAAGTCGGCCCTCCATTCTCCTGGTGCCCTTGTGTTGTCTCCACAGGGCCCTGACGTCACCTTTTCTCGCCCAGACCACACCTAACTGCCTGCCTCCAGTCTCACCCTGTTCTAACCAGCCCTCCATATAGTCTCAGAGCCAAAAGCCATGGCATGTTCATACCTCTTCAGGGGCTGCCCCACACAGCAGACGAACCCAACAGCTCAGATCTGAGCCTTGCCTTCTGTATGAGTGATCTACTGCCGAATCATACCATGAAATGTAGTGACTTAACACCACAGGGGACACTTACTATTTCGGCATCCATGGGTCAGGAATTAAGCAATGGCTTAGCTGGATGGTCAGGACCAGCAGGGTTTCTCATGATATTTTAGTCGAGATGTCAGCAAAGGCTGCAGTCAAATGAAGACTTGACTAGAGCTGGGGAATTTGTTTCCCAGGTGACTCAACTTGGTGCTGGATGTTGGCAGAAGCCTCAATTTTATGCCAAATAGATCTCTCCCTAAAGTTGTGTGAGTGTCCTGGAGACATGGTGGCTCATTTCTTCCGGAGCGAGCAATCCAAGAGAAAGCAAGATGGAATCCATGTCTTATGACCTAGTCACGGAAGTTAGCCCCATTTCTACAATACTTTATTGATCACACAGGCCACCATGATGCAATGGGAGAAGCAACTGCACAAGACCAGAATTCCAGAGGAGAGAATCACTGGGGGCCATTGAGGAGGCTGCCCTGGGGGCCATCTAGGAGGCTGCCCACTACACCTTCCTCTCAAACCTGACGTAATGGTCCTCACATTTTATGTACCACCAGCCCAAACAGCTTTCAAACTTCCCAGAACCCACAAGCTGTGTCCTCCATGTTTGTGTTCTTCAGGCCTGCGAGATCTTTTCCTCCCTTGTATTTGCCTGATGAAACTTCTCCCAGCTTGACTGAGGTACAGTCAACAAAAACTATATATATTTAAGGTACACAAGATGATGTTTTGATATACATTGTGAAATGACTACCACAATCAACCTAATTAACACATCTGTCACCTCACATTGTGACCATTTTCACTTTTGTGTCTGCGGTAAGAGCACTTAAGATCTACATCCTTGGGGCGCCTGGGTGGTTCAGTGGGTTAAAGCCTCTGCCTTTGGCTCAGGTCATGATCCCAGAGTCGTGGGATCGAGCCCTACAGCAGGCTCTCTGCTCAGCAGGGTGCCTGCTTCCCCTCCCCCTCTGCCTGCCTCTCTGCCTACTTGTGATCTCTGTCAAATACATAAATAAATAAAATCTTAAAAAAAAATCTACATCCTTAGCAGAGTTCAAGTGTATAGTAATACAGTATTACTTCTAACTAGAGTCACCGTGCTGTACATTAGATCTCCAGAACTTATTTGTCCTGTATTAACTGGAACATCCTAACCTTCGACCAACATCTGACAACCCAACCCCAGCCCTGGCAACCGCCTCTTTTATGATCTTGACATTTTTACATTCCTCATAAAAGTGAGATCCTGCAGCATGTGAGTTTCTGTGTCTGCTTATTTCCCTTAGGATAACGTCCTCCAGGTTCACCCATGCTGTAGAAAATGGTAGGATTTCCTTCCTTTTTAAGGCTGAATAATATTCTGTTGTATATATACATACATATATCACATCTCCTTCACCCATTCATCTGTTGACAGACATTTCGGTTGTTTCTCTTGCGTGTTGAATGCTTATCATTCAAAATTGTGTGCCTAGATGCCTGGTAGGCGATAGGAGCTCAATACACATAGAAGTAAAATCCGAGGAAGAGCTGGACCCTATCTGCAGATGAAGCGGTCCTGATAGGCTCCAAGCTCCTGAGCTGCACTGTCTGGAAACGTTCTGAGAGCCAGGAAGGACGGAGTTCAAGGTCCACCATTTGGCGGGGGGGATCCTCATTTTTTTTTCCGAGAGACCACTAAATCATTTCATTAGAAGTAAACTTTCCCCCAAATTTATAAAAATCAATGCCAAAAAGAAGGAAGCCTGAGGACTTTAATAATAGAAGTGTTAATAGAAGAAATAGAGAGTGATGTCTGGTATATTGGTTAGTTAACTGCCATAATAACGCAGCGTAATAAACGCAGAACCCAAGAAGCCTACGGCAATGAACATTCGCTTCTGGCTGGAGAGTCTGCGGATCGCCTGGAGCGGTTCTGCTCTAGTCCTCCTTGGCTGGGATGATTCTGGATGATGGGCGGGCTAGCAGGTGAGAGCAGAGACTCAAGATCACAAAATCTGGTGCACCAACGAGGATGTTCCTGCTCCTGCGTGATCACTCCGCCCAAACTAGTTCTGTGGCTCAACTCAAAGTCAAAGGAGCGGGAAATCTACTTCCCCCGTGGGAGGGTGGGAAGGCTACTGAATATAAGAGAACAGTAGGGGTCCAGAGAGGGGTGAATTGGAACCAAAAGTTCAATCTTTCAGAGAAAGAAACAGCCACCATATTTTCAAAAGAAAAAAATTTCTGGCTGTTCGAAGATTGTCTCCCAATCTAACCTTACAAGTCTACTTCGAAAATACTCTTCTTGGAGTGAAGATTTCAATTCTGTATAGATGCCAAAGACTTTGGTATTCCTAACAGATATATATTTTATAATGCATATGCATTGGACCAGATTTCTGATGTTCCTTCGTCCCCTTCAGGGAAGAATTGAGCTTCCTAAGGGCACTGGTGGCATGGCTTGCTTTAGGGGTTACATAGGCAGGGTCCTAAAATATGAAGTGTGATGAGGTTTTGTGAGGACTCAGAGCTGGCCTCAGAGCTCACTTGCCTTTCCAGAGCTCCCTTCTTCATGGCCCTATCAGCTCTTAGTTGACTATCAGATAATTTCTAGTCAAGAGCCAACTGAAAATGGCTAAAAATGATAACTTTGGGGGTGTGCTTACGTAGTAGTAGAATCCTGGAAGCCTAAGGAAGCCTTCAGGGATGAGTCTCCAATGATGGGGTATCAGGCAGCCTGACAATCAAGCTAATGAGTCCTCCAAGGTTAAGGGCATCTTCCAGATTGAAAGCATTTCCACACATTAGGCTGAACCTCACTGCCAGTTTCATGTGATGGAGCCTATCACCTTGTCTTACCCACTCTTTACAGCAGTCTGCAGACATAGGCAGGAAAAGAGAGAGAAAATGACTTGCCCTAGATCGCATAGTAAATGGCAAGAGTGAGTCTAGAATCCAAGTCACCAGGTATCGTGTTTTTTTCCTTATGCAGATTGTGGCAGATGCATTAATTGAGAGCGAGAGAAAGAGAGAGAGAGAGAGCCAGTGGGGGAGGGAGAGGGACAAGAAGACACAGCCCTGAGTGTGGGGCTGGACAATGCCAGGCTTGATCCCAGGATCTTGACCTGAGCTGAAATCAAGAGTCAGAAGCTTAACCAACTGAGCCACCCAGGAGTCCCTGCAGAAGTTCCCAATACTCTACTGTGTGTCCAAGCCTGCCCCATCCTGTTTCCCACCCCCATACACACATCCCTTCTCTTTGCCTCATTTTTCCATTTTTTTGCTTCTTTATCTTCTCCATGGCCTGGCCCGATCTTCTGACACATTCGTTACTGATCCCATCATCTTGAAAGAGGAGTGGGGTGTTTCCCCCCCTTAGAGCTACTGTTTTAATTTGTCAGCCTCCTTTATCCTGAGCCCACTGTGATGGCTGGACTTTATAATAGACTTAGAGCTTTTGCTCCAGCCTCAGCCCCAAATACATTAAATAATTAACTTCCCTCACTCTCCTGTGTGTGTCTTATCTCCTCATCATCCAAAATAGCTGATGGCATTTCCTCTGCATAAATAGAAAGCGGAAAGGTCAACTGGTGTTTGTGAAATATATACACACATACATATATTTATATATGTATATATATTACAAAGCAGCAAGCCAGCAGGGTTCTTTTATTATCTCCTACCTGTGACAGTTTCATAACGACACCTTCTGCCTTCCTTAATCCCCCAGCCAGTTTCTACCCAGTGGACAACACTTTTGCAGTTTGGTTCGTGATTAATATCAACCCTGGAGTAATTCAAAATCCAGACGGAGTCAGACTGAAGGAGAAAGTACTTTCCCAATAGTAATAATAAAAAGCGATTTTTTTCCTTGTTACCTTCCATCTTGCACCACCGCCCTCACTCCCAGTGAAGCAAACAGTGGTTTTCTCCTGTTAATCTGTTTTTATTGGGGGTGGGGGGGAGGGTCAGTTTTTTTGTAGTTCCAGCCACAGAGCCTAAAGGCTAGAGGAATGACCCTAACAACATGTTCTTAAATCCAGGGTTTTGTTCCCGGGCACATTCATCTGTTTGTGAAAGAAGGAAGAGAGTACCGGAAATGCAGCTATTTCCTATTCTGACCCAGCAACTCACACAAGTATTCTGTTCTAATGTTATGAAAACCATTAGTAAGAAGATTCAGAAACTTTTATAACTTGCTACTATTGTCCCCCTCTTCCAGATCCATTTCAAATCTGTTTGGTCAGAAAAGGATATGGGAGCTATGAGGAGCCCTTCCAGGGGCTAGGGGCTCTTCCCTGTCAGCACGATGGGAAGGTCCTAGGCCCCCCGGGGCAAACCTGATCATCAGTGTTCTACCCTGGTAGGGGTTACAAGTTCTGGATTTGGGCTTGAACAACAGGCTCAAGGTCAGAATTCTGTGAAGTCTCAGTTTCCACCCCCAGGAAGGAGCCCATTTTTGAGGCCTGTTTTTCCTGCCCCGGATAAAGGGGCTGTGAGATCAGCAACATGACTATCACCTGCCAGCCAGGGACAAGGGCCTGACACACCTCTACGTCTCCATGGTGTACAGGAGTTGAGGGAACACAGGACAGGATGTTCATGAGCCCTGGAGCACAGCAGGGTTTGTGGGTTCCCGTGGTTCCCTTGGCTGCTGGGCAGAGGTGGGAATGAGACATAGAGCACGTTGACTGTGCTCCCTTGTCCTTGAACTGATGCCATTGAACTCCCAGAAGCCATGTTAGTCACACTTTGACCTTTTTCCTCCCAATCACTGCCTCTTCAGAATATTCACGGCAAGGCATCTGAAGTCTTTGGGCCCTTCTTCCCGGTCCTCATACCAACTTCAGAGATGTTAGTGAGATGAGTCAGGCCCCCAGCAGACCAAGTACTGCTCCCAACACAGGGAGGAGAGGCTGCAGGAGGAAGGGTCTCAAACAGTGGTCTGAGGGGGCTTCTCACACCAGGAGCATCAGCTTCCCCTGGGAACTTGTAAGAAACTAGAAGTCCCCATTTCTACCCAGACCTATTGAATCAGAAATGCTGGGGATGGGCCCTGAATTTGTCTTAACGAGCACTCCTGGTGATCCTAACACTCAAATGTGAGAAACACTAGTCAAAAGGCACTGCCTAGTGCCGGGGGCGGAGCACCACCATAACGGGTCGATAAGGACACTCTGCCTCAGTGTCCTCCATCGTTAGTGGAGGGCAGAATGCTGACCGCTAGATAACGCGTGTGTCAGGTTCACCAGATTGTTTTGTAAGAGAAGATAGGCTTTAGCCCCATGCCTCCCCAGGAACAGGACGGGGGTGAGGCTGGGTGTTGACAAAGTTTCTCTCCTTGACAGAACTTTGGACTGGCTCTTCCGAGCGCTAGTTCAGCTGGGCCTCCGCCTGGTGGGCCCTGTCTCCAGCCTGCTGAGTCCAGCGTAGCCAGAATCCTGTTAAGGCGGTTTAGTGAGAATCCACCACCCCAGCTCTCGGGTCACCCCGGCCTGTCTTCAGCAAGAGTCCTGTGAAGTCGGTTTGGCAACAATTCCCCTATTCTACGTGTCTTCTCTTTGTAACTTGACATACCTCGAGCCCGGCTCTGCCCTGTCCCACCCTGGGGTATAAATCTCCAGCTTTGCGTGCTGTGTTTAGCGTTGAACCCTGTCTCCCCTATTTTAATCATCCCGAATAAAGCCTTCTCTAGCATCCTCACATGCGTCAGGATAGTTCTTTAACAGTATGTTTAAACGTGTGTATTTTTTTTTTAAGATTTTATTTATTTGACAGAAATCATAAGTAGGCAGAGAGGCAGGCAGAGAGAGAGGGGGGGAAGCAGTCTCCCCACTGAGCAGAAAGCCCGATGTGGGGCTCGATCCCAGGACCCTGGGATCATGACCTGAGCTGAAGGCAGAGGCTTTAACCCACTGAGCCACCCAGGCGCCCCTAAACGTGTGTATGTTTAAGCTCCTCGACCAAGTCTGATGTAGCTTCTTGGTTGAAAACCCACATGACTAGTGGTTAAGATTCCAGAGCGGGAATCAGACAGACTCCGGGAGTGACAGCTCAGCTCAGCTCTGGTAGCTGAATGAATAAGCAGTTCGCTCAAACATGGGGGTAATCTCTCCTCTCTCTGTCTCTCTCATCAGTGAAAAGATCGAATGACAAAAGGCCCTTTAAACTGTAAGCACAGAGCACGGTACTGACACATAATAGGCACCAAATGAATCCAATGTGAGCTGCTCTGGGTCGTAATGACCACAGATGCATTACATTCATCAACAAACTTCTAGATAAGGAAAAGATAAAATAGGTGACTTATTTTGTAACCATGTAAAATATATTTATTAAGATAAGTCTTCAGTACTCCATGAATGAGCTTGGAGAATAAATCACAGGAGAGAATTGCTTTTTGGATTTTAACAAGATCTTGCTTGTTAGCCAGGGAAGGGCAAAAGTGCCCAAAACAGGTCACCTGAGATGAAGATTCGTGACTCCTGGTCAGCAGCTCAGTGTGTCAGAGGCCTGTCTTCAGTGACCTAAGGAGGGAGCAGGCTGACCATGGAGCCCATGAGACTCGAGGCAGGAGGCACCGAGTCGGTCCTCCAAGTGGAAATGGTCCAGGGTAGATGGGTTCTTCCAGACCATCTCAGGGGTGGTCTGTCCCAGTGGAAGGGCCAGGGTCACACTCAAAAGAATGCTTTTCAGGAAGCCATACTTGGTCCCATAAGCTTTCCTCCGAGTATAAACCAACACTGACTGGCCCAGGACTCAGAGTAGAGGCCGATCGGTTTACTACTCTCTAAAGGACTCACTCCTCCTGACAAGGAACTGAAACTAAAGATGGTAGCCCCAGCGTTGTACCCATTTCCTATAATGAAGTCCCCCTTATGTGTTGAATGGATTTGTCCCCTTGAACTTGCTTGTTTTTGACAGTTGTTGGTGAGGGTTCTGGAGTGTGGGCCCTTTACCCACTGTGATCAGCAGCTGTTCTTCAAAGTACAGGAGCTGGTCAACTTCGAAACAGTCACTGGCATGAGGCACCACTTTTTCTAGAGCTGCCTGGATCTCAGCTTCACTGGCCTTCTGGTGCCTTGCTCTCTTGAGGTAGGTGTAGACCTTCTCAAACACTTCAGCTCCCAGCTTCTGCATGGCTGACCTGCCACACAAGTTAGGAGAGATAAAGAGGAGTTTTACACATTTGAGTCATCCACAAGAAATGTCTCTTTAAATCATTAATTACACAAACATTGCACCTTTGAGATGGGGGGGGAAAGGAAAAAATAAGACATGATGGTTCTACCTTGAACGCTCAACAGTACTTAACAAATTCTTCCTGAATGTCTATTATGTGCCAGGTGCCTCCTAGGAGCTGTGAACACAGCATTAAGCAAGTGAGGTAAATTCCAACCTTCATAGAGCTTACCTTCTAGGGTAGAAAATAAGGAGATAACGTAAAAAAAAAATACATAGGTAATAAAATGTCAGGCAGCACTATGTGCAATGAAGAACAATAAAGCTGGAAGAAAGAGAGAGAGACTCCTCTGAGAGGGGGTGTCCTCTGGGCAAGAGACCCACATGAAGTGAGGCCAACGGTAGGGGCAAAAAATGGGGGCCCTGAAGCTAAATCACCTTGGAGAAATATCGAGAAGTCTAGTGTGGCTGGAGTTGGGAGAACGAGGGGGAGGAGGAGAGCCGGATATAAAGTCAGAATATTAATGAGAATAATAAAAATAACAATGGGGAAGAAGAGGCAAAGGAAGGAAATGCACTTTTCTACACACTTAACCTTTACAACAGCTCTGTGAAGGAAGCAGTTTTTTTTTTTAAATTTTTTTATTTTAATAAACATATAATGTATTTTTATCCCCAGGGGTACAGGTCTGTGAATCGTCAGGTTTACACATTTCACAGCACTCATCATAGCCCATACCCTCCCCAATGTCCATTTCCCCACCACCCTCTCCCGTCCCCCCTCCCCCCGCAACCCTCAGTCTGTTTCTTGAGATTGAGTCTTTTATGGTTTGTCTCCCTCCCAATCCCATCTTTTCATTTTTTCTTTTCCTACCTCCCCCCAACCCCCCCCCACCTTGCATCTCCACTTCCTCATATCAAAGAGATCATATGATAGTTGTCTTTCTCCGATTGACTTATTTCGCTAAGCATGATAACCTCTAGTTCCATCCACGTCGTCGCAAATGGCAAGATTTCATGTCTTTTGATGGCTGCATAGTATTCCATTGTGTATATATACCACATCTTCTTTATCCATTCATCTGTTGATGGACATCTAGGCTCTTTCCACAGTTTGGCTATTGTGGACATTGCTGCTATAAACATTCGGGTGCACGTGCCCCTTCGGAGCACCACGTTTGTATCTTTAGGATATATACCCAGGAGTGCAATTGCTGGGTCGTAGGGTAGCTCTATTTTCAGTTTTTTGAGGAACCTCAACACTGTTTTCCAGAGTGGTTGCACCAGCTTGCATTCCCACCAGCAGTGTAGGAGGGTTCCCCGCTCTCCGCATCCTCGCCAGCATCTGTCATTTCTTGACTTGTTCATTTTAGCCATTCTGACTGGTGTGAGGTGGTATCTCATTGTGGTTTTGATTTGTATTTCCCTGATGCCGAGCGATGTGGAGCATTTTTTCATGTGTCTGTTGGCCATCTGGATGTCTTCTTTGCAGAAATGTCTGTTCATGTCCTCTGCCCATTTCTTGACTGGATTATTTGTTCTTTGGGTATTGAGTTTGATAAGCTCTTTATAGATTTTGGATACTAGCCCTTTATCTGATATGTCGTTTGCAAATATCTTCTCCCATTCTGTCAGTTGTCTTTTGGTTTTGTTAACTGTTTCCTTTGCTGTGCAAAAGCTTTTGATCTTGATGAAATCCCAATAGTTCATTTTTGCCCTTGCTTCTGTTGCCTTTGGCAATGTTCCTAGGAAGAAGTTGCTGCGGTTGAGGTCAAAGAGGTTGCTGCCTGCATTGTCCTCAAGGATTTTGATAGATTCCTTTCGCACATTGAGGTCCTTCAACCATTTTGAGTCTATTTTCGTGTGTGGTGTAAGGAAATGGTCCAATTTCATTTTTCTGCATGTGGCTGTCCAATTTTCCCAGCACCATTTGTTGAAGAGGCTGTCTTTTTTCCATTGGATATTCTTTCCCGCTTTGTCGAAGATCAGTTGACCATAGAGTTGAGGGTCTATTTCTGGGCTCTCTATTCTGTTCCATTGGTCTATATGTCTGTTTTTGTGCCAGTACCATACTGTCTTGATGATGACAGCTTTGTAATAGAGCTTGAAGTCTGGAATTGTGATGCCACCGACTTTGGCTTTCTTTTTCAATATTCCTTTGGCTATTCGAGGTCTTTTCTGGTTCCATATAAATTTTAGGATTATTTGTTCTATTTCTTTAAAAAAATGGAGGGGATTTTGATAGGGATTGCATTAAATGTGTAGATTGCTTTAGGTAGAATAGACATTTTCACAATATTTGTTCTTCCAATCCATGAGCATGGAATATTTTTCCATTTCTTTGTGTCTTCCTCAATTTCTTTCATGAGTACTTTATAGTTTTCTGAGTATAGATTCTTTGCCTCTTTGGTTAGATTTATTCCTAGGTATCTTATGGTTTTGGGTACGATTGTAAATGGGACTGACTCCTCAATTTCTCTTTCTTCTGTCTTGTTGTTAGTGTAAAGAAATGCGACTGATTTCTGTGCATTGACTTTATATCCTGACACTTTACTGAATTCCTGTATAAGTTCTAGCAGTTTTGGAGTGGAGCCTTTTGGGTTTTCCACATATAGTATCATATCATCTGCAAAGAGTGATAGTTTGACTTCTTCTTTGCCGATTTGGATGCCTTTAATTTCTTTTTGTTGTCTGATTGCTGAGGCTAGGACTTCTAGTACTATATTGAACAGCAGTGGTGATAACGGACATCCCTGCCGTGTTCCTGACCTTAGCGGAAAAGCTTTCAGTTTTTCTCCATTGAGAATGATATTTGCGGTGGGTTTTTCATAGATGGCTTTGATAATATTGAGGTATGTGCCTTCTATCCCTACACTTTGAAGAGTTTTAATCAGGAAGGGATGCTGCACTTTGTCAAATGCTTTTTCAGCATCTATTGAGAGTATCATATGGTTCTTACTCTTTCTTTTATTAATGTATTATATCACATTGATGGATTTGCGGATGTTGAACCAACCTTGCAGCCCCGGAATAAATCCCACTTGGTCGTGGTGAATAATTCTTTTAATGTACTCTTGGATCCTATTGGCCAGTATTTTGGTGAGAATTTTCGCATCTGTGTTCATCAAGGATATTGGTCTGTAATTCTCTTTTTTGGTGGGATCCTTGTCTGGTTTTGGGGTCAAGGTGACGCTGGCCTCATAGAATGAGTTTGGAAGTTTTCCTTCCATTTCTATTTCTTGGAACAGTTTCAGGAGAATAGGAATTAATTCTTCTTTAAATGTTTGGTAGAATTCCCCTGGGAAGCCGTCTGGTCCTGGACTTTTGTTTGTTTGGAGATTTTTGATGACTGTTTCAATCTCCTTACTGGTTATGGGTCTGTTCAGGTTATCTATTTCTTCCTGGTTCAGTTGTGGTAGTTTATATGTCTCTAGAAATGTATCCATTTCTTCCAGATTGTCAAATTTGTTGCCATAGAGTTGCTCGTAGTACGTTCTTATAATTGTTTGTATTTCTTTGGTGTTGGTTGTGATCTCTCCTCTTTCATTCATGATTTTATTTATTTGCGTCCTTTCTCTTTTCTTTTTGATAAGTCTGGCCAGGGGCTTATCAATCTTATTAATTCTTTCAAAGAACCAGCTCCTAGTTTTGTTGATTTGTTCTATTGTTTTTTTAGTTTCTATTTCATTGATTTCTGCTCTGATCTTTATGATTTCTCTTCTCCTGCTGGGTTTAGGTTTTCTTTGTTGTTCTCTCTCCAGCTCTTTTAGGTGTAGGGTTAGGTTGTGTATTTGAGACCTTTCTTGTTTCTTGAGAAAGGCTTGCACCGCTATATATTTTCCTCTCAGGACTGCCTTTGTTGTGTCCCACAGATTTTGAATCGTTGTGTTTTCATTATCATTTGTTTCCATGAATTTTTTCAATTCTTCTTTAATTTCCTGGTTGACCCATTCATTTTTTAGAAGGATGCTGTTTAGTCTCCATGTATTTGCGTTCTTTCCAAATTTCCTCTTGTGATTGAGTTCGAGCTTCAGAGCATTGTGGTCTGAAAATATGCAGGGAATGATCTCAATCTTTTGGTACCGATTGAGACCTGATTTATGACCCAGGATGTGGTCTATTCTGGAGAATGTTCCATGTGCACTAGAGAAGAATGTGTATTCTGTTGCTTTGGGATGGAATGTTCTGAATATATCTGTGATGTCCGTCTGGTCCAGTGTGTCATTTAAGGCCTTTATTTCCTTGTTGATCTTTTGCTTAGATGATCTGTCCATTTCAGTGAGGGGAGTGTTAAAGTCCCCTGCTATTATTGTATTACTGTCGATGTATTTCTTTGATTTTGTTATTAATTGGTTTATATAGTTGGCTGCTCCCATGTTAGGGGAGTAGATATTTAAGATTGTTAGATCTTCTTGTTGGACAGACCCTTTGAGTATGATATAGTGTCCTTCCTCATCTCTTATTATAGACTTTGGCTTAAAATCTAATTGATCTGATATAAGGATTGCCACCCCAGCTTTCTTCTGATGTCCATTAGCATGGTACATTGTTTTCCACCCCCTCACTTTAAATCTGGAGGTGTCTTCGGGTCTAAAATGAGTTTCTTGTAGGCAGCATATTGATGGGTTTTGTTTTTTTATCAATTCTGATACCCTGTGTCTTTTGATTGGTGCATTTAGCCCATTAACATTCAGGGTAACTATTGAGAGATATGAATTTAGTGCCATTGTATTGCCTGTAAGGTGACTGTTCCTGTATATTGTCTCTGTTTCTTTCTGATCTACTACTTTTAGGGTCTCTCTTTGCTTAGAGGACCCCTTTCAATATTTCCTGTAGAGCTGGTTTGGTGTTTGCAAATTCTTTCAGCTTTTGTTTGTCCTGGAAGCTCTTTATCTCTCCTTCTATTTTCAATGATAGCCTAGCCGGATATAGTATTCTTGGCTGCATGTTTTTCTCGTTTAGTGCTCTGAATATATCATGCCATTTCTTTCTGGCCTGCCAGGTCTCTGTGGATAGGTCCGCTGCCAATCTAATGTTTTTACCCTTGTATGTTACAGACTTCTTTTCCCAGGCTGCTTTCAGGATTTTCTCTTTGTTGCTAAGACTTGTAAATTTTACTATCAGGTGACGAGGTGTGGACCTATTTTTATTGATTTTGAGGGGCGTTCTTAGCATTTCCTGGATTTTGATGTTTGTTCCCTTTGCCATATTAGGGAAATTCTCTCCAATAATTGTCTCCAATATACCTTCTGCTCCCTTCTCTCTTTCTTCTTCTTCTGGAATCCCAATTATTCTAATGTTGTGTCGTCTTATGGTGTCACTTATCTCTCGAATTCTCTCCTCGTGATCCAGTATTTGTTTGTCTCTCTTTTGCTCAGCTTCTTTATTCTCTGTCATTTGGTCTTCTATGTCACTAATTCTTTCTTCTGCCTCATTTATCCTGGCAGTGAGAGCTTCCATTTTTGATTGCACCTCATGAATAGCTTTTTTGATTTCAACTTGGTTAGATTTTAGTTCTTTTATTTCTCCAGAAAGGGCTTTTATCTCTCCGGAGAGGGTTTCTCTAATATCTTCTATGCCTTTTTCGAGCCCGGCTAGAACCTTGAGAATTGTCATTCTGAACTCTAGATCTGTCATGTTACCTATGTCCGTATTGATTAGGTCTCCAGCCTTCGGTACAGCCTCTTGTTCTTTTTTTTGAGGTGAGTTTTTCCGCCTTGTCATTTTGTCCAGATAAGATTTGCTTTCTCCTGCTGTGGAATTCCGCTGTTCTTGGTGACTGAAGTTGGTTTTGGATGGGTTTCTTGCTGATCTTCTGGGGGAGGGGCCTGTTGTAGTGATTCTCAAGTGTCTTTGCCGCAGGCGGAATTGCCCCGCCCTTGCCAGGGACCGAGCTAAGTAATCCGCTCCGGTTTGCTTTCGGGAGCTTTTGTTCCCTGAGCGCTTTCCGTAGAGTTCCGGAGGACGGGAATGAAGATGGCAGCCTCCCAGTCTGCGGCCCGGAGGAGCCGAGAGCTTGGGGTTCCGCTCCTCAGTGAGCTCTCAGAGCAAAGCGCCCAACAGCCCCGCCTCCCTGGCTTGCGGTCGCGCCTCGAGGACAACAGTCAATTGCTGGAGCTGGAGAAAAGCGCCGGGTCGCTTTCGTCTCCGTGGCCTCCGGCCGCGCTCCGAGCCCACCCAGCCTGCGACCGGCACAAGGTAACCCCGGGCTTAGAGCTCACTCCTCGGCTTTGTCGCTGTAGCCGGCTTCCCCGCTCTAATACCTGCGAGCTCTGCGGCACTCAGACACCCCCAGTCCTTCTGTGACCCCGCGGGCCCTGGGGTTATGCTGACCCCGCCTGGGTTTCCCCCCAGTTTAGCCTCTGGAGCGATGTCTCCCAGTGGAGCCGACTTTTAAAAGGCCCGATTTTGTGCTCCGTCGCTCCGCCGCTTGCCTGGTGCCGGCCCCTCCCCCCGGGGTCTATCTTCCCGTCGCTTTGGATTCACTTCTCCGCAGGTCCTACCTTTCAGAAAGTGATCGATTCTCTGTTTCTGGAATTGTTGCTCTTCTTCTCTTCGATTTCCCATTGGATTTGTAGGTGTTCACAATGGTTAGATAAGCTATCTAGCTGATCTCCTGCTACCCGATGTCGTCTCAGCCTGCTACTTCTCCGCCATCTTGACTCCTCCAAGGAAGCAGTTTTTAATTCCCTTGTTTTACAGATGGAGAAACTGAGGCTTGAAGGGGTGAGGTCATTTGGCCTGGCTTCCACCCAGGCCAACGTTGGTTTTTCTGTGCTCACCTCTTGGCCCTTGTCCTCGTGCAGCCACGGCCTGTGTGTTGTCAGAATCAACAGTGGCCATATCTGGTGTGTTTATGTAGCCTATATTTTCCTTTACCTCCAGCGAGGGTCATAAATGAAAGGCCTACAAGTACAGCTAGGCCCAGGGCATATTTTGTTTGATCAGCACTATGCTTTATTTTCTTTCTTTCTTTCTTTTTTTTTTTTTTTTTGATTGATTGATTGATTTTGGAGAGGAAGAGGGAGAGGGAGAGAGAACCTTAAGCAGGCTCCTCGCTGAGCACAGAGCCTGACGTGGGACTCGACCCCATGACCTTGAGTTCACCATCTGTGCCAAAACTAAGAGCCAGACCCTTAACTGACTGTGCCACCCAGGCGCCCCAGTGTGTTACTTTCTTGAGCATTTTGGTGTGGAAGACTAGGCACAGCTCACACTCTCCCCTCTGCATTTCTTTACCACCCCGAGCCCACCTTCCTCGCATGGTTTTAGAACAGGCTGCTTCTTGGATTTCACCTGCCCACCTGCCTCAAGGGCACTCGAGTTTTGCGAATTTTGTTCTCCAGTTCAAAACTGTCATTTTTAATGCTCCACACTGTTCCACTGAATTTATGTGCCAACATTTACCGAGTCATTCCTCCACCTAGCATTTAGCATTCTTCCCTATAGCACTGAGCCAGCGTCCTCAGGATCGCAGCTTTTTCATCCAGAGGAATATTTTCTGGCATCAAATTTCTGTGAGCGAGGCGAATTACATGAGTGTGTTCCCTCTGTGAAAACTCCTATGTGCCTTTGTGATTTCTGCATTTTTCTATATATATGTTGAGTGGGATTAAAAGGTTTTTAAAAGTTGTGAGAATGGAATTACTGGGTCAAATGCATAAATACTCTTAGGACTTTAACCTTAAGAAATGCTTCTTTATTCTTTTTCAGTGAATTTGGTGAAAAGAAAAGTCAGAGTTTGGAGGGTTTTTTTTTTTTTTTTCCGGATTTTTTTAAAGCATTGCTTTAGACGATGTTGACGGCGATATTGACACTAACACTGAAGGCATTCCTCACAGGTTCTAATTCATATTCTAAGCTTTTATTGTTCAGTACTATTCAACACTGCCATCTCTAGAACACAAGCATCCAGGTTAGGTACTCTGGCCGACAAAAAGAAGAGTAAGTGATTTATCTTGCTCTAGTTCAGAAGCTAGAAATCATAATGTTAAGATATATACATTTTCACATTTTAGCTCACTTTTTAATGGTACTTTAGAGCTTGCAAAATCCTTTTACATTCATTATCTCAAATGATCCCTGTGAACGAGGAAGTCATTGAACATTTATCTCTATTTGACGGATGAGAATAAGCAGGCTGACTTTCTCAGACTCACACAGCTAGCAGCCTTAAACTCGAACACAGGCCCTGTGCTGGGGAACTTGACAGCCCTAGGGCTCCAGGCCGTCCAGCTCGAGCAGATTTCCCACCTTCTGCCTGGAGATTATCAGGACTGATCCCAGGACACCTCACATCCCTAGTCACCCCTCTCACCCCCAGAAACCCAAGCTTTCCTTCTGCTGATATTTAGCAAACCTTGTCAGTTCCCCCATTCATGGATGGCTTAAGTAACCTTCATGCTCTCTTTCTCGCACAACCTACTCCTGCCACCATTCTCCCGGTGTCAGTATTCTTGGTCTCTCTGACTTTGGGCTGTCTCATATCCAGTGATCATTTTCTTTACCCTCCTCAGTTACACACTCCATGATCATACCCTTGATCTCCTCAGCACCATAACCACACCTCCTCTGGAATCAACATCAAGCCTTATGCTCTACAACCATCCCTTTATTCTCTTCCTATTCTTCTACTTCGTGGTAACCTGCAATCTTTCGGCCTATCGCCACGATGACAGTCACCCCTTTGTGTCCTCATGTCCCCGCGTCCTGCTTTTCCTCAGTTACATTCCATGGTCCATTATTACAACCACAATCTTGCAGATTCCCTTGCCTCTTCCACTCCCGTCTTCCTGGGTCAAACTCCTCTGACAAAGTTGTAATGGTTAAACCTGGACATCCACTTACTTGGGCCGGACCCGAACAAGAGAACAATCCAGGAGAAAAACATCCAATTCGGCCAACAGGTCTCATTTAAATAATTAAGGACAGCAATTCAAAACGGCGCTCATGGTCATGGCGCACTGCCCATGGTCCTCCTGGAGTTCTCTGGTCTGCTTATTTTCCACTGCTCAAAGTAACTATTTCACACCTTCTTCATTATTCATTATTCTCAAACTTGCTAAGCCCCACTCTCCTTCTCAGCTGATGACTTTACCTGATATCTCATTGAGAAACAAAAACAAACACGTAGAAATTCCCTGTTCTAAGTGCCACACTACCCCCACCTACTTGGCCTTCCCTCCATCTCTAGCAAAGGGCCCACTCGTGCTCCCATGAAAGACCATCCGCTCTCTCCCTGGGTGCTCTGGATCTCAGCGTCTGTCACCAGCTCAGTGGCCCTCCCTCCTGCAGCTATTTCTACATCACCTGGAACATACACATCAGAAGAGAATACGCCCTAGTGCCCTCTTTTCAACAAGAAGCTTCTTGTGATCTCCACATTCCCTCGGTTCACCTGCCTCCCCATCTAACACTTGGACCGCCATCACTAGCAAAGGTTCTCGAAAGAGTCACGTGGCTGCTGTTGCCACTTTCTGACTGCACACTCTCCTTCAATCCACTCCTCTTGGGCCTTGGTCCTCTTTCCTTCCATAAACTACTTTTGCAATGACCTTCATGTGGCTGTTTCCTCTGGTCTCTTCCCTGCACTATCTTACTGGACATTCAACAGCTGGCTACGCTCTCCTTCAAACCCTTACTTCTGTTGCTTTTGGTGATACCATCTTCGCCAGGAGCTTTTCCTATTACGCTCTCTGCTTCTTCTTAGCCTCTTCAGCTGACTCTTCTTCCTCCTCATCTCGGCCTCTACATCTCAGAGTCTTTCATAAGATTTATAGGCTGAAGACTTCCTGTAGGTCCACCCTGTCCTTCACCTGGAACTCCAGGCTTGTGAATCAACTGCCCACTTGATATCACCAACTGGGTATCTAAAGGGTGTCCCATGCCACCTCGATATGGTGGGAAAAAAGAACTCTTAATAAACACAAAGTGCTATGAAATTTGAGAAAATCAAACACCCCATTGAGGAAGAGAAGGCACAATCTCACGTGGGCCATAACAGCAGGAGGAAAGCCAGGCGGCAGGCGATAGTGGGAACACTGGGAAATCAGTGAGTCAGCTTGGCAGGTAAGGTGAGCATGTGAAGACGAGGGTGAGAACCAGATGAACGTAACGTTAAAGAAACTTTGGTATCCTGGCACCTGGTTGGCTCAGAGGGTTAAGTGTCAGACTCTTGATTTTGGCTCAGGTCATGATCACAGGGTTATGGGCTCTAGCCCCGTACTGGGTGCCGAGGTCAGCAGGGAGTCTGCTGGAAAGCCTTTCTCTCTCACCCTTTGCCCCTCCCCCCACATTTGCACTGGCTCTGGCTCTCTCTCTCAGAGAAACAAACAAACAAACAAACTTGGAATCTGACTAGTAACAGCACCCATTGATGAGAAAGAAGTCCTAAAATATCCTCTGAAACCATAATAACTGACAGTTTTTGAGCCTTCTTTGTGTGCCAGGCTCTATTCTGAGCATCTCCTCATATCATCCCATTAAATCCTATGGATATGATATTGTTATTTCCAATCTAGGGTGAGGAAACTGAGCTACGAGAGGGGATTAAATAACTTGCCCATTGCCACACAATTTTTTTAAAGTGGTGGAGCTGGGACATGAATTCCAGTAGTTTCACTCCAGGACTCACTTTTCATCACTACAGACTCAGACACTGGAGTGGAATCTTAGCTCTACCTGTTGCTGGCCATGTGATCTCAGGCCAGGTGCTTAACCTCTGTGAGCCTTGAATTTTCGTATTTACATGGAAATTACACACACACACACACACACACATATCCTAACACAGTACCTGTCACCTACCAGGTGCTTGTCTGTCACTGCTTTATTGTTGCTTTCCCAGTGCTGGATGATACCAGAGTCCTATCTCAGTGTAACTGCAAGCTTCAAGTAGTTTTGTAGTTCTACCTCTGGTTAAGACACTTTTTTTTAAGTGGTTTTATCTTCTCTGAGTGAACTTAGGAAAAAAAAAAAAAAAAGACCCAAGAAAGCCAGTGGCAGAGTGGAAGGAAAAAATAAAAGTAATTTTGTAGAAATAATCATGAAAACCTATTTTAGCAGAAAGTATTAAGAGAACCCATAGATTACTCTTCAGGCATAGTTTAAGGAAAGCTTGAAAATAATTTCACAGAATATAAGAAATCCCTGAACATTAAATATGTATGAGCCGCTGTGGGAACAGAATGGTACAATGTATTTTCTCCTTAATACTGCGGTCTTAGTGATCATTTAGTGTTAACAAGCATTGAGAATCTTTATTAAGGATGATTTGCACCCCTTCTCTCCACATTTAATATTTCAAATGGCTGTCTCTGAACCTGGTGGGTGAAGATGGAACAGATCTTTCTACAAAGGAAGTTGATGCTCGGGTGACATATGGCACCCTGCCCCCAATGGGACATGTGACTTTCAGGCCCCCTTTTGTAAGTGGCGCTTGCCTTCTGCTCTATCCTCCCTGGCAGCAGGATCTTGAGTGCAACTGTTGGCTGGAGACTCGGCTCAAGCTAACCTTTCCTGTAAGGATTATTTTTGTTTGTGACTTCAACATCCTCCATTGTTCATAACCGCAGTAAATGTAGATGGGCAAGTACTGACTAAAAAACAAAATCCAGCTTGTTTACAAGAGGTACACTTAAAACACAGGGCATTGAAAAATTGAGAATAAACAAATAAATTTTAAAAAGATATACCAGGCAAATAGCCAAAAGAAAGCTGGAGATAACTGTATTAGCATGAAACAAAATAGATTTTAAGAAAAAAAAAAAAGCATTATTACAATAAATATTGCCACTAGGTAATGAAAACAGTTTGACTCACCAGGAAGAAATAAAAATTCTAAACTAGTAGGCATCTAATAAAGTAGAATCCAAATACATAAAGCACTATGGGGAGAAATTGACAGAAATGTCCGCATAGCGTAGGATTTCAATACACCTTGCTCAGTTACTGATAGGTGAAGCAGTTGAAAAATCAGTAGTGACACAGAAAATATGAATATACTTAAATAAGCTCAACTTGAGAAACGCATATAGAACCCTCTCCCTCCCTGACAATTAGAGAACCCTCATTCTTTCCAGACTTTCATAACATTTACAAAAACTAACCATATACTAGACAGCAACTCAAGCCTCAACACATTTCAAATAATTGATTTTATACAAAATCTAGTTATCTGATTACAATATAATTGATAGAAATCTGTAACAAAGATATGGATAAAATAATAACATGTTTGTAAATTTATTTATTCTAAATAAATTATGGGCCAATGAAAAAATCAGGCATGGTATAAACAAACTCATTTGAAGCCAAAAGAAAAGTGATAGGTACTCTAGCATTGTAATATTTCAGTGTAAATTTATTCTGACACTTGGAAAACATGCTATAATATTTCTGCAATGACGCATCTGAGTATTTTAGAAATCATAAAATAGAAAATTCTATTTAAGGGGACTCTTGCTGTTATCCAAGATTTGAGAAGAGAGGGGGTGCTCCTTATGCAGTTCTCATTAAGGAAGAGGTTATAAGTTTGCTTTTTCTAAAGGAGGGATGGAAGGAGAGATGGGGGGCAGGAACCACCCCTTTAGGTAGGTGGGCATGTCAAATAAAAAGAACTTAAATTTTCAAATGAAAAGCACTATATTTTCATTCTTTTTCATCTATTTCTTCCTATGCTCCTTTTATCAACTTTATTCTCATATTCGAAGTCCTTTAAGTATTTAAGGGATCCTGAAGATCATCTTAGTCCAGACACCTCATCTACAGGCCCATGCTCTTCAGGCTGGACCACTGTCCTGCCCAGATGGACAGTGGATGCAGGAGAGTTGGAGGAAACCTCCCTAAGGTCCTGAAGAAGCTCCAGCTGCCTGAAGCCAACCCCCAACTTGTGTTTGGCTGATTTTCCAGCTAAAAAAATTCCATTAAACCACAAGAGAGTATTGTCTCTCCTGACTGTTTCCTCCAAACTCAATCTCTTTTCCTCCAAATTCCCTCACTGACTTTCTCTTATGTTTACTTTTAACTTGCAAACAATATATTTTATCACATCTATTTACCCATCAATATTGACTGCTCTCTGTGCCCTCTAATTATATCTCTCTTAGGGGCTCTGAAGAAGATGTCAAACAAAAATATCCTCACTTTTTTTGTTTGTTTGTTTGTTTTGTTTTTTAAAGGTTATTTATTTTTTAGTAATCTCTACACCCTATGTTGGGCTTGAATTCACAACCCCAAGATCAAGGGTCACACACTCTATGGACCAAGCCAGCCAGGACCCCCTGTCTTCATGTTTTAAATATTAATTTAATTTTGCAACAATCTACAGAGGAAAGTTATAATACTAAGAATTCTTTTTCTCCCTGAGCCTTTTGAAAATAAGCTGCTAACCTGATGCCCCTTCCCTTCCATACTTGGTTGTATTTTCTACAAATGAAGACACTTTTCCACATAACTACAGAATGGCTATCAAGATCAGGAAATTAGGGACTCCTGGGTGGCTCAGTTGGTTAAGCCGCTGCCTTCGGCTCAGGTCATCATCCCAGCATCCTGGGATCGAGTCCCACATCAGGCTCCTTGCTCGGCAGGGAGCCTGCTTCTCCCTCTGCCTGCTACTCTGTCTGCCTGTGCTCACTCTCTCTCTCTCTCTCTCTCCGACAAATAAATAAATAAAATCTTTAAAATAAAACAAAAATAAGAGGTGAGAAGGCCCAGAGAATTTAAACAATTTGCCTGAACCACTAACCTGCAGTTATTTAAAAAAAAAAATCAGGAAATTAATGTTGATACATTACTGTCATCTAATAATCTAATCCATTCAAGTTTCCTGAATTGTCTAATAATGCCCCTTATAATACAAGGATCCAGGTCAAAATAATCATGTGCTGTATTTAGTTGATGTGTCTCTTTAGTTTTCTTCAATGACCTTCACACATTTAAAGGTTTGAAGGAAGTTGCTTTGTAGACTGTCCCTCAATTTGTGTTGCCCTTGCCTATGGGAGTTACCAGCTCCCACCCTCTAGCTCTCTCTCCTTTTGTGTATTAGCTGAAAGATAGGACTAGAGCCTTCCATTATCTTGGGACATTATCAGAGAGCTCTAGCTATACCAGCTCAAGAATTTCCTTCCTTCTCTTGGATCTAAAAGATGCCCTGGTAGTAACAGTATCTTGTTGTTTTCAGGTGCCTAGTTCTTGATTCTTCTCTACAGCTTTGTCCCCTATATACTGTAAGAAACGGGGTGTCCTCATAAGGAAAGGAAGCAGCTTGTGAGGTAAATTTCCGGAGGCTCAAGAAAGAATGCCCTGAGCGTGCTGCTCACTTGGTATCTCCACTTGACCAATAGGTAGAAATCTTATGCCCAGCTGGATTTCCGAGCTTCCTCCCCAAATATCCTAATGCTGCAGCCGTCCCCATTTCTGTCCATATGAGCTCCTCCCTTCCAGTTGCTCTGGCCAAAAATCTTTAAGTCACCTTGATTCCTCTCTTTCTATCTTATTCCAATAGTCCAGTGTCTCTCATAACCAGACCAGTTAATAAATCCTATCAGCTCCGTTTTCAAACTGTATGCAGGAGGCAGACTTTGGTCATTTCTGTCATCTCCACCACTACCTCCCTGGTCTAAGCCACCACATGCTCTCACCTGATTGCTACAGTGGCCTCTCAGTTGGTCTTCCACTCCTCCCCTCCCTCCCCCATAGTCTGTTATCAATTCAGCAGCTGGAGTTAGTCAAATCCCTTCACTCCCCTGCTCAAAACCCTGTCTTGGGCTCCCCATCTCACTAAGAGTGAAGTCAATGTCCTTCCGGTGGTCTAAAATATCCTGAACCATCTTATCACCATGCTTTCCAAATTCATCTCCTCTGTCCTCCTCCTCCCTCCCTCCATTCCTGTTACACTGGCCCCTTGCTCTTCCTTGAATACCCTAGGCACATTCTACCTCATGGCCTTTGCACCTGCTGTTCCCTCTGATGGGAATGCTCTTTCTCCAGACATCCCTATCTCTCTCCTTCATCTCCTCCAGCTCTGTGTCCTCATGTGATCTTTTCAGAGAGACTACCCAGACTACCCTCTTTAAAACTTAAACTTTTACTCCCATTCTCCACTGCCTATTCTCTTCCCCTGCTTTGTATTGTCTTAGCACTTGATACTCTCCAGCACACTCTGTTCTTCCATAATATTTTATAAGCTGTCAGTCACTCCACTACAGAATATGCCATAGGGCATGGATTGTTTTCACCTTTCTTGTTCACTGATCCCATGACCTAGAACAGTGCCTGACATATAGTAAGTACAGAATAAATACATATTGGACAAATGAAGAGATACCCTGAAAGCCAAATAGAAAAGGAATATGGTGATATCATACAACTTTAATTAAAAATATATGCATCTCTAGGATTTATTCTAAGAATTAGCACATAGTGATACTGTAACCTAATTTTGCAAAATATAAGATCACTTTTGTGATTTTTAGTTTTGGTTTTCAAGACAGAGCTCCAATTAGGTGTGGCTTTCAGCATTATTATACTTTCTTCCTGATTTCAAACGGATTGTCTTTAAGGGGCCTATCCGATCAACCTTGAATAAAAATGATCTCATATTTCTGAGTGGGAAAACATAAGCCTTACTTTTAAAAAGTCCTGCATGGAGAGGACCATGCTTCATGCTTGACAATGGGGCCATGTGGAAAGCAACAGAAATCTGTGCACAGCTGCCGGAAGCCCCGCTGCCCCACGGCACGTGGGAGGCCTCAGAGGAGAGCTCCAGAGGCCCCCAGCCCCTCCAAGGGAGGGGGCAGCCAAGGCAGTGCTGTTCAACAGATGTCACCGTCTGCTGTGCAAGTTAAATAAGGCAGGGAGCAGCAGCTGAGGGGATGTTAGCCTCCTGCTCCAAACAGCATTCTAGCTGAACAGTGGAAAATGTTTAACACGTTCCCCCTTTCCCCCTCCTGGAAAAACAACAAGCAATGTCTCTTTGGGGATAGAGAAAAGGAAAGAGTTTCCACCAGCTCTGATAGGTCATCAAGGGCACCCTCATCCCTTACCCCCTTACATGAACAGGAGTGTGTCTCGTCTTTCCCTTTCCTTGGAGCTTATTTGCCTTGAAGACTGTTTTCTCTGCCCTGTAGAAGCTCCCCAATAATGGCTACATTTATATTTTTATTTTCAGATTAATTAACCACTTGATGAGCAAAAACTAAAAGCAAAGGACTCTGTTTGCTTTCAGGTCTGCTCCCTAATGAAGCCAGAAGCCTTGGGGACAGAGCAGCTTTCTTAGTCAATCTGGCAGCCAGTGTGGGCCTGACCCCAGATCGCACTAAGTTGCTTCATCAGCACATTTTTAATGAGCACCTAGTACAGGCCAAGTGCTGGGAATGCTGCCAGAAGCTTGTGACCTCATGGAACTCAGCTTTTAGTGGGAAGAAGGCTGACAGTAAACAAGTAAACAGAGTAGTTTCAGATTTTTGCCAGTGCTGCAAATAAAATGAAATGGCGATGGAAGAGAGAGCAGGCTATCCAGAAGAGGGTTGGGACACCTGGCAAGGGTCGGGGCAGAAGATGTTTGGTAACAGTCCTCTTCTGCCCACCAGGCCCTGTCCTGTGGATGGCTCTGTGTGATGGCTGACCAAGAAGAGGAGACATGGGGGCGCCTGGGTGGCTCAGTGGGTTAAGCCTCTGCCTTCAGCTCAGGTCATGATCTCAGGGTCCCGGGATCGAGCCCCGCATCGGGCTCTCTGCTCAGCAGGGAGCCTGCTTCTCCCTTTCTCTCTGCCTGCTGCTCTGCCTACTTGTGATCTCTGTCTGTCAAATGAATAAATAAAATCTTAAAAAAAAAAAAAAAGAGGAGACATGTGTGGGGATGCAGCAAGAGTATTGATGGAGGCCCATGCATGTCTAAATGATTAAAAGTTATGAACCAAGCTAACAAACTGTTATTAAGATATGATCTCCCTCGGGGCGCCTGGGTGGCTCAGTCGGTTAAGAGTCTGCCTCTGGCTCAGGTCATGATCCGAGGGACCTGGGATGGACTCCTGCATCAGGCCCCCTGCTAAGTGGGGTGCCTGCTTCTCCCTCTCCCTCTGCCTCTCCCCCAGCTACTGCAGACACTCTTTCTCTCTTTATTCTGTCTCTCAAATAAATTTTTTTAAAAATATTAAAAAAAAAAAACATGATCTACCTTTTACATTGATATGATATACACTTTACATTGACGTTTTGACTTTATAAAGACCTGGAAGGCCAGGTGTGCATTCAGTACTCTCACACTCCTCAGAGTTCTGCGTTGGAATAGGGCAGAGCAGGGTGAGCCAGCCTCTGGACATTTATCCCTGGTTATTGGCCCATTCCCCTCTCCTCTAGCCTGGCTGTTTTCCACCATGAGGTGTTTTTACACACACATTTGATACCCCAGCCCCTATGTCCAAGATTCACTCATGCTTTCTGCAAACAGTTTCCCGGTGGTCCCCCTCAGGGTTAGGGGTGTGAGAACCGGCAGCCCAGACCACCCATGGGAGGAGAGACCTGAAGCAGAGGCCCAGAGACTCTGGAAATGGGTTTGGGGCCCTCTGAGGAAAGAACTGCAAGGCCCTAGATAACTAGGGCCTGGTCTAGAAGAGGAGACACAGGCTCTGAGTATGCAAGTCCCCTTGGCCCCTTGGATTTGTTGCTTCATGAGGAGGGGTATGGCTGGAGGTTGACCAAAGTGGCATGGTCCATAGCACAGGCCCAGCACCCCCATTGGCCTGGGGCTGGGAGGTACTGGAGGAGGGAGGCTGCTTTGCTGATGTAATTAAGAAAGACCTCTCTGAGGGGTAGGAGTAGGAATGACATTTGAATGGAGACTTGAACAGTAAAGATGAGTCATCCCTGCCAGGATGTGGGACAGGAGCACTCCCAACTGACAGAAGAGGGCACGACCAGGCACTATAATCCCTGTAGGGAAGAAAACTGAGGTGGTTGGGGCCTAATTTGGAGGAAGAGAGGACAGGAGACAAAGCAGATGGTTAAGCAGGAGCAGGGACCCGGGAAGCTAGGGTAAGGAGTCCTCGATCCTGGATGCAAAGAGAAGCCACTGATCCTTTACAATGGCGTCAACATGGATATTTTATAACAAGAAAATACAACTCAGGGAGGGATAGAATGATTTAAAAATCAGAACTTGGAATTTCTGAAAAGCCCTGTAAGGTACAAAGGAGTTCATCTAATCAAACACTTTCATTGTAGACAAATGAGAAAGATTTACTGTGATAAGGACAGAAGATCCTCTACTGGGCCCCCACTGGGATGGCCATACATATGAAGTAAATACAGAATAAGTAAGTCCCCTTGCTTTTCCTTCTATTCACTAAGCACCCCCCTAAAAAATGCACTGTGAAATATTGGCCACTTGATTAAGTTCTTCCTGGCTGAATCACTGTGCTTCCCTTAATCAATTCAAACCACATTTTTTATTTTTCAAAAGTCATTTTCACCCCAGCTTTGCTGAAGTAGAAGCAAAGATCTGAAAATAAATTTCCTATTCAAACACAATAAGAATAATTGGATTTGCAAAGGAAAATGAAGATAAATCACAAAGGAAAAGCAATTACAGTCTTAATATGTTTGGAAGGGTTTGTCAGGGCAAGGATGTGAGAAACTATGAGTTTCCTGGGAAAAGAGTAAATTCCAAAAGCTGCCTGTCATTTGGTGAGTTTCCCCAAAGGTTCCCTCCTTGACCAAACTTTAGTCAGTCCTCACTCTTGATATCTAACCCAGTTCCTATTAGTAATTTTCCATCCACTGACCTCTCCCAACCTCCACAGCTCGCTGTCCATAAATCCTCTGTTCCTGTGGTATTCGGAGCTGAGTTCAAGCTCTCTCCCCTATTGCAACAGTCTTTAAAAAAAAAAAAAAAAAAAAAAAAGATTTCATTTATTTATTTGAGAGAGAGCGAGAGCACCAATGGGGATGAGGGAGGGGGAAGAGGGAGAGGGACAAGCAGATGCCCAGCTGAGCAGGGAGCTGGACAACCAGAGCTGATCCCAGGACTCTGAGATCATGACCTGAGCCAAAGGCAGATGCTTAATTGACTGAGCTCCCTGTTGCCACAGTCTTGAAAAATCTTCCTTGCCTGTTTAATTCTATTGGGTGCAATTTTCCTTGGACACAGTTAGCTCTCAATGCCAGACTATCACTGGGTATCACATTACAAACTATCCGCATTTGGAAGGGTTACACCTTGGTTAACCTGAGAGTCTCAGCACTTGCCTGACACAGAAGATCACCAGCGGCGCCCATTCCATTGTCAGAAGTGTCCTGGTTTGGACAATTATAAGGTTACCCACACTTAGTGTGAAATTTACTTGGCTAAACTGTCATCGAAGTCCCCAGTGACAAGACTACCTGCGGGCCTTTACACATGGCATTTCAGCAATTCCAGTGCATAGGAGAATAGACTCATGAAATGAGAACACTCCTTTCTAGTCCTGACTCCTGAAGCATTGTTACATTAGATTTGTATCATTTTACGTCCAAATCAAAATGTTTCTCCATAAATAAAAAATGATGATTTTCATTATTTTGTCTCTCCAACATGTCCATATGTTGCCTTTATTATACCTCTCCCTCAAGGACTACAGAGGGGTCTTATCACAGCACACTTACCGGGAGAGTGACATGAATTCCAGAGCAAGGGGGAGGGAGGGAGGAGGCCTAGAGACAGAGAGAGACCAGGAAGGTCAATGTGGTGCAGGCCTTAGGAAAAACAACTGAGATGGGGAATCAATACCTCATTCTCTGGTGAATTGCATTGAAAGACTGAAATGAGTTTCAAAATAATAATTGAAGCTGGCAGCTGCTCTTGACAGGCTGGGACAAATGAAAATTGAGCGGGGCTTTCACATGCTGTGGGAGTGGGCAGGACAGGCAGGAACCCCCTTAAAGCCTTTCACTTGGAAACACTGGGTTTTTTCATTGTCTCCTGTCCTGAAGCCAAAGGAGAAGATCCCTCATTAAGGTGAGGTTTGCTGAGTCGTTTTGAAAATGGCTTTTGTAGCTAGTTCCACTTGTCTGAGAGTTATCTGCAAGAAGCCCTTATCCTGCAGAGCTTCCCAGTGTCCAGTGGGATGAGAGAGAAATGCAAACTCAGCAAGCTTTCTGGCACCGGTCTTCAGGCACAGGCAAGGTGTGGAGTGGAGCGGGAAGGGTTGGATCAGATAATCTCCAAATTAGAAGATCTGCATACTACTGGGAGAGTCTGCCTCCAGGGACTCACAGCCTGGCTTTGTTAATCCCATTTTACAGGTAGAAAGAGTTGAATGAGGGAAAAGCAAGGTTACTGAAGGGGAGCTGAGTTTCCTGACCTCAGGGCTCAGTATGTGACCTGAAGGATGAGCTATTGATTTAAAAGAAAAGGAACAAGGCCATAGGAAGGATGCTCTACTAAAACCTGGGTGCCCAAAACATGGTCCAGCCTCCAGCATCACATCGATTGGTTGGAAATGTAGGATCTCGGGGCACCTGGGTGGCTTAGTCAGTTGAGCAGCTGCCTTCGGCTCAGGTCATGATCCCAGGGTCCTGGGATCAAGCCCTACATCGGGCTACCTGCTCAGCAGGGAGCCTGCTTCTCCCTTTCCCTCTGCCTGCTGCTCTGCCTACTAGTACTCTCCATCTCTCTGTCAAATAAATAAATAAAATCTTTAAAGAAAAAAAAAAAAGAAATGCAGGATCTCAGATCCCACCCAAGACCTGCTCTATCAGGATCTTCATTTAACAAGACCCCGAATGGGTCCAAAACCTTTGGGATGCAAAAGTGGTCCTAAGAGGGAAGTTTATAGCAATAGATGCCTACCACAAGCAGCAAAAAAAAAAAAAAAAAAACCTCAAATAAACAACCTAACCTTACACCTAGAGGAGCTAGAATAAGAACACATAAAACCCCAAATCAGCAGAAGGAAGGAAATAATAAAGACTAGAGAAGAAATAAATGATATGAAAAGAAAAAACAACAAAGACAGTAGAACAGATTAATGAAAGCTGGAGCTGGTTCTTTGAAAAGATCAATAAAACTGACTACAGGCCATTATCTCTAATGAACATAGATGCAAAAATCCTCAACAAAATAATAGCAAACTGAGTGCAACAATACATTAAAAAAATCATTTACCACTAACAAGTAGGATTTATTCCTGGGATGCAAGGGTGGTTCAATATTTGCAAATCAATCAACAGGATACATCTCATCAATAAGAGAAAGGGTAAAAACCATATGATCATTTCAATAGATGCAGAAGAAACATCTGACAAGGTACAACAATGATTCATGATAAAAACCCTCAACAAAGTAGGGTTAAGAGGGAACTTACTTCAACATAATAAAGGGCATCTATGAAAAACCCACAGTTAATATCATATTCAATGATGAAAAACAGAACTTTTCCCCTAAGGTCAGGAACAAGACAAGGATGTCTACTCTCACCACTTTTATTCAACATAGTACTAGAAGTCCTAGCAATCAGACAACAAGAAGAAATAAAAAGGTTACAAACTGGTAAAGAAGAAGTAAAACTTTCACCATTTGTAGAAGCTATATTATACATAGAAAACCCTAAAGTTTGTATATATGAACTATATACATATATAAAATTATATATAGATAAAATCAATGTAATATATATATAAAATCAACATACAGAAATCTGTTGCATTTCTATACAGGAATAACGAAGCAACAAAGATAACTTAAGAAAACAATTCCATTTGCAATTGCACCAAAACTAGCAAGATACTTAAGAATAAACCTAACCAAAGAGGTGAAAGAACTGTATTCCGAAAAACTCTAAAACACTGATGGAAGAAATTGAAGACGACATGAAGAAATGGAAAGATATTCCATGCTCATGGGTTGGAAGAACAAATATTGTTAAAACGTCCATCTGTCCAAAAAGCTACCTACAGATTTAAAGTGATCCTATCAAAATACCAACAGCGTTTTTCACAGAACTAGAAAAAACAATCCAAAAGTTTGTATGGAATCACAAAAGACCCTGAATAGCGAAAACAATCTTGAAAAAGAAAATCAAAGCTGGAGGTATCACAATTCCAGACTTCAAGTTACATTACAAAGCCATAGAAATAAAAAAAAAGTATGGTACTGACACAGACACATAGATCAATAGAACAGAATAGAAAGCCTAGAAATAAAGCCAGTTATATGGTCAATTAATCTGCAATAAAGAAGGAAAGAATATACAATGGAAAAAAGATAGTCTTTTCAACAAATGTTGTTGGGAAAACTGGACAGCTACATGCAGAAGAATGAAGCTGGACCACTTTCTTACACCATACACAAAAATAAACTCAAAATGGATCAAGGACCTAAATGTGAGACCTAAAATCATAAAAATCCTGGAGGATAGCACAAGCAGTAATTTTTCTGACATTGGCCCAAGCAACATTTATTCTAGGTATGTCTCCCGAGGCAAGGGAAATAAAAGTAAAATAAACTATTGGGAATATATCAAAATAAGAAACTTCTGCCCAGGGAACAACTGACAACACTAAAAGGCAACCTATGAAATAGGAGAAGACATTTGCAAATGACATATCCAATAAAGGGTTAGTGTCCAAAATATATAAAGAACTTATACAACTCAACACCCCAAATACAAATAATCCAATTAAAAAATGGACAGAAGACATGAACCGACATTTCTCTAAAGAAGACATCCAGATGGCCAACAGACACATGAAAAGATGCTCAACATCACTTATCATCAGGGAAATGCAAACCAAAATTACAATGAGATATCATCTCACACCTGTCAGAATGGCTACAATCGAAACCCCAAGAGAAGCACCTGGGTGGCTCAGATCAAGCACCACACCAGGCTCCATGCTGAGTGTGGAGCTTACTTAAGATTCTCTCTCACTCTCCCTCTGTCCCCCAACCCCCACTCACATACATGTTCTCTCTCTCTCTCTGTAAAACACATGCATACAACACACACAACAACAGGTACTGGTGAGGAGGTAGAGAAAGGGGAAGCCTCTTGCACTGTTGGTGGGAATGCAAACTGCTGCAACCACTCTGGAGAACGGTATGGAGGTTCCTCAAAACATTGAACAATAGAACTACCCTGTGATCCAGTAATTGCACAACTGGGTATTTACCCCAAAATACAAAAACACTAATTTGAAGGGATACATGCACCCCTATGTTTATTGCAGCATTTTTTACAATAGCCAAATTATGGAAGCAGCTCCAGTATCCATCGATAGATGACTGGAGAAAGATGTATGTAAATATGGAATATTACTCAGCCATAAAAAGAATGAAATTTTGCCATTTGTAATAGCATGGATGGATCTAGAGAGTATAATGCTAAACAAAATAAGTCAGTCAGAAAAGACAAATACCACATGACTTCACTCGTACGTGGAATTCAAGAAACAAACAAAAAAAATGAGCAGAGGAAAAAAAAAAGAGAGAGGGAGAGACAAACCAAAAAACAGACTTTTAAAAAAAGTTTTTATTTAAGTAACCTCTACACCCAACATGGCGCTCAGACTCATGACCCCGAGATCAAGAGTCACGTGCTCTTCTGAGCCAGGCTCCGGAAGAAACAGTCTTAATGACAGAGAACAAACTGGTGGTTACCAGAGGGGAGGAGGGGTTGGGCAATGGGTGAAATAGGTGATGGGGATTAAAGAGTACATTCAGAAAGATCACAGTTCTTTCACGTATTCATTCACACTAGTCAAAGTCAAGAATTTTTAAGGACCAGTTTAGACATTTAATAATGAACAGCAGTTCCTGAATCAACAAAACAAAAACAAAAACAAACAAAAAAGCCAAAAATAAGACCCCAAGTGATTCGTATGCACTTCAGAGTCTGAGAAACCCTGGCTGGAGCTCTGGATCACACGTTGAATAGCAAGATTCTGAAAAGCATTTAAAGCTATGAATTTGCTTTTGACAGGGAATTCTGATGCTTTTATGCACTCAGGCCAGCTTACCAAGCTCTGGGACATCATTTCACATACCAGCATCCTCTAGAGTAAATTTACTTTTTACAATATGAGTTTTAAAACTGATAAGTTTTAAAACGGAAAAGGGACCTCCATCAATTTCAGGCTGAAGAACTGTTTCTCTCTCACCCCTCTTCTTTTTCATTCTCCCTGGGTATCTGGTGCACGGATTTGCATCAGTGATGATCTTGAACTTATCACACACACTCAGCATCCTGTTGGTTTTAAAAGGAGGACACCAGCCTTGCTCAGGTTGGAGATTATGGATTATAATTTGTTTGGTGGTTTGCCGGGTTTGCTTGCCCGTGTTTGTTCCTAAATCCTGATTCTGCATCAGCTAGAAGTCTCTTTTTAATAAGCAGAAAATCTTTTCGTCTCCATCTCAGGAAATATTGTGTTTTAATTTTATCTTACTGATGATCTGACTGGGAAGTGACAGTCAAGCATAAACCTATGTTAATAATTTTTCTCTTGTTTCTGGGCCTGAAATCGCAGAAATCACATCGTGTGAAAAAAAGTTTCAGTTAGGTCTAATAAATGGGTAGTCTTGGGATACACTTGGGAAGAAACAGGAAGAATTAAATTGCAAGTTTTTGTTGAACCATTTGACATTACCACTCTCGCAGGTTAAATAATAGTGAAATACTGGCAATTTCATTTAATCAACCTAATTAGAATGTTTCAATTTAGAATTTCTTGCCCTAAGGAATATTAAGTGAGTGGTAAGTGCTATTTGCGGAGGCTGGATTGTTTTATTTCCTTGGAGATTTTTTTTGGAGGTTGGGACAAATGCTCTCAAGATTAGATAATCATTTCTCTATTCTAAACAGCCAGAGAGAAAGGGGGTGGTAGAAGGTCAGGTTTGGTTATGGATTCAGGATGAAAGTATATATCCTTGAAGGGGGCTTATCAACTTCCAGATCTGTGAAATATATAAATGGCGCCAGACACTGACACCACAAACTAGGGTGAGTTTCTTATCTACGTCCTTGTTACAGTCAGGTACAGTTAATACTTGAACTCTGACCAGAGGAAGAAGAGATTTTTCCTTAGTACCAGTTAATGTCACTCTTTAGTTGGAATGTGGGAGAGGAGTCGTCAAAGGGATGTATAAGAATCTAGTCTCTCTCTTGGTTAATTGTAACAATTATACCATAGCCGTGCTGTGTTCCATGGTACCCTAAGCATATTCTATGAGAGCCTGAATCACATCAGCATGTAATTAAGTGTTTAAGTGTGCTGGCCCAGGATCACACCTTAAGTAGCAAGGTAGGAATCATGTATCATTTGTAACGGTGTGTGTAGTACTTTTAAGAGAACTTGGCATACAGTAGGCATTAACACTGTTTTATCTCAAATTTTGAAATTTGTTGAATAAATGATGACTTTTAATAACCAATCACATGCAAAAACTGAAGACATTACATTAAAAATCTTTGTGGACTGAGGCGCCTAGGTGGTTCACTTGGTTAAGAGTCCCAACTCTTGATTTTGGTTCAGGTCATGATATCAGGGTCAAAGGATCGAGCCCTGCGTCCAGCTCCTTGTTCAGTGGGGAGTCTGCTGGAGATTCTCTCTCTCTCCCTCCTGGCCCTCTCTAAATTAAATAAATAATCTTAAAAATCAATCAATCGATCACTGTGGATCATAAAAAACAAATTGGCAATAAATATCAAGGTCACATTTTATGAACCAGTAATTATAATAAGAGGTCATAGCCTATGAACCAGTAATTATAAGATGTTTATCTTAGGAAAGATAAACTGTTTGAAATGTTTGAAAACATCACTAGGTAAAAAAATATTTATGTCAATAATCTATATGAGTTGGAAATAACTGAAAACAACCTAAAAACCCTGGAATAAGACATTATTTTATAGAGAAATTAATGATATTTTTTAGAACATTTAATATTTTATGACCTTGGAAAATGCTCAAAAAAGGTGAGGGAGAAAAACCATGACACCAATATCCTGCCCCCCCCTTTAACCTAGCATTACATCACAAAAATGTCCAAGTTATTCAAAATTCTGCCAAAATAGTATTTATAATGGCTGTAGAATATGCCATTGGATGTCAATAGAATAAGTTATTAACTGTTTTATGAACACACACACATACACACACACACTAAAAAATAACACACAGATGGGTTCATATCATCACTGCTGCTCTGCATCTCTTCTCAGTTAATAATATAATCTGGAGAGCTCATCACATAAGCACACACAGATCTTCCTTAATTCTTTTTATCTTCAATGCCAGGATAGTATTCCACTGCAGAGATATATGCTGATTTTTCAAAATAGCTCTTATTGATATCTTTAAGCTATTTACAGCTTTTTGCTATTAAAACACCACTGCGGGGCGCCTGGGTGGCTCAGTGGGTTAAAGCCTCTGCCTTCGGCTCAGGTCATGATCCCAGGGTCCTGGAATCCAGCCTCATATCGGGCTCTCTGCTCAGCAGGGAGCCTGTTTCCCCCTCTCTAACTGCCTGTCTCTCTACCTACTTGTGATCTCTGTTTGTCAAATAAATAAATAGATAAAGTCTTTTAATAAAACAGAAAACAAACAAAACACTGCTGCAACAGACACCCATGTTCATTTTTGTGCATTTATACAAGTATTTTTGTAGGACAAATTCTGAAATTGCTAGATCAAAGAACGTCCATTTAAAAAATTTGAATAGACATTGCCAAATTGCCTTCCAAATTATTGCACCAATTAACATTCCCTTCAACAGTGCATGGAAGTAACTGCTTCATTTTAAAATGGAAACAGTAAATAGGACACAGTTGACCCTTGAACAACACAGGTTTGAATGGGTTAGTGTAGGTCCACTTACATGCAGATATTTTACAGTAGAGTACTGCAAATGTATTTTCTCTTCCTTGTGATTTTTTTAAAAAACATTTTATTTAGATTCAATTAGCCAACACATAGTACATCATTAGCTTTTGATGTAGTGTTCAATGATTCATTCGTTGCCTATAACACCCAGTGTTCATCCTTGTGATTTTCTTAATAACATTTTCTTTTCTCTGCTTACTTTCTTGTAAGAATACTGTAGAGTACAGCATACACAGGGTGTGTTCATCAACTGTTGATGGTATTGGTAGGGTTTCCCATGAAAGGTAGGCTATTTGCAGTTAACTTCTGGGGAGTCAACAGTTATAGAAGGATTTTTCACTGTGTGGTGGGTTGGCACCAGGACCCCCACAATTGTTCAAAGGTCATCTGTATTCCTGGGTTTGTGTGTATTTGAAATAGAGCTCATGAACTCCAGCACGACTATGGCACAATTGTTAATGAGGTCCCCTTCTCTCCTTTCCTACATCCCTTCCCGCTTGTTCTTCCTTCCCACCTTCCTTTTCTCATTTTCTTCTTCTCTTGCCTCCCTCCCTCCCTCCCTCTTTCCCTTCCTCCTTCCATTCCATCTTTATTATTTTATCTAATGGGAAAAGAGACAGAGCGAAACATCAGAGTGAAGGCCAGTGAAGAATTTACGTGGCAGGTAGAGAATCGGAAAAGAGCAGGAAATGGGCTTCAGATGGAAACAGAGGGCTTATTTCGGCAGCCTATGGACTAAGATTGGACCCACACAGACATGAGCCTGGCTTCCGTGTAGGAATGACATACAGATTTGTGAAGCGTTTCATATTTTTACGATAACTGTGAGAGGCGGTGGTAAACTATGGTAAGTAAACTAAGCCTACTGTGGCAATCACCTCACCATACCTCCACACATCAGAACATTAAACTTACATAATGTTATGTCAAATATCTCTCTCAATAAAGATGGGAAAAACTTGGAAACAGAATGTTGTGGGGAATGCCTGGAAATCTGTGGTGTGGGGCAAGTCAGACGTGCTGGCAAGGACAGTTGGGATGTGCGTTTCTAAATTCACCTGAGGGGCTTGTGTAACGATGCACGTTCTGATTCAACGAGGCTGGTAGGGGCCTGGGAATCTGCATTTCTAATGGGCTTCCAGGCAGCTCTGCTGCTACTGCTGCTGCTGCCGGTCTGGGACCACACTGTGAGGACCAGAACTCAGCTGACAAAGCCTGCTTCCAGAACAATAGGCAGGAGCACTGGTAATCAGCAGGAAGGGTTGTAAGCATTACTATTTAGAGCCAAGAAGACCTCCTACAAATGTTACATACAAGGTGATAACAGTCACGGGCTGGCTCGCTCTGCCACTACTGCTTTTCCCGCCCAAGTCAGCCTGGCCCACACCAGCACCAGGACCAAACAAATACTGTGTTCATACCTATACTGATTGGCTTCCACTCTTGCAGGAACCCTGATCTCGAGATCAGATTGTGTTTCACTTGCTTCATCCTCAAAGTGATGACGTCTGCCCCACAGAGTCCTCCAACATTTCCTTCGTTCACATAGCGCCCCGTGCTAAAGACACTGTTCCAGGTTTCAGTGGCAAGTGCCCACTTTAAGTTCGGTCCCGAGGGTGCCCACAAGCTGCAGGACTGAGGCCCCACCTCATTGCTTTCCCTGCTGGCTGAGAACAAAAGGAGAACTATTGCCCAAAGGCCCAGCATTAAAGTAGTTTCAGTCGGGACTTGACAGCATCTCCACTTCCTTTGGAATAAAACCATTAAAAGCTCCTCTACAACTCCTGCATGTTCCACAGAACTGTTTTCTGAAGGGTTACATTCCAGCAAAGTTAGGATTATTGGTGTATGTTTGGGAACTGGGACATTTTTATATCTAATTCTTCCTGTGGGATGATTTCTTTGCCATCCGTCCTTGTAAATCAGGGGAAGTACAAATGTTAGCTTTAAAATTTCATAGGCTGAGGTTGACAGAAACATTTTTCACCTCTCTGATCCAAGTCAGGCAGTGTTTGATGCTGGCACACCGAGATTTTCCCTCTCTTAGTTTCTGCCTAAGGATAGCGAGAGAGGAAGTTACCAGTAATCACGCACAGAGCATACCCCCCAACACCCAACACATGCAAGAGCTCAGGCTTGGAGGCTTCATGAAACTAGTAAATGAATAGTCTCCTTTTCAAAACATAATCAGAAGGACAAGACTCAGGGCAGGTCTCAAGAACTTTGTCACCCAGTGAAGCTGTTGTTCACACTCAATTGGTTCGATATGAATAAAAGGGTGTGTTTCTCTAAATCCTCCGGGGACATGCCGGGTTAGCTTTATGAGTGATAGATACAAATTAAGGAAACATGAGAAAAGTTTCTGATATGCTTGTATTCACTTTAAATTTTGCTCTAATAAGGGATCATTAAAAATATGATTAGCAATTGGGTTGTTTCATGCTTGAATCATGCTTTCATTTGCATTAAAAAGTTCTATTTGAGTAGAAAGATCAGAGAGACATAGTGTTTCTTCTCTTTTTCAAGAAATCAAGCTGTTGAAACTGTATATTTATAATAACCACAGGGGCCCCTGGGTGGCTCAGAGGGTTAAAGCCTCTGCCTTTGGCTCAGGTCATGATCCCAAGGTCCTAGGATCAAGCCCCGCATTGGGCTCTCTCCTTGGCAGGGAGCCTGCTTCCTCTTCTCTCTCTCTGTCTGCCTCTCTGCCTACCTGTGATCTCTCTGTTGAAAAAATATATATAATAACCACAAAACTACTGTCTACCTGGTGTATGAAAGAAAACCAACAGCTTTCTGAGAGTTATCTTCACATACACACCCATAGACAGCCATAAAAATCTTTCCGTTTTGTGTTAATGACTTAAGAGAATTACGAGCATGGGAGTTGAGACTGTCTGTCCCAGGACCACTTAACGTCAAGGCCCTTTCCCACCCAAGATGTTGAAGAAACTGCTTAGGTTTCCTGGAGAAGCAAGAAGCACGGGAACACTTCTGTTTCAAGAATGTGATGCGTGGCGGGCTGGTGAGTGGTGTCAGGTCATTGCCTCAGCTCCAAACCCACTCTTCGGGACTCAGGTTTCTGATGCTGGGCCCAAGACTGTGGACAGTTTTACCTTGCCCACACACCTCATCAGGCTCCAGTAATAGGGGTTGCTGGAGAGACTTGGGAAAGCTGGAGTAGAGGAGAGAGACCGGGGCTCGGGTTCCTGGGGATGGCCTGGCAATGGCACATCTTCCGGACAGCAGCGGCGGACTCCAGTGCACCGTCTCTCCTCACCTCGAACACCCAGGCTGCTCGCTCCCTTCAGAGACACCAGCACTGGCAACTCTCACCCTGTCTTCCAAAATCTGGGTACCATTCCATGGGACCCCTCCTTAAGCTCAGAAACACCAGCAGAGCCCAGGATTGGCGCCTCCTCAGGGGTCGACCTCCCAGGCCCTGGGCCCCTCCTCTGAGCCTCGGAGTTTTCATGGTCCCGGCCTCTTCCTTTTCTTCTATTCTCCTGGCCCGCCATGGGAGCTGCTCCCTGTAGTTGCCGCCCCATGAGAGGCCAGGGTCTTCTTCTTCTTCTTCTTTTTTTTTTTTTTTAAGATTTTACTTATTTATTTGACAGATTACAAGTAGGCAGATAGGCAGGCAGAGAGGAGGGTGGGAAGCAGGCTCCCCGCTGAGCAGAGAGCCCGATGCGGGGCTCGATCCCAGAACCCTGGGATCATGACCTGAGCCGAAGGCAGAGGCTTTAACCCACTGAGCCACCCAGGCACCCCCAGGGTCTTCTTTTTGTCTTTAAGTTCCCCAAATACTTGGACAACAACTCTATATAAAATTCTCTCCACTAAAATAATTGCTGTGGTTTCTTTCTCTTATTAGGGCCTTGGCTGATAGATGAGCTGAGAAAGGCTGGCCAGGATTCCTTTCCAAGACACAACATTTTTGGAAGCATAGCAGAGTTCCCCATTAAGATTTGTTGTGCAGTTTGATATTAAATCATGTATGGCCCAAACTACTTGATCCTTATTTGGGACATCAGAGATAAGCAAAAGAGAAACCTAGTATCACTGAATGGTTGTTCTATGAGCTTCCACCTCCATCTACTGCCGTCTGTGCTCTAAAAGGATGAATAGGATGTGAGGCGGTGTGAGATGGGGGTTATAGTATTCTCTAGCTTAACTTCCCTAATGCAACACATGCACACACACATACATAACTCACAAAGTTTTTTCTATGGGGAAATTGGAAGAAAGCAAAGAAAGCAACATGAGATTTCTGGTGATGAATCTGGAGAATCACAACCAGAATTCCAGGTATGGTTAGATGAAGAGAATTATATGTCATTACAAGAATAAATGCCAGCATGGTTGGGTTGGCAGCTGACACTTATTTCTCTGTATAGGAGACTCAAAAGTAAATGTAGCTTGATTTGAAGATCTTTTTTTTTTTTTTAAAGATTTTTATTTATTTGACAGAGATCACAAGTAGGCAGAGGCAGGCTGAGAGAGAGGGGGGAAGCAGGCTCCTGGCAAGCAGAGAGCCCGACTCGGGGCTCCATCCCAGGACCCTGGGATCATGACCCAAGCCGAAGGCAGAGGCTTTAACCCACTGAGCCAACCAGGCACCCCGATTTGAAGACCTTTCAAATGAGTGGGGGAAACTGCCATTTCATTTGTTTTTAGCAAAAGTATATCACTGAAGTGCTACTTGATTTGGATGTCAACACAGGGGGCAGAACTATAACCAGAACTTTGCACTACTGTCATTGTAGGAGAAAAGCAACCAAGTCTTGTGTAAGTCCTGGTCGTACACATTAGGAATGTGACCCTTCTGCGTGTGTTGGTTTAAAGCAGCAAGATTGCATATGTCAACAATGACAGGAAATATTTCAGATTTGTTGCTTTGTCTATAATACAGTGAGGACAGTAAATATTCCCTGTCTTGTCTACAGATGATAAAACTAATCTTAAAGACATAATGCAACTAGCTCAAGGTCATATAATTGTTTAGTGGCAAGAAGTCCAAGTTTGTACCTGAGTCTCCCTGACTCCAAGAATCGAGCTCCTTATGTCTCAGGGCAATCACATATCCTCAACCAACTCTTCCTCCCCATTTTGGTTTTAGGTACCTTCTTTTGGGTGATTATCATTCTATGGACAAAGCTTGTAAGTTCTTGGGTGACTGTAGTCTGGTTACTTTCTGAGCTTACCTTACCTACCTGGTGTTTATGACAGTTTCTAATATTTTCCTAAGATAAATTAAGCCAACCAGATCTTTTAAATAAAAAAATAAGTTTAAAATATCTTTAGCCTTTGTCTTATATTGAATTAGCCAGTAGCTCTTGAAAGCAATAGCCACTTGTTCACAACTTTTGCTAAATCTTCATTTTCTCCAGGATGTTTATCAATAGACCTTACTGATTTATATACACCAAATGTTTGCAAGGGCTATACTCTTCAATGATATCCTTTTCAGTGTTGGCCTAGAGGGTCCCTTCCAAGTGGCAAATCTGCTGCCTTAGCCCATTGATTAATACTTCTGCTCTTGCATAATCACCCATTTTCTCAAACATTATTCACTCATCAATATTCAGCCAACACCATGGAGTACAACAGTGTGCTTCTGTATGCTTTACTGCATTTAATTAAAGGTTCATAATAAACCAATGAGAGTAGGCAACATTATCTTTCCTGTTCTCTGGAGCAGAAGGAGGTGCAGAAAGTTTTGGCAATTTTCTCAAAGCTACAGAACTGGTAAGTCACAGAGGTGATTTGAAAGTTCCAGGCTTCTAAATCCACAGGGCTGATATGGTTCTGGATATATGTGAACCAAGGATGAGGAATGCACGAAACCCCACTGATCCACAGTGGAGCCCACGGGAGGGAAGAACTCACAGGGCCAGTGGATGTCTCTTTCTCCCCAACCATGGCCGAGGAGGTCTGAAGCACTTATGATGGGGAGCTAGAGGCAAAGGCAGGGCTGTGGGTTTACAAGCACCCTATCAGGAGTATGGACAACAGCAGCTTGAAACCTCATTTTCAAGTAGAGTTTGGAATGAGGTAAACGGCTTGAGATGCCCCAGTATGCTGTTACACAACTCCTGTCTGTCCCTGTATTTGTGATTTTCCTGCACAGATACATGCTGTATTTTTTTCTACCAATTTTCAGAAGCGGCCAACAAGCACATCCTGCTTAGCTGACACTCAAAATGTACGAAGGCCAGAGCCTCTGCCATTGCTGTTCACCTCTAAGTTTGAGAGCATATTTGTCATATAAAAAGGAAAATTCAAAAAAAATTAAAAGCAAAAAAAAAAACAAAAAACAAAAAACACAACCTAAGGGGCGCCTGGGTTAAAGCCTCTGCCTTTGGCTCAGGTCATGATCCCAGCATCAGGCTCTCTGCTCAGCAGGGAGCCTGCTTCCCCCTCTGCCTCTCTGCCTGTCTCTCTGCCTACTTGTGATCTCTGTCTGTCAGTTAATAAATAAAATCTTAAAAAAAAAAACACAAAAACCTGAGATGCAGGAAATTAAAAAAAAAATAAAACGAAATCTCTGGAAGGTAATAGCGTAATCATTCATCAGTGATGACGACTACAAAGTCTCTCCCCATCTAGTCCTGAGAATTCACCTTGAGGCCTCACTGTCTCCTCTCAACACCTCACATCAAGCCTCACACAAAAACTCAGCTGCTCACTGAATATGCATATCTGAAAGGTGTCCTGGAGGCCCATTCTCCTCAAGCCCACTGGCAATCCAGCCAGGGGATTCTCAGAGATCCGTGAGCCACCTTTTAGAGATTTGAGGATGCAGGAGGAAGAAACCCATTTTTTGTAATACCCCCGTATTTCATTCACTCATCCACTCGTTCACCCATTGGTATTTACTGAGCACCTAATCTTGGTGCTGAGAAATCAGCAATGAACCAGACGAAGAATCTTGTCAAGTCATCTCAGTATCTTTTCCTGTGCACAGAATCCAATAAGGAAATCATACAATCATATCCACCTTTCAGATTTCAATATTTCACCCTCACACTTCTGACCATGAAGGGTTTTCTCTGTAGCGTTCTTCAGGCTGTCTGGCAAAAGGCTCATCCCCTACGTTAACTTACTCACTATCTGGTCTTCCACTTATGCAGATAATAGTGTCACGAAAAACAAAATTCGAAGCCATTTGTCTTGTACCCAAATGTTGCAGTCTATGAGGAATCTTGGTGTGATGTCGGGAGGAATGAAACATCATCGTGTGGGAGTTGTGTTTAATCACACCACAGTCTTGCACTATTGCAGGCAGGGGGAGAGGAGGTCATTTTGTGGTGACTCGTAGTGAGTGTCATGGCGCCCACACCTCTGATGGCGGCAGATCCACTTAAGCCTCGATCTCAACAAGGAAATGACTCTTTTTATGCCAATGCCAATGACTTCTTCTTTTTAAGTAAACTAAGTAACAACTTCAACTTCAGGGCCCACCTTGTGTTACTTTGTTTTTTCCCAAAGACTTAGGTGAGTTTTAATATGATTTTAGTTTTAGTTTTAGTTTTAATGTGGTTTTCCCAATACCATGGCAGGTAGAATATTCATGCAGAGTACAGGCATCCTGATATCAGAAAGAGCTACAGGCTGAGCAAACAAGGGAATTAAGTAGCACCGAGCATTTTACAGAATGCATTGGGGGTGCATGAGTTATTAAAAAACAGCCAACAACGACAGAGCTTAAATTGAATCTTGAGAATCCTCAGGTGTAAGTATAAGTAACTTTTTACAGTTATAAAAGGGCCCTAATCTACAAAGAGTAGATCATCCTAGTCCCGAATAGAGTGGGACTGGCAGAAGACTACCAGCAAAACGTGTACCATATAAGGAGAAGAAAAATCTAGGACAGACTGGAAGAGTCACTGTAAAAGGGTAATCCTCAGTTCTTAGAGAAGGAGATGGGAGTCTGCTGTGCTTATTCTCTTTCAATCTCTCTCACAGAGTCATCAGAATTTGTTCCAATAGTTTGTGTTCATAAAGTGTTCACACGCCAGAGGATAAAGTTGCTCACACTGAACAAATCCTTGAGATGTTTTTAGAGCTCTGAGTTAAGAAACACCTGTGTGTTCTATTACATTAAGATTTTCCTGGCTATTATGGATAAGATTCTACCGCCAACATATGGGCAAACCAACTGAGCAGAACTCCTGATCAGAGGCTGAGGAGGCTCCACATTAAGTTCTAGTGGATGTTATTCGGGTCCTGCTTTTCTTAGAACATCTATAATAGTAATTGTACTTTAACACTCCTTGATTGGGAGTTGACCATCAAAATAGAGAGTCAAAACACTATTAGTTAATTAATGCATGGTCGTAGGAAAACGTGCTCATCAAATCAGCTAAGGGCATCCCTGTCATTTATTCCAAAGAGAATTTAAATTAAAATTTGTCTTCAGTTTTGCTCTCATCCTTTCTTCAAGGGTCACGTATTTTTAATTTAAATGAGAAGCAAACATTTCATTCTAATTAAAATCAATGGATTGTAAATTCTCTAGGTAATCCCACTTTTACTTTTAAATAGAGTTAGAACACTAGGAAACTACACAGCTTACCTAATCATCAAACAGCTTTTTATTTTATCAAAGAAGCCACCGTTATAAAATTCACATGTGCATTTCCTGCAGAAAGATTGTTGAGGATAGGAGTTTACTCAATATGCCATATATAAAACCCCATGTGAGGAGCCCAGTCTTCCATAAGGAGCCACATTCAAATTCCTGATAATGAGAACTAGAAATTATATCCCATTTCCCTCTTTTGACTTGACTTTCTGGCAGCTCAGGGCCACACTATACACTCAGCCACAGCAACCAGAACACACTTGACTTCCTCACTCTGTCTTTGATTTTCATTTTATATATATATTATTCTGTAAGTCGTACTGCATATTATACACGATTGGAGAACGGATTAAATAAACGTCTCGCAGGTATTAGAGGTAAGCTGTGATCAGCAAAGCATGCTGTTCCTATGTGTCAACTGGTAATTCTATTTTCAAATCCTTTTGACAAAGTGTTAGAGAATAAATTTTTCAGTAAAGTAGATTTTCAGTCTCTCAAAGGCAAAGACTGTCTTTCATTTCTCTCTTCATTATTCTCTGCAAATACCAGGGGCTCAGTCAATGCCACTGAAGGCAACAAGGGCTAACACTTGCTTATTGAGCATTTGGTTCATATTTCTTGGAACTTGATGTAACCTGGGAGGCTATTTTTTGATCCTGACATGGAGGTGCAGGATAAGAAGTAGACGGAAAAGGCTCTGGTTTCTCCAGTGAGCACTTTCCTGCTCTTACCGAGAGGGGGACTTGTCGGGGGTCTAGGCACATGACGACAAGGTGTCCTGAGGCTCCCGTATCCAGTGCCAGGGGTCACTGCCAAGAACCTGGCCCCATTGAAGCAGCAAGAGACAACCCTGGGTCCCACCAAGGAGCACACCTGTTCCCACGCCCACCCAGCTCATTTCCATGGCACAGGTGCACAGAAAACCCCTCTTTTATATGGGGTTGAAAACACTATGACTCTGGTATTCTCCCACTTTTTCTAAGATTTGCCCATTATTCTGCATCCGACTCTACCCAAAGTGCTTCTGGCTATTTCCTTGACACACTCAGGTTACACAAGAGTGACGCAGTCGCCTGTGCCCCTCACAACCAGAGGGGTTTAAGGAAGGACAGCTGTGACTCCCTGACTCCACCATCTTCTCAAGAGTCAAAATTAACATTTGTTTAGATTACTTCTTTGCCAATATCTTCACACTGTACTGTCAGGAGGAGCCTGACTTCTTCCTAAGGTCCTGTGATTTGGGAGCCCAGCTGTGACAGCTTGTTCCATGGCTGGGAATTGAAAAGTCGGGTTGCCTGCTTTCTTTTTCTAATTTGGCAAATCAGAAACTATTAGCGTCAAAACTCAACAAATACAGCAATAAACATGTGACTTCCTGCTTAACCTGCGGTACCTGGTGGTGGTTAGGGTTTCCAGCATCAAACAGATGGTAGATATTTCAAAATAATATAGGAACAGCTGTGTTAATTTATTATAGATTTATCCTAAGTGTGCTTGATTGTTTCAAAATAATGTTCATTGCCCAAGCTGGGCAAAGTACAAATTTACTACAATGGAACTCAAAGACATGTAACATATTTGATTTATGGCTCTAAAAGAAAAAAAATACATGAGCAAGGAAGAGTCAACAAGGGATACTAGGCAGACTGAAGCTTTGCTGCTTCTTACCTAAGTAGTCCTTGAACTTGTGCCCCCACCTGGTCTCCACTCCCCAGACTTAGACCTCTATTTTGCAGTTGACAATAGCTAAAGGGCCCTCTTTAGGATGGTCTGTTTGGAAAGCAGGATTTCAATTTTATGCAGGGAAAAAATAACAGAATAATCACTTCATAACCAATTAGACACCAACTCATAAAGTCGGGGGCCTGTGAGTGGCCATTGAAAGGATCCAGAAAGAGATGTGAAAAGAGAGAAGAGCATTTACTGGGTGCCCACTTAGTACTAAATAGAATGATATATAGTATCTAAGCTAATTATTTCTCCATTTTGCAGGTGGAGAAACAAAGGCTTGGAGAGGCAGAGGGACTTGTCTAAGACTACAGAGTAAGAAGAGGAGCCAAGTTGCAAATTCAGATTGTTCAAATCCTAAAATCCACCTCCACGCATTACAGCGATTTACCTATGATGCCTCCTGTTGTTACTGAAATGTAACAAATGGATTTGGGGTGCACATGTGTTAAGCATCAGCTGGCACACGTGCACGCGTGCACGCGCACACGCACACAAACACACACACACAGTATTTAGAAAAAATACCTGGAGAAGACTTTTTCAGGGAAAGTGAGATCTGGAAGGCATAGATGTGAGCAAAAGCCCAAGAAGTAGAGGAATGGCTGAGGTTCCTGGCATGAGAACACTTTACTCCGCTCCTGAGAAAGGGATGAAAACAAAAAATGCTGGAGAACTGGAATAAAGCTGGGGAATGAGACCTCTGGGAGGATAGTGGACTTTGGGCTATACCACAAGATCCCCTTTTACAACTGAAATCTCATTCTCCAGCTTTGGGGAGTGGCCCTGGTGGGGAGCCCTCAGCCTGCTGCCCAGCTGGGGAACTGCCCTGGTCCTGGGGCCAGTGATTGGTGGATGCGGGATTCCCGAGTTCAGCCCCTGCCAGTCAACTTGGGACAACTTTGCAGGGTCATCCCAGCCTCCACCAGTCCCATCTGGTCAAGAAGGCCTTGCTGAGACAGTACTACATCTCAACTTCTCCCTCTGCCCAGTCTGCTTTCCTTCTCTCCCTCAACACATATGGACCCAGAGAGCCAGCCAGCCCCAGTGCTGGAAACTTGCTGCAGGAAAATGATCTCAGAACCTGCTTCCCGGTGAGTGTATCTGCAACAGGTATACTAAAGAAGACTTCTTTAAGAACAGGGATGCCCAAGTGACTAGTTTGAAGTTGCTTAAGTCTTTGTGATATGACACCTTCATCACTGGCATCCAGATCCTCAGAAAGGTCTAGTGCCCTTACAGACAATTTGGTTAAGTAGGAGTATTGGGGAAAACAGATAAAGAGGCTAGATCTTTCAGTCTAGACCAATATGGCACAGAATGGGGACAATGGAGACAGAAGATGAGATATTCCTAACTTGTAGGAATTACAGAACTCCCAGGAAGGGCTGTGAACCATCATGGAACGTGGATTTAGGGTTTGAGCCAAAGTTGCCCAGACCTGAGAGGCAGGAACAAACTGGCTGATATGTGGGTTAGTGGTGATGAGGCTGAGCTTTACCTTCATAGACAGGGGCTAATTCCTGGGCTGGGGAAGTAGGTGTACCAGGTCCATGTGAGGGAGAAGGCATCCTCTGAGCAGTGCGGACCTGTCCAAGCCTTCAGAAGAGATGGGCTCCTCCTTCACTCAGGGGCATGTGACATTCACCCCAGTCTTGTGAATCATACTTCAAGCTTCCAGTCTTCCCAGCGAGAGTATAAGGTGTCTCCCTTGCTTTGTGCCTCATGGCACTTAGCACCTCACATAACAGACTCTTAAGAAAAACACAATTAATTGATTGTTGACCTTGAGACAGCTGAGTAAGAAGTCTGACCAGCTCTGTAAAGGCTCTCTCAAACCTTGTATGTAAATTTGAAACCAGTGCTCTCTGGACAAGAAGCCCTCATTTGCTGGTCACCAAGCCTTCCTTACAGACAAATTTTTGTTTGTTGTTTTGAAATTGAAATGCTGGCTTCAATCAGCAGTTCCTCCAGAAGTGTTGCTGCCTGACACTGACCTTTTATTAAAGAGAGGGATGGCTCGAAGCATAACTAACACCTCTTCAATGAGATTTGGAAAGCAGAGAAGAGAACATCACTTCATCTATTTCTCCACTGAAAGGTTATTTCAATCAGTGAGAAAGAATGAGCTTTATTCATAAAGCACTTGGAAATCCTGAAAGATTTTGTATTAAATATATTTGACAAAGGAGAAGCCTGGGCTGACAGGATGAGATGCCGTCAAAATACAGATCTGAAATATCTACCAACTCAGAAAGGCACGTGATGGGGCCTCGGATTTGACAGTGGCAGACCTGGAAGCCAGCTTTGGCCTTGGTCTCGCTTGGCCTTTCTGTAGCCACAGATTCACAAAGTGGGGTAAGTTGCAAGTACCTATGACTACAAAATGAGAATAAGTAGGTTCCAGAAATGACACCAGGCACGTGAAAGGTTTGTGGTAATTAAAAGGCACCTTTAGAGTTCCTGATGGGACCCAGGCTTTTGTGTCACTTGGCTCCCACTGTCACCATCTGACTCTGGTTGGTTGCGGTTAGTGGCATTAGTTTTGGGATTAACCATACTCCTATTCCAAGTGTAGTCTTGCCACTTACTAGCATGTGACAGTGGGGAAGTTTCTTAACCTCCTGAAATACAACCTCCTGAAATACAACCTCTCTATAGAATGGAGAGTCTTGCCATCTCACAGGTACGTGGTGAGAGCTGTATGTGGGAGAGGGTGTCTGTCCTAGCACACTTCCTTTATCACACCTCCTCTGGGCATTGAAAGCAAGCTTCCCTTCACAAAAACATGGCTATGGCTTTGGTCCAATTCAGAACCTGAGCTGACACTATTACAAAACTCCTGCAACTCCATCTTGGAAGCATTTTTAGCAAGTGCTTAATGCTCCACCATCATTTTTCCAAGTAATTGCTACTGTATGATGAACCATGTATCGGGTTAACAAGAAGGACATAAAGGTCATGGGCTTCTCATCTTCAGTTTGACCTTCCTCGATCAAGGTCTTCCTGTGATTGAAAGTGAAAGAAAAATTTCAAGAACTTCTGAGCCAGCTAACTGAGACTGAACCAATTACTAGTTTGACCTCAGTGTTACTATAGAACCTCCTCATGCCTTCTGCAGCCTCTAAATAGTTGCCTCAGCCCTCATCACAACACTCGGCCAGGGCTGTGCTCTGACCTTGCCCAGACCTTTCCAAACAGCTGACATGAGAGCTCAGCGATGGAATCTGCAGGAAACTCTCCACAGCCCTGCAGCACTCAAAGAAGGCTCTGCAACCACAGCAGCTCACACAAGAGCTAGTGCCCTCTGGCCAAGGACAGGCCTCTGTGATGCACACACGCAAATACACAAACCAGTGTTGAGCATCGAAGCGGCATGCCCTGTGTCGGGCATGCCACACGGTAAGTTGCGAGTGCATCCCACTAAACACACCAGGACACTGGGCAGCTCCGTAAAATCCACCTTGCTTCCCCTCTTCTTCAACAGAGACTATGTGCTCACTGCCCACGTATTGGAGAGCAATGCCCATCTGGGCCTGATGCTGCACGTGACCACAGTGACTCCAGCTGTTCGGCAACTATGCCCACCGACACAAAGGTCAACAGTCCTGGAAAGTGTTCCTCATAATTCCCACAAAGATCACTGGCTAAATGGCTAACCAACCCCCCAACACACACACACCCATACATCACTTTGTGTTAATCCATGTGAGCGACACCCGTTTGACTCTCAATAAACAATGTTTCTGGGGAAACTGGTTGGAAAGCTCAGCTCAGCTGAACTCTGAGGTCGAAAGTGGCTTCTTCCCTTCCACTCCAAAACTAGAATTTAACACATTTTCTGTACTAGGCTCTCAAGTGTTGACAGAGATGAAAATACAACTTCCTAGATTCCACAAAATAAATCAAAAGCAAAGTTAAATAGACCCCACAGTGAAAGACTACACTTATAAGAGAGACAGAGAGAAAGACAGAGGGAGGGAGGGAGAGAGGGAAAGAGGGGGTAGGGGAAAAGAAAGGAAGATAATAGAAAACCTAAAATTTCAAAGTTTGATAACATACTCTGTGGGGAAACCAGAGAATAGGCACTTTTCTACATTGCTGACTGTAATGCAAAAAGGCATTTGGAAATGCCTATGAGAATTATACATGCATTATGTATATACATAATATACATAAATATATATCTATCTTTCATGTCATTGATTAACATTGTCAATATTTCCTCTTAGCTACTTGAACAATCCCACCTCTAGAAATCTATCTCAAAGACAAACTGGAAATAAAACAAAAAAGCCGAATGCACTTGGTGCCATTTCTAATAGCTGATGCTAGAAAAACTCGGATGTCCATCTAAGGGACAGGGTGAATGAACAACGGTCCGTCCACACAAAGGAGACCATGGAAGCTGTGAAAAGAAATGAAGTCTATAGCTACATCCTGCTATGATGTAATCTCCAGGATATATTGCTAAGTGAAGCACACAGAAGTGTGTATAATGTGCCACCAATTTCTTAAGAAGTGAGAGATAGGATGCCTTTATTTGAATATATTTTTCAAATGAAAGGATGAGGAATAAACTGTTTTTTAAGATTCCCTCTTGGGGAAGGGAGAGAACAGAGTAAGGGATCAAGGATAGAAGCTATCTTCCTTAAATATGCCTTTTTATGGATTTGAGTTTGGACCCATGGAACCACTTTACATAATTAATAAACAAAAGTAACAAAACAAAGGCTGTTTCTAAATATTTGAAACAAACATACCTTTATACACCCATAAAGGTGTATACCTTTATACACCCATACAGAGACTAATGATTCAGCTAAATATAGATGGGTTGCATGCATGCAAGGAAATTACTGAGGCGAAGGAAAGAACCATGCAGAAGAGTTAAAAAGAGAAAAGTACCTGGAGCTCACACAGGGCCAGGAACAGCGTCTCTTCACACCTGCCAAATAGTCCCTTGTTATTAAACCTGACAATTCACTGGCCATTAGGTAGAGTATACAGAAGGGTCTCACCTCAAAAATGGGCAGTAATCAACCATGGCTAAAAGCTGCCCCTGGTCCTACAAGACAAAGCTCAGAAGTAAGACCCAAGTGTATCAAACTGTTTCCCAGTAACTTGACTGAATCCTAAAACAAAGTTCAAGACTGCTTGTTGGAATACAAAAATAACCCGCACCAACAAAGGAAAATTCACAATGCCAGACATTCAGTCAAACATGACCTGGAATACCAGGAAATAGAGAGATAATACCTACAATTAGGAGAAAAAAAATCAGTCAATCGAAACCAACTGAGAAATGACACAGAATTAGCAGATGAGGACATTAAAATGATTTAATTATATTCTACTTGTTCAAGTAGCTAGAGGAAATATTGACAATGTTAATCAATGACATGAAAGATAGGTATATATATTTGAAGATTCAAACCAAACTTCTAGAGAAGAAAACTTCAACATCTCAGGTGAAAAATATACTGATTGGGATTAACAGATCACACTGCAGAGGAAAAGACTAGGTAAGCTGAAGACAGAGCCATAGGAACTAAAATGAAACAGAGAGAGGGGGGAAAAAAGGCCTCAAAAAACCCCCAGAGCTTCAGTGAGCTGTGGACAACTTCAAGAAGCCTGATATATGTATCACTGTATTTCCCAAAGAGGAGACATATGTCCACATAGGCAAATATTTTGTCTTCCTGTGTCCTGTGCATGAATTGTCAATGTGGAGATGATTCAGAGTTGTGGTTACAAAGAGCTGCCATCCTTCTCATCAAGAAAATTTCTTAGGGCCCAGATGTTTTTCAGGGCATTGACCTTCCAACGGGAAAATGCGTTCAGAAGCTCCCCAAGAACATTAGGCTTTCTCCATGGGTGCCCATTCTCAGGCTGAGTTTTAGTGAGGTATCTCCCATCCATAGAACTTTATCCTGCTAAACAGGACAGTAGAGTCCACCCTTCCCCCATGGTTCCCAGGCATTAAGGCCTCTTGGCCACTGCAAGAACCTGACAAGTCCCTGACAAGGAAACCAGATGTTCATCTACAGAATATCCTGGGTAGTGAGTCCCTCTGATAGCAGGTTTAGTGGGTCCACAAACCTTCAGGACAACTGCTCATGAGGTGTGTGAAACTATCCCCCAAACCTGGCTCTCCTTGTGGCAATTCTAAGGGGGAACAAAGGAATTCAGAACTACCATAAGGGTCTAGCATATAACTATTCATAGATCTAGATCCATATCCACAACTACCATCCAGTTACAATGGGGGCCTATGATGCTAAGTGATGAGCTCATGATATTCTGGAAAAGATAAAACTGTAGCAACAGAAAATGGATCAATGGATCAATGGGGAGATGGGTTACACGACGGGACAATGACAGGAGAGATGGGTTACAAAGAGGAAGCACAAGGAATTTTTGGAGGTTCTAAAATCTTCTATAGAAACTATTCCATAATCTTGACAGTGGTGATGGTTATATGACTATATGCACTTATCAAAATTGATAGAACTATATAGTATATATACTATACATACAATATACTAAAAAAGTGAATTTTCTTGTTCACTTTTGTCAAATTTCATAGAACTGTATACTAAAAAAGGTGAGCTTTATTAAATATAAGTTATACCTTCCTTAATAAAGTAAATAGGACACAAGTAAAAGAAAAAGTCTAAAAAACTGAGGTTTTAAAAGCATAAATATATTTTTATGTTATATTTGGCTTTTATTAAGATTGATCCTAATTCATACTCTGGTAACAAACTCCCCCCAGGGTGAAATCCCTTGGATTTAGTGTTTCTCAAATTTTAATATGTATATGAATCTCCAAAGAACTTACTAAAACGCACATACTAATTTAGGAGGGGTGAGGGCAGAGATTCTGCATTTCTCAGAAGCTTCTAAGTGATGTCAGTGCTTTGGTCTATGGAGCACACTTTAAGCAGCGAAGCCGAGGACACTAGTCACATTACTTGATATATAAAGGCCAGGAGAACTATTCATTCATGTTGAAAAACACCTTTGTGACATGATACATCGTCTTGGCCTGTGTGTGTTAAAGGATTGGTCCTTTCCACAACAGTGTCACTTACTATCCTCAGAGCTGGAAGCTGAACAACGGGACTATTCTCTAGCCAGGCCTGGAATCAAATCCAGCTAATGGTTGTAAAGAAAACTTGTCAACAAAAATCCAAAAACCCCTGCCCTGAGGGTACAAGCTTCAAGAGGCCCATGAAGCCACAGTGGCCTATGAAGACACAAAGACCCATCCATCCAACCATCCATCCATCCATCCAACCATCCATCCATCCATCCATGGATGAATAGCAACCTCTCTTCAAATGTGCATGGAAATTACTTAGTCAGAAAGGAAGTCAACACTGACTTCTTGAGATTCTGCAGACTATGAGTGGCACCACCTCACAGCTGCTGGGAGCCCAGTGCTGCCTGTGCCTCCAGCAAGGAGTTTCATCTGTGGAGTGGTCTCCCAGCAGGAGTAACTGAGCCGGAAGGTTTGTTCTACCCTAGATCTTACCTTCCTTATGTAAAGATGGGGAAGGCTGTGGAGGAGCAGTTTTGGGAGGGACGTCAGGGGTTCAGTTTTGGATATCCTGAGTCTGAAATGCCTCATGTACATCCAAAAGGGAGATGTCAAAGAACAAGTTCAAATTCACATATTACTGCTGAGCGAAATAAGTCAATCAGAGAAAGACAATTATCATATGATCTCCCTGATATGAGGAATTTGAGAGGCATGACAGGGGGTTGTTGGGGGAAGAGAGGGAAAAAAAATGAAACCAGATGGAATCGGGAGGGAGACAAACCATAAGAGACTCTTAATCTAACGAAACAAACTGAGGGTTGCTGGGGGGGGGGGATGGTAGGGATAGTGTGGCTGGGTGATGGACACTGAGGAAGATATGTGCTATGGTGAGTGCTGTGAATTGTGTAAGACTGATGATTCACAGACCTGTACCCCTGGGGCAAATAATACATTATATGTTAATAAAAATAAAAAATAAAAAATAAATTCACACATTACTGAAAAATAAACGGATGGCAAGATATGGTGAATGGGACTCAACATGGGAGAATAGTTGGGAGTAGAAAGAAAGCAAGGTTTACTATTGGTTGATAATTTTGGGGCTGACTGATGAGTCCATTGGGATTAATTATACTATTCTGACAACTTTTGTATGTCTGCAAGTTCCCCAAGTAAATTTTCAAAAATTCAGAATGAGGGACACCTGGGTGGCACTGTCGGTTGAGCATTTGACTCTTGGTTTTGGCTCAGGTCCTGACCTCGGGTGGTAAGACTGAGCCCCACGCTGGGCTTGCACTCAGCATGGAGTCTGTTCGGGATTCTCTCTCCTTCTCCCTCTGCTCCTCTCCCCACACCCCACTCTCATTCCCTCTCAAATAAATAAATCTTTAAAAAAATTCAGAAGGACACAGAATCACTTATATAGAATATCATACAAAATATAAAACCTAGATCTAATCATAAAGGAATATGAGACAAACCCAAATTGAGGGACAGCCGGCAAAATAACCCACCTGTACTCTTCAAAAATGTCATGAAAGATAACAAAAAACTAAGGAACTGTTTCAGAGTAAATGATACCAAAGACACATAACAACTATATGAAATGTGTGAAACTGGCTTGTATCCTGGATCAAAAAAAAGTTTGCTATAAAGGACATTATTTGGTCAATCAGTGAAATTTGAATGTTGATTAGTATATTATATAATATTTATCGATTTGAAATATCTTAAGTTTAATCATTTACTGAGGTTATATATGAGATTGTCCCCATTCTTAGGAGTTTCACATGTAAATATTTAGGTGTGAAAAATCATGATGAAAAAAATTTATTCCCAAATGTCACAGCTACAATAACAATTATATTAATGTATAAATATACGTCTACATTATATAGATAGATATGAAGAGATTATGCAAATGTGGCAAAATGTTAACAACCGGTGAATCTAGGTGAAGCACATGTCAGTATTTATCATGCTATTCATTCAACATTTCTATAGGCTTAATCTTTTTCAAAATCAATTTTTTTTGGTTTTTGTTTTAAAGATTTTATTTATTTATTTGAGAGAGAGAGAGTGAGAGAGAGCATGAGAGGGAAGAAGGTCAGAGGGAGAAGCAGACTCTCCATGGAGTTGGGAGCCCGATGTGGGACTTGATCACAGGACTCTAGGATCATGACCCGAGCCGAAGGCAGTTGCTTAACCAACTGAGCCACTTAGGCGCCCCTCAAAATCAATTTTTAAAAAATTAACATGATTAACCTGATACAGTCAGTATCCCTAAAATATATCCCTTTCATTTCCTTCCTTATATTCTTTTGAATTAAAAGCGATCTTCTTTACTCCTTAATAATAGGTACTGAATACTTGACTTTTCCTCAAGAAGGCCTCTTGTATGTATCAGTTTTCTCTGCATTACATCACTTACTCATCACAGCAGGCCCTGCAGGTACTCTCCTGGCGCTGGGGATACCACTGGTGGAGAACCTTGGCCGAAGAATGTCTTGCTGAGTCACAGTCCCTTCCCAGGACAGCCCACATCCAGTGCTTGTCACTTGGGGCTGTAGAGGCCTGGCCTTCTAGCCCCAGTTCAGGAGGGTTCTATGGTGCCATCCCTGCTTCGGAGCTCTCTGTAGGGTCCACTGGGGCCTCCAGTGAGACCGTGTCACAGCCTGATGTGTCCCTGTGCCCAGTCCTCTTCCTTCCCCTTCTTGCTACATGTGGTGGCCTCGTGAACACTCCCTCACAAACCTCCCGCACAGTAATCCCCACCTCCAAGTCTACCTTACCAGGGACCCAACTGGGACCATTTTGCAGATGAGGAAACAGAACCTTTGAAAATTACTTGCCTAAGGTCAGAAAGCCATTTATTGGTGAAGCCATGACTTGGACTCCAAATCTGTTGGCTTCCAGCCTTCCTTCCCTTCTATTTACCTTTCCAAATTCTACCTCTCTCTTAAGGACAAAGCCAAGTTCCCACTTCTCCCAGAGGCCTCCCTGACTTCCCCTTTCTGACCTCAAAGCTCTCACCATCTGCTCCATTTGGCACATGGGCATGGCCCCTCTTGGAGGCTCTTCTGAACTGTTATCTCATATTACAAAACCATTGTGTTGTCATTTAGCTTTCCACCTTGAAGTTTAGTGCTTTGTCTGCCTTATAAGTTCCTTGGGATACAGGTCATTCATTACTCTTTATGTCCCAACAGTTGTCCACACGCAGAGCACACAGTACATTAGTGGGCAAAGAATGTGAAAGAATGGCAAGATCCCTTCTCTTCTGGCTGTGTTCTAAGTCTTAGAACAGGAAGCATAACATCCTCAAAAGATACTCAGCCCTGTGGCTTCAATTTCCTTTTTGTCTTTTGTGGAATGGTACAGGGCTTTGTGACGTGGGGTATGAGGGGATGGCAGGTTATTCTGCCAAAAAAGCAATACCAACTACGGGGAGAGAACCCAAACTCTACATTAAAACATGAGCCAGAAAATACCTGGCCAAATTCAAATTCAGTCAAGCAACAAGGAAGGGGGAAAAAAAAAAAAAAAAGCCAGGACTGAAATCGCTAGGACATATCTTTGTCATTTATTTTGCCAGAACTACTTTCATTTTAATTATTTAAAGCATTTCATAATAGCAAATGGGATGTTATATACTCTGCAAAATTAATGAAGTCTTAGATCAAAAATCCCACAATACCACATTATTAAATTTTAAGGGCAAAATAGTTAAGTAGCTTTTCTTTGAAGATTATCGACTGAGAGATTAACAAAGCCTTCTCCATAATCTCCTCTGAGCAAGGAGAAGTGGAAGGAAGCAGAGGCAAGAAAGTTTAGTTCAAACCCCCTCTCACTTCCAGCTTCCAGTCACTTGTCATGGTAACTCGGTTACTAGGGGGCCACTCAGACAGAAGCAGGACTTGAAACAATAAGCATGTGAACACATTACCAGCTTTTGGTTTAGAAATAATTTTCAGCACTTTTTTCTCCTTTGCTTTCAAACATGAACCCATATGGTGATGTATGGTGTTGCAAGAACAATATAAACACAAATCGACTGAAACATAATACTTGCCAAACTTCCCTAACTGTGTATGAACACCACCAACACAGGAAGTCAATTTTAGAAAAAAAGTTTCTGAGTTGGGACATCTGTAGGAGGGGTCTTCAAACTATAGAGCCCACAGGCCAAATCTCTGGTCTGCCACCTAATTTTTTTACATCTTGTGAGCTAAGAATTGTTTTTACATTTTTAAGTGGTTGAAAAAAATCACACTTGATCTTAGCCAAAAGGCCGAGAAGCGATTGGTTGAAAAAAATCAAAATAATATTTTGTGATACCTGAAAATTACACAAAATTCAAATTTCAGTCTAAAATAATATTTTTTGAAGCACAACCATGTTTATGTAATTACATGTTGTCTAAGGCTTCTTTTTTAAAAAAAAAGATTTTATTTATTTATTATTTATTTATTTATTTGAGAGAGAGAGAGAGAGAGAGTGCGCGCACACACACACAAGCAGAAGTAGGGGCAGAGGGAAAGGGAGAAGCAGACTCCCTGCTGAGGAGGGAGCCAGACCTGAGGCTACCTCAGAGTCCTGGGACTCTGAGATTATGACCTGAGCCAAAGGCAGACCCTTAACCCACTGAGCCACTCAGGTGCCACTAAGGTTGCTTTTGTGTTACAATAGAAGAGTTAAGTAATTGTGACAGAAACCCTATAGCCCACAGAGCCTAAACTATTTACTATCTATCCCCCTACAGAGAGAATTTGCCAACCGCTGATCTAGAGACATGAATTGTACAGGAAAATTTAGACTAGGAGGCTGGGTATTTCTTCTTTGCCAAGAAGTCTGTAACAGGTGCTGTCTTTATTCTTTAGGGCTGCTGTAAAATACCATAGACTGGGTAGCTTTTCAACAACAGAAATGTGTTGCTCACAGCTCTGGAGGCTGGGAAGTCCAAGATCAAAGCACCCACACACTTGCCTTCTGGTGAGGGCCACCCCTTCCCCTCTTCTTGGTTCAAAGCCAGCACCTCCTCCCTGTGTCTCCACATGGCAGAAGTGGCTGGGGAACTCTCTGGAACCTGCGCTATAAGGCACTAATCCCATTCACGAGGCCTGATGATTTACGCACTTTCCAAATGCAAACTACTAATACCATCTCCTCTGGAGATTAGGATTTCAACATATGAATTTGGGGGAGGGGTGGGTACACACTCAGACAAAGCTTTCTTCTTATATTTTTAAGTTTGAGTTTTCCACACAGATGCAGGCCTTTCCAACTGATTTTTTTACACATTCCATTCACCTTCACTTCTAGAAAAGCACAGCTATTATTTTCAAGACCAAGCGGAATAGCATTACATGATAGGATCACACTCTATGTCAATAGGGCTCACACTGCACTCTCCTAGGGCTCAGGTGACATGCAACTTACTCCCTCATGTGTTTCATCTTGCTCCTGGCCGCTGGGCTGTTGAACACCATTGGTCTCGGGGACATGTCTGCAGCTGTGCTGGTGACGGTCCTTGTATCTGAAAAATCAATGCACAGCACTTACTGACATCATCAGCACTCCGGCAACTTGGAGGCAGCATTCAAGGGCAATCAGAAAACAGAAGTTAATCCACCTTTGCCACTAGGTAATGCTACATTAATTGGAGATGAATTCAATTATGACATGCACATTAAGGAGATTTATGCCTAATGACAAGATTATTTATAGTTTCAATACACACAAGGAATTCTAGGACCAAGCCTCTCTCCAAAAAGATTATTTAAACAGAACACCATTATTTAAAGGACAGGCTTTATATTAGCAAACTCGCGGGGAAATGCATCGATGGCAAAGCCAGCGTTCCTGAGGAGCCCTTGGCAGTCACTTTCAGCAGGTGTGGTATTGGCTCAGATGGCTGAGATAGTTTTTCTAATAGACTTAGTTTTCCCTTTATCTTAATCCCACATCTGAGCATTGCTTTTTTGCAATGGAAAGCAAGGTGCTGACTGGAGGCGTTCACCTACAGCCGTGAACTTCAGCAGAATGGAGCAGAAGGTCAAAACTGGGTTCATGAGGTAAAGCATTACTAACAAGAGCTGCAGTGTTAATGAAATCTGCTGAGAGAGCTCCAGCTTCTAGTGATAAACCCCGGAGGCTCTTACAAGGCATGTTGGAACCTTAGGGAAGGAAACAGTCCATCAGGTGAAACCACACGATTTCCCATTAAGAAGCCAATGTGGGCCCCTGAGGGAGGGCTGGGGTCCTCCAGAGTAGGGTTTGTGAAACGTCTTTCCTGGAGCTGGGGCAGAATCTGCCTGTACATTCCTTATACCCCCCACCAGGTGCCTCATACTCCATCAGGAGAAAAAACAAAACCCATGGAACGGCCTAATATTCATTTATAAGTTCTATCCACACAGTTGCTATGTCCCAGAAGGGACCCATGTTGGGACATTCCCACTCTTCCCACCCGATTTCTTATAATCCATGACTGATTCAGGGGCCAAATGAGGGAGTGACAGCCAGTTCCCATATTACATATTAGCAAAGCTTTCTTCTTATATTTTTTTGAAAAATTAAATGCAAATTCTAATATTCTTCAAATATATCTTTCTTTTGTACACCCCCTTGGAGGGCATGCATCTCACTTTGAACTGCTCGCTCTTATGGCTGTTGTTGAGATGAATACTCTCCTATTTAACTCTTTGTCAGGATCTCTGATCTTTTCTCAGCCTCCACCCCTAGATGTGGAGCAACTGGATCAACAGGTATGAATTCTATAAAGGGCACCTTCACACATAGTTAAATAAACACCCTGCTCTTCCTGGTACATTACCAGTTATGGTCCCACTTTAAGACACGAGTGCCAGTGAGTGATTGCTCCCCTTCTGCTCACTCCTGGAGATTACCCCTCCCACATGGAGACCTGCTCAGCCTTCCCTGGCCTCAGATAGAAGCTGTGCTTCAGCTTTCCCCTCCCACCAGCTCTGGCCAGGACAGCTGCTTTTCCCCAAGGAAAGCTTTTGTGAGGAGGAGAGGTGGCATAGGGGGTTCGTTTCATGTTCTTGTTGGTTGCTTTTTATAATCATCTTTCCTAGATCCTGAGAAGTTACTAAAACAATAAACACGCCATGCCAAGTAAAACGCAAGCTCAAAACCCAGTTCTGCCAAGACTGAAAAGAAGGTGCTACTTTCCCTTCTCTTCCAGAGAGCTGGCGAGTCCTGAAGACTTAATGCAAATAAAGGTCGAAGAAATTTTCAGGAGAGCTGCAGTTTATTCTAATGTGGCCACGATGCCCCTCAGTTGAGCTCTCAGCATTGCTGGGAAAGATGTTAAGCCTTGAGCCCAAGAGTAGAGAATAGGGCAAATAACATTTCAAGCACCAGCGCTAGCAAAGCCGGCTGCTCAGAGCAATTCCTTTTTTAGTTTTTCTTATTGGCCAGGCTTTTTCCTCTCCATCCCACCTTTCACCATGAATAGTAGTTGCTTTATGTCAAAGAGAAGGACAACACATTTAGCAATCACAATAAAAATGACTACACTATAATCACAGACTTCAGCTTATTAGATGAATCCCAGAGTCACTGAATCCGAGTGTGTTCTAGACCCCTGCTTTCAAACTTCAGTGCAAAATAAATCACCTAGAGATCTTGTTAAAAACGTAGATTCTGCCTTAGTAGGTATGGGTAGGACCTGGAATTCTGCATTGCAAACAAGCTTCCAACTGACACCAGTGTTGTTATTCCTTGGGCCAGTTTTTGACAAGGCTCTAGATGGATCAGTTACCTAATGTGTGGGGCCCATAGCTGAATGACAGCGCAAGGCCCCCCTTTCGAAAGGCAAGAGAAAAGCTGACTTCTTTCTTCTGTTTCTCTCTGTGGACTTGTTGTTTTGTTTTGTTTTGTTTAAAGAAACTAGGACATGATGATTTTTTTTTCTAAGATTTTATTTATTTATTTATTTGAGAGAGAGAGAATGAGAGAGAGAGAGAGCATGAGAAAGGGAAGGGTCAGAGGGAGAAGCAGACTCCCTGCGGGGCAGGCAGCCCGATGTGGGACTCGATCCCGGGCTTCCAGGATCATGACCTGAGCCGAAGGCAGTCGCTTAACCAACTGAGCCACCCAGGCGCCCCTGTGGACCTGTTTTTTTATGGGGCATTTAATGTTCTCCCTCAGGAACGGGGTTAGATACTCTCAAGGAGGGTGAAGACCCTTGCAGGGGCCCCTGCTCCCGCCTATCTGTGCACAGGCCCCCATAGGGAATGGAGGGTGGTGGGGGCCAGTAGTTAGGGAGTGGGTGGTGGAGAACTTTCCCAAGCGGGGGGCTGGGGGCAGCATACAAGTGAGGCTTCAAGCCCCCAGCATAGGTTCCATTGTCTCATTAGACTTCACTCATAAAACCACAAATCCAAAGATAAAATTATTAGGGATTTTACTAAACCCCAAGTGCAAGGCCCCCTCCTGAGTCTGGGACACCACGCAACCGCACTGGTTGCAGGCCCGTGAAGCTCCGGTTCCAGAGCTCTGCTTTCTCAGACTTAAAAAGTAGATGAATCCTTAATCCTTGTGATTTTCTAAAACTAATAGTTTTTTTTATTAATTTCAACAGAAGGTTCATGGCCTTGGAAGTAGTACATAAATGCAAGACACGTAATGCTAGGTGCATGTATGGATTCACAAATTTCCTATGAGAACAATAGAACCGGCCAGTCTATTCCACCAGTGGTGAGTTCTGAAGATGTTTGACTTGGGTGCGCCTCTGGGAAAAGCCCTGTCGTAGGTGTTAAGTGGCTCTGACTTCAGCCTCAAGCCAAAGAAGAGCAGGGGATCAAATGGCAACCATGTCCTGCTTCCTTCTACCCAGTCACTGCGTGGGCTGTGTGTTCCTTAGAAGGCGACTGTGACCCCATTAGAATAAAGGGAGGGTGACTGTGGTCACGCCATGGAGAATTCCACTGTGCTCCTGGTTCAAACCACGGGTCCATCTTAAAATGGAGGGTCAGACATTTTGAAAAGAACGTGGTGACAAGAAATGTAACATGGAAGAGTTTGAGTTCTTGCTTCCTTCCTCCATCCCCATCCTTCCCTGGAAGAGGTAGGATCTGTCGCATTAGGGAAACATAGCTGCAAACAGATGCCACTTGGTGGTTCTGGTGAGTTTCCTTTTAAATCAACTATGCTCTTCTCTCATGTCATTGAGCCAGGGGTCTGTCTCCCTCAAATTCTCCTCTCTCCCCTCTGAGCCCTGTCACGGTCAGCTCTCTCCCGTCCTCCTTTCCTGGGTCCTATACTTCCACAGCTCAGCTCAGCTTTCCATCCTTAGTCCCTGTACCTTCCTGTCTCTGGTGTGGGACTTGTATTTCGGTACTTAGTTCACGGTCTTTTAAAAATTTAATTTCTGGGGCGCCTGGGTGGCTCAGTGGGTTAAAGCCTCTGCCTTCAGCTCAGGTCATGATTCCAGGGTCCTGGGATCGAGCCCCACAACGGGCTCTCTGCTCAGCGGGAAGCCTGCTTCCTCCTCTTTCTCTGCCTGCCTCTCTGCCTGCTTGTGATCTCTGTCTGTCAAATAAATAAATAAAATCTTTAAAAAAATTTAATTTCTATCCAAATTCATCCCAATTCATCATTAAAAAAAAAAAATAGTGACGGCTAACCCCTTTTTAGTAGACAAGTGCCAGGCCCTGTGCTGAGCAGCATCCCCGTATCATGTCATGTGAGGGTCCTGAGAAGTAGGCATATTTTTCAATGAGTGAGTTTTGAGACAGTAAGTACCTTACCCGAGTTCAATACAACTTAACACATGACATAGCTGGAACTTGAAACCAGGCTTTTTTAAAAAATTGCACAGTCCTAGGTGTTGGCGACCCTACTAGAACCTTCTCAGAGCACATATCCATTCTACGGCCGCCACTGGGCCAGGTGTTAGCTGAGGCACTGCCTGCCATGGTTTGCTTTCTAATACTCATAGTCACAGAGATGTATCTGTCACTCTACTCCCTTATACTTTTCCAGCCAGTTAGTAAGCTCCCTGAGTATACAGATTATGTCCTGTTCATCTTCATTATTTTTTTTTCTTCTTAATCCATTTTTAAGTATATAATTCAATGGCATCAAGGACATTTGCCATATGCAACTATCAACACTACCTATTTCTAAAACTTTTGCATCACCCCAAACAGAAACTCTATAATCATGAAACAATAATTCCCCACGCACCTCTCCCCCAAGTCTCTACTCACCTCTAATCACTTCCTGTGTCTGTGAATTTTACTGTTCTAGGTAAATGATTTCATGTGAATAAAATCGTACAATATGTGTCTTTCTGGATCTGGCTTATTTCACTAAGCATACTATTTTCAAGGCTCATCAATGTGTGGCATTAGCAGGACTTCCTCTCTGTGGACAAATAATATTTATTGTATGTATACATCACATTTTGTTTATCCATTCATCTGTTGATGGACACGAGTTCTTTCCACTCTTTGGGTATTATGAGTAATGCGACAATAAACATTGGCATACAAGTATATGAGTACCCATTTTCTATGGTTTTGAGTGTATATCTAGGAGAGGAATTGCTGGGTGGTATGGTAATTCTATATTTAGCTGATTGAGGAGCCACCAAACTGCTTTCCACAGCGGCTACACCATTTTATCTTCCCACGATTAGTGTGTAAGGGTTCTCCACATCTTCACCAACACTGTCATTTTCTGGTTTTTAAACTATAGTCATCCTAGTGGTTGTGAAGTGGCATCTCATTGTGGTTTTGATTTGCATTTCCCTAATGATTTTTCATGTGGTTACTGGCCACTTATATATCTTCTTTGAGAAAATATCTATTCAAATCCTTTGCCCATTTAAAAATTGAGATGTTTGTATTTTTGTTGTTGAGTTGTAGTTCTTTATTTATTATAGATATTAAACTTCCATTTAATATATGATCTGTAATATTTTTTACTTTGTTCATCTTTGTACCTCCAAAGTTCATCTCAGCATAAGGCATGTATCATATTAAATTTATACCCAAGTATTTTATTCTTTTTTGGGGGGAGGGTCACTTTTCACATTTTATTGGCCACAGGGGAGGCCACCAGGGAGGGGGCCACAGGAGACAGGGCCATATCACTGGAGGTGCTCACAATTTCTTCAGCTACTCCAAGCTTGGGCCCTGGGGATTCTGGGGGTGGCTGGGCGCATTGGACAGGTTTCCATCATCTCTGGGGATGGGGGCCACTGGATAGTTGTAGGGTGTGGCCTGGTTGATCATGGTGGTATATTTGGTGAATGGGCTGAGAGTCGGCAGAATTATAGTGAGGACCCCTCCAGCACCAGCATCTTGGCCCAGGCATCTTTGAGGAAGGGAGCCAGTCTCCTGGCCATCTTCGTCACAGTGGTGACCTATACCTAAGTAAGTATTTTATTCCTGATGCTATCATAGATGGAATTGTTTTCTTAATTTCATTTTTGAAATGTTCACTGCTATGTATAAAAATACAATGGTTTAGTGTATTGATTTTGTATCCTGCAATCTTGCTTAACTTCCTTATTAGTGCTAATAGTTTCTAGCAGATTTCTTAGGGTTTTCTATGTACAAGAGCATGTTATCTGCAAATAGAGGTAGTTTACTTCTTTTCCAAACTGGATGCCTTTTATTTCTTCCCCTTGCCTGATTTCCCTCTAGCACACTGCTAAATGGAAGTGGTGAATGAAGTCTTTGTCACCTTCCTGTTCTTAGGGGGAAAACATTCATTCTTACATCATTAAGTATGAATTAGCTATAGGTGTGTTCATAAATGCCCTTTATTAGGTTTAGGAACTTCCTTTCCATTCTTAGTTTCTTGAGTGTTTTTTATTAAGAAAGGATGTTGGACTTTGTCCAATGCTTTTTCTGCATCTATTGAGATGATCATATTGTTTTTGCCCTTTATATACTTGTATGTTTTATTTCATTAATTGATTTTCTGATGTTAGACGACCCTTGCATTCTTCAGATAAATCCTACTTGGTCATCAAGTACAATCCTTTTTCTTTTTTTAAATGTTGCTGGATTGATTTTAGTAGTATTTTGTTGATGATTTTCGCACATATATTCCTGATGGATACTGGTTCTTAGTTTTGTTTGTTCTTGTGATGTCTTAGTCTGGTTTTGGTATCGAAGAATGGCTTCATAGAAGAAGCTGGGAAGTGTTGGCTCATATTCCATTTTTTGGAAGAGCTTGTAAAGACTCGGTATTAATTCTTCTTTGACTATTTGGCAGAATTCACCAGTGAAGCCTTCTAGTTTTTGGTTTACTAATTTGATCTACTTGTTATAGATCTATCCAGATTTTTTGTTCTTGACTCAGTTTTGGTAATTTGTGTCTTTCTAGAAATTTTTCTATTTCCTCCAAGTTATCTAATTTGCTGGCATACTGTTGTCCATAGTATGCCCTTATAATGTTTCATTTCCTTAAGGGTAGTAGTAATGTCCTCCCTTTAATTCCTGATTCATGAATTTGAGTCTTATTTCTTACTTCTTTGGACATTATGGCTAAAGATTTATTAATTCTGTTGATCCTTTAAAGGATTTTTGGTCTTGTCGGTGTCTTCTATTGATTGTCTAGTTGTTATTTCATGTGTTTCCACTCTAGTCTTTATTATTTCCTCCTTTCTGCTTGTTTTGGGTTTAATTTTCTCATCTTCTTCTTGTTTCTTAATGGAGGGGTTCTATTTTAGATGCTTGAAGGTAGGAGTTAAATTCAAAGGTAATGTAGGGGCGTGTGGGTGGCTCAGTGGGTTAAAGCCTCTGCCTTCGGCTCAGGTCATGATCCCAGGGTCCTGCGATCGAGCCCCACATCGGGCTCTCTGCTCAGTGGGGAGCCTGCTTCCCCCTCTCTCTCTGCCTACCTCTCTGCCTACTTGTGATCTCTCTTTCTGTGTCAAATAAGTACATAAAAATCTTAAAAAGAAAATAAATTCAAAGGTAATGTAAGTAGTAGCCATTGTTTTTAAGCCAGAAAGAACTTGCAATGTACTGGAGAAGACAGAGTATCTGTCTAGATGGTCACCAGGAGGGCTTTGTACGTTGACATAAGACACCATGCTACAAAGAAGGGTACTAAGGGTCTGTGGAAAAAGCACTAACCTTCAAGTTAAAGGACCACAGTTATTGTTCTAGTTCTACTCTCACTGGCTACAAAGCCCCTCAGGTCACCTCCTTGAGCCTCAGTTTGCTCATAATATATTTAAGCAGTTTCATTAGATAGAAGACCTTCTCTCAGATGGAACTTTCTATGATCTGGTATAAGACATCTCCCTGGACCTCCAGTGGAGTGGAATTTCTTTGGTAAGGCAACACTAATACTAATAACAACATGAAGAGCAACCAGAAGGACCAAATATTGAGAGGCAAATGGCTGGCAGCAACAGTCAGCACTGCAGGCATTCTGAAACATCGACAAAATCATCTTGAAGTCTTTCCCCACCTGCCAAACACAGGATGAGGAGGACTAGAACACTTGACACTACCCCCGGAGGATGTTTTGACAGTGAGATGAACACAAGGCGATATGAAGACACAGTCAGCAACTAGGAGCTGTGTTCTGTAAGGGGGCAGAACATAGCTCGTCATAGTAATATTGTCGGGCTTCCTCCTACTTCTGTGGTCTTTTACCAGCAGAGCTCTCTATTCTCCCTGAAGGAGCAACAGCTTGATGACTGTGACATTTCACCAGCAGAGAGAGATTCTTCTCTCATTTCCTCCAAAATTTCCCTTTACACATCTACTCTACTCATTTACTCCCCCCAGCTCTGTGCCTGGATGGACGACCTTGATAGTAAAAGTGAAAGCTGCATTTGCCCTTCCTGCAAAACCTCCTGCCACGTGGGCGATAAAGAGCTGATGCAGGGACTGTAGGGCTGGACATTTTGGCAAACGAGATCCCACGTAAGCATCTGGGATATTGCTTACTCAGGAATCCTTTCAGACACTGCCCTTTGTGCACCGTACATGCAGGATGTTTCTCTCTTAATCTTTTACCCTCTCCTGTCCTGCAAGTGCCTCAGGAATACTCCAGAAATACAGTTGTCCCCTTGGCCCAAATTTTTGCAAAGGCATGTCCTCGTGGCCCATATTGTTCCCCCTACTCTGGAGTGGAACATAATGGAAGATTTGCCAACGGGCTGGCAAACTTTTTCTGCACAGAGCCAAGTAGTTTTAGACTTCCGAGCAAACAATCTCTGTTGCAACTACTGAGCTCTGCGGTTGTAGCACGAAAACAGCCACAGACAAGAGGTAAATAAAGGAGCATGGCTGTGTCCCAGTAAACTCTTATTCAGATATTGACGCAGATTTGGCCTGTGGGCTGTAGTTTATCAACTTCTGGCCTAGACAATGGAGAAATTTCATGATTCTGAGCTGGAAGTGACTATAGACCTCTTCATGCCAACTTGTCTCATCTTATGGATGGGGAAACTGAGGCCAAAAGAGGCTGTGTGGCTTGCTCAAGGTCACAGAGCTATAAAGAAAGAGTCAGAGTCAGGACTAGAACTGTGGCTTCCTGATTGCCAAATGTGTGACCTTTCTAACCCCTCATAGAAGTGACACATCCAGATAAGGATTTTCGTTAGCTGATTTTGAAAAACCAGGAAATTATCAGACAAAAGCCCTCCTCCAAAGATTGAGGGGTTTGGGGAGAACATGACATCTCTCATCTCATCTCTCCACCTCTTCAGACGATGGCTCAGGGCTTGTTATGAGGGGCCAACCAGTAGGGCATGTGAGAGCAGTGCCACCCTGCTGAGAGGCTTACCTGACCCTCATCTTTGTGAAGATTTTTCCTTGAGTTTCTCTTGTGATGCCAGTGGACCTCAGGAAGTCAATAAAATTGCCTCAGAATCTGCAAAGCAGGCTGCTCTCTGTCTTCACCATGTTACTTCAACAACCCAGGGATAGTGACGCACCACCCCAATTTCCTTTCAAGGAAGGAGCTGTTCCCCAGCTGCCTGGAGCACCGCACACAGCCAGCCTCCAGCTGTGGCCCCTGCAGGACCTGCCTACGCCATAGAAAGCTGCCTTGCCCAAGATCATGCTGTTCCCATGTGGCCCACATTTAATGACTGACCATGGAAGAGGTAGATAGCCTGGCCATACTGGCCCAAGCAGACAATTACGATAAGTCCAGAACCCCTCGTGGATCTGGGCCAGGATTATTGGGACTGCATCACTGCACTGTCCCCCCTCTGCCTCACCCGTCCTGTCTGCAGGGCTCTCCTGAGGGCACTCCCAAGTAAGCATCCTGCCCACTTGACTTCATGTCAGAGGCCGCTTCTTAAAGAACCCCAGGCACAACACAGGGGTGCTGGGTTTGGGAAGAAGTAGAGGCATGGAGGTGGTTGTCTTGGCGACATGAACAAGTTGAGCATTAAACATGAGCAATAAGAAAAATACTGATGGAACACTTTACCCCTCCCCTTGAGCGATTCTTTCGGTATTGGCACAGGGCAACTCCATAGGCACAGGACAGCCGACACCACCTAGAGGAGTAGTTGCCAACTGTCAGCAGCAGCTGTGTCCAAACCAGACCCCCTGAGGAAGCTGGTGAAAGAGGCAGTCAGGAAGAAAGAAGGTGGTCCAGGAAGAACAGCTTCCAGAAGCTGCCAGTGGAAACGGAGCAGGGGCAAATTCAGAGGAGCACTGTGAGCTGCCTTAGAGTCCTGACTCTGTGATGTTTGCTAAGTTATAAAATGTTTGTGACTTCGTTTCCTCACCTGGGCAAAAGAACCCTATGCACAAAGCTCCAGTAAAGCTCAAATGCAATGATACACAGAAAGGTGCCATTGTTGGTAGAGGCCCAGAACGAATTTACGCTGCCTCTCTCGACCCCACGGCACCCAGCCCAGTGCTTTGCACAGGGCAACTTCCCAATAGCGCCCCACCGTCTCCACCAACACTACATTAGTTGGAAAAAAGTGGGTCAGCCTGGGAAATAAACTTGCTACTCAAAGGGGAGATAATAAATACCAGAAGATGGGAGATAAACTTTCTATTTTTACTACATGGTTATTTCACACAACAAATATTTAGCTGAACTGTATGGAAGATTAAAAACAACAGGAGTTCGGGGGTTTGCAAACGTTCATTTCCTTTTGAATGTACCAGAAGAGGCCTCTAAGAATAGCACCTACCAGTAAAGAAAAAAAAAAGAAGAAGAAGAAGAGTGTCTGTTTTATTTTAATAAGCAATTAAATGTGGATACAGGTTGAGAAGAGATTTGTGGAAGCCAGACTCCAACTTCTTTGGTTGTGCTTACCCCATGGAGCCAAAAGCCAGTATTTGGGGAGTTTAATTATTCTAAGCTGCCAATGTAGAGAATCCCAGCTTGAGAAACAAAACCTACTTTTTTGTGATGGGACGTTGGGCTGGTTCAAGACTGGCTAAAATACTTAAGGTAAACGTGTCAGTGCTTCCCTCTTCTTTTGGGAGAAAAGAAACACTAAGTCATCCATGCTCACTGCAGACAAATTAGAAAACACGGAAGGGAAAAGCTGCTTAAGAGAACCACTGCTAACACTGTGGTGTTTCCAAATGCGTGTGTGCACGCACACACACATGTGTGTGTCAACTACAGCTTCGTACATGTCGTTATTTTATAGCACCTTGTGTGCCAATGAATATGTAATGACACCATCATTTTTAATCAACTGTAAAAAACTTCTTTGTTCTAGAAGCTATACTAATGTCCATTTCTAGGCATTGATTTTGATTCCAATTTTTCACTCTTGTGACCAATACTGCCATGAAGACCTTCATATATTTATCTTTACACCCACCTCTATCTCTTCAAGATAAATTTCTAGACAAGAACTTAGTGGGTCAAAAAATAATTTGTTCTTTCAGGTTAATGTGATCTAAATGTTGAAAGAAAATCTTTTTCTGGGTTGTAAATACCATTCGCTTCAGTGGGGTCATCATATATTAAAATTGAATGGGAGGCACCTTTATTAAAAACTTGATTCAAAGTATGAGAATTTGTCAAAAGTCAGAATTTTCTTTCTAAAGCCATCACTGGAAGTGAGAGCACTCTCTTCCCTGACTTCCTAGCCCAGTGGATCTCAAAGTAGAGTCCCTCCACCAGCAGCAACAGCATCACGTGGGAACTTGTTAAAAATGCAGATTCTCAAGACCTCCCTCAAACCCACCAAAGTGGCATCTCCAGGGGTGGGACCCAGGGAGCTGGGGAGTCTGATGTTGCCAGCTTATCCTCACTGATGCTCATTACCTCCTGCCTGCAGTTCCGGCCATTTGGTCTAGAGATGTTCATATCCCAAATTACCTGGAAATTCCCTGAAAATATGAACCGTGACTCAGATTCCTTTTGTGCCCTACCCCGGTTCTGTGCCAGGAAATGCTCACTCTAATTGACTTGTAGTTAAATGCAGCCTTACTCACATTTCCAACTTTTCACATAAATAACCTGAGGGTAGTTCTAAATGAACTAGAAAAGACACACTCCGCCCTAGCAGACAGATGGACAAACTCCCTGTCTGCCAGGGACACGGCTTTAGTAACCCACCAGAAGTGACCTCAGAAAGCAAATGGTCTGGTACATAATTACTGCCAGAAAGAACCACTCAACATTGTCCCTTTAAGAACAAGTCATCTCTAAAGTTCAAATGGCCAAGTTAATTTGCTCATTTTGGGGGGCCCAGGAGCAGCCACCTCACGTGGGAAGGCACAGCAATGGTCATCTGCGCTGCATGCAGCCAGACATACCCAAGAGCATTCAGGAGCCGCTTCTGGGGCTGAAATGGACACCAGAGGGTCTGTGTCCTCCCACCTCTTGTCAGCTGAATGCTGTGGAACTGGGGTCTCAGCTGAGCACTCAGGAGCAAGTGTCTTGGTTTTTTCTGCAGGCAGGTGTGCACTCTGTGGAGTTGGCCCCCCAGGTGGCAGGGCCATGGCACCCCCCATTCGGGACAAGGTTGCACCTTTTACTCGTGTCAACCCTGACAATTGCTGTCCCAAGCAAATGGCTCCCTCTACAGTCAGCAACACAGAAGATAAATTGAAGAAGGATTCCATTGAATCATCTACTCCTTCTGTGAAAGCCGAAAGAGATGTTTCCACAAAACACCTAAGGGCCACCTCTCCCTCCACATCTCTTAGAACCAGAAAGTTCATTACTACAGTAGATATTTGTTATTATGTTTGGCCTCACATTCCTCTTCCTTTGTTAGAAAAATCTTCTACTTTGTGAGATGGAGTCTGGTCCCGCTGAAGAAGATAACAACCTCGCTACCCCCTTTCCCCGCCTCCCTTACTGTAGGCCCATTGCGTCGACAAATGACCAGCCTCTGCCAGTGAGACATATCCTCCCCAGACTGTATCCGAAGCTGGTAATGAGAAGGGTAGAGGTCACATGAAGTCCATCCAGGCGAGAGCCCAGGCGGGAGTAGCGGCCATGGCCAAGGTTCCCAAGGTGGCAATGGTAGTCAGTCTAGCAACGACACCCAATGTCCAGCATTAGTGGCCTTGAGGGCTCCCAAGCTGCCCTGGGAAGTGGCCCACGTGGAGGGAACTGAGGCTCTCCCCCAACTTGCTGCTGTACAAGTGAGTCATTCAGCCTTCAGATGACTGTGGTCCTGATGTCTGACTAGAACCTCATGGGACCCTGAGCCATAACCACCAGTTGCTCCACTTTTAAAATTCATGACCCACAGAAACCATGGAAAACAGTAAATGATTATCATTGCTTTCAGCCAATAAGCGTTGGAGTACTGTTTTTATGCAGCTATAAATAAGCAATATAGGCACCGACTTTTATGGAGGATCAGAAAAAGAAACGAATATATGAAGACTGTTAATGCATTTACCTTAAAACCAGTTCTAAAATCACTGGATTGCTGCACAGTTGTTTAGAAATGCTGTGCTATTAACTTCTTTGAACTTATCAGTAGGAAAAAAAAAAGGTGTCCTTTGGAAATGGATAAATGATCTTAAAATCCATGTGGGAAAATAAATGTCAGAGGATAAGAATCTTTTGAGAAAATAAAAAAATTGGAAGATAATTGTCCTATTAGACATTAACACATCCCACAAAGGCAGTGTAATTAGAACACTCTGGCACCAACAGAAGATTAAGAAGTGAGATCAGTAGACCAAAATAGAATCAGAAACGGACAATATCCAGGAGTTATGATATGGCAAAAGGAGAATTTAAATTAGATAGAAAAGAATAACTCACCTGGCATAAAAACTATGAAAATAAGACAATAATCATAGAAGAAAATTCAGGAGTTCGTATATAAGAGTCTCTTTAAAAGAAATAAACAGGAAAGCTAGAGTCTATAAAAATGAGATAGAAAAGGGAGCAGTGATATCTTTATAATTATTGAACCTTAAATCAAGTGCAAGTGGTAGTCAATATTTCCCTCTACACAAAAGGGTACTGGGTATTAAAGACCCTAGTAAATACCTTTTACAAAGAAAAGGGGACCTTATTTGTTTAAGAGAAATAATAAAAATTAGCTACACAGACAGTTCATGTCTTATGAACAAGTGAGATGACTCAGGCAAATAACACTGAATGGAACCACTCACCACTCAACCACTCAGACAGGAGCAAGGCCTGTCTGCTGCTGCCTGTTCTTGTCTCTGGGTTCTTTCTTACCCTGTCCCTTCTACCCACAGGACCTTCAGCTCCTCATGGGCAAATCTATCCTATGGCAGGAATGATCTCAGCACCTTCTCCTTGAAGCTTCCTTGATGACTTCTATTCCCAACTAAAAGCAATCTCCCCATTTTCTGGATCCTTACTCTTTTGTTGTATAGTTATTTAGTCCCATGTCTTAATACTCCTCCAAAATCACAAGTCTTTAATGGCAAGATGCAGGCCTAAGATATATATTATGGCCTAATACCATTCCTCTACAAAGTACACTGTTGGTAGAGGTCATTGAGAAGATCTGACTGCCAGTTGATCAGGGAGCTGGACCCCAGCAATCAGAAACCCCTCGTCCTTCCCCTGTCATTAGAATGTACACTCCACTTGCATTTCCTGCCCCCCCCCCCCAGAGCCTGCTCTAAGGATATGGCCTTGAGGTAATGATATGGTTTTGAGATGTTTTGGTTGGTTGGTGTATGTGACTAAACCCAGTTAAAGCCTCTACATCAGCAGGTGGTTACAGAGACCTAATCATCTTGCAGCCACCCAAGACAAGCCTCATATGTAAGTTCCCTTGCTTATTAAAGCTGTCACCTACCAGTCTGGAGCAGCCTGCCTCTTTCTTTGGCCTCTCTTTGCCGGCCTAGGTATAGAGCCGGTTTCAGATCATATCAAGGAAGTTCCCAAGGAACTTACAACCCAACCTATATTAACTTGGTGATATCCTAACGTATGAGTGATAAAAGAAGGCATGATTGCTGAGTTTCTTTCTTAGTTAGGCAAACCCAATCACTGGCACTTCTTTTCTAGATAGTAGTGATATAAGGAATGTTTTTTGCTAGGAGTATACTACTAAGAATTAATAATACTACGGTTTTAGGGATTTCTCTATATTACAAAGCCCTTTCTCTGCCCCTGTTCCATCACCACACATTTGCTAAATGACTATGTCTGGCATGGTAGCAGACACATAGTGAGTTCTCTATAAATTGCCACTAATTCTGAATCTGTTACATCCTTTCAAGTTTTAAAGAACTTACAGAAACTATTAAATTTCCCTAATACATCAACAGAAGGTATAATGGCAAACAGATATCGTCCATTGGGTATCTGCATCAATATGATCCAAGTGGTTTGTGGTCCAAAACATCCCTCCTCTCCTCAAATGTAGTGGTTTCAGTATGTCAACAAGGAAAGATAAAATGCTATGTTGATATCCTAATTAGTATGAGAAATTCATTACTTTCAAGGTGCAAAGCCTAATAGTGCAAGGTTAAATGACTGTCAGTAAACCTTACAGTTAACAGCTTAGAGTTTGAAGAGCTTAAGCAAAGGAAGATTCTACAGGATTCAGAAGCCCTGATGCCCCCTCTGGTCTAGAGCAGTCACATTGTTTAGTGGAGAGAGAGAGAGAACGTGAGCAAAGGGAAGGTCAGAGGGAGAAGCAGACTCGCTGCCAAGCAGGGAGCCTGATGCTGGACTTGATCCTGGGACTCCAGGATCATGACCTGAGCCGAAGGCAGTTGCTTAACAAGCTGAGCCACCCATGCACCCGAGGGGTAACAATTTTCAAAAAACCAAACTGATCAGACAACTCAACACACTAAGGGGATCTTAATGGGCAGAGAGGTTTGAAGCATCTGTTATATTCTAATTGCTTCGATGACAACATCCAGTTTGGATCTACAAAATGAGCCTTCTTGTAAGTATAGTTTATCAAGGACTTATATCATTCTGCTGATGACTCCTCTCTCTAGAGGTACAGCCAATTTCATAAACATTCAAAAATGTTAAATTTCATATGTTGCCTTGATTCATAATCTGGTTACTAAGGAAATATGGAGACAGAATTTTCCTTTCTAAGTTCAAAGAAAAGGAAGTGAGAGGTCATTTCTGTCCTTACTGAATAGTGACGGGCCTGAACAGTTACTATAGTAACACCATCTATTGTCTGTGTAATGAGAGCCCATAACCAGTTTCCCATCTCAAGTGACTCCTTTCAAAGCTACCTCCTTATCATTTGTTAAAGGTAATCTTTTCTGACCATGCTTAAAAACCAGTGGTATTAATCCACAGAATAAAATCCAGGCTCCTTAACCTAGCATATAAGATTATCCATGGGTTTGGCCCTACATAGCCAGGTTGGCTGACCCCTTGCTCACACCTTATTCTAGTAATACCAAACTTACTGATAGTTCCATGAATATACCCAGTTGTTTCCTACCTCTGATCTTCCATGCTGCTTGATTCTTTCTGAAGAATACTTCCCCTCCCCACCACCCCTTGGCAACTCTATTCATCTTCCTATTCATTCATCAAATGATTATTGAAAAAAATATTGTGTGCTAGGCTTATATTAGACTCTAAGAATACTACAGTGAATAAGATCTTGTACTGTCCTGGGGTGCCTGGGTGGCTCAGGAAGTTAAGCACCTGGCTCTTGATTTTGGCTCAGGTCATGATCTCAGGGTTCTGGGATCAAGCCCCAAGCTGGGCTCCATGCTCAGCGAGGAGTCTACCTGAGATTCTCTCTCTCCCTCTCCCTCTGCCCCTCCTCCCATTTGTGCTCTCTCTCTCTTGCTCGCTCACTCTAAAACAAATAAGTAAATCTTAAAAAAGAAAAAAGATTTTGTACTGCCCTCACTGACACAAGAAATTACAAACCTCACCCTCGGTAAAGTCCTCCCCAGGCTGTATTCCCATAGTGGACCTTTGTCTTCCACCTTCCTTGTTTACAGTATGTCTTGTCCTCATCATGGTGTCCTATAGCTATCAGCCTCCCTGACTACACTGGGAGCTCATTAAGACAGGGATTTCATTTTCTTCATCCCTCTGTAATATCTGGGTTATTATAAAGGCGAAAGGGAGAAAGGCGGGATACACATTTAAACCATGGAAATTTAATGTTTTAGTGTATTTGCCCTTGGTGAAATGGCCTGCATTCTTGGCCGTCTCCTCCAGGCCCTGATTTCTGGCCTTTCCTGCTCTCTCTTTAATTTCTTCTCTTCCTCCCTCTCTTAATTCCACCTGGGATCACTCAACATCCTGTTCATGACTGGCCTTTTGTCTTATATGCCATGGGGAATTTCAGAGGGGGAGAGTTAGGGCTTTGGAAGTGATGTGTCTCCATTTGGGACAACAGGTTCTCTGTGTGTGAGAGAAGCACCTAGTGGTGCTCTCTGGTATGATGACAAAGTTGTGCCCTGGTTTGTCCAGGATCCTACCTGGTGTCCGAGACCATGTTCCAAATAGGTCTCAACATCTGCAACCTCATCTAGTGCCTTGAGCCCACCAGAACTCTCTAAATATTGATGCAGATGCTGAGGATGAGGCAAAAATCCATACTGCTTCCAGGGATGCCCAGTAACTCCTGTATATAGTGCCAAATAGCCCAGCACACAGACAGCACCACATGAGGAGGAGAAAAATGTAGAAAGGAGCTATCTTCAGTTCAGCTTATAAGCAAATTATAATTTTAAGAACTCAAATTTTTATTTTATACTTCAGCAATATTTTGTTTGGACTATAAATTGGGGTGGGTGCACAGTAAGAATTGCAGGGCTTAAGGACTTTAAAGCTATGGTTCTCAAAATGTGATCTGGGCTTGGAACATCAGCACTGCTTGGGAAATTGTTAGAAATACAAATTGTTGGCCACACACCAGACCTGCATTTTTACAAACCCTGTAAGTGATTCTGATGCATGTTCAAGTGGGAGAACCACTAATCTAAAGACTTTAAAATGGCCCTGATATATAGAGGAAACTAATATACTGAACTTGGAATTCAAAAGGGTCCCTTCAAATTAAGGATCTCTTGAAGTTATACAAATGCTAACTCATTCATTCTTTCTACTCCCTATTGATATAGGCAGGGAAAATATCACTGCCCCACTTTTAAATAGAAATAAAACTAAATCCGGAGTTGGGTTGGGGTCAAACCACTGCACACAATGTTTTCAGGGCTGCAAAGCTCAAATTTGCCTGGTCCAGATAATCAGAAAGGACATTTGCACCTGATGTTTTTTCTCTCTTGTTGAGGTTTGGGAGAAGCTCTTGAAAATATTTGTGGAAGACACTTAACATCTTAACCCGCTCCACAGGCAACTGGACATTTCCAAAATGCATAGGCTGATGCTGTGAGTAAGCCTAATTCAATTCACAGAGGTTTCATTTCTTATATCTGACACATTTTCATTTACATTGTCCCCCAGATCCTGTTAACGTTCTGATATATATTAACACCACAGTGATTACTGTATTGTGAATCTCCCCCCAAAATGTAGTTAGAGTAAAACAGGTCCTAGCTCCCTGAGCAGTCTCATCCCTATAACACTGCATAAGGAGATTTCTTCATGACTTCTAAGTAATGCTAGACGCTTGGAGTTCTGAAAGTAATAATATTCTCATCTGTGATGAGGGTCCCACTATGAGTGCCTCCCCAGACAAGTATTTCAAAAGCATGCCCCCCATCATCTCAAAGTCTGCTAGCCCACCCCTTAGCAGCTCTCCTTTCCTGCACACATCTTAGGCATGTAACTTTCACCTTGTCTGTCTTTGAAATTGCTCACCACACATCCATCTGCTTCCTAGCTTCTCAAATGAGCTACCAGCTCTCACCTGCTCCCACGTCTCTTGTTCCCTCTGTCCTGTAAGTTTATGCCAGCTTTGTTCCCTTTCTGTCACTTGAGGGGAGCCCCAGGCAGAGAAAAAATGCATTTTTTATTCCATGTTTCTATTGCTCATTTTTATAAAAGCATACAGTCTAAAAGGGAATTTAGATATCATCTCTCCAATCCAGTGTTAACTTCTTTTTTTGCAGTGGAATCTATCTTTTTCAAGACACAACCTTATGTATAAGTCTAATTTATAAAACAGATACAAGTGAAACTATTTTGGTTGAAGCTGGTAAAGGAGCAGGGTGTGCATCTCATTTCTCTTAAAAATATTTTAAAATATCTGTTAAGGGCCTCCTCTGCACCAGACACTGTGTCAGACTCTGGAGAAACACAGATGAGCAGTGTAGACCTGGGTTCTGTTCTCTAGCTGCTCAGAGACTTACCTGCTCTTGGAGGTCCCCTAGGAGCCCAGTCTGAAACTTACTGATCTAATCCAAGGTCCAGAGAAGAAAAGTGACTTGGCCAAAGGAAAGACTTCCTGGTCTTCAAATCCATACTTGGATTTGAAGTTAAATGTACCCTCTAAGTGTTACTGATGTGCAGTGGAACAGATTGTAGAGCAATGATCAGGAGAAAAAACCCAGGAGCTGTTTATGACTGAGGCTTCGCGGAGATGTGGAATAAGCTACAGAAAGGGTATAAACTGTGCATAAAGCTCCTAATAAAATATTGGTGAATGTTTGCACACCTGAACACTTCATCTTTATTTCTGCCATTTCCTGTGAGGAGATTGTTTTGGCCATGCAATGAAAAACTTTAAAAACCCACACCGAATTTTAAAGAAAAAAAGTCCCAGCCTGTTTCACCTAGGACCTATAGGTATATCCTCTGTCCTTCTACCCATGGCAGGCAGGTGTGACAATTCATCATCTATTGCTAGAAGTTTCCACAGTTGGGCTTTCCAGATTAAAGAAAAAGAAGGAGAAACTAAGAAATAGGGTTTTATCCTTGAAGCACAGCCATCCAATTTATTGAGACTGACAATGCTAAAGACATTTCAGCTTTGTTTTTCAGACCAAATCGCTTCTAGTAACTGAATGACCTTCCGAGTGATGGTCCTTGCAGCTTGACTGAATGCAATCTCTTTCTACAGGAAGACTGAGTTTTATTATGCACTGCCAGGCCACAGCTTGATCACAATGGACCACTGAATTCCAACTATTTCATCCTTGGAGACTGCCGGTCACTTACAGTAATAAACTTTGAGTTGTCTGGCCCTGGGCCAGACTTCACCTTCTCTTGGCCTCAGTTTCCTCCTATATAAAATGAATAGGTTGGACTAAAATATCTGTAAAATTCCTTCCAAGTGGGGTGCCTGGGTGGCTCAGTTGGTTAAGCACCTGCCTTTGGCTCAGGTCATGATCCCAGGGTCCTGGGACTGAGTCCCGCATAGGGCTCTCTGCTCAGCGTAGAGTCTGCTTCTCCCTTTCCCTCTACTGCTCCCCTTGCTTGTGCTCTGTCAAATAAATGAATAAAATCTGAAAGAAAGAAAAAAAAAAAGATTCCTTCCAAGCGTTCTACTCCTCAGATATTCCATTGGAATCAGCAGGTAGCACTACATTTTGGAATCTGAAGCAACTTACCTAGAGAGGTGCAACCCAGGACATTTTCCAAACACCTGACCAGTGCTTCAATATCACTGTCCTGTCAAAACAAGAGGGATTTACGTCCGTGTATGATAGAAGAATATTTATTGACACAGAAAAATGTTCTTGCCACATTTAGGCAAGACAAAACAAAAAAATGTGGTGACAAAATTATTTGACAGTATGAGCCCATTAAAAATTTTTTTGCAATTGAAGTATAATTAACATACAGTGTTATATTAGTCTCAGGTATACTATATAATGATTCAACACTTCCGTACATTACTCAGTGCTCATTAAGGTAAGTGTAATCTTAATTCCTTTCACCTGTTTCACCCATCCTTCCACCCACCCCACTCTGACAACCACCAGTGTGTTCTCTGTATTTAACAGCAGCTATTTGTCTTTTTTTTGTTTGCTCATTTGTTTCTTAAATTCCACATATGAGTGAAATCATGTGGTATTTGTCTTTTTCTGACTTTGTCTTTTTCTCACTTAGCATAATATCCTCTAAGGCCATCTGTGTTGGTGCAAATGGCAAGATTTCATCCTTTTTGATGCCTGAGTAATATTCTACTATATATAAATTATATATATACCACATCTTCTTTATCCATTCATCTATGGATGGACACTTGGGCTGCTTCCATATCTTGGCTATTGTAAGCAATGCTGCAATAAACATAAGGGTGCATCTATCTTTCCAATTTTTTTGTTGTCTTTGCGTAAATACCCAGTAGTGGAATTACTGAATCTTATGGTAATTCTATTTTTAATTTTTTGAGGCACCTCCATATTGTTTTCCACAGTGGTTGTACCAATTTACATTCCCACCACCAGCACATGAGGATTCCTTTTTCTCCATATCCTCATCAATATCTGCTATTTCTTGTGTTCTTATTTTAGCTGTTCTGACAGGTATAAAGTAATATCTCAATGTGGTTTTGATTTGCATTTCTCTCATGATTAGTGATGTTGAGCATCTTTTCATGTGGGCCGTTGTATGTCTCTTTTGGAAAACAGTCTATTCAGGACCTCTGCCCATTTTTAAATTGGATTGTTTGGGGTTTTTTTGGTGTCGAGTTGTATAATTTCTTTATATATTTTGGATATTAACCCCTTCTCGGGTATATCATTTGCAAAGATCATATCCCATTGAGTAGATTTTTTGTTTTGTTGATGGTTTCTTTCACTGTGCTAAAGTTTTTTTTTTATCTTGGTGTAGTATGATCCAGTTTTTTAAAAGAAAAATATCTGTATCTATATTTATATATACACATATATATATTTCAATATCTCCATCTCTATCAATCTGTAGATCTATTCCTCTATCTCTCTGACAGGAAGAACATACACTGAAAATGTTAACAGTGGTTTTGACTATAAGGTAAGATTATGGATGATATTTATTTTCTCTTTTGTGTACTTGTGTCTTTTCTAAATTTTTTATAATAAATAAATACTACTTACTTAATTTACAAAATAGTAAATGCTACTTGGAATGGGGAAAAGGGTTTTAGTTAATCTATAATCTATTCAATACATCAAAAATCAAGTGAATATTTTTTTCCTAGGGAGTATCTCTACCAATTCTTCTTTGGAAATGTATGGTCTTCAAAGGGTCATAAACCTAAGAATTGCACTTCTTATTTACCTTAGCCCTCAATAAGAGTCAGATACCCTCATGAGAGCTGGGGAAGGGTCCCAGAACTGTATTTGGCAACAAATATTGTCTTTACTACAAAATAAATATCTGTCCTCTATCCAGAAGGCTGGAAATATACACAATAGCATCATAATGATCTGGGAAAATGGAACCATTTAATTATTTTCAGGTTTGTGGTTACATTGAGGGAAATCAATAATTTGTGGCTCACCTGCTCCATTTCAAAACAAGCGACACATTTTATATTGAAGTATTTGTGAACTTTAGAAAAATGCACTGTGGTATAACAGAGTACTCTAAAACATTGCATAAATGTGTTGTTTCAAAATATAATATCTGGTGGGGTTTGAGCAGCTTTTTATGCATGTGATGAAACCCAGCATCATTTCATGTTCTGATGTATAGAAGAGGCAATGATGAAGAAGGTATGTTTGGCCAATGCTGGTCAATGAGGCCAAAGCACCAACTGAAGACCTTGGTGTCCAGCCCAGTAATAGAGAGGCAGGAAGATTCAGAAGAGGAAAAAACAGATCCCTTCCTTCTTCCGCACTCTTGTGGTCTCCAAACTTAACAGGGACAGCCTTGACTCAAAGAGAAACCCAGCAGAGACATCCTCTGTTGGAGGAAAAGCAAAGCACACATTGGCATACACAGGTGATGACACCAATCTCTTGTTCCTCCACTAAATGTGCTGGCCTGGTTCAAGTGGCTTGACTTCCCAGGTCTAAGGTTCTGCATCTGTGAAACTAGGGGGTTGAATCAGATGATACTTAAGCGGCTTTTCAACCTAAAACCTGGTTCTTCCACAAAGAGTTAGATGGACAGTAAGTGTGTGGATTGTTTTCCAATATGGCTACAACAATCCTTCCTATTCCTTTGTTCCTATGCCATTCCTCACATCAAAAGTTAGATTCTCTTTCCCCATGCCTTAACCTGGCCTTGTGACTTGCTCTGGGCCTCAGAATGTGGCAAAAGTAATGCTCTGTGACTTTTACTACTAGGCCTTAAAAGGTCATGTAGCTTCCACTTTTATTATCTTGGAAGCCAAAAACCATGTAAAGAAGTTCGGGCTCTCCTACTGGAGAGATACCATGGTGAGAAGCCCTGCAGCATGAGAGGCCATGTGGAAGGAGACAGAGGCCCCCAGTCACAGCCAGCATCAATTGTCAGACATATACATGAGGCCATTTTGGACCCCTAAGCCGAGTTCCCAACTAAATGCAGCCACATGAGTGACTTTAAACAATATCACACGGAACAGAAGAACTGTCTAGTGAGTCCAGGCAATCTACCTAGAGAATCATGAGAGACAATAAATCACTGTTTTAAACCATTAAATTTTGAAGCATTTTGTTACACAGTAAGATAGCTAATAACTGAGACAATAAACTGAGATCGCTTACCAAGTATTTCACATTTTTAAAAAAATTTTTTGAAGATTTTATTTATTTATTTGACAGAGATCACAAGTAGGCAGAGATGCAGGCAGAGAGAGAGGAGGAAGCAGACTCCCTGATGAGCAGAGAGCCCGATGTGGGGCTTGATCCCAGGACCCTGAGATCATGACCCGAGCTAAAGGCAGTGGTTTAACCCACTGAGCCACCCAGGCGCCCGAAGTATTTCACATTTTTTTTTTTAAAGATTTTATTTATTTGACAGACAGAGATCACAAGCAGGCAGAGGCAGGCAGAGAGAGAGGAGGAAGCAGGCTCCCTGCCAAGCAGAGAGCCCGATGCGGGGCTTGATCCCAGGACCCTGGGATCATGACCTGAGCCGAAGGCAGAGGCTTTAACCCGCTGAGCCACCCAGGCGCCCCAGTATTTCACATTTTTATGTCTCCAGCACCCAGCATGGCCCCAGGAGCATGAGGAATGCTAAACGCTCACCTGTGCAGGTCTCTTCCAGCCTCAATGATTTCCAAGGAAGTAAAACAGAAGAATGGCATTGACTGTTTAGATCATAGTCTAACCCTAGTTGGACAGCAAGGTTCTCCCCACTCAAAGTACATCCTTACTGGGAAAGAAGAGGAAAAAGCATACTACTTCTTCTTAACTCTGTGGCCTCAGTCAAGTTGGTTAACCTCTTCAAATGTCATTTTCCTTCATTGCAAAAGGAGAATAATGTCTTCTATCTCACACAGGGCTCTTACGAAAAACAAATGAAATAATAAAAAGCCTTTAGTAGAGGCTTGTTGGAAATACCAAATGGGTGGAAGAAGAGAGTTGGATAGAACAGGATGGGATGGGAAAAGAACAAGAGATATAAAAGGTTAAAAAGTCCCAATCACTGCGCCTGCCACAGGACATGGAGATTTGCAGTAAGTATCTGAGTTGAGTCAAAGCAACAGAAACAACAAGCACCAGAGTCAGCCTGTAGGAAGCATCTGGGTGGCTGGGACATATCAGTTATATCCTCCTAACATAGAGGACAGGGAATCCTGTAGAAGGGTGTGGGAAGGGCAGAAATAATTCTAATAAAATTGAATGAATAAATGAATGAATGAATGAGTGAATGAAAACTAACTTGTACTGGAGTCTTAATATGTGCCATTGTTCCACCAGCCTACATGTGTTAATTCATTTAAACTCAACTAAGTGGTGCTATTTTTCTCCCCATTTAACAGTTGAGAAAACCGAGGCACAGACAGGCTCCATATTGTGAGTAGGTTCATGTAAGTAAGAGGTGGAACAGGTGGTGTTCTCCAGAGCCTGAATTCTTCTTAGTCACTACAGTACACATACATATACATGTACATATACAGTACACATACATAGAGTAGAAGGCAGGGCTCCAAACCCAAGCAGAGCTTCACAATATTACTGGAGGAACCAGGGTGCAAGCTCATGAAAAAAAACTCAAAAATAATTCTTTGCTGAGATATATATGCAATATAATGCAGCCTGGGGACAAATGCAGCTACAGATGGGCTGGGTGCGGAGGGGTGGGCTCTTCACCAATGGCTTCTAACTCCAGGTTCTAAGAGAACTGTAAGCAAAGCATCAGTTCTCTGTCTAAATTCGGCCTCAAAAAGAGTAAACAAACACAGTCATGGGCCATGACCTCTGCCAATTTCCTTTCTTGCCCTGAAGACTAGGTCAGGAGAGGTCATGGACAATGACTGAGCTCAACGTACATTCCCAACAAAGGACAAGTCACTTTCTGCCTCTAAGATGCAGATTAATTAGGGAATTAAGACCAAAACTGCAATTGTACCCACTGAACACTTTTTAAAAAATTTTGAAATAACATCAGACTTACAGGAAAATCTGTATCCACAAATCTGATCCTGTGGATTACAAAATGCATTCCCTCTTTCTGCTGTAATTCATCACTGCATTTGTTTTGTAGCTATGCATATTCTGCTCACCTTGTTTGATTTCACTGTAAGTTTCAAGGAAGATATTTACAAGGAAAAGCTTCAGGGATGATAGTTTCTTAGCAACTTCTATTCTTCCTTTTAAATAGTTTTTTTTTTTCATGTACTTAATTTCCCACGTTTCAGATTTAATATCTGTTATTTCCTAATATACTGCTACCAGAACATTAGAATTTGCCTGCTTGTTTGTGGTGGGTATTAGTAAGTTCTGGTTAAATTACAATTTAAAGGTTTTTAAAAGCACTTTGACCATATGTATGTTTACATTTAGTAACAAATCATTTAAAAACCATTCACAAGTTTTGGGGGGTTTTTTAGTTTTGTTTTTTCATTTTTGCTGACTGTAATTCAAAATAAAAGCTTTTTGTTCTGGTATTTAACCCTTTTTTACAAGCAGCTGAAGACACCATATTTAACTTTATATCTCAGTGATAGGAAAATAGCTGCATTGGTCTTGCATAAGACATTAATTCTCATATTTCATATAAGGAGTATTAGTACAGTCCCTTTTCATTATGTTTGAGTTAAATTTGCTCTAAGGGAAAACTACAATTCTTAAGCATCCCCATTATTAAACTTGAAGATTCTTTAACAGATCACAGCAAAGTTCATTATAAAACTGTTATGGTGTCTTCAAAGACTATAAAATCTGAGACACTGAGAGAGAATTGGTCCATTTGTATTCTGTATTTCCATTATTTGCCAAAAGGAATGGGGTTATGATTACATTTGTTTCCTCTCTACTTCCTATGTATCTACATCCCCATGTTTAACTGACATACTAGGGGCTTGGTTGTGTACTGTCTTTTTTTTTTTTTTTTTTTGGTAAATACAGACTTTTTTTTTTTTTCCTACGTTAACAGGACAATTTGGTGATAACATTTCTTTTTTCTTTTCAGTGTAACAGTATTCATTGTTTTTGCACCACACCCAGTGCTCCATGCAATACGTGCCCTCCCCAATACCCACCACCTGGTTCCCCCAACCTCCCACCCCCCGCCCCTTCAAAACCCTCAGGTTGTTTTTCAGAGTCCATAGTCTCTCATGGTTCTCCTCCCCTTCCAATTTCCCTCAAGTCCCTTCTCCTCTCCATCTCCCCATGTCCTCCATGTTATTTGTTATGCTCCACAAATAAGTGAAACCATATGATAATTGGCTCTCTCTGCTTGACTTATTTCACTCAGCATAATCTCTTCCAGTCCTGTCCATGTTGCTACAAAAGTTGGGTATTCGTCCTTTCTGATGGAGGCATAATACTCCATAGTGTATATGGACCACATCTTCCTTATCCATTCGTCCATTGAAGGGCATCTTGGTTCTTTCCACAGTTTGGCGACCGTGGCCATTGCTGCTATAAACATTGGGGTACAGATGGCCCTTCTTTTCACTACATCTGTATCTTTGGGGTAAATACCCAGTAATGCAATTGCAGGGTCATAGGGAAGCTCTATAATGTCTTATTAAAGAAGATATTAAAGAAAACTAAAAAAAAAAAAAGTTGCAAAAGCAGTACAAAATTCCCATATACCCTTTACCTTGACGTTGGTGCACCATGTTCACATGCTCATTCCCCCATCTATCTATACACACCAAGGTTTGTATAGATATTTTGGGCCAGATAATTCCGTGAGTATGTTACAGGATGCTTAGTAGCATACTTAGCTTCAACTCACTAGATGCCAATAAAATATTCAAATCACCCATCCCTCAATCCTGGGATGTGGAAACCAAAAAAGTTACAAGGCACTGCCAAACGTCTCCTGAGGGGCAAAATTTCCCCTGATTGAGACCAGGTGATCTACATATATAGCTCTATCTTCCCATACATATTTTTTCCCCCCTGGTTAAATCTGAACAACTTGGTGATCAAGATAAATTACATTAATAGATTAATAAGCTACAGAATTAAATAAGATGCCAACTATACTTTTTAACATTTAAATGAAACTTTCTGTATTTTGAAAAAGAGACAACTCATTACAAAGATCAGCTTCTTCTTTTTTTTTTTACATTAAATAATTTAGGAAAGGAGTTAGAGAACTGTCTTACTGCATTGTAATTAATTTAGCAATAAACTCATTCCTTGTGTTGCAGAAATTATCATTTAATTGAACATAAAAGACCCCAGTAGAAATATATCCACCCCCAGGAGAAAGGAAGAAAATGGAAATGAATACCAACGTCTTCTTAAAAGATGATTTCCACTATTCTTTGCCATGTTTGCACTTTAGCAAGAAGTTCAGTCATGGAAACACCTTGCAGGAGCATATTATGGCTGGTATAATGCGGGGATTATGCTGTTGCCTGGAACCTGTGCATTTCCTCACTGTTTCACAATTTAAATTGATCTCTGCCAGAGCTAAGTGGCCTAAAAGAGCAACCACCTCCAGACAGAAGCCAAATTACAGTGCCACCAGCCTGCACTCATTTCAGCCAAGTGCCAGGGAGCCGAATTTCAAATGCTGTGCAAATGATATAATGGTTCTTTTGCTGATGAATGTAGACACTTTTCAGGACTCCTTCCCCCATAACCACCAACTCCTCCCTAATAGGAATAGGTCCCTGAGGCATGAAGAACATCAGATAAGACTCAGTTCTGAAAAACTGTCCCACAGATTCAAGTTCAGTCAAACACCCAGATTTTTTCCAGAAGTAGATGCAGTAATTTGGCCAGTATATTAAAAATTGCTCCAAAGGGGGCAAAGGCAGCTGTTCTGAAAAGGTCAGTGGGATCTGTAATGTACGTGAGACCTACCAACACCTGCCCAGAGGCCACAAAGAAAGCCATGATATCTGGGGCAATATCTCCTTTGAAACAATGTTTATACAGAGATATTAAAAATAATACATCCTCTAATAATTCATATTTTTTTTATTCTGGAAAATAATAGAAAATTATCAAAAGAAAATAAATATCACCAAAGTAACCCATCACTGTTGATGCAACTTTCACCAATATATGTGCACATATCTAGTCAGTCTTTTCTACCTAGATCTATATTTCAGATATTTGAAATTATACTGTAGATGTATGGTATACATGGAACACACAGACAACCATGCATTTTTGTTTGGACGTTCATCCCATGCTATTAAGAATTCTCCAGAAACATAATTTGAATAGCAGTACAAACTTGTGCTGTATAGCCATATCACATTTCTTTATCCCGTGCCCCCATCAACGGACATCTTGTTGCCTCCACTTTTTTCGTTTCAAGTACTACTGCAGTGATTATCATAGGACATAAATCTTGGCCCCATGTATAACATTATTTTTTAGGTTAGTGGAATTGTAGAGCCAAAGAATGTGAACTTTTAGAAACTGTCCTCTTTTCTCTGTTCTCGCTCTTTACTTCATGCTCCCACCCATCCCAAGGAGTGCATTTTCTCGACAAGGAGCTCCTTCCTACTTTGTTTCATCCTCCTCTCATGGAAATTTGCTTTCGGTAAGGTAGATTCATGAAAGCCCAGGACAACTGATAAGGCTCATGTGTTATCTCAGGATATTTGTGTTTCTATAAGGGATACAACCTCATATCAGAGGAATGAATTTCTAATAGCAAATTTTAGGCAGCTGAAAGCAGGCATGTCAAAGGAGAAAATCAAGTGGTATCATTACAGGGCTGTAAAAATCATACTGCACAGATTCTCACTTATTCATCAGCAAGTTCTGTCTGACTAAATAATCCAGAATATCTCCTCCTCTTAGAGCTAGCCATGGTGAAAGATTTAGTTCACACAAACAGGTGTCACTCCATTACCCAGTTTATTCCATTCAGAAAACATTTACGGAATACTGGTTATGTGCCAAATGTGTACGAAGATGAAGGAGACAGATGTAGCTTTCGCTCACTATTGGGGGACAGATGATCCATTTCCATAGATGGGAGAGAAGAGAGGGCATGAACAGAGGCTGGGAGGGATGATCTTGTGTCCCAGGGTATCCCAGACCATCCTCTTCCAGCAGTCAATTCCATTATTTCCCCTGCAATACACAGTCTCTACCATCAGGTGGCTGGTGGTGGGATCACAGAAGCTAAACTGGAAACCAGTACAAAGGCCCTTCTTTTCTATTAAAAGAGAAAGAGCCACACATTAAAAATAATCAAATAAAAATCCAACAGCTACCGTAGCTCGAGCCACCATCAGCTCTTGCCTGGACCACGAAACAACCTCCTTACTTCTCTCTGCTGTGGCATCGCTTTAATCCATTTCCCTCACAAGAGCCATTACTTTGTTGCTGTGCGTGAAATACAATCCAGAGCCCTGTATAGGGAAGGAAATCCCGTCATGGCTTGCCACGCCCCGTATGATCCAGCTCCTCTCCATCTTTCCAACCTCGCCTCCTCCTGCCTTCTCTCCTGTTGACTCTGCTCCAGCCACACTGCTCTCTTTTTTCAAAGGCACCAGGATCTTTTGCACCTTGGGGCCCTTCTCATTGGCTAAAAATGCTCTGGCTTCACATATTTAAGTGACCATCTTTCTCCTCCTTCAAATCTCAATGTTCTGTCTAAATTACGTTTCTACCACCGCTTTAGTCAACTTTCTCACAGTGCTCTGTTTCTTTTGATTCACTTATCCAAAGACAAAATTAAATGTTTTGTTCGTTATTGTGAGTTCCGTGAGTGCAGGACCGTGCCTGCTGAGTAATTATTAGCTCGGAGCTGGGCACATGGGAAACAATCAATAAACAGAAAAGTCACACCAAGACAACGAACAGAATATTCTTGTTTCTACCTTACCATGCAGGTTTTACGTAAATTCAGAGTTCCCAGTCCTGTGCCAACTTGAATGCATTTAAACTTTGAATGCATTTCCCCCATTCAATTCTTTCAGCGGCTTTTATTTGCTGAGCTTCCTTCTGAGGCACCTGACGGTGCACCTTCTGCTTCCATCTGTCACTTTCTTTCTTGGCTCTCAGATGTTCTCTCATAAGGTTATTCTCTGACTCCTTCTGAGCTGACCCCAGGGACAGATAGACCTCACAGGCTACTACCCCCAACTGGAACTTCCTTCGGTGAAATCCCTCTCCTGAGCCTTCTGGGAAACTTCCTTCCCAATGTCCCAAAATGATGAATGTGTTTTCAAAGATGAGCCCACTGTGGGTTGAAGCCTTGCACCAAGTTCTCCTTCCCTGTGACCACCACAGGGTACACACTGCTAGGCACTGTGGGACACACAACTACTGAGGGATAAAAGCCTCACATGGAGGATGTGAGTGTCAGGTGTAGAATTTCTCAGCCCAAATTTAGCTTTCTGCTCATTAGTTTCTCAGGCTTTCCTTGCTTCATGGTTGGTCCTTCCTGGGGCTGGTTCACGAATCTTCCTACTTCCACATTCTAGCAGGCCCCATGTTATTTGTCCTACAGATCCTACGACCTATAAGGAATTGGATCCTTTACTCTCTGGGTCACAGATTTATCTACCTTGGCTTCGACGAAACTATAACATTTTTGGAATCAGTAACTCACATTTGGTGATAGCAGATCTGTATCAAATCCTGTGTTAATTTGAATATTAAAATTCAGTGTGCTTCGATGAATTTCTCAGTCTCCCTTTTTTTAATGGAAGTGTAGTTGACATACAATATTTTATTAGTTTCAGGTGTACAACATAGTGATTCAACATTTATATACATTACAAAGTGATCACCACAGTAAACTAGTTACCGCCTCACTCTCCTTTTAATTGCTGACCTGTGGAGAAAAGCCTAAAAGGAGCAATGGAAACAGTTAACAGGAAACTTTTGCATGGCGCAATTTCTACCTCACACCTGTGAGAGGGAGGCTTTCCAACCTTATTTCTTATTCCTAGGAAGTGGAGCTCTTGACCTGTTTCCAGGCACAGATCAGTTTGGAGGTGATGTGTAGATACACAGTCTTCTTACCCAGTGATTCTTAAATTTCACTGTGTGTAGGCCTCATCCAGGGATCTGGCTAAGAATGCAGAATCTGATTCAGCTGGTCTGGAGTAGGGCTGAGATTCTGCATTTTAACAAGCTCTCAACAGCGACTGACGTTACTGGCCCGTGGACCACAGATTCAAGGGCAAACTTTAGCCAACATGAATGATTGGTGATAGTCTACTTTAATGAGCTTGCCATGAGGATTGTTCTAGAAACATTCTGTTTGCCTTAGAGAATTCTCACTTATTCAATTAGTAAGAATGTTACTTTAAGCTGAGAAGAATTTCCTCAAGCACCTATTTTGCTAACTCAAGACTTTTCAACTTCAGTACTAGTGATGTGTTAGGCTAGGTAATTCTTTGGGTGGGGGGCTGTCATGTGCACTGTAGGATGTTTAGCAGTATCCCTGGCTTCTACCCACTACAGTACCCTCCCTCGTCCAAGCTGTGACAATTAAACATGTCATCAGACATTTCCAAATACGCTTTGGAAGGTAATACCCCCACTGTGCTGACATGGAATCACTTGGCATCATGATATTTGTTACACTGTATTATAGATATGAGTTTATAACTTTTAATTACAATGTAGATATATTTCACAACTCTGACATCATCTTCATGTAAAAATCAAGATGATTTTCAAGAAGCACTATTTAAGTATTAAGACTAAGACATCTGTCCTTCCCTGCATGGCTTCCAGAACAAGATGCCTTTTCTTCGCTCAGCTTTACATTTAGAATAGTGAGATGTGTATGTCCAAACATATGTGGGGGGGGCTATAACTATAGAACTTACATTAAAACCAAGGATATATGAAACAATAGCAAAATCTCCCCTTTACTCTTGTTTTCATTCAAGAAATATGTGAAAAACTTTGGTGTGTGTAGTACTAGATATGTTCATGATGAATTAGAGAGTGACAAAACTCAAAAGAATCACATTTATCATTGAAGTCTTCTGTGTCAGATACTTTAATATTTTGAACCTTGCATACACTAGAAATCAAAAGTTCAATTAAATGGCAGCTTTGAGTTAACACTTTTTTAATGTTCTAAAGCCTTTTTATGGGCCATTAGAAAACAAAACAAAAAACCAACCACCTAAAATTGCCAACCACTTCTGTTGTTTTCGTAGTCAACTTACTATTGGTATAATTAGAGAATTCTGACTCCTGAAAAACATAAAAATCTCCCAACCATGAAGAATTCAGTGGTGTACACATTAATAAAAGAAAGGATAAGAACCATATAATTCCATTAATAGATGCAGAAAAAGCATTTGACAAAATATAGCACGCATTCTTAATAAAAACCCTCAACAAAGCAGGGATAGATGGAATATACCCAAACATCATAAAGGCCATATACAAAAGAATCACAGCTAATATCATCTTCAGTGAAGAAAACTGGGAGCCTTTCCCTTATAGTCAGGAATAAGACAAGGATGTCCACTCTCACCGATACTATTTAACATAGTACTAGAATTCTGTCTTAGGCTCAGCAGTCAGACAACAAGAAAAAATAAAAAGCATCCAAATCAGCAAGGAAGAAGCCAAACTGTCACTATTTGCCGATGACATGATACTTTATGTAGAAAATCCAACAGACTCCACCAAAAAATTGCTAGAACTCATACATGGATCCAGTAAAGTTGGAGGATATGAAATCAATGTCCAGGAATCTGTTGCATTTCTATACACCAATAACAAAGTGGCAGAAAAAGAAATCAAGGAATTAATCCCATTTGCAATTGCACCAAAACCAATGAGATACCTAGAAATAAACTTAACTAAAGAGGTAAAAGAACTGTACCCTGAAAACTATAGAACACTTACGAAAGAAGCTGAAGAGAACACCAAAAAAAATGGAAAAGCATTCCATGCTCATGGATTGGAAGAAAAAACATTGTTAAAATGTCCATACTACCCAAAGCAATCTATGCATTTAATGCAATCCCTATCAAAATACCACCAGCAGTTTTCACAGAGCTAGAATGAACAATCCTAAAATTTTATGGAAACACAGAAGACCCCAAATAGCCAAAGAAATCCTGAAAAAGAAAAACAAAATGGGAGGCATCATGATTCTGGATTTCTATATTTCTATATAAGGTATGGTACTGGCACAAAAACAAACACATAGGTCAATGGAACAGAATAGGGAACCCAGAAACGGACCCTCAACTATATGGTCAATTAATCTTCAACAGACCAGGAAAGAATATCCAATGGAAAAACTCTCTTCAACAAATGGTGTTGGGAAAACTGGACAGCAACATGCAGAAGAATAAACTGGACCATTTTCTTACACCACACACAAAAATAAACTCAAAATGGATGAAAGACTTAAATGTGAGACAAAATCCTAGAGAACGCAGGTAGAAACTTCCTTGACCTCAGCCATAGCAACTTCTTGCTAGACAGATCACCAGAGGCAAGGAAATAAAAGAAAAAATGAACTATTGGGACTTCATCAAGATAAAAAAATTCTGCACAAAAATTGTGAAGGAAACAATCAACAAAATTAAAAGTCAACCTACGGAATAGGAGAAGATATTTGCAAATGACATACCTGAGAAAGGGTTGGTCTCCAAAATCTATAAAGAACTTATCAAACTCAACACCCCCAAAAAACAAATAATCCAGTTAAGAAATGGGCAGAAGACATGAATAGACACTTTCCCAATGAAGACATCCAGATGGCTGACAGACACATGAAAAGATACTCAACATCACTCATCATCAGGGAAATACAGGTTAAAAGGGAAATACAAGTTAAAACCACAATAAGATACCACCTCACATCTGTCACAATGGCTAAAATCAACAACACAAGAAACAAAGGTGTTGGTGAGGATGTGGAGAAGGGGAACCCTCTTGTACTGTTGGTGGGAACGCACTCTGGAACACAGCATGGAGGCTCCTCAAAAAGTTAAAAATAGAACTAACTTAGGGGCGCCTGGGTCGCTCAGTGGGTTAAGCCTCTGCCTTTGGCTCAGATCATGATCTCAGGGTCCTGGGATCGAGCCCCGCATTGGGCTCTCTGCTCAGCAAGGAGCCTGCTTCCCCATCTCTTTCTGCCTGCTGTTCTGTCTACTTGTGATCTCTCTCTGTCAAATAAATAAATAAAATCTTAAAAAAAAAAAAGAACTACCTTATGACCCAGCAATTGCACTACTAGCTATATATCCAAAAGACACAAAAACACAGATTGGAAGAGGTACATGCACCCCAATGTTTATAGAAGCATTATCAACAATAGCCACACTATGGAGAGAGCCAAAATGTCTACTGACTGATGAATAGATAAAGAAGATGTGGTATATATACACAATGGGATATTATCCAATCATCAAAAAGTATGAAATCTTGACATTTGCTATGATGTGGATGGAGCTAGAGTGTATTATGCTAAGAGAAATGAGAAAGACAAATACCATATGATCTCACTCTTATGTGAAATTTAAGAAAGAAAACAAATGAACTCATGGAAAGGCGGAAAAAGAGAGAGAAAGAGGGAAACCATAAGGGACTTTTAATGATAAAGAACAAACTGAGAGTTGAGGGAGGGAGGTAGAGGATGGGCTAGATGGGTGAGGAGTATGCAGGAGGGCTCTTGTGATGAGCACTGAGTATTGTGTGTAAGTGATGAATCACTGAATTCTACTCCTGAAACCAATATTGCACTGTATGCTAACTAACTAAAATTTAACTTAGAGAGAGAGAGAGAGAGAGAAGGAAAGACAGAATACAGTGGTGTAGAATAAGCAGTTTCCAATACAGGAAGAAGAATTTCTAGGAGCGTTATTTTGTTGGGATCTAATACTCTGGTAGACTCCAAGGACCAAATTCTCAATAACGTCTGAACATGGATACTCAATAACAGACCAGGTTTATACCAAACCAGAACTACACAGCATTGTACATTTTCATTGTTAGTTCTTAGAGGCAAGCCCCAAATACTGTCATTTGTGCATATCACAAGCACTGGCTTGTTTCTTAGAATTCAAATTTTTATATGAAAGTGGACAAGAAGCTGTCTTGAAAATATAATCCAATAACTAAACAACTATATTTCTATGCCAATATTCCTGTTAGAAAATGTATCTTAATTTAGCATCTATATCACCTAGGAAAGTTTCAGCTACAAGTAACCAAAAATCTCAACCACCTTAAACAAAGAACCCCAATATGCTCCTTTCCATGCACTCTCAGACCCCTTCTTCCCCAAGAAAGTATATCCTCACACTTTTTGGCCAGAATTGATTGCATATGCATTTTAAACCAGGCCCTGGTAAGCGGAGTGTGATGGCCAGACTGGCTGGAACGAATAGGATTTAGGATGTATTTAAATCATGAAGGGAGGCTGGCCACTGGCCTAAAACTGAGGCTCTGGCAGAATGGACCAAAGGAGAAGGGCACAGCCTAGTGGTTAAGAGCAAGGGCTCTGGAATAAGCCCACCTGTTTAAATCTGGCCTTGCCATTTGCCTGTCATGTATCTTGAGCAATTACTTAAACTATTCACATCTTCATTTTCCCATCTGTTAAATGGGTTGTTAGGAGGAATAAAAGTTAGCATCCATAAGTACATAGCTCCATGCCTGGCACATTTTAACTGTAACACGTGTTTGTTAAACAGAGGCTCAAAAATGTTTGTTTGGTACACAACCAATATGCTCAGTATCTTGGACTGAACCCAGCTTAACTTTCTGCTCAAATTTTTGGAATGGATAATGCAATTGAAGAAACCTCTTTCTGAAGCAGCTGTTTCTGAAGCTGTTGCTGACAGTTACTTATTCCCCTGAAGGAACAAAGCAATGAGAACCTACTCATAGAGAAGCCTAGTCACATGAGGCTTGTTGTCCAAAGTCTAAGGATGCTTGACCTTTATCTGGATGAAGAAGAGATTGTAGAGGAAGGAGCCAAAGAGGGGCAAGGGGGAGGTGTAAAGACACTGTCTGTCACTCCACGGATCTCCCTACCCCACCCACCCCAGTAAAATGTAACCAGTTCATAATATTGTGCTCTTCTTGGAATTAATTGTGAATGAATGAATGGATAAATGAATGAATAAATGAATAAACGAACGAGTGAATGAATGAACAAACAAATGGAAGAATGGCAACTAGCTACCAGAAGACCTTATTTTGGGATGAGGGCTCAGTTTGGGAACCAATAGCCCTTAGCAATTGTACATCTACCTTTAGACATTCTCAAGAACCTCCCAGAGGGTTGTTCTTCTGCTTCATGTCCCTACACCTTGGGCCGGTAAAAACCCAACCATCTGTCTTCATCTAGCACCCTCAGCACTCTCCTGGCAGGTGGGTGATGCTGACTCCCAAAGGCACACCACAGAAGGCTGGACAGTTAGCAACCCAGATATAAACAGTTGCACAGCTATGAAGTGTTTAAGTTTCCTGGGGCTGAAGGCCACTCAGGATGAGTGGGAATGGGTACCTATGTGGTGTGCTGCCAGGCCCGACACCATTTCTGTGGAACAAACCCAAACAAAGATCTATAAATGTATACATGGAGTGGACATAACCACCCAGTAGAGCTCCAGCCAGAGGGGAGCTCAGCTAAGCTTCATCTCACTCAGACCCTTGGGCACATCCTTCCAATCAAGGGTCCCTATGTCAGTGGGTGTGAGGGTGTGAAGGGGCTGATTTCTTTTACCTTTTGGTCACCTGTCTTGACAGAGTCGTCCCGCAGGACGAGACCAAACCATACAGAACCCTTCTCCCCACTCAAGCTTAGTCATTCTGGACTCACCTTTTTTTTCCCTAAGACACCTTACCTGAGTGTACCCAGGACCTCCTTGAAGCATGACTCCTGAAGTCATGCACGGGCTACAAGGATCCAAAGACACAGCCTTGATACAGGCTGACTTACACGTGTCACAATATATGTATGGATATCGCAATTCTGGTGTTGTTTTTTGGGTAGTTTTTCTTGTCTTGATGACATCGTTGATGATGTATTATTTTTATTGAGGTAAAATTTGCATGCAGTGAAATGCCCAGATCTCCTACATACAATATCCATATAGCCACCAAGTCCCTGAAATTTCCCTCAGGCCCCCTCTCAGCCAATCGCCACTTTTCACTGCCACTGTTGTTCTGATTTCTACTGCCGTAGATTCATTTTAAGACTTGATTTCAGTTGCCCTTCACTGGATTGGCCTTGCGCTTAAAATAAAACCCACTCTCCTTACAAGACCTTGTTGATGTAGCTGCTGCTGGCCTGACCTCTCCAACAGCATCAGTCTTCTTGCTTACTATGCAATTTCTCAAACTTGTCAAGCCCTCTCATGACCTGGGCCTTCCTACACACACTAACCCCCTCTGAAACACTCCTTTCTCAACTCTGTTTTCTTACAGCAGGGAGTGCTTTTTCCATCCCTCAGGTCACAGCTGAGAACCCCTCTGCTAGAAACTTCCTGAACCCCTCTCAGGAGGTGTCTCCACCCCTCCCCAAAATGCCCATTTCTTCTATCACTTCAACTTCTTCCTTTCCTCTTTGCTCTAGCTGTCTGTGTCCTGGCTTATTGGCAACCTGTACCACTAGTTTGTCCACTGTAGGCATTCATTCATCTTTTTACTCCCCAATATTTGCTCAATGTCTGCTCTGTGCTGAACACTGTTCAAGGTGCTGGGGATACAGCAGTGATACAAACAGAATCTTTGAGCAGCTGTCTTACATTCTAGAAGGGGGAGAGAGACTATAAATGAGTAAGCAAATAAACAGTGGTAGGTCAGATGGTGTCAAGATCTATGGAGGACAGGTGCACCTGGGTGGCTCAATGGGTTAAAGCCTCTGCCTTCGGCTCAGGTCATGATCCCGGGGTCCTGGGATCGAGCCCCACATCAGGCTGTCTGCTCAGCAGGGAGCCTGCTTCCTCCTCTCTCCCTGCCTGCTTCTCTGCCTACTAGTGAACTCTGTCAAATAAATAAATAAAATCTTAAAAAAAAAAAAAGATCTATGGAGGATAATACAGCAGGGAAAGGACACAAGGACTTCTCACACCAGCAAGTGCTAAATTCTCTAGGTAGTCTGAGTCCTCCCCAAGATGATGGCATATAAGCACAAACTGGAAGGTAGAGAGGGAGCAAAATAATTTGTGTATCTGGAGGGGAGTGCGTTCCAGGCTTCCAATGGCAGAAACATGCCTGATGTGTTCCAGAAACAGCAAAAAGGCTAATGTGACTAGAGTGGGGTAGGCATGGGTGATTCTCGCAGTGATGGAAGGGAGGGGATCTTCCATGGGTGATGAGGGGATGCTGCAAGGCCATTTTGAACAGACTTGTGCCCTTCCGTTTGAGTGAGGTATGGGAGGGAGGGTTACCAGGAGGCCAGTTAGAAGCTACTGCAGTCATACACTGGGGAGGTGATGGTGGCTCCGGCAGTAGGAGTAGAGGTGCTAAATAATGATCATCTTCTAAACATCGAGTCAATAGGTTTTGCTTATGCATTGGAAGTGGAATGTGAGTGAAAGGACATGCAAGAGTCAAGCTTGACTCAGAAGGAGCTGACTGGGACTGGGGCTGGGGTGTATTCCTTCAGTTTTGGACATGCTTAGTTCAGGATATCTATTAGAAGTCCACATGACATCTATCCCCACTCCTGGACAGATGGGGGATGTGAATCTGGAGACAGAAGTACAGCATGGAAGACACACATTTGAGAGCTGACAGTCTATGGATACTCCATAAATACAGGACACTAGGTGAGATGTCCATGAAGGTGGCATTGTGTCTGCTTTTCACTGTCTTCCACCCACTGCCTAGAACCCTCATCTGTGTGATGTATGAACGTATGACCCAAGCAACAACCCACCCACGTTCTTTCCCACAACCCACCCATGTTCTTTTACTAAGCTACTGTCCACTCTTCAAACTCTATCCGCTGCATCCTGCAAAATGTCACTAAGTTACAGAAACCAAACACCAAGGTGACCTTATCCATTTTCTACACACTCAGATAGACCTTTCACATCTCACTTCGATCTCATTAGAAGGCAAACCCTTGTTTATTTGCATTCATAATTCCTGGGATGACAGAGGGTGCCATTCAGTGCAAAGCCACAGGACAGAGTGGATGGCACCTTCACAGAAACTGCCCTGAAATCAGGAAGCTGACATCTTCACTCCTAGCTCACCACCAACGGTCGCCTCTGTCAAAGCAAAAAAGTTCTCAGAGCTTGTGTCATGATGGGAACACGGAGCCACATCTGCCAAACTCAAACTGGAGGCAAGCCCCCAGGCTCCCATAACTCCAAACATCTCTGTCACTGAATTCGGAATCACTGAAACGTGACTGTCAATGTGTCCACATTTCACTGCTAATGCCTTGTTTACTCTGCATTATTAAAACCTTCTCACTGAAGCTGTCTCCTATTAGTGCCCAGGTTCACAGCACATCGGTATCTGCAGGGTTGCTTCTGGGGTTCAAAGACATTCATAGGTATCTGATCCAGAACTCTTTAGACATTTTGGATCACAGTTTAGAAATGTAAAGGATGGAGAGAAGGGAAAAGAAAGCAGGGCTGCTCGGAGTGGCATCACAATGCCCACCCAGCAACTTGTGCAATGAAGTTTTCAGGAGCTGGGGAGGCTGTGATCCATTTCTTGAGTTGCAGCAGTGTGCCGGGAGCCTGCCCCCAAGCCACCCCTCCCTCCCAAAAACTCACTTGCTCCTGATGAACTATTTATCTCTTCTCACGCCACATGCCCAGTAGTCTAGGGAGGAAAGTCCTGCCATTTAAGGAACGTTGATCGGTTCATGTTCCAAAAGGTAGCCCTTATGATACACACTTCTTTATGGCACGTTATTATTTTTGACTCCAGTTCTAGCTTTACTCCTACATGAATCCCACAGAGTACGTGGGAAACTTGGTCCTGTGTTTTCAACACGATTTTAAATCCTCCGGTCACGTTCTCACACATTTTGGAGCTGCCCCTTAGGTCCCGAGCGTCTTCTTTTCCCCTCCTTTACGAAACTTCCACATTCACTTCTGCACTCACCCCACATGTCTCCTCATTGACAAGGAGAATTTGCTGGTTTGAATTCCAGCTCTGTCGATGGACTGGGTGACCTAGGTCAAGTCAGTTATTCTTTCTTTCTGTGTCGCACTTTCCTCTTTGTAAAGTGGGACAGAAGATGTTAGCTCCGGAAAGTGCCTGTGAGTATAAAATGGGACAAGGCACGTAAAGGACTTAGCATGGCACCTGTTGGGCTGCAAAGCTGGCCCTGTCTTATTAAGAATGATTGTTGCTTCCTCTGGTATGATGTGGTCCTATGTGGGTCATGTAGAAAGGACAGTACCTCCAACAATGTCCCAGATGTGTCACACTCCTTTCTTCCTAGACCAGACACCATGAAATGGTATTCACTCTGTCTTTCCAGATGAATAAGATATTCAGAAAATAAAATTAAATTTCTCTGTGTAAATGAATCACAGAAGAGTGGGATGGGCCCTTTGTTTGCAAGGGCCATGTGGGAGGATCCTCCTATTCTTTGTAGACTCATTTATGCCCTGTATGGTCCAGGTAGCTCAGCTCAGCTGATAGCTGTGGACACATGACTTGGGTGCTGGCAGAAGGGGAAGGGGGCTTGTTGGAGAAGTCCAAAGGTGCCATTCCAACTAGGCTTACCCGCTTTGCAAAACCAGCATACACCACTCCACCACGCTCACCCCCAACCCCAAAAGTAGCACAGAAGGGCCCAGCATGGGCTGTTTGCTGTCCCTTTCCTTCCCCAGTTGCTGTGGACCTCTGCTTAGCCACCAACATGCGGGTGATGGAGGCTAGGGGAGGCTCCCACCCTCCACACTGAAAGGAGCACACAGATTCTGTACATTCCCATTCAGTTTTGCTTTGTCTTTTTCTACCCTATCATCTTCCTTCTTTTCCTCCATTCTTTGGGATTGGGGCAAAAAGTGTAGGTGCAATCTTCAATACAACGGTGGGTCCAACTGAAAAGATTTAGGGGCTAAAACCTCCTACAAAGCCCACAGTGCTATATCCCAACAGCAAGGTTTGCTGGTCCCTGTCTGGCCCGCAGTGAGCTATGCTTTAGTCTGGACAAGAAATAGTAGAGAAGGAAGGCAGAATAACCATGCTGGAAATGAGGGCTGGAATAGGGCCGGCAGTGGAAACTGTCCCATCAAAGTGACTCCTTTCAGCAACACACACTGGGTCTACAGAAGGCCTGTTACCGGGGCGCCTGGGTGGCTCAGTGGGTTAAAGCCTCTGCCTTTGGCTCAGGTCATGATCCCAGGGTCCTGGGATTGAGCCCCACGTCAGGCTCTTTGCTCAGCAGGGAACGTACTTCCTCCTCTCTCTCTGCCTGCTTCTCTGCCTACTTGTGATCTCTGTCTGTCAAATAAATAAATAAAATCTTAAAAAAAAGAAGAAGAAGGCCTGTTACCTGGAAGGCGTGACACATGAAACCGCTGGGTTCCTCTAACGCCTCAGCAAGATGGGCTGCTTTACAGCCTGGGACATGGGCGGCGGGGGGTGGGGGTGATGCTGATGGAGAGATGTTAAATAGTGGGGCTGACTGCTTCTTAGAACTGATGACCTCTGAGGCCAATTCCAGACAAAAACTGTTTCCTCCCATGCATGACGTCATATCAGTTAGGTCAGATCATGCAAAATCCCGGTTAAATCAGCCCTACAGTTTGGACTCAAGAGTTTTGGCATCTTCTATTAAATAAAACAAACAAAAAGATGGGAGGAGGAGAGAATTCTATATCCTGTAACAGATGTGAGAGACAGGCTCTTTTCTGTTTTAATTTCCATAACTCGGCACTGTTCCTAGAGCGAGTGTAAATTTTGCTTCGTGCACAGCTCAGTAATTCTGTTCAGGAGAACAGGGCCAGACAATGTGGTGGCCCTCAGCTATCCCCTCACACCTACTGTGTTTACCCAGTCCTCACAGGAGGGATTATAATTGCCATAATTAAATAGTTGCCCTGGAAGACTGTGTAAAGGAGTGGCTAAGACACATGTCAGATCTGCAGCTCTCCTACTTGCTTAGCTCTGTGCTACTTGGTGGCTGCATTCCCCTCACGGAGCCTCAGTTTCTTCTTGTGCAAACTGAGGCTATCACAACAGATTCATCTTTCAGGGGACCTGAGTTTTAAAGTCAGTGCTTAATACAGTAACCAATTATAGACTAATTATGCTGTTTATTTTTAAGCATTAAACGGAAGAGCTGACTAGCACTGACGAACTGCATTGTATGAAGAACACATAGTTTTAACTACTCTAAGTCTAGGGCAAGAATTCAAAGCACCAAGAGGTTCTCAACCTGAGAGACGCATGGACCCTGAGAGGCAGTGGGGGACTCTGGATTTATAGCCCTCAGCCCTTTCTCCATCTGGGGCGCCCACTTTTTGTTTCAAATGTCAGGCACAACTGGACGGAAATCACTAACCCAAGCTTTCTTCCTTTCTCTTGCCTACCCACCTCGTTCCTCACTCTCACCTTCTCCCTTGTTGGAATTCCCGCCAGTTCAATTCCAGATTGATGCAGTCCAACTAGAATACACACGTTAAAGGGCGAACTTGCAAGAATGAAATAAAATATCCATGTGTCCATAGCCGAGGTGCACCCCTTCCATTTCTCTTCCAGAGCCGTCCTGCTGCCAGCCTTGCTGTGAAGCCAGCTAGCCGCCCGCAGCTGCTGCTCCAGGATCGGCTCCTCCCGGCAGCTCGCAGACAGTTCAAGCATTAGGAAACCAGAGCCAGGCCATTCCCGCCCAGTCTGGCCTCCTCTGATGGGCAGGGCAGTCTTTGTCTGGGGCTCTCTTATGGGCACCGTGAAGACCTTTCCAGAACTGCCCTGCATGTTGAAGGTGTCATGAAGTCCTGCCTTCCCTTCCATCCTTACCCACTAAGGTGCAGACTAGCATCGTGGTTTGAAGCTTTCCCCAATTCTGTCTTGTCACCTGCTTCCCAGAGGACCTGGGCTGACACGACATATAAAGTACAGGGCATAGAATAAAGGTTCAGGAGATGTTAGATGTTACTGTAATAACAATGAGGATTTGATTAAACTAATGACTCCACTACCAGAAGACACTCAGAGGCACATATTCTCATGATGACCTGATCCGAGAGTCCTCAGTAGACTCCTGGGCCTCACCTAGCCTATATCAATTTCTCTGCCCCGTGGCACCATTCCAAGGAGATCATTGCGCTTTTCCTAATGCTTTGCCGTGCAGAGGGAATTTGAAAGTCACTAGAGGATTTGGTGAAAGCTTCAGAATTAGCTGGAAAAATGGGCCTCCACAGCCCTTTGTCTTGGCAAGAACAAACATCATGGTCCTAAGAGTCTTCTTAAAACAAGTATTGCTGAAAGCCACATTCATTAAACAGAGCCTTTCCTGAGGGAGTTCTGTGTGAAATCACTATGGTCTACCTAGCGTGTGTATTCCTGGTGCACACAGGACATTGATTAGTCTTGCAGAGGGAAATGGTGGTCAAGGCAGCGAGGGAAAACAGAAGGGTCTCTGAATATACCCCATCAATCTGCGGCCCTAAAGCATATCCATTAGAGCAAAAACACTTGTCAGTGACAGGTCCCACAAATACTGTTGAAACCCCTCTTATGATGACAGCTATAAACTCCATTCTCCTGAGATCTAAGAGGCTGGTTCCAATTCAGTGACCACAGCCTTCACAGAGTAGCTATCAACAATATGATAATGGCTTGTGATAAAGGTGCTGTTGATGTTCAGCTTAACGCAGCAGAGAGGGAAGGAACGATCAGCAGCAATTAGGTGCTTAATAAAAACCACTTTGGAGATGCTGCTGCTGAAAAGATTGTCACAGGTGGCACAAGGGACTCAGCAATCAATCCCAATGAAGCCCATGGCTGTTTTTCTTTTTGAAAGCTTCCATCAAATACAAACTATGTGACTTTTGCTCTACCTGAAGGAGTAAGAATCAACTTGATCTGACTACTCACATAAAAGCCATGGGTACAAGGATCACCGAAGACCTTGGACGCACTTGGGTCAAGGGTGAGACTAGGGAGAGGGAAGAGCAAATCCCAGTGATGGCTGCAGGTTTCACCCAATTCACAAAGCCAACAGTGATCGGGTCTCAGCATAGTGTTCTATAACTACAATTTGAGTGTCGCTAGTTAAATAACCCAGAAAGGGAAGAGCAGACACCCATCACAACCGCACACTTTGGGGTGGAGAAAATTATATCAGATTACAGGAAAAACAAATTGGACTATAGTTACCTATCTTTCCACAGATTATTCAACGAGATTTCCACTCCTATTTCTATTATATAAGATTACTCTAGCCTGATACACATTTTGTACCAGAAAGAACACTGGCTGGTGAGCATGACAGACCCAGGTCCATTCGTGGTTCTGAGCGCCTTCCCTAGTTGTGTGGTCACAGGCAACCTACTTCTCTCAGTGACTCAGTTTCCTCATCTGGAAAACAGAAATAAGAATAACTACCCAACAGAGTTTTGTGAGACAAAATACCCATGTGGGTGTGAGAGGCCTCAGCACCCTGTCCCAATAGATTTAAAATCAACTCACAAAGCCTACCCTGTATCCATTTCTCTGCCCCTGTGGCACCGTTCCAAAAAGATCACTCTTTTTCTAACACTTCCCTGAGCAGAGAAAATTTCAGTTATCATATCACATGTGACAGATGCACGGCCCAGAGAGCAAAACTGCTGTCCTATATTTATCACTGGCCCTAAGAAATAAAAAGGAGGGATTTTTTTTTTAATACCACAGTTGTGAAATCTCACACTAACATTAAAGAGTTTGGGAAGTATCATAAAAAATCCACGAGATGGAGTGCCTGGGTGGTTCAGTGAGTGGGGCATCCAACTCTTGGTTTTGGCTCAGGTCATGATCTCAGGGTCATGGGATCAAGCCCTGTGTTGGGCTCCATGCTCAGCAAGGAGTCTTCTTGAGAGTCTCTCCCTCTCTCTCTGCCCCACCCCCAGCTCATGCACTTGCTCTCTCTAAAATAAATAAATAAATCTTTTTTAAAACCCCACAGGATTATGCTAAATAAAATAGATCAATCAGAGAAAGACAATTATCATATGCTCTCTATGGTATGAGGTATTTGAGAGGTATGACAGGGAGTTGTGGGGGGGAGAGAGGGAAAAAAATGAAACAAGATGGCATCGGGAGGGAGACAAACCATAAGAGACTCTTAATCTCAGGAAACAAACTGAGGGTTGCTGGGAGGTGGGGGGTGGGGATAGAGTGGCTGGGTTATGGACACTGGGGAGGGTATGTGCTTTCGTGAGCACTCTGAGTTGTGTAAGACTGATGATTCACAGACCTGTATCCCCAAAGCAAATAATACATTATATGTTAACCAAAAAAACCCTACAAGATGGCTGGGTAACATCATCATCATCATAATTAATACCCCATTAATTAATTATTAAATTCTAGATACTATTTTAAGTATCTTACATTGATGACTTCATTTTAATCCCCAGACTACTCTGTGAGGTAGGGGTCATTATTGTCCCATTTTACAGATTAGAAAACTGAGGCACAGTGAAATTTAGTAACTTGCACAAGGTCACACAACCTGCAAGTAACAAAGGCTAGTCTTGTATACAGGCATTTTGATTTCCAGCCCTGTGTTCCTATAAGTATGCCAAAGACGGGACTTCCAGAGTGGCTAGCAAAGTTCTATTTCCTGACCTGAGCGGTGTTTGCTGTATATTTTATTCATGTGTATTTTCTAAATCAGTTTTAATCTATTAAAAATAAAAAGTAATAGCACTAGTAGCTAAAATTTTGTCACTTGGTGCTTTGGGCAAAAATGGATGTGTTTTGTAACCATAGGCACAGAAAGATGGTTCTGCAATATTGTAATATTTGTCTCCTGGGGCACCTGGCTGGCTCAGCCAGAAGAGCATGGTGTGACTCTTGATCCTGGGGTCGTTAGTTCAAGCCCCATGTTGGGTGTAGAAATTATTTAAATAAATAAAAAAGATTTGTCTCACATGTTTAGGACCGTGGCACAGAAGGAAACGGGAATTGTATTTTAAACGTGTGGAAGGAGGTGCTGTTGTTCACCAGAGTCCATTGGAAAATGGGGAAATGATAGAAGGAAAGCATTTTTATTTTGGCATGCTGAATCACTGCCTTGACTGTATTTCTCTCAACACTCACCTACTTCTCTCTTCACGTATTTGTCTCCTAAATTCTCTTTCTCCTCTTTCTCTCATCCTTTTCTCTTCTTAGCCTCATATCCATATCCTTCTAGTTCCCCTTTCCTTGTCTCTTTCTCCTTTCTTATATAGAACCTGAGAACATTTCTTATTGGTTTTATTTATTGAATATTACAATATTTATTGAATATTACATTCCTTAAAAATTATTGTATACAAACTTCAATTAATCCTCCTGAATTAAGTTTCCATTGATACAGGTACCCCTTGATTGACTTCTATTTTCCTAGCTTAATGATTCCCAGTAACAAAACTTCTGTGCCTTAAGAAATTTTAGGACTGGGGGCGCCTGAGTGGCTCAGTAGGTTAAAGCCTCTGCCTTTGGCTCGGGTCATGATCCCAGGGTCCTAGGATTGAGCCCCGCATCCGGCTCTCTGCTCAGCAGGGAGCCTGCTTCCTCCTCTCTCTCTGCCTGCCTCTCTGCCTACTCTCTCTCTGTCAAATAAATAAAAAATCTTAAAAAAAAAAAAGAAATTTTAAGACTAGAAAGCTTACCATGTTATGGTCTAAGAGGAAAATGAAGTTTATGAGCATAAGTTGCCCAAAGTAATCTGCTTACGTCTTACATACCTCTTGCTTTTTTTCTTTCCTATAGACACCTGGCAGAGAAATCACATGCTGGGACTGTTTCTTAGCCTATAACCCAGATAGGGCTTAATCTTGCTATTGTTAAAGAGATCTATCTAAAGAGAACACTGTGTGTAAGGATGGGCCCACAAAGGCTGGGTGTGGCCAGAAAGATCATGCCCTAAGCCCAGGATCTCTGGGCCTCATTCTCAGAACTAATTTGTGCACTAGGACATGACTCAAAAATCTGATTACCACGCAGAAAAGTGTATTTTTAAAAATCTCCGTCTCTGTGCTAAAGAGACACTTGCATTCTTTATTTAACAGCTGTATACAGGGTGCTCATCAGTGCAGCGTGTAACATCTTTCCACTGAAATAGGTACTGGGTGCCCCAGCCCTTCCCTCACCAACATGGTCCACACCAGAATCTCAGAACTCCATGCAGTCCTAGCTGCCCCTGGACCCATCACATTGGGCCTTTATAACAAACCCTAGTCCCCCCAACCCCCAAAAATGCAAACAAACAAACAAATAGAGAAAAACAAACAAACAACAACAACAAAAAAACCCCAAAACACGCTAGCCCCCTACCCCCACTTCAAGTTCTAAGATTTCCTTGACTCTCTTTGAGAAGTCACAACCTAGTCAGGACCTCAGACAGCTCCACATCTCTGTTGGGGAGCGGCCTATACCTGTTGGAATGTTCTGTAAGCAGGCTGGGGTCCCTCATCCTTGACCTCTTCCTCTGGTGCTGAGAACACTGTTTCTTCTTCTTCCTCCTCACTTTCTTCAGAACAGGAATCAAAGACATCAGCATAATACTCTTCAGCCACAAGCGGGTCTTCAGGGATCTCTGAAATAAAGAATAAACAACAATCAGGCCCTATAAGTCATTAAATTATAATGAGTCTAGGATCTCCCATATCTTCCCAGAGATATATGTTATGTTTGCATTGACAAAGCTTTCATAGAGTGTAGAGCTGAATATTAGCTTCCTGAAAGTATCTGGTTGACTTTAATAAAACTCAGCAAAATTAAACCAGTAGAGGAAAGGGGGGGTGATTCATTTATATTTTGAAGGTGGAAGAATAAAACCATGACATGAGAAGAAATGATCTCCTTTAAAGTCTTTACATTCAGAGGCATGAATCCTTATGACAACTGAGGGGATTTAGGAGCAAACACTGGATGAGAGGCCTCGGCTGCAGGACCCTATTACACACCCACATTAAACTTCTGCAGAGGCTGTTAGAGCGGAACTTGGTCAGCACTCTTCCCTGTTGTTTCTTTTTTAAAGAAAATATTAGTTATGAGACCAGGCAAGATGGATAGGATATACAGCAATGGCATTTAGGCAAGCCGAGGAAAACATTATGGGATTTTTCCCAACAGGCTATGAAGGCTTTTGACATGGAGTCAGCTGGGACCCTGCTTACTCACCTCTATACATGACATTTATTTTTTTTAAGATTTTTATTTTATTTATTTGTGTGAGAGAGCGTGCACACGCACAAGCAGGGGGAGCTGCAGGCAAAAGGATAAGCAGTCTCCCCACTGAGCAAGGAGCCCAATACAGGACTCAATCCCAGGACTCTGGGATCATGACCTGAGCTGAAGGCAGATGCTTAACTGACTGAGCCAACCAGGCATCCCTATTTTTTTTAAAAAAGGAAAGACCACCCACTTAAGTTGATGCCAAGATGTGGCTACCTAAGTTATTTTATGCAATGTTATTACTAACTAAAAATGTAATTTTTACTTATAATGGTTTTCAACCAAGAAAGGCCAAGAATGGGTCACACACACAAAAAAACCATAGCGATATCAACTCCAATTTACTAAGGAAGGCCTAGAAATAGGGAAATACTTTTGGGGAGAGGAGTGAATTACAGTGACAGCCCACACATTAAAACCATGGGCATTTTCGGCTTTGCACCAGACTCTGATTTATAAATAAAAATAACTCTTCTAAATTATAACAAACAGCACTGTATTTCATCCCACTGTTGCTACTCTGTGTTTACTGGGGGAAAATATGGAATTAGGGGTCAGAGAATCAGGTTTGAATCTAAGCTCTACCACCTCTTATGTAAAAAGTGAGGCAAGGGACTCGAGCTTCCTGAGCCAATTTCTCCAGTAAAACTGGCATAAGGGAAACCTAGCAGGGTAGCTATGAAGATTCAGTAATAGGACTCTTATGAAAGCATTGTCTATAGGGAAACTTTATAAAATGTTCACTCAATTTCCACATCTGAAAAAAGGGACTTTTTGTTAACTGATTCCAGAATCCTCTGGAAGTAAGATACTTAGTGGACTACTTTAAACTCTTTGCTATCTATGGTTTCCCATAAGACACAAGAGGCAGTGTCATGGCATCAAAATCAGTCAGCTCAAAAGACAAAAATAACATATACTCAAAACTGCCTTCGCCAGCTTCTTAGGAAGGAGCATATTGGGCATTTTGGTAACTCCAACACAGCCTGTTTCCCTTCAGATCACATGTTTGCAGTTGAACCGCAGATGAAGTAGATTATTTGTATATAGGGGCCACATTTTGTAAAAATCTTTATTCAAGATTGATTAATGGAATGGAATGGTGGACAGAACAATGTGACTCCCTGTGTCTCTTCGCCCTGCTCCCCAGCATCTCTCTTTTTCACAGATTGGTCCATTCTTTCCCCCTTTTCCCACTCCCTCCTATTTCCTCTTCCTCTCCCGAAGGCTGTCTATCTGTCTGACAGCTACTCATTCATTTACTTATTCCTTATATTCTCCCTTTTCCCCTCTATTCCTCCTCCCCTCCTCCTTTAGGCCAGAATATTTGCTTTCAAATTTGACTGTGACACAAGAGGAAATATCATTTACATTGTTGCCCAGCACACAGAAATGTGCTTATATTTGTGTACAGATATAAATATATTTATAGTTGAAATGAAAGTTTCATGCATCAAGATTTACCCATACTAAATATGACACATTCTAGTCTTTCACATTCTATTCAATTTTTTACAATGCTAGTTGCAACTTGTTAAAGTGATTTCTCAACACACAATTTGAAAAACACTGGTTGAGAACGCTGGCTTTGGAATCCAAAAGACCTACATTTAAATCGAGGCTCTAATATCAGCTCTGTGACAGGCATTATTTAAACTTCCTGTATTTCAGTATTCTCACCTGTAAAATGGACATGACTGTAACCATCTCTGAGGATTGTTGTGAACATTAAATAGTATGATGGATGCAAAGCACTGTGTACATGGTAGGCACCAAATAGATGTCAGTTACTAACATGTAACATAAAACCCTGTAAACGTTTTGCCTGTAATGCACAACACCAGGAAGAAATATAAATATTAGACAAGTTTAATTTTATATATACACACACATGCACAAAATAGAATTACTTCTCAAAATCCATACCGTACCCATTACAAATGGGCAGTAAGGCAGCAGGCCAAACCATACAGACAAACCCTTCTCTTGATAAATACCAAACCCCACCTCCCATAACATGGCTCTTATGCAGTCTTAGCCTCAGAGGAAATATTCCCTCTCTTACCAGGGATCCCCTCCCAGGAAGGAGAGGAAGGAAAGAAATGCTCAGTAGAATACACCATCCTGGGACTTATGCCTGAGTCAGGAAACTGACTGGGATGAAGCCAACTCCAATATTTCTTAAACAAGCACCACCATCTTGGTGCATCTCAAAAATTTCATTTTCAAAAGGAAAAGTCAAAAGAAATATAAGTCTGCTCAAACTGTGTGTGTCAAGCTATGTGTTTTTCAAACGCGGGCCCAGTTTGAAGCCTTGTTAGGCTAAGGCTCATTTCTCCTGTCATTGAGGGAAAATGGTCTGTGATAAATAGCTTTAATTTCCTCACACCCTGAAGTCAGCCTCATAACAGATGTGCTGGAGTGGCATTCCAGATCTCTACTAGGCTGGGTGGGCAGCGGCAGCGTGTTTATGAAGGAATCCTCTCATGGCTACCTGAGCTTGGGCATAGTTGTTGCAGTTCCATGATGGAGAAAAAGACAAGCAATCACCCCGTGCCACGAAAAGGATGCTGTTTGCCAGACCCTTCGATTAAGACCTTAACACGGACACCTGGGTGTCAGTTGAGCCACCAACTCCTGGTTTCGGCTCAGTTCATGATCTCAGGGTCAGGGTCATGAGATCAGGCTCCAAGTCTGGCTCCGAACTCAGCATGGAGTCTGCTTATTCCCTCCCTGCCCCTCAGTCCCCACCCCCACCCAGTGTTCTCCCTTAAATAAATAAACAAACACATAAATAAATAAATAAATAAATAAATAAATAAATAAATAAAATCATTAAAACTAAAAAAGACCTTAGGGGCACCTGGGTGGTCAGCTGTTAAGCGTCTGTCTGGCTCAAGTCATGATCTCATGGTCCTAGGGTCGAACCCTACAAGAGGATCCCTGGTGGGCAGAGGGCCTGCTTACCCCTCTCCCACTGCCTCTGTTTGTGTTCCCTCTCTCACTATCTCTCTGTCAGATAAATAAATAAAATCTTAAAAAGAAAAACAAATAAATACAAAATACAAAATAAAAAGACCCTAATGTATACCTTCCTCTAAGACTTCAGTGAGCATCAGTAGCCCCCTCGGGAATTGTTATAACACAGATCACTAGGCCCTGCTCAGATGCTGATTCAGTAGGTCTGGAGGGAGGCCCGAGAATGTGCATTTCAAAGTTGTCAGGGGATGCTGGTGCTGCTGGTCTGGGGCCACAACATCCAAACCACTGCTCTAGGATGTGACCAGTTAAAATAAAAGTACTATCATATATAATTACATAGACGCACTATAATAAAATACATAAGGCTATAATACCTGTACATCTTCCAACCTTACATACTACAGACCCTAAAAAATGAAGAAATAAACTTTACTTTAGAAGAGTTCAAACCTTTGTGTCATGAGTTTCTTAACTACTCACGATTTCTGTGAAGTTTTAGAACACTATCCCCATTTTACTGATGGGGAAGAACAAAGCTGTCCAAAGTTACAACACTTCCACAGTTTGCAAAAGCACATTCATATCCATTATTACATTTAATCAGTGCAATGGTTATTCAAGGTAGACCAGGAAAACAATTTTATCTTATTTTTCAGACTGTGAAACTGAGGTACAGACAGGCTAATAATCAACTGAAAGTCACACAGCTGTATTCAGGGTGGACACTAGATTGGAACACAAATAACCTGAATCCAATCTTTTTCCCATTGAATGGCGCTATTTCATGGGTAGCTAGGAATTTTCCTGTTTGCTAGTAAAACCATGTCATGAATTAAAGTCATGATCGTCTTCCCCCACCACTCTGAAAGATGTTGGACAGCAAGAGATAGACTTTTGACTTCTGAGATGGGAAAACTGAAGCTTAGTCATCCTGATGAACTGCCTGGAAGGAGCTGGGAATAGTGAATGCCAGGGCCCCTCCCTTAGACTCAGCCCAACTGTCACTACCCTTGACCTCAGATGTGCTCGAACTGCAGCGTACATCGGGATCCCCTGGAGGCCTGTTCAAGAAGATTCCTGGCCCCATGCCCAGTGTTTCAGATGCAGTAGTCTTGGGAGGAGGGAGGGGGCAGGCTATGCAGCAAGATGTTGCTGCCAAGTCTGGCAACACACTTCGAGAACTACCGCTCTACCTCTTAGGACCTTCAAGGAGAAAGTGACATACAAGTGCAACTGTTTAGTGAGACATTCCCCCATACTTCATCAATTATTGCACCAGCTCTTCAAACTTCTAAAATGATCGGGAAAATGCACCAAAGAATTAAAAAAAAAAAAAAGAGAGGGAATAAAACGAGAACTTTGCATAAAGTCAAAACCAAGTTTCCTCTAAAGGAACTTGGTTATGTGGCAGGAATACCTGAGCCTGTGCACCTGCCACCACCCTGAATGATTCTAACCATTCAGTACACCATGAGCAGGTACATGCCATGAGCTTAGCACAATGGTTTCTACAGGGTGGTCCCAGAAGAGCAGTAAGAACATCACTTGCGGTCTTACTAGAAAAGCAAATTCTCAGGCATCCCAGACTACCTGAATCAGAAACTGGGGTGAGGGTCCAGCAATCTGCATTTTAGCAAGCCCTCCAGGGGGATCCTAGAAGTTTACGAACCACAGACTTAGCACAATGCCTAGCACTTACTGTCTGCTCAGAGAAAAATAGCTTCTACTGATACCCCCCATTGATAAGCTCTTAGGAGGCAGGAGCCAAGCCTATCCTGTTCCCTGTGGCTTCTCCAACCCGTAGCTCAAAGCAGACACTCCAAACTTTTTGCCAAATAAATGAATGCCTACATTTCTAAAAGATAAGGACTTTCGAACTACCACATAGTATTTCATGTAAAGAATTTCCTAATCTTTGGGGGAGGGCCAGGAGAAGGCAGGAAGGGAATATGAAGATTTTTTTCCCCTGAGACCCCTCTTTCTCTCCTCTCTCTCGCAGACTTGGAACTTTTATCTCAGAAGGAATCATAATTTGCAACAGTAAAAAATGTCTTCTTCATACCAACATCTGCAGCTGTCTCTGAGTCTAGACTACGCAATGTGTGACGGCAGTCACTGGTAGACTGTGCTCTCCTCCAGGTGCTCAGACTCTGCTTCAGCTGCAAACCACTCTCCGCACATCTAATAATAGTGTCAGAACGGATCGGTGACCAAGTGACTTGTGATTTGGGAAATCCAACAGATGCACTCACACTTTTCTGCCCCTTCTCCTAGGAAGCCAGCAATATCCACAGGACACTTTTTAAAATGGTTCTCACTGTGCCACCATCTGGGGGAAAGCATTTCCTCATAAAGAGCATGCTCTCGCCTTCCGCTGTGGCGGGGCCGGCTGGGACTGAGTAGGGTACCTCGGGCCAGGCAGCTGCCCAGGGATGCCCTTCTTTATTTTTCCTTTCTTTTTTAGTTTTCTGAAGTGGGCAATGGATTTATTATGAGCCAGAAAATACTGAACAAAAGCTATAATATGAAGAAACTGATCTATTGTTAGATCTTGATGTGGCCTCCAAAGACCATCTTCTTCCATTATAAATTGGGGGCAGCGGTGCTCAGAATGACAATAGTTATTATTACACTGACAAGGCAGTCCTCAGAATTTCTTATTTTCCTGAAAATGGCACTTGTGGGTGTGAAAAAGATTGCCTTAATCCATTTTTTAATGAAAACATTTTAAATAAAGACATCACCTCATATGTAGGAGAAACCTGTGATTAACATGCTACATCATTCCCCAGACTACTGGGTGAGACAATGTCTGGAGAAGGCACTCAGAGGCAGACACTGTCAATACTGAGCTGCCTCAGTTTCCCCAGGGAGTGCTGTCTTGTGTAAGTTGGGGACAGTTGGGATAAAAAACACAGAAACTGAAGCCCAAGTTAACTGGTGATGTCTGCTGCTTCTGAGGAAGGCTGCCTCCCACCAGGAGCGGGAATAAGGAGTAGAGATTAGAAGACAAGCTATAGGGTCAGTCTGAGGTTCAAATCTGGCCCTTGTTGTGTATGGGCTGTGTGACCCTGGGCAGCCTCTGTCACGTCTCAGGTCGCTTTTCTAACTCTAAGTGGGCATAGTGAATACTACTGGTGTGCCACTGAAACCTCCTAACTAGACACATTTTGGCACACTCACACTCCAGCTGCCATGAGTGTTGGTTGCTGTGTTTGTCAGCTCAGGCCGCCACAGCAAAATGCCACACTCTGCGAGGCTTAAACAACAAAAATGCATTTTCTCATAGTTCTGGAAGCTAGAAGTCCGAGGTCAAGGTGTCAGCAGTTCTGATTTCTCCTGGGCGGCTGACCCTCTGCACACTGGTGCTCCAGGTGTTTGTCAGTGTCCTAATCTCCTCTTCTTACAGAAGGACCAGTCGGATAGGATTGGGGCTCATCCTAACAGCCTCATTTTATGTTAATCACCTCCTTAAAGGCCCTATCTCCAAATGTAGTCACATTATAAGGTACTGGGGGTTAGGGTTCAATATGTGAATTTTAGGGGAACAAAATTCAGCCCATAACAATGGCTAAGAGGGCATAAATGTTCCCTTCTCCAGACAAGTGCTCTCAGATCAAAGAGTTTCCTTAGCAAAGAGGTTATGCATTCCCTCCATTGCGGAGAGCAGCCCTGGCCAGTGACTGGGTGACTTACAGTGGAGCCAGCCCCCTGGTATCACTCCTGCTCCAAGTGGGATCAGGCTCCTTCCACTGCTGCCCTGTCTAGACATACACCCCTCCCCCAGCCCAAGAGTGCTCACTCAGTAAAACACATGCACCAGAATAACCATCTCAGGTTCTGCATCTAAGGAGCCCAACTGAAGACTTGGGGATATTATAATAATAATATGTGAACTCATGAGTATAGCATACAATTTTACAAAAGGTAAGTGCTACTATTCAATTATGTAAACACCTCTTAAAGGAAAACAGAGGCCAGCAAGGTCAAATTCTTTTATATTATACATTTAATCCTCAAGACTTTCTAGAAAACAATAGAGCCCATACCTATGGACACTGCTAAAGTGAGTCATTTGTCAGATATCCATTATATCTCAGACACCTCAATTTTTTATCTCTTGAGGTTTAATCTCCTTGCCCTGCTAAAAGTTTTCTTAAAATGCTCTATCTAGCATGGTGTCCAGAGCATAGTAAGTGCTTAATAAATGACTGTAAGTATTCCCTTCGGAGGTAGAAAATGTTAGTTTTTTTCATAGCTCTCATACCAAACGTAAGTACCTATCATTCCAATTTTAGCAATATGCTGCTGAAGTAAGCACCCAATTTTAAGTATCTAGAAAAATACCTGACATGAGTGCAGGGGAAGAAAAGATGATCCCTTCTGCCAGAGACAAGAGGAGGGCTTTGGCCGTACTCCAGAGAAGAGGTAGGGGAGGAGTGGGAGGGGTCAGAGCTGACAAGCTGCTAGAAAATCACATGCTCTTTGAGATGCTACACTCTTCAGGCACTTAGCATAGTTGGTGGAGAGGCTGGGTTTGCTGTCTGAACCAGTAAGTGCCAGAGGAGGCCCCCAGCCTCAGTACCTGAGACACAGGCAGAGAGAGCCTGCACGGCAATCATGAAGAGAGATCTAGACAAGCTTCGGTTGAGCCAAGCTTCCTGTCATCTTGGGACAGGGCGTCCAAAGCAATGTCTGGGTTGTATCATTTTGGTTTGTAAAAGAATTTATACATAAAGGGCCAACAGCAGAGTTGGAGCAAACTCCCTTGTCTTTCAGGGAGCCAGCTGGACCCCACCAAGGAGAACTATCATTGTGGAGACCCCAGGCTTCCATTCTCCTGCAAGCTAATAAAGGTACTCAGTTTGTCACGCCTGGACATACCTTCCCTTGCACTGAAGATAAGGACTGACTCAGAAATTTTGCTGTTTTGGAAAAGGCACTGTATCAACTTCTAAACTTCAACATACACTGGGTTTTATTTTTCCTTTTCAATTTTTAAAAGCCGTCTCTCCCCCCACTGTGATCATGAGATGGTTTTTCATGGTTATGCAGTGAGTCATCAGCTGGGCCTAGTTCTCGGGGTGTCCTAGTTCCCACCAACAGCTATTAAGATTGCTCGTGGGAGCTCAGAAGTCATGGAGGGGGAAGGGTCCACTCTGAGGGCAGCGATCATTATTTTCCACAGTGAGTCATCCCCTTTTATGGCTCCCATGGGCCTCTGCTGGAGGTCCTGGAAAGGCCGTTACTCCACATTCCAAATGCTGCTGCATCTCTATTTCATTACAAAGAGCCCCCTTCTGGGCCTGTGGGAAGCGAGTGTAATTTTCAATCACCATAACATTTAGTGGGGCTTAGGCTTAGCATATTTGCTAGGGAATATTTTGAACCAATGTTCAGTCCAGGGAGGAATATGGATAGCCCTCAGTGAAACGAACACACTTACACTCCAAGGCAGAAATGAACACTCCAGATAGCTCAGCTCTTGCAATCGCCTCCAATCTTACACAGGCTGCCACATATCTTTCCTAAAGCACTCATTACCATATCATTCTTTCCCCCAGCAGTGGCTGCCCCACTGTCAATGGCGATACCTGGGTGCAACTCTCTTTCCCAGACCTTCCTCCTCATATCAACGAGTCCGGTAGCTCTCAGTTAAAGGTACATGCCTAAAGGGATTCTGACTGGGTGGCCCTGGGCCGGGTCTTTCCAGACGGTTCTCCTATGTCCCTTTAGAACAGGACCTAGGCTTTCATAACCTGGACTCAACATTTTCTCCTTAGCTCACTTTTGGTTTCTAACTTCATTTCTTTAAAGAGCTCTCAGTCTAGAATTGCCTTGTCCAATATGGTAGCCACCAGGCACATGTGGTTATTTAAATCAAAATTAACTACAGTGACAGAAAATGACAAAATCAGTTCCTCAGTCACGCTGGCCACATCTCAAGCACTTGAAAGCCATCTGTGACAAGATTATAGAACATTTCAATCATCACTGAAAGTCCTACCAGACGGTGCTGTTCTAGACTGTCCTCCTTTCTATGTCTAGCTCTACTGGACTGCACCCTCTCGCTCAGATCTGGCTAGATTTCTTTGAAGCCCTGGATGTGAGTCCCTCTCCCACTCTGACCCTTTGCTCCTCCCTTGGCCAGCACACCCTCCACCACCACAAGTCCCCATCCCTGCAAACGAGAATGTAGAACCACAGGCCAGAAGGTTTTCCAATCCTCATTGCCCTGGACTTAGCAGGGGGAGGCAGTGACTTGATCTCACCGTAGCCCTGGGCCTCCTCTGCATGTCCCCAGAGACACTTCGAAGGACCTATCAAATCAAACTTTCTCATTTTCTCATTTCTCTTTTCCACCTTCTTTTACACAGTGCCTACAAGTCGAGTTTTTTTTCTTTTTTAAGTTTTTCTTTAAACGCCAGTTCGTTAACAAAACAGTGCAGTATTAGTTTCAGGTGCACGACATAATGATTCAACACTTCCATACCTCACCTGGTGACAAGTAGAGCTTTCATAGATATTCATCTCTCCCCCTTCATCCCAGAGAGAGGCAGCTCATAGACCTCCTAAGTCCCCACAGTAGATAATGTCTTTCATTGCAGAGCAGAGATCAAGTTCACTTTATTAATCATATCACTAACTGTAAGCGGAACGAAATCTCAATTACACACAATAGATTTATAGTCAGAGGGTGGTGGCAGTGGCTTGGTTTTCTATCTTTTTGATGCTTTCCTCTCTCACACAATAAGCTATAGGTTAGTACTAGAACTGTGACCTATTCTAAAATAAAACCTCAAAACTAAGGCTAAAATTAGCCATGCTGATTAGCTTAGCCTGCAGCATCACACATGAGGCTGTGAAAGAATTTTCTTAGCCAAAATGCATATTCATGACCCTTTCTGTAAGGAGGGCTAAATTAAGTACAGTACAGTGTCTTTTTTATATATAGGACAGCAGCTTCTGCTGTAAGTTTTTCTTCGAGTGACATCTATTTGAGCAAGCACACCAAAGGTGCCCCCCCACCCCACAAAAGAAATAAGCTCCATGATCCATTTGGAAATAGGTCTCCCTCAAGCTCTGAAGTCTGCTTTTATTCTACACATCAAGGTGATTCTCCCTTAGGCAAAACTCTTAACATTTCTCTGAACTTGTTTTTCTGATTCAGAGAGCAAAAGTCAAAATAAGGAGGTAAAGTTTGTCTTTTCTCCACCAGATTCAGAGAAATAAATATGGGCTGGGGAATCCACACTCTCATGGGGAAAAAAAGGGAGACTGAACAGAGAGACCCTTAAGGAGCTGGGGCTGTGAGGCTGGATGCCACGTTTGGTGTCAGGAGCCATCAAGTGTTGTGATTTTAGGCACCTGGCTTGAGCTCCCTGGGCCTTATGTGTCTCATCTGTAAACAGGGGATGGTAATAACTCAGTGCCCTAGAAGCTGAAGTCTGAGCTAGGTAGTTTCAGGTTGTTCTCCTGCTCTAGGGCTTGCAAGTGTACAACATGGAGTAACAGACTAGAATCAGCATGCATGTGAAGCATCTGGAGAACCTCATGAAATATGAACTCTGCCCAGTAGGTCTGAAGCGGGGCCCGAGAGTCTGCATTTCTGACATGCTCTGGCTGCTGGAGACGCTGCTGGTCCCCGAACCACGCTCTGAGGAGCAAGAGATTTGACCACTGCTTTATGCTCCTGGCCATCAAGTATTCGTTAAGAAGTGAGATCACAATGAAGATTTTTGTGAAGTTGAAGAATTTGAAGTGCTATTAAAATGAAGCCTCTGCCACCTTCTTATTTTTCTTTGGCTGTATTTCCTCATTAACAGAGGCTCAGTTGTGTGCAATGCATTTAGCAGTTTGTCTGTTGGCAGAAACAACACCTTGCGCCAAACAGGATTTCCTCTCCGATGAAATCCTGAAGTTATTTCTTTTTTCCATCTCCATTCTCCTGGAAAATGTTTGCTTCCCCTTGGTAGCAACCCCACAGTTAACTGGCCAGCTGGAGGCAGTCAGGAAACTGCCAGAAGATGCTTGCTGGTGCGGATGTGCTTAGCTCACCAGTGTGAACAGGCCAACTGAACATGGCAAGATGGGTTGATGATCACAAAAACATGCGGGAACTCTACTGCACTGCTACTGTGGGCATGGCATTCATTTAAATGTTTTGATTAAGGGAAGTGCATCTTATATATACCAGCTTAGGCCTGTTTTTGCGGTCCAACTCAGGAAAAGTTTCTACAGCAATCTTGGATTTCCTGGGTGACCTGCCCTTGCTTTACCTGGTTACTTCCTGTGGAATGAGATATAGCCTTAGAGAGCAAGGTAAGCCCACGTTTAAAAGGAACTGTTTTGGGGAGCCTGGGTGGCTCAGTAGGTTAAGCATCTGCCATGGGCTCAGGTCACGATCCCAGGGTCCTCGGATCAAGTCTTTCATCAGGCTCCTTACTTAGCAGGGAGCCTGCTTCTCCCTCTGCCTGCCACTCCCCATGCTTGTCCTGTCAAATAAATAAATAAAATATTTTTTTTTTAAAGGAACTGTTTCATGGTCTATAAATTCTAGACAAGCTTCCATTTACATATCCTTAAAATAGTAAGTAATAGCAATTATTTACCTTTGTATGACCCTTCATGATTAAAGTGCTTTCAAATATTTTTCTCTTTTCTCCCTTACAACATGGTACAAGATGAGCAGGTGATGTTAGCACCCCCATTTTATAGACAAGGAACATAAAATTTGGAGCTATCTGACATTTTTAAGCTAATTTGAAAGTGGCACACCCCAAACCATGTCTTCTGATTCCAAATCTAGGGCTCATTTGTATTAAATCATGGTGACTACATAATTCTATTTGGCCATTCTTTAAAGGTAGGCACTCAATTTGGCCACATACTCGCAAATGCAACATTTGCAAAAGGTGACTTTTTAAATTCATGGCAGCCTCTATGTCTTATCCATATGTCAGCTCTTTCTCTTCCTCTTCTCAACCACTCTCTCTACACATGCATACCACTAAATACCACAGAACACTTTCAAATAATGTCCAGAACACTGACCAGAAGTGAAAATGTAATTTTTTACATGGGAAATCACTAGAAAGAGGCGTTCCACAAAAATTACTGCACTAGGGGCACCTGGGTGGCTCAGTGGGTTAAAGCCTCTGCCTTTGGCTCAGGTCATGATCCCAGGGTCCTGGGATCGAGCCCCATATTGGGCTCTCTGCTCAGCGGGGAGCCTGCTTCCCCACCTCTCTCTCTGCCTGCCTCTCTGCCTACTTGTGACTTCTGTCAAATAAATAAATAAAATCTTTTAAAAAAATTACTGCACTAGTTATCTATTGCTGCATAATAAGGTACCCCCAGACCACGACTTAAAACAATAATAAACATTTATTATCTCAAACATTTTCTGTGAGTTAGGAACCCAGGAATGGCTCAGGGGGAAGGTTCTGGTTCAGGGCCCACCATGAGGTTTTGGCTAAGAAGTCATCTGGGACTATAGTCATCTGAAGGCTTGATAGGGGACTGGAAGATACAATTCTAAGCTCACTCATGTGGCTCTCGGCAGGAGACCTCAGTTCCTTGAACACAGCCTTGAACATAGGGGAGCTTGAGCATCCTTACAACATAGCAACTGGCTTTCCTCAGAAGGAATGATCCAAAAGAGCAAGGCAGAAACTGCAATGTCTTTTGTTTCCTAGCCTTGGGAGACACACTTTTCAATTTCCATTCTATCCAACTGACTACACAGATCATTCCTAGTCAGTGTGGGATGAATACTGGCATGAATACCACCAGGAGGCAAGAATCACTGTGGGGCATATTGGAGGATGGCCACAAAAAAATTACCTAGAAGTTTCACTTTTGTTTCATTTTTTTTGAGGTAAATATTTATTTTATCATGATGTATAAATAGTCGGGTTGTTATAATGAGGTTACATAATGAATCATGACAGACTTTACACTAGAACTCTCTCCTAATATCCAAGTTGGTGATATCTCAACCTTTAAAGGATTATAAAGAGAAAAACACACATGTAACAAGATTCGGTTCATAATTAGGATACATATGGATTTGAACAGTCAGATCCTAATGAAAGAAATTTCATTGTTCTCCAAGTGGTCAAAATCATATTTAGGGGAAGTAAGTATGTAATTATTTTTAGCATCACATCATATTGCTAGAATTCTAATTATTCACAAAACTCATGGGGAGAAAAATACCACAAAACTAAGATATACCATAACCTACATTAAGGTGAGCATGAACTGATTAAACAGAGAAATGTCGAGAATGTGGGACTCTGATCAGGAGCATTTAATGGGATCTATGTCAGAGTTATCTGAAGAAACAGAACCAATAGGATATGAGAGAGAGACAGAGACAGAGACAGACAAATTATTTTAAGTAACTGGCTCTCACAGTTATAGTGGGAGGTTGGCAAGTCCAAAATGTGCAGGGCAGGACAGCCTAGGCAAGAGTTAATGTTGCAATCTTGAATCCAAAGGCAATTTGGAGGCAGAATTTCTTCTTCCTCAGGGGGACCTCAATTTTTTCTCCTAAGATCTTTAACTGATTGGATGAGGCCCATCCAAATTATGACAAGTAGTGGCTTTACTGAAAGTCTACTGATTTAAATGTTAATCATATCTAAAAAATACCTTCACACAACATCCAGGCTGGTGTTGGAGCAAACATCTGGGTACCACAGTCTAGCCAAGTTGATATATAAAATTAACCATTGTAAGATCTAACAGGAGTATTCTTTCCCAGCTTGGATTCTGACAGAGAAGATGAATGAAGCTGGCAAAGAGAACTCAAATTTTCCACTCAGGTTGCAAAAGTCTCAAACAGTAGAATTCCAGGACATTCCCAGGACTGAGCACCATCTCAATACCTAAATGTTGACTTAGCGACCAGTTTCTTAAATAGAAACAAGAACCTACTGTCAGAATCAATTGCCTACCTTAAAAAGTTCTTGGTCTCTAAGTATTCATGGTAAAGTCTCTACAGATCTCTGGTAGAGTTTTCTTTATAGTCATTTTCAGAAAATCCTGTCATCTTCATTTTGTTTGGAGTTTTCAAACCTCTCTGGCGAGCCTGACTGGCTTTTTGGGTCAAAACACTGATGCCCACCATGAATAACATCAGGGAAACAGTCCACCCTGCAGAGTGGATCTGTGTAAGGTTGCCTTCTGGAAGGTGTGGGTACCCTGACCCACACCTGATCACCATATCACATCATGGTGGTACATCATGACCACAGAGTAAGTATCTGCACAAAAGGCTCAAGGGCTTATTAAAATAATTTTCCTTATCAATTACTGATGTAGTGATTCAAATGGGGGTCCTATGACAGAGATAGCAGACCAATAAAACCATCAAAATGAATTTTTAAAAAACCTAAATTCAGGAAAAACTGATGGAAAAAAACTCCACTAGAGCTCTTTTTATTTTATTCATTCATTCATTCATTCATTCATTCATTCATTCATTCATTTATTTTTCCTTTTCAGCGTAACAGTATTCATTGTTTTTGCACCACACCCAGTGCTCCATGCAATATGTGCCCTCCCTAATACCCACCACCCGGCTCCCCCAACCTCCCACCCCCCGCCCCTTCAAAACCCTCCGGTTGTTTTTCAGAGTCCATAGTCTCTCATAGTTCACCTCCCCTTCCAATTTCCCTCAACTCCCTTCTCCTCTCCATCTCCCCATGTCCTCCATGTTATTTGTTATGCTCCACAAATAAGTGAAACCATATGATACTTGACTCTCTCTGCTTGACTTATTTTATTTATTTATTTTTAAGTAGGCTCCAACATGGGGCTTGACCTCACAACCATGAGATTGAGAGCTGAGCCCAGATTAAGAATCAGATTATAAATTGACTGAGCCACCCAAGTGCTTCCCATTATATCTCTTGTAACAGCCAGGAACTACTTCCAACTTTTAAAAAAACTAGTTGTCTTAGATTGGATTCTCCAGAAGATTCTGAGATGAGGACCTTCATCAAAGTTATTTGTTAGAAAGGGCTCCCAAGAAACACTGGTAGGTGGTGAGAAAGTGGGAAAGAGGGAGCAGGAGGCTAAGCAAGGGGCCAGTATTAAGCAGAGTCCCACAGGGCTAACCTTGGCTCTATTCCACAGAGCTCTAGGGCCAACTGATGGAGGCAACTGAAACATTTATATTTATACTCTTGCACACATTAGTCACTTTTAAAAGACTGTCTTGGGGAACTTTGGTGTGTGGGGGCAGGAGTGAGGGGTAAATTCCCAGGCACTCTGGCTCTCTTTGAGTATTGGAAAAGCAGCCTCTGGGAGTCTAAGAGCAACCTCCCACAGCCCCACACCAAAAGAGACACAGGTGGGAGGTGAGCACAAGAAAATGGCAAAGGGATGGAAGGGGGTATAGACAGAACATTGATAGCAGCTGCTACATGGGGGAAACTTTCTCTCACACTTGCTTCCTATTCAGGGTTCTACTTATTGTGGTTTCTCCAATCAGATACTCACCTGTCACATGCCTCCTCTGAAAACAGGTAATGGAATCCCAGGTGATTACCTGTTCTCTCTATCCGGAAGTGCCTGAAACACTTAACCTGACCCACATCTCCAAACACTTCATGGTTCTCAACATTTTGGACCAACAGCTTCACTTCTTAGTTATGTCTTATCCAACCACGTTCCAAACCCAAATGAAATTTTAGATTTGCTTTGCATCCAGCCCACCAAGCCCATCAACCTGCTGCACCGAGCTTAGGTCTTCAGGGAGAGTGAATCTGCCTCAATCCTAGCTCCACTTGGCCTCTTGATCTGGACTGAGGCCTTTAGGTATTGTTGAATTACTCAGCCGTGGTGTTTACGGAATTCTAAACTCCCTTAGAGCTGATAACATTCCCAAGAAATCATCACCCACAAAGGAGAAGAAAAAATCTTGAAATCACAAGTTTGAGTGCCCTCTCGCTGTTAATATCCAGCTCCTTCCCTCAGAGCATATACGGTTTTACGCTCTGTGATTGTCCTCCAACACACAATGAAAAAGCCCGGGGCATGCCTACTGATTTACATCAAATTCTTTTCACAAACAGCAATAATGCTAAGTCATCCTGCTAGAAAATTAGTTTTGCCCTATTTAATAACTAAGAAGAAATGGATGTGCTCTGTATTTGCATGGTAACGGTATTAAAAGTGTTTGTTTCAGTGAAGCCACAGCCAAGTTTCAATAAAGGAAAGGAGAGCATCTAGCAAGCAAATTTCATTTTAAATTTACATTTCCCGGTGCCATTAGTGTATCTACCAATGTTCTCAGAACCCAAGGACAACAGGCAGAAAATGACTTAGACCATGGGTCTGCAAACTAGGGTCTGTGGGCCAAGTCTGGGCTGCCTGCTTTTGCCAACAAAGTGTTACTGGAACACAGTCATAGCCCATACCATCCTTGGCTGTTTTGTCTCTATAATGGCAAATTTGAGTAGCTGTTACAGAGTTGGTATGGTCTGCAAAGCCTCAAGTATTTACTTTCAACCATTTAAGAACGTTTATCCACCTCTGCTATAGACAATAAGCAGTTACTGGTCACCCTGGATAAATACCATTCACAAAACAGTGGAACTAGGAGCAGACTCTCTCAAATCCAGGAGCCCATCAAAGAATCATCTCACTAGAACTTAAAACATACCTATCACTCTGGAAATACCAAAAGATTTAAGAACTCTGCCTGATGAATCTGAGTCAAAGACCAAATGGTAGAACAAAAGATGCTCATAGTACTCTTATCACTTAGGAAACTACAAGGATTTTAGGAGCTCCGTGCCACAAACTGGAGGCAGAGAACAATATATATTTTTCTCTTGGTTTCACAGGATCTAATTTACATCTGTGGCTGAGGGAAGGATTTTCTGAGAACAGGACATTTAAATTGAGGCCTGAAGAATGAATAGGCGTAGGTCAGGTACACAGTGAGATAAAATGACATGGTCTCCAGAAGAAAGAGCATTTGCAAAGCATCTGAGGTGGTCAAGTTGTGGGCACACAAGGAAATGAGAGGAAGTCAGGGTAGCTGGACCATCAGGAGTGGAGTGGCCAATCAGTGCTAAAAGTGAAGAAGTCTCAGGAACCTAGGATGGCCCAGCACCCTAATACGAGTGTAAGATGGAGCATAACGTTGGATGAGGTTGGTGAAGAGGGGAGCAGGTACATAGGGGCCTTGCGGGCCATGTGAAAGATTTTCTATTTTGTATGCAAAACACAACAGAAAGCCATGGGAGGACTTAAAGCGAGCAATGACAAACTCTGATTGACATTCTTAAAAGATCATTTTGGTAGCCATATAGAGAATGTACATCTCGGAGGCCAGAGACTAGCCAGAGGCAGGTTTAACACTTCAGGTGCGGTGATGGCAGTTGCTTAACCTTGGGTGGTCCACTAGTGGCCTGGAAATGGATTCTCAGAACCCATTTTGTAGATGACAACTGAGGACTTGCCAAGGGCCAGAGTTCCAAAAGTTAGAGGACTTGTCCAATGTCATGCAGCCAGTGTGGGAAGCCTGAATTCAGCCTCAGATCTTATTCTGCATCTCTTGATTTCTTAATATACTATGCAGATTTCTGGATTTGTATTTATCATGTAAAAAGCAAAGTTAAGAAGATATATAAAATTTCATGATCCTTGGTAGGATGACAATTTCTAAGAGAAACAAAAAGGGAAAATAGATTTTGTATTTTATAAATGGTTGTAGTTTCTCCTATTTAATCAATTGTAAAACTCAATTTAAAACACAAACAAGGGACGCCTGTGTGGCTCAGTCGTTAAGCATCTGCCTTCAGCTCAGGTCATGATCCTGGGGTCCTGGGATCAAGCCCCACATCGGGCTTCCTGCTTGGCAGGAAGCCTGCTTCTCCCTCTCCCCCTCCCCCTGCTTGTATTCCCTCTCTCACTGTCTCTCTCTGTCAAATAAATAAATAAAATCTTTAAGAAAATAAAATAAAACACAAAATTCATAGTTAAAATAGCATGATAATTATTAACAAAATATTTAACCTTCTTGGACAAATTATAAAAACGCAACAAAGCAAGTAGCATAAGTATTGTGTTGCTTCCCTCCATCAAATAAAAATGATTATTTTAAACAACAGGAAGGAAGAAAATTACTAATGTTAAAGTGAGAAAATGTTACGCCTTTCTGACTTTAAGATCTGAATTACTAGGAACTGATTGAAAAGCCCCCAGAAAACGTAATAGGGTTGACTAAATCTTCACAATGGAAGAGGTACACATAAAAATATATAAATCTGGGCCCATCTGTGCTTTTTCTGTGTATTCTACTCAAAATTAGAAAAGTAGAATTGTGTTTATTCCATTAGTACATTACACGTCTTTGTCAAATGCACTTAATTTTTCTTAGGCTGTTCCACTAAAAATAATTTCATATCAACCCAAGAGAAAAGTAAGCAAAATAGGAATATATTAACCTAAGACTGTAACTAGAGAGACAAAAACAGAGACAGCTGTAGTACGTGTAATTTACCAGAGTTGGCATAGAATAGTCTACCTGAAGGAGTGCTCTGAAACCCATGCCTCCAGGAAAGAGCACATTTTACCATCACCATACCTCTCGGTGTCTGAAGGTTTTATTTCTGTGACAATAACAACTGAAAATCAACCCGCTCTAAAGCATTGATTGCATTTGTTGATGCTACAGCTCCCCAAGGACTATTTTTCTGAAAAATGAAAGGGTAATACAAAATAATTTATCAGACAATTTGCATCTTATTTGGGAGTCCTCGGTGGTGAAAACTGCTACGCCTAGCAAATGCTGGAGCCAAGCGTTTGGGTGATTGATTCAGAAACTCCCAAGCTCTTTGGGGTAAATCCATAAGTAAATGAATACACTTCACCACACAATTATTCCCACAGGAGGTCCCTCAAACAATTTTAAGATCTTGCATCCACCTACTTAGCACATAAAATGATGTCCATTAAAGCATAAAAGTGTATCATCTCAGTGAGACTGCAGCTTTTATGGCTGTTACAATAACACTGGCGACATCATTTCTGCTTATTAATGATTTCACACCCATGAAATTCAAATAGAGTAGGTTTTCTACCTTAGAGCACCACATTCATGAAAGGAGATCCTGCTGCTTCATTATCCTTTAAGCCAGTTTATTAAAAATTGTTTAACAGGGCAGTACAAATGGAGAAATTATTCATGATATCCAGGAATATTTAATGCTGGCTTCCAGGGTCTCACTTTAGGCGTGGAAGAACAATTCTCAAGGAGTCATCCAGGGGCCCATTAGTGCCCAAGACCCAAAATCTAAATTACCTTCATAATAATACTAAGATCTTATCTAACTTTTTCACTTTCATCCTCTCAAGAGCACATAGTGGAGTTTTCCAGACACTATATGACATGTAATGTCATGATAAATCTAAATGCAAAGCAGATATGAGAATCCAGCTCCCTTCTATTTTTTTAAAAAGATTTATTTATTTATTTGATAGAGAGAGAGAGATTGATCACAAGTAGGCAGTGAGGCTGGCAGAGAGAGAGGGGGAAGCAAGCTCCCTGGCTGAGCAGAGAGCCCAATGCAGGGCTCGATCCCAGGTCTCTGAGATCATAACCTGAGCTGAAGGCAGAGGCTTAACCCACTAAGCCACCAAGGCACCCCCTCAGCTAACTTCTATTCAGCCGGTTACTTAAAAAAAAAAAAAAAACTGTAAAAAATGTAAAACAATGTCACTCTTCTCAATAATTTATTTTGGAAAACATAATCAATTTTCATAATATGCAACAATATGAATGAACCTTGAGGACATTATGCGAAGTGAAATAAACCAGTCACAGAAAGACAAACACTGCATGAATTCACTCATATGAAGTATCTAAAATACTCAAATTCATAGAATCAAAGAGTGGAATGGTGGTTGCCAAGGGCCAGAGGAAGGGAGAAATGGGGTGTTATTAATCAATGAGCATCAAGATTTAGCTAAGCAAGATAAATTCTAGAGATATGCTGCATAACAGTGTACCTACAACCAACAGTACTATAGTACACATGTAAAAGGGTAGGTTTCATGTACGTTATTCTTACAACAAAGAAGTAAAACCTTTTAAAATTAAAATTAAAGACTAGCTGTCCTGTCAGGGTGCTCCCTAAAAGGAGTGCACCAGGACCCACTGGCTTATATATATTTCAGCTTCAGCTATTCTGCCAAGTTGCCTCTTTGCATAGAGTCCTGGGACCCCCTGGCTTGCACCCACCTCAGCTTTACCTGTCTTGCAAGGGTATCCTCAGTGCTTAGAGCTCTGTGTCCCCCTGAATTGCACATACTTCAACTTTAGCTATCCTGCCAATGTACCCTCTGTGCATAGAACGATGGGACCCCCTCCCCCCCGACCCTACACCACTTCAGCTTCAGCTATCCTGCCAGGGAACCCACTGCATGGAGAATCCTGAGACACCCCTCCCCCTCCAACCCAGCCCACACCAGCCAGGTTCAGCCAGCCAGTGAAAATCACCAAATATGCATAAGGGACAACCATATACAAGGACATTTCTTCAAGTTGAGGAGTAATTGGTCCATCTAATCCAGAAAAACAGATAAAAAGTCAAGCAAATGGGGAGACAAAGGAATATGCTCCAAAACAAAGGCCAAGATAAAACCTCAGAAAAAGAACTAAATTAAACAGAGATAAGTAATATGCCTTATAAAAAATTAAAGAAATAATCATAAAGCTACTCACCAGGCTGGAGAAAATAATGGAAGAATTCAGTGAGATCATCAATAAGGAGATGGAAAACATAAAAAAGAAACAGAGCTGAAAAATACCACAACTGAAATAAAAAACACAATAGAAGGCATCAACCAGTAGATTAGCAAATGCGGAAGAACATATGAGTGATCTGGAAAATAGGGTGATGGAAAGCACCCAAACTGAAAGCAAAAAGAGAAAAGAATCTAAAAATGAGGATAGGTTAAGGGATATCTTGGACAATATCAGGCAAACAAACATTCCATTATAGGGGTTCCAGAAGAAAACAGAGTGAAAGAAACAGAAAACTTATTTGAAGAAACAATAGGTGAAAACTTCCCTAACTTAGGAAAAGAAATAAACATCCAGGTTCAAGAAACACAGAGAGTTCCAAATAAGATGAAGCCAAGGCAGTCCATACCATGACACATAATAACTGAAATGTCACAGGTTAAAGATAGATTTGAAAATCAGAGAGAAATAAAAGTTTCATCAAAGAAAACCCTATTAGGCTCTCAGCTGATTTTTTAGCAAAAACTTTACAGGCCAGCAGAGAGTGGCATGATATATTCAAAGGGCTGAGAGGAAAACATCCATGACCAAGAATACTCTACTTGGCTAGGTTATCATTCAGATTTGAAGGAGAGATAAAGAGTTCCCCAGACACACACACAAACACACACACACAAGTTAAAGAAGTTTATTGCCACAAAACCAGCCTTATAAGAATTGTTAAAGGGACTTCTTTAAGTGGAAAAGAAATGGCCATAATTAGACTTAAGAAAATTAAAAATAAAAATGTAAAATATGATAGCATACACATAAAATATGTAGGAGGGAGTAAAAAAAAGGTTTGTTTTTTTTTTTTAGAATGTGTTTAAACTTAAATAACTGTCAGCTTAATATAGACTGCTATATACTTAGGATGCTATACATGAACCTCACGGTAACCACAAACCCAAAACTTATAATAGATACACAAAAAATAAAGAGAAAGAATGCCAAACAGTATGTTATAGAAACTCACCAATCACAAAGAGAGCAAGAGAAGAAGAAAGGAACAGAGAAGAACCACAGAAACAACCAGAAAACAAGGAACAAAATGGCAATAAACACGTACTTACCAATAATTACTTTAAATGCAAATGGTCTAAATGCTCCAATCAAAAAGCACAAGGTGGTGGAGTGGATAAAAAAATAAGATCCATCTGTATGCTGCCCACAAGAGATGCACCTCAAACCTAGAGATACATAAAGACTAAAAGTGAAGGGATGGAGAAACACTTACCATGCAAATGGAAACAAATAAAAAGCCAGGGTAGCGATACTTACATTGGACAAAATAAAAAAACAAAGACCGTAACAAGGGACAAAAAAGGGTATCACATAATGATAAAGGGATCAATCCAAAAAGAGGATGTAAAAATTGTAAATAGCTATGCACCCAAAACTGGAGAACCTAAATACATAAAGCAAATATTAATGGACCTAAAGAGAGAAATTGATGTAGGGGGCTCTAGCACCCCACATCTAGGCAGAAAATCTAATAAGTGAATGACCTGTTAGATCAGATGGACATTTTTATGGGCACATATATATCTATATATCTATGACATTATATATATATATGACATTCCATTCAAAAACAACAATGCATATTCTTTTTAGGATCAAATAGAACATTATCCAGAGCAGATCACATGTTAGGCCACAAAACAAGTCTCAATAAATTTTTAAAAAATGAAATCATACCATGCATCTTTTTGACCACAAGGGTATGAAACTAGAAATCAGTTACAAGAAAAAAACTGCAACACACACAAGCACATGGAAGCTAAACAACATGATAAACAACCAACGAGTCAACAAAGAAATAAAAGAATATATGGAAGCAAATGAAAACAAAAATACATGGTCCAAAATCTTTGGGACACAGCAAAAGCAGTTTTAAGAGGGAAATATAAAGTGACACAGGCCTACCTCAAAAATAAGAGAAAGCTCAAATAAGCAATCTAACCTTACATCTAAAGAGACTAGCAAAAAAAGAACAAACAAAATCCAAGGTGAATAGAAGGAAGGAAATAATAAAGATCAGAGCAGAAATAAAAGACACAAAGACTAAAAAAAATACAGTAGATAAAAATCAATGAAACCACAAAGCTGGTTCTTTGAAAAAATAAAATTGATAAATCCTAAGGATTTCATCAGAAATACAAAGGATTAAAAGAGACTACCACGAAAAAAGTAAAACAAAACAGTAAAAACACTAATAAGCAAACAAGTAAGTTTACGAACTCAAGAAGCTATGGTAAAAAAGTTTGACAGGTTCACTGAAGCCCTTATTTGGGTTAAAATTCCAAGAAAATCACCTTATGTTAAAGAATAAGGATCCAGGAATTAAGGTTTTAGAACAAAATGTAATTAATATAAAATTACAAACTTTAACAATGTAAAAACAAGATAAAACTAAAATTGGGAGGCAAGGCAAGAGAAAGTATTACTTGCTTTGACTTCCTCATCAGGAAGAACAGGAATTCAGTATTACCTAAGTTGACACACAGAGATAATAAATGCCATTAATGACTCTAGCCTTCACACATTTATGATCATTATTTTTATCCTTAAAGAATTATTTTAGTAACTAATATCTTTTTTTAAAAGACTTATTTATTTATTTTAGAGAGAGAGAGAGAAAGCGAGAGCACTTGTGTAAGTGGGGGGAGGGGCAGAGGGAGAGAAAGAATCTCAAGCAGCTTCCCCCTGAGCATGGAGCCTGACGTGGGGCTTAATCCGACGACCCTGAGATCGTGAACTGAGCTGAAACCAAGAGTTGGACCCTTAACTAACTGAGCCACCCAGGTGTCCCAGAAGTTCAGCAGTTACTCAATTCCAGTTTTTGATTTGTTAATTTCAGTAAAATTACATTTAATACCTAGGGGAAAAAATACCTTATTGCTTTTCTATTGCTGCTTTAATAAATTATGGCCAATGCAGTGGCTTACACAATACAAGTTTATTATCTTACAGATCTAGAGGTTAATCCAAAATGGTTTGAGCTGGGCTAAATTCAAGGTATCAGCTGGTCTGCATTCATTCTGGAGGCTCTGCAAGTCTTCTTTTTTCAGTCTCCAGAGGCTCTCTGATTTCCTTGGCTTGTTGCACACACCCCTCCCCCAAGCTTCCTCCATTTTCAAATCCAGCAATGTCAAGTCAAGTGCTAATACTGTTATCTCTCTGGTTTTCTCTATTCTGCCCTCCCTGTTCCACTTTTAAGGACCTTTGTAATTATATTGAGTCCACCCAGATAATGGAGGATCATCTCCCTATTTTAAAGTCATCAGATTAGCAACTTCAATGCCCTTTTGCCGTGTAAAGTAATGTATTCAAACATTCCACGGATTAAGAGATGGGTATCTTTGGGAAGTCGTTATCCTACCTATCGCAAACATTCTCAATATTGGTAAAAATATAACTCAAAAAAGAAAAAAGTGTTAGGGATAGTTTTTTAAATTAACGGTACTAGAAAAATTCCTGAAGAGTCCTATCTGAAATAACCTCTTCATTCCTCTCTATTCTTCAGAATTAACTCATTTTTTTTTTCAAAATTATTGATGATCACCTTAATGAAGACATACCTCTTATTTCCCAATTCTATATTTCCTGGTGGCATTAATAACATCCTTTCCAAAGTAGGTGGCAGAATACCTTGAATTTAGTAGATCCTCAGTAAATATTTGTTGATTTAAATATTAATATAGAAAGTTCAATACAAACACAAGGCACTATGTTATCAAGAGCAGGAGAGACATAAAGTGTGAGGAGAATTGATGAGTGGGAAAAAGCACAGCAGTCTACACTGGCTATGTAAGCTTTTAACATCAAGAAACGTTAGTAATATAGCAGTAAAATCATTTCCATAATTATTAAGCATTCCAGCTACTGTTCTGAGTGTTTTAAATATGTAATTTTATTTATTCCTCATAACCATGCTGTGGCATAGATACTATTCATTCCCATCTTACAAGTGAAGAAACTGAGGCACAAGGGTTAAGTAATTTGACTCAGTTATATAGTGATTGACAAATCCAGAACTCCAACCTAGACAACCTATGTAACTTAATCCCTTGATTACTACTTTCAAGTTGGATGAAAGAGTTCATGTTTCTAGGAGTAAAGAAAGTATATAACTTCCCTAGGGCTGATGTAACAAAGTACCACAAAGTTCGTGGCTGAAACAATGGAAATTTATTTTCTTCCAATGTGGAAGGTCAGAAGATTGAAATCAAGGTACCAGCAGGGTCGGTTCTTTCTGGAGGCTCAAAAGGAGCGCTTGTTGCATGCCTCTTGCCTACCTCTGGTAGATGTTGGCAATCCTTGATGATCCTTGGCTCATAAATCCATCACTACAATCTCTGCCTCTGTCCACCCGTAGTCTTCTCAGTGTATCTGTTTTGTTTTCTCTTCAAAAGATTTGTCATTGGATTTAGGGTCGATCATAATTCAAGGTAATCTCATGTGATGATCCTTAACTTAATTACATTTACAAAGACCTTTATTCCAAATAAGATCACATTCCAAGGTTCCAAATGGACATATTGGGGGGCGGTGTACAATTCAACCCACTTTAGGAATTAAAGCTTCTGGGTAGAAGAAAACGTCACTATAGGCTTATAAGGGTAGAACCCAGTCTGTTCTGCTTACTACTGTATTCTGTATTCTCTTTTACCAGCAGAGTAGGCACCCAATAAATATCTGTGGAAAGTCAACTATTCATGAAAATGGTGTTCAGGGAATACTTTGCTGAAGGATGTGAAAGGCAATTGTCTACGAGGGGGGCAGATCAATTAGGATACAAAAGAACAAGGATATAATGGTGCCTACAAAGAAAGGTACAAGGATAATGGCAGTGGGAAATTCCTAAAAGGAAGAATTCCAGAATTCCTAAAAAGAAGCCCAGAAAGAAGAAGAGATTTTTTTGTTGTTGTAGTTCTGAAGAGATTGCTACAGAACCAGGCAATGCAACAGCTTTTGAAGCTCACAGAGGCAAACTACCACTTGAGAAAAGAAAGTCTATTGTAATAAATCTTTCAGAGGAAAAAGAAACACCACTGACAATTTTTTTGATCATTGTAAAGAACATAAAATTTCAGTCACATAGGAACCGAAGTCAATGGACATTGTTGAGGCCACACAAGCATCTCACACAGCATGCCTCCATAAGCCAGGCTGTAATAAAAAGACCATTACCCAACAACATATAAGAGGCAACCCACAAGAGCCAGCATTCCAGGCCAGCTCCTGGTCCAGTGATCAGGTCTCTGTCTCCTTGTGTAACCCTCTAACTCAGGTTTTGGTAAATGGCTCCACAGGTGTGACTAATGACTTAATTATTTCACCTGACCCTTCACCTCTAAGTTCTGTCTCCTCTTCAGTCCTGTGTAGTCTGCTGGTTTCTACCCTTCTGATTCATTAATATGATCAACTGGTTTCCAATAAATGCAGTTCATGTCCTTCACTGTTTGGGAGGGAGTTGTCACTAGAAAAAGTCTGGAAGACCTCTGGGGCTTTCCTTTGCCATACATTTTGTCGGAGGCACTATAATGGCATCTCTGTGCTGGCCCCTAACACAATGTGGAGGTAGGACTAGGACCAACACCTGTACTAATTTTTTCTATTTAGCAGAGAGCTGTCACAGCATAGAGGAGAAACCTCTGAGTTGAAAACATGGATTTGGGGCTGGGTCCCGGTTCAACAATACCTCTTTCATCCTTACCTCCTTGTCCTCACCTCTAAAAGAGAGGCATTAATACATGTTGTCAAGTATTTGAGAATTTTAGCAAATCAATATTTCCTTCCCAAGTAAGAAATAGAAAATGAGGAATACAGACTGTTTTGTGAGTTTGAGTTTTAGAGAGTTGAAATGTAAGAGCAACATTTCATAATTGCTGTGATTACTGAAACAGACTTCCCACCAGAATAACCTGTAGAACTTTAAGAAAAATTAGGTGCATGGATTTTTTTTTTTTTTTTTCTGGGAGCAGTGCTGCCCAGAGGGACTTTTCTGCAATGAAGATATGTTCTGCAAGTACGCTATCCAATACTGTTACCACTAACCACATGTGAATCTTAAGCATTCTGCCCCCTCCCCAGTTCTATTGCAATCTAATTGACATATAACATTATATTAGTTTAAGCACTTGAAATGTGACTAACATGACTGAGAAAAAGATTTTTAAATTTTATTTAATTTTTATTAATTAAAATTTGAATTCAAATAACCATATGTGGCTTAGTGGCTATCAGATTGAACAGCGTAATTTTAGATAAATTGTTCTTAGTATGTGCTCCTCAAACCAGCCACAGCATCAAGAAACTCGTTAGCAATGCAAATTCCTGGGCATCATCCCAGACCTACTGAGTCCCAAGCTTTGAAGGTGGAGCTCCTTGCTAGTGGTGCGCTGGTAAAGGTTTAACAACTGGCTCTTGAGGAAAGCTCTGATTAGCAGCTTTTGCCAGTTTCCCTGGTTTAAACACTCGCTTACCATAGCTGATCTCAAGCTACCCAAGTGTTATGACTGAACATGAGATGGGAAGATGTGTACAGTAGTGTCCATGAGTTAATGCAAGCCAGCTCCTGTGTGCTGCTGAACCCAGCAATCCACGTTTCAGCAAACCCTCCACGTGATTCTGATGTATAGTATAGTTTGAGAACCACTGACGTGGTCTTTAGACCTTCTAAATCAAAGTCTAAGTGACAGAGACTATGGTGTTTATATTTTTAAATTCCCATAAGGGATTCTGATAAGCAGCCCAATGGAAAAACCTGGACTGAATACATACAAGCCAAGTCACCTTGAGGAGGCAGTGGCGGGCTCAGCCTCTTATGTTGGCAGTATCCTGACTCCTGACTGTGAAGACCTGCTCTCTCCTGAGCACGGCAAGCCTGAGCCTCAGCCCCTCACACTGGAGGCTCACCCCGCCTGACTTCCCTGAAGAGTCGCCATTCCAAACCTTCCCTCCTCTTGAAAGGATTAAAGGTATCACGACAGAACCAACTCAAGGGGCAGACCCAAGACATAAGTAACATTAGCCTCTAACCACAACTTCCACTTTTCTCTACCACTTTAAAAAAAAAAAAGATTGAGAATTATATTAGGATAACCTAGAATTTTCTCCAATTAATTTTAGTTTAAGAAAATCTCTTACAGATATCTGAAAGCATCTTATTGTTGTTTGTAGCATATGATAGTCAAAAAATACCATCTTGAACAAGCCACTATACCCTTCTTTAAGATAAATATAGCATGTCTGCCAGATTTGTAAGAATCGAGTGATTTAATTATGCACATAAAATTCTATTTGGGATATTCTAATTCCATGTACAGCCCTAAGGGAGGCAAAATAATATGTTTGAAATGAGTACAGACTTTTCCCTATCGTAGAAATCTGTTCAGCCTGCTGAAATTTCCTTATATTTTTTATATTCTAACTAAAGGGGAAACTAATAGAAAGAATTTTCAGAGCAATTTGTCTAAAACCAGGGGGTCACTTATACATACAGCCTCCAAGGTAGAGCATAGAACAAATCCTTGTGTCTCAGAAAAACTTGCTGATTTCATTACAAACCCAGAGCAGAGAGTTCTATTAAAATAACTGCATGTATTACCTGAGTATTTCCATTGCAAAAGTCATAGTTATGCCTACCAAGCTCTGTATTTTCATATGAATTTGGCCTAAATCCCAAATGAGACTACAGTGGAAAACTAATGTATATTCTTGCCCTTATTATGCTCCTTAGTACAAAATATATTTACATTTCTAATGTATTTAGGGAAAATAGCTGGAAATTTTAACTGCCAGTTTTTTGGCTCAGGATGGCTGGCAAAGGAGCATCTTCTAAAAAATTTTGTCCCAGGTTCTACTTCTGGGTGTAACTGTGGCACTCCTGACACACAAATCGGAGGGCACCCACATCTCTGGGAATTTGGTTTGGGTTCTGTGAGCTGTCTACTGTCTTGACAAAGAAGATATAATTTTTTTGATACTAAGCTAATTGGTCCAGATGGGCATAATTAAGACCATAATTTGACAGGACGAACTACTCAGCCTGAGCGATTTTATATTTCTCATAAATGCAAAAACTAGAGCAAATGAAAGTAATTGTATCCCAAATAATACTTAATATGGTGAAGGTGTTTTTAAGCTACAATCAGGGCTCCTGAGTAGTTAAAAACTGAAATATTATTTATCACCAATTTAGAGGTATTATGTGGAACTTGAGGAAATATTGCAACTTGCTTTGACACTGTGTCTTTTTTTCTAGTAAGAAATGGTTGTGCACTTTCTGGTTCATGCATTGTGCAAAGTTCTTTGCTTATCACCTAATTTATTCTTCCCTTAACCCCTGAAAATTGGGCATTATTCCCATTATGCAGATGAGAAAACTGAGGCTTGGCAATAATTCTTTATGGCCCGAATTCACACAGCTGGTAAATGGCTAGAAGTCGGAAAGAGACAAAGCCTGGCTCCAAATTTCAGGTACACCAGCAGCTTTCAGTCTAGCGGATTTCTAGAAGTTTTAGTCATTCTTCCTTTGCACATATTGGAGGTGAGTTGACCCTGAGTTAGAGGAAAGTACTGAATTATAGATTATTTATTCAAATACTATTTTATTCATCTCAAGCATATGGAATGACTTGCCTCAATGGAGGCGTGTGGCATTAATGGAGAGGTGTCTGTCAGCTGTCCTTCCAAGAGTCTGCTGATTAGCTGCAAAGCGTGCAGTGAGCTGACAGCCTCCAAATGCAGCATTGAGGACCTGTTGAGCAGGAGGGGACAGTAGGGCACAGCATTTCTGGCCAACGCAGGATTCCCTTATGGGCAATTTTTGATCCAGAACTCTACACTGGGTTGACCGAGGCTATCTCGGAGCTACAGTGAGGACTGAGGCTCTTCCAACCCACTCTTCCTTCCTTTCTGCTCACCTCTCACAGGTGTCAGACCTGCATCACAGTCTGGAGACTCAGTTTGCCTACTCCTAATCCCACTCTCATTTTTCTTTCAACAGAAATTACCCTCAATACATCTCCTACACTTCTCTGTCTTAGTGTCTGCTTCCAGAGGACCCAGCCAATAATACCACTAAAGAGTTATTTTCACACACTGGCTCTACCAACAGTGTTATAAGAGTAATCCAACAAACAGCATTTACTCATGCTCTGTCTTAGGTAAAGTGCTGTCATGGATTCCATGAGGAGACAAAGCTGATGCGAACAAAAGAGACGAGTGTGCACCTGTAACACAGAATATACCTCATAAAACCCCTTTATTCCCATTAACTGTGTACACGTAACAAATGCATGAAGGAGTCTGAGAGGATTACCTTGTGGTGATGTGACCGCTTCCATTAAATACTGTTCTATGGGTAGCACAGAAGAAACCCTATTTTTGCACAGTGGTGGTTGACATTAGAGCTTCTTTAAGTGGTGGGGTATCTACAAAGGAAGAGGCAACAGCTAGGGGACTCAAAAAGCATGCATGGAGGATTTCCATTTCCATGTCTCTGACACTCCTCCTTTATTTTTCCTCTTTCCAGAATCCATCTGGTAAAATGAGAGAAATTACCATCTCCTTTAGAAGAAAGCAAAAATTACAGGGAACACCAGTGCACACAAATTAGCCTCTCCTGGCAACTTGTTATTCCACTGTTTCCCCAACTGAATCTATCTCTGCAAGAAATGTATGCTGCTTATGACAAAAAGCATTAGTGTTCTTATAGAATTCTCCCCTCAGATTTAATCATTTATTCAACAAATATTTACCAAGCACCAACTCAGAGCCAGTCACTGTGTCAGCAGGTAGGAATAAAATGAACGAGACAGACGTAGTCCCCACTTTTGTTGAGCTTAGGGTCCAGCTCGGTCTCTTTGAACTTAAAAGCATATACACATCACTGGGATTTTGCATCTTCTGACCCAGTAAGGGGTTGGGGTCTGAGATTCTACATTTCTAACAAGTTCTCAGGATGCTAGTGATGCAGTCATCAGACCATGCTTTGAGGAATGAAGGACTGGCCCGTTGGCTCTCAGCTGCTGTGCTGTGACATGCTTCTGTACTGTGAGTGCTTCTTGGTGGTGTCATCAAATTGGAATCAATGAATACTGTCAATATAATGGGAAACATTCATTTTTACCATGATGCCTATTTAGTGGAATTTTAAGTTGTGAGATCAACATTTGTAGGAGGATGACTTACTGACAGTAAAAATTAAGAGGTGAGGTATGGAATGACATCAAGATGGCTCAATGGCCTTCTGGGAATAGGTGAAAATGTGGCCTCGGAACACACTTGCACAATGAGGGCACTGACCCACTCTCATCATCAATGACACAGAGCTAATGGGGCTATAGGAAAAAACTTTTAATTTTCCAAACCTTGCTTTTTCTTAAACAAAAGTCACCTTTTAAAAAAATTTTATTTATTAGAGAGAAAGAGCATAAGCAGGGGGAGTGGCAGACAGAGGGAGAAGCAAGCTCCCCACTGAGCAAGAAGCCCAACGTGGGACTCCATCCCAGGACCCTGGAATCATGACCTGAGCCAAAGGCAGATGCTTAACTGACTGAGCCACCCAGATGTCCCCTAGTAGTCACTTTCTAGCCCTCTCTAGCGTACCACTAAAATTTCTCATCGCGAACACTATGAACACACAAAGGCTAGTCTTCTTCAAAACGTGTAATCTCACAAATAAAAGGCGGCCAAATACATAGCTAGAGACAATATATTCATAAGCACCCACTAATGCCAACTGTTAAATTATTATCTCTTAGAACGGGGCTGTGAGGAGATGGAAGGCAGAGGGAAGGAAGGGAGTTCCTTTAGTTCTAAGCTGTGCAAAGCCAGGAAAGCAGACCATGTAGGGTTAAGCTGGGGAAAGGGGTTGGGTATGTTCACTTTTCCCAGACTCACAAGAGAAAAATGAATCTGAGATATAAAAACGGTAAAGTCACTTTGTTCTCTCTACAACCCCAAATGCCCAGGTACAAAATGCAGTGAAAGCCTGCAGGCATCTTAAACTCATCTACAAACTTGTACTGAGCTGGCTAATATCTAAGAGTAAGAACTCCTATTAATAATTTAAAGAAGCCATGGCCAGGAAAAGAAACTGGGACAGGCCAGTGGGTGAGCAGGAAATACACGGATAGCTGGGAAGCTAGGTATGTAGAGTTATACGACACATTCCTAAAAATGTGTTCTCACATGGGGATACCAACGCGCAGAATAATGAGTTTATGAAGAACTCTCCCCACAGTCTCAGAGATAAGTCTAACTGGTGAGCTGCAAATGCTGGCAATGTCACAAACATCACTTTCTGCAGACAGGTGTGGGAAAATGGACTTATTTAGAAAAAGTCGGATTCATTATACTGCTCGCACACAGACGGGCTACTATGAAACATGACAGTCACTCCGAACCTTTCTGTAGGCTTCCTATTTTTCTATTTTGAATTTTTTTGAAGCGAGAGAAGAAGAGAAGGCAGTGGAAAATGCAGTTAGTCATGAATGACAGAAGGTATTAGGTACTGCTGCCACAGTTCCTTGCCACAAAGGTTTTTTGTTTGTTTGGGAGATGTGCTATTTCACTTCCCAAAATGAAAGACTCGGACAAGGGGACGCAGGAGGTGGCTGATACTGCCGTGGCCCGCACTGGCACAACACCAGCCCCTTGATGAAGATCAGAGAAGACACTATTTTAAATTCCTATCACAAATATCTAAATTAAAGCCTGGCCTACACAAACACCCAAGGAAAATATTTCAATTCCTTCCAAAAAATTAGCATATGACTCAAAGATGGTGATTTGACTGGAAGCAAATGCTATCCGCTACAGCTCTATTAGTTTTCTGTGACAGCTTAACTTCCTTCGGGCGTCAGAATGATGTTCTCTTGGTAGTGGGTGCTGGAGCCCCGAGCACAGCTGTGAAACTTGCAGGCATGGAAAAAAATTTCATCAGCCAAAGAAAAACCATCCTATGTTATGTCCAAAGTGCTGTCTGAAGCACATAGTACAGGAAGGTTTATTCTATCATATTTCGTAGTCTATCTGACCTTAAAGCCATGATTGGTGCTTATTTAATTTTCTGCTTAATTGATTCATTCCCAACATGACCATGACAGGCCCAGCAAGGCCACTGGAGCATGCTCTCTGGCCTACCAGCAGCACCTTCAGTGCAATAACTACTGTGTAAATTACACTGGGCTAAGGGATGGACGGACCAGGGAATCACATTCAGCTTTTGCAAGACAGAGAAATTAGTTTGAGGTGCCCACAGGTGCTGATTTGCTCTATGAGTAACTGATGTTCTTGGGAACTGATTTTCCTCTTATTTCTCTCCTGCCTGTTTAGGACACAATAGTGAAGTGGCCAGCAGGGCAGATGTTAGTATGCAATCACTTCAAGTTTTCAAATTGGATACAATCCTTTACATTTCAGTTAGAGGCACCTACCCAGCTTGTCATGTGGAAGGAACAGTCTATATGATTAAATAATGCCTCAGGGTAGAGAATCAGCACATCTTAATTATCATTTTAATTATCCTCTAAAGCTAAGGAAATTAGAGTGTCTGCAGGAGCCCTTATTCCTGGGTGGAAATATGAGAGTCAGGTGGAAACACTACCATGCAATACAAATGTAACTCAGTGGAATGTATGCCAAATCTGAAATAGATCACCATCAATTTATATTTGTAAATGAAGTCATTAAGGCATTTAAAGCTCTGGGAGTGGCGGGACATCCAGGAACATAGAATTGACTGCCTCCCCGGCCCCCCGCCCCTGCATCCCCCGCCCCAGCACTTGGTCTTTTTTGTGGACTAACAAGCCAGGCAGCTTCTACCAGCTTCTCTGGGCTTGGTTTCAGTGTCCGGGCTGTTACTTTTTGTTGTAGGATGTTCGGGCTGCTTTCAGAGGACACAAAGTCCTGTCAGACTTGCTGGTATGGGTTCCTGCCACACCAGTGTGACACCTCCAACTATGAAGATTGGAGAGAGGAGATAAGGGATCCCAGCCCCTCATCTTCAAGCTAGTTTTCCTCTGAAGACCCCAAAACTCTGTTAACATTCCTTGAGAAAGGCATATTGCTCAGCTGACATTAGAAGAAAACTCCATGATCACTATCTGGACTAAGGACTTTGTGTCCCAAGTAATACTAGAGATTTTCCTAGTTGCCTTCTATCTCCTTGACCTCACCAGAGTCTCTCTTGTTCATTTATTAGCTAATGCACAGACTGAGGCATTACTCTTAATGCATTTTTTTTCCTTTCCTTTTTTTTCTGGCTATCTTATTAGCAATGTTCTTTTTATTTATCACCTTTATTGAGATATAATTGGTAGACAATAAAATGCGCTCATATAAAGCATAGGGTTCAGTGAGTTTTGATAAATATATTCATCAGGGTAAACCACCACCACAATCAAGATATTGAATTTTCCATCACTGCAAAAGATCCCCTTGTGCCCTTTGAGTCAATTCCCAGTTCCCAGACAACTACTGGCCTCATTGCTATCACTACAGATAAGTGCTGCTTATTCTAGAACTTCACAGAAATGCAATCATTCAATATGAACTCCTTTGTTTGTGGCTTCTCTCATTCAGCACAATATTTTTGATATTCATCCATATAGCTGTATGTATTGATAGTTTGTTTCTTCTCATTGCCAAGAAGTATTACGTTGCATGGATAAACTATAAGTTTGTTTACCCATTCATCTATTGGTTGACACTATTTCTAATTTTTGGTACTACAAATAAAACTGCTAAGAACATTTGTGAACAGATCTTCTTGGAGACATGCTTTTATTTCTCTTAGGTAATTATGTAGAGGTAGAATTGCAGAGTCAGTAGTGTTTTCATTTTTAAAATGAAAATAATAAAAATACATCATTGTCTAACAGTTCAAATACTGTATTTCCACTTAGATATTTAAAGGGAGGAGATGACATCTATAAGTTAGAGAGTAGCCTACAACCGCAAAGGGCATGTGGACTTCTTATGGGCAAACAAAGGACAAGTCCCCCCACGCAGGGCAAGGTCAGAGCTTACTCTGAACACAGGAAAGGGGTTCAGAACTTGTTCAAGGAGTAGCTGAAAGGTTACTTAAGTGACAACTGGTCAGACCATGGGTGGGCAGCCAAGGCCTGCTCCAGTGAATCCTTAGCATCTGAGCAGGTGGGTTGAGAGCCATGCTCTGTCTACACCATGCTGCTGAGCCTCAGGCTACTCCAGCTTTGCAAGAAACCCTATTCTGCAACTCAACTGGGAGCTGTTGAAAATAAGGCAAATGCAATGAAATCCCTGGCAGGAATGAATGTGCAAGAAATCATCAGTATTACATGTAAGGGGTTAGGTAGGGATAATTTCTTTAATGTTCCAGTTCTGTTTTCTCATTTGATTATAATGGTTATCTATGACTTTGGCTAGATTAAATCAGCGATAGTCAACGAAATGCATATCAAATGTAAATAACATCTTACTCTGTTTTCTTTCTCTGCAACTAACTCCTCACACCCCAGAGGGAATTTTCCAATCCAACATCAAAGACTGATTAAACATTTGGTGTAGAAGCTTCAAAAAAAGACTGTGTAATTTTATTTTACATATACATGCTAGATGAAAAGTAAATAAAAACTTCCTCTGGGTGCTGAAAGTTTGGAGTCAAATCTTCTAAAAGGCAAAGAGAATGAGGAAAATAACCACTTCAGAATTCATCAACAAATCAGTCTCAAATCTCAAAATTTCATGATTAAGCTATATGATCACTAATAATCTTGTAGTAGCCTACAATCCCAATCAATCATCAACCCAAAGGTTATGTTTTCATAGTTTTAAATCTCCCTTTTCAATTTAGAAAAATATGAATTTATAGGAAGGAAAAAAATAAGGAGAATATTTAGTGTATTTTACAAGGCATTTGGCCTGATTAAAACTACAATGTGTTTTTTGGATCAGACACCTTATTATGGGAGACCTAAGTACTGTTTCCTTATAGCAAAATAAGGTAGTCAGAGGAGTAGATCTGACCACTTCCAGTTTGGCTGGTAAATCAATACCCAGTCTACCATATTGAAACCTTCATGACAAAAGACAAAGGAGGACATCAGCGTGAGCCTCCTGATAGCTGGTGCAACCTGTGGTCAGGGCTAGCTTAGGAATAATCTGACTACTACAGTTCACAAAAATTAGTATAGAGTCACACAAAGACTGTGCCTTTTAAAGGTCCAACTCATTTGTCTGCCTCTTGAGACTCTATTGCTCCTACCCACCACCTCCAATACATACACTCTGGGGAAAATGGAAAGGGTGCTGCTCTAGAAAGCAGACACTTTTGAGTTCTTGAGCAAATTACATAATGTCTTCAGTTTCTCATCTATGAAATGAGGAATAAGTACATTTCTTCCTTGAGACCCAGAGGCTGGGCCCAGACTTCTTGATCCTAGACCACCAACACAGTACCCTATTCTGGGCTTCCTCTTTATACATAGTGATGGCTCTGCCTTACAGCAAAGCACAAGCCATCCATATCAAGAGCTACCCAACAGCGTAACTCTCAGTTTTATATTTTTGGAAAGAAAGGCCCATGGGATATTTTTGTTCTTCCAAGTTTTACCTTTGGAAATTACCAGTATATTAAAGAAATACCTAAAAAGGCTCTAAGATGCAAATCCATCTGATATACATGTTTGTCAATAACCCCTGTTACCAGATGGCTTCCACAACAGGTTGGCAAATGCCAACCTAGAGAGCTTCAGGTGCTAGTTTCCTTATAGGTGAAGGAGGCAACACAAGTTCTAAAAGCTCTGTCAGGAAGCCATCAAATGCAAATTTGGGCTGAGATGACCAGTCAATCCAAATTTCACCACCTTCCCTCTCAGTTTGGAAAGAGAACTCAACTACTGAGCAGGAGAGTTGTTATACCATTGTGCAGCCATGAGGACGTACCTCAAAGACCTCCCACTACAAGGAGCATAACTGGCCAGTGGCCCCAGGGCTGTGGTCTGGAATTCATCCCTGTATTCTCTTAGAGGCTACTACCACTGCCAAAGTACAGCAGGGATACTAAAGCAAGCCCTTGATGGCTAACTTTGTTGATGTCTTGGTTGCCTGTCTGTCTAGCAGACTAGTACACATCCACCAACCCTTTCTCTTTTCATTTGGAACATGACTTGAATCATGGTCTGATGTTTCAGCCTTTTTCAGCTCCCTTCCTAATGCTTTTATGCAGACATTCTCCCTAAAAATATCCTTGCATTTTATTCCCATCTTGATATCTGCTTCTCAGAGGGCCAGACTAACATATCATTTATTCATTCAAGAAATATTTATTGAGTGACTACACTATTCCTGGCACTTTGTCCTAGACACTGGAGAGGGTGGTACAGGACTGAGATGGCCCCCATGGTCATAAGCCTCCCTCCCAGGTCATAAACTGTTTCCCTTTCTTCGGCTCTTACTGTGTGTTGGGCACGGAGGCAAGAGCACATCACATGACTACTCTCATTTGATTTTCACAACAACCCCAAAGGAGGTATTATTCTTGTTTCATGAGTAAGGAAACTGAGATCTATAAAGATGAAGTTGCCAGCAGCTTCCCTGATGGGGGCAGCTTTGGACTCCAAAATTCATGTGTTTACAATTAAGCTATGTTCTCTCTCTCCCATTTGGGTCACAGCTCTGAGCACTTTTCTTCTGGCAATGATTGCACACCCACATAGTTGATTTTCCAAACCCTAACTTCATTTATTCACTTTAAATTTATGAAGGCCAGGGAAATCACTTCTAGAAGAGGGAAATAGTACTTCAGGGCATTCACAGTTCTACACTATTCCAGAGTCAGCTAATGATATTGTTTAACTCATGTAGAAGAGGTTTCTCACGTGGTATGAGTTTCTAACTCATCGTCATCTATTACAAAGAAGATAGAAGAGGACAGACAAATCCCTTGGCTTCTCTCCTTTTCATCCTGGCCCCAGCTCAACTCTGGCAGACTGTTGGAAGGTGGTTACATCCATCCAAGGCTTTTCTCAGAGGCCAGCCAGGCCTACTAGAGGGTCAGCCATGCTAACCCATGTGCCAACTCTTCCAAATACTGACACAAACTCATACCATGATCTCCAAGGTCAGCTATGGTGTCTTCTGTACTTGACTCAAGTGGGCCAAGGTCCACGGAAGGAATGGGTTGAGACTCAGACAGGTTCTGTGAAGTCAGGTCATCAAATTCCTTGAGAAGATAATTAACAGTTTGTGAGAAGGTGATAGAAGGAGACAGCATTACCACAAATGAAACAATATTCTTTAGAAGACTATTTGGAAATAAAAGTCTGTCAAATCCTCTCCCTTAAACATGATACCACTTTCAAATTTCAGAAAGGCAGTTTCGGAGAAGAGAAGCAGCCTTGAACCAACTCAGCAGGTGACCTTAACCTTCCATGGCACCAGTTTCAGGGTCATGACTAACTAGGGTGAGGCAGGAGGAATGCCCAGGTGCACAATGAAGGAGGTACTCACTTTCAGGCTCATGTAAGAGCAGGAGTGATCAGCTGCTAAGAACAATTACCCCTGCAATTCTGCAGCCAGGGGCTCACCTCCACCTCCCCCTAGTCCAGCCCTGCTCAGGTTCCTCATCTCAGAAATGGAGCTGTTGGCTTGGATGACTTCCAAGTTTTCATCTAGTTTTAACAGTGCTATGTTTCTGTGAATTCCAGTTTCCTAATGAAAGAGACCTAAGAGGCCACATGAAAGAACTCACACTTCAAAAAAAAGTAAAAGTTAAATTTCTCAAATATATCAGTAGGTATTTCAATAGATCATTTTGCTTCTTCTTCTTCTTCTTCTTCTTTTTTCTGTTGTATGTGTGTGTGTTTGCAACCTAGAGCTAATGCCGAACTGACCTATTTTCCTTGATAAGTGGCTTTCATGGAGAACAAGTCCAAAAGTGTCTTTTTATTAAAAACAGAAGGAAAAGCTCAAACTCATCTTAATGAATAAGTGAAACAAAGCCATGCCACTCTGTGGCACAGAATTTGTGAAAATACATTCATCAAATATTTTTAGGACATCCAGTTTTTGTACTGTATAATTGCTGTAGGAGGTGAAATTGGTTTCGAATTTCAAAGGATCACCGATGGCACACAGGCAACTTTAAGAACAAAGAAGAGAGATTGCATGAAGTGTGTTTTCACTTCTACTTCAGAAATTACTAGGAAATAAGAATTTGGACCGTCAATTGACTTTGATTTGTTGAGGTTCTCTTTGAAGAGAACAGATAGAATTGTTATAATTGCTTCTCTTAGAAAGGATTTGCTCTGATCTTTGATCCTCTTTACTATTTCGTATATGGAGACCTGATCAGTTACACACTTCTCACAGAAACCCAGTTTTGGCACCATCACAACTGTAAGTGCCACAGGATAAAAGAAAGACCAGTATTATGGAATCCAGTTGTTTTTAAGCTACCATCCTTTAAAGAAATGATGCCTAACATGATTCCACCTTCAATTATGCAACCAGATTTCAAAGCCCAAATTCAGCCAAGCAGAAAATGACTGCCAAAATAAAAGGTCCTGTTAGTGTCTGGGAAAGAAAACAAGTCATTCTCCTAAATGCTTCAAATAATTTTTATAAAATATAAATATAAAAATAATTGTTATAACATGTTTAAGAAATGACAGAGCCAGCCCATTTTCTCCCCTAACTCTGATTTTATCTCATATGACTGCTTTTGAAATATAAAGCACTTTTGCATCAGCTGGCAAGAGAGAAGGAAGAAGGAACAGAGAACAGAGCCCCAGTGAAATCAGAAAGAAATGAAATCATAAATACGTATACAAGCAGAGACAGGAGCCTTATCTTCTTTCTTCCTTTTCTCCTCTTCATGTTTTTCTTTAGTCTCTTGCATCTGATTAATCCAATTTCTTTCTTACATTTTATTTCCTCTTTACCAGCTCACTGATGCCTTTTCTTAAGATGTTTAAAACCCTTCAGTCCCTCTGCAAAGTGTTTAGCTTCCCACTTTCTCTCTCCTTTGTTCTTTGAATATCATTAAACCTGCCCCACTCTGTGCCTGTGAATATGATTAACTGCCTTTCTTCCCTGCCTAGCCTCTCTTTTCATTCTCCTCCTGGGGCGAACAAGAAAGCCCCAGGTCACTTTTCCTTTACTTCCGTTCTAAGAAAAGCTTTTTTCCTAGAGAGTCTATAAGAAAGTCTGTTAATCCGTGGCTTTTCCCGGTCTTCCTTCTTCTGAAGGTGAATGGCTTTCAAGAGCCTCTATTTCTGTCCATTATTAATCAGAGCATGGTCCTGGATGAGCAGCCTCAGAATCACCAGGGAGCTTGTTAAAAATTCAGCATCCCAAGCCCCACCCCAGACCAACCAAATCAGAATCTGCCTTTTAACAAAACCAATAGGTGATCTGGGTGAATTTTGAAGTTTGAGAAACATTGCTGTAAGCCATAAGAATTTGGAGAACAGCCAGTCGATTGTGGACCCCACTAGGTCAAAAAGGATTTTCCTAAAGAGAAAGTGACATCTGAAAGTGAGAAGATGGGATGCTAATGAGGGGCCAGAGGGAAGTGGCTGATATAATTGCATAAAATAGGGCAAGATACCTGGGAGGCTGGCGGTGGTGGTGGTGGGGGGGGTACGTTGCTGAGCAACCCTGTCTGCAATACTGAACCAGCGAGAAGATACCATCTGCAAGACCCAAGCATCTCCCTTCACCAGGTTCTATGAGTGGGAATGATCTCATCTTCCATGTCTCTGGGACCCACAACAGATCCCACAGCTGGCTTTACTTAATGGAGTTGGAGATAAGCAGAGAGGGGGGCAAGTGGGACTGAGCACATGTCACCACTGTCTTCACATTATTTGCTAAAGGGTCCAAGAAATAGAGACTCCTAAGGTCAGAGAAGGTGGGACCCCTGCATCTGGTCCAACTTTGGGTTTTCAGAAATCGACAACACTCAACCACTAAATAATTGAGAAATGTGGATTACCTCTCAGATGGGGGCAGAGAACAAGTGGCCCTAAGCTCTGCCTGGCTGACAGTGAGATTTGCTGGGGGCCCCTGAAATGCCCCAGGGTTTAAGCCTCTCTGATCACTGAGCCACAGCAGAATGAGTGTCCCCAGACTGCAGAGATCAGCCCCACAGCCTCAGGGGGTTTGGTTCTTCCCGCCAAAGAAAAAGAATCTCCCTCAGATGCAGAGATCTCCAGTGAATGAACAACCAGAATTTGAGACATAAAGTTCTCCATAGAAACGACTCCTTCCCATGTTGCTTTTACCAGAAGAGCTAGGAAGTTGGGGTTGATATCTATTGTCCATATACGATCCTGAAGAAATACTTTAAGTATCAGAGCCTACACGAAGGCCCATGAGATGTCTTTAACCATTAGAGAAAATGGTATTTGCTATTCAGGGGCTTGTGATGCTGAGGATATGATCAGGGTCCATTTCATGTGACTCTGCAACCCTACTTATTATTGGACATCTAAAGTAATTATTCAGAGTTTGAAAGAGGTTATTAAACACAATGCATAATGATATAGATGGGAGAGAGAAAAAAAAGGGAAAGAAGAAAAAATAAGATGGAAAGAGAACAAGGGATAAAGAGGTGAGGCAAAAATATCATGGCTGAAATTCAAAATTAGATATACACACATTTGCTCTGCAAAGTCATAATTTTACTCATCAATTGTTCATTCCATGCTGATTGAGTTTTCTTGTACACAGTAGGCACTTGATGTTTTGGATGAATCTGTTGATCCATCTCTAAGTACAGCTACTCTAAATTAGTGTCATCACTCACCCTTGGCCTATATGTTAAAATGAACCCCAGTACCTCCACCCAGAATTGGACAAAGTTGATCTGGATGCTCTTTTTCCCCGCTCTGTCCCTTCTCCTACCGGACTGGCCACATGAATGTGATGAATCTGAAGCAATTAAAGGTTTGATGTAACATTTAAAACAAGAGAGCACTTACATGGAGTACACCAACAGTTAGCCACTCCAAGTTCCGAGATCTCAACTCCTGCATTCGTTTGTTATTTTCTTCATATTTTTCTTCTGCAAGCTTTCTGCAAATTTAGAGTGAGTGTAGAAAAACAGCTGCATTTGCTAAAGCACAACTATATTATGCAGGTAAGTGTGATTCCCTGCCTCAACAGGAAAACTGGGGTGTTGAGAAGCCAGGCCAATGAGTCTCTCCCTCATCAGGGTAAATGCAGCGTAGCACCCACTGGATTCTCTTTTAAAGCACACACAATGATGCCCTGGCTCCTTCTCCATCCTTAGAATCCCTAAAATGCATCGCTGAAATTCAAAATTAGATATACACACATTTGCCATATGGCAACTTCAAGAATAAAGTTATTTAGGTTTTATAAAACAAAATATTAGCTTGTCTGTACTTCTCAGTTTCTAATTTCTGGGGATAACATTTCTTTGAGGCAGGGGTCCCTGAACATTCCAGAAAAAAAGTCCCAGTTTCAATCAGGTGATTAAACTAGGGATTCACACATATTAAAAACACAGAATTCTTATCATGTCAGATTCCTCATGAGGATCTGTGGGACTCTGCGGCAAAAGAAGGCAGTCTGGACCCCTGTGCTTTCTCTGTGATGGCAGGGCTGTTTGTTCCCAACACCCGGACCGTGTCCCACATGTACTAATAACTCAATCACCGCTCTCAGGATGAATAAGCCCACAAACAAAGAGAAGAGAGTTCGATTTCATAGAATTTATGCAAAGAACTTGAGAGCCACTGTGAAGGGAAATTTTTCTCCAGCACATTTTGTTTCATCTAGTATAGCAGAGGAAAATGTTATAGACCTGTTACTAAACTGGAAGAAAGATTTCAGATTTCAGTTCTTGTGATTACTTGTGTGCTAATTTAAATTTAGTTTGAAAAGTCACTGAAGAGCCCTGTAAGTCAAATTTTGTTTATAAAGTGGGTACATTACATCCCTTCTGACAATAGAGTCGTTTTCTAGCTAAAACACATGACTGTGCTCAAATTTTAGAAAAAAATGATTAAAAACAATTCCATTCAACTCATTCATAAAATTAAGACCAAACTTTATTTATAACCATTGACTTTAAATAAGAAATATACTAAATGTCATGCGGAAGATCTATGACTTTGTGTATAAAAAAGTTTTAATATGAAATATAATTTGTAATGTGCATGTACATTATTAAATTGCCTTTTTGATCTGTTCCTATCAGAGATTTAATTTTCCTTTTAGCCTCAAACAATGACAAGAGTCATGATACCCTAGAAATACTGCCATTCCCAAACCTTAGAAATAGATCCGGGACTGTTAATTGATACAATGACAAGCAATTTATGTGAATATATTTTCTCAGTCAAACCCACACTCAGTGGTGCAGTGGTTTGCAGAAACCAGCTTGTACTGGTTCCTAAGAGCAGATTGTGTACGTATCTTCCAACTGAACATTTGATGATACCACATTGGTAGCTTGAAATTGGCCATTGCAGGAATATTTACACCTCCCAGCCCCACAACCCCAGAGGTGGTGGTTGTTAAACATTTACCAGCACACAAGGGCCCATGGTGCACTTCGACAGAAATCTTTTTCCACACTGATTAAAGAAAGCATGTGTTAAGGGGACAGAAGTAGTCTCACAGATTCTCACTTGGTTCCAAATGATATGCACTGTAAGTGCAAGAATACCTCCAAAGCCTTTTTCGGATATGTTACCAAGGTCACAAAACGAACAGATTTGAGTTTCAGGTCTTTTCTATCTCTCTAGTTCTTAGCTGGGGCTTCTAAGCACCAAAAAGTTGGCAGAGAAGGGAGAAAAATTAGGAGACTGGATAACCTACCAACGGAAAAATCTTTGAGAAACTGGGAATCTAGGCCTCTTTGGAATCTCCCCCTTTTCCTGTAAATATTTGAATTAGCAGTGATATCGTCCACCAGCAGGGTTGCCCAGAGCATAGGTTTTCAAATGGCTTCCCTTGACAGAGCAAGGCCCTACGTCGGGACTGCTTTCTAAAGCCAACAATTGCCTGCAGTACATTCTTCTCCCCATATACCCGCTAGGTCCCCTGGCAGAGGGGGTACAGCAAACATCTGGGGAGCAAGGACACAGGGTGAAGCCACTCTTATCACCTTCTCACCGGGGTATATTTAGGCCGTGTCAGCAGCAACAAGGCTTCATTTGGCGGCTGACTCTATATTTTCATCATTAATAACCTCCCTGACATTCAGTCTTTCTTCCCACACAAGACTGAAAGCCTGACAATAATAGTGGCTGGCAACCGATAACTATCTATGGCTGAAGAACCATCTTTTGAGGGGACAAGTAAGTGAAGAAACAAAGAAATATATAACGCCTATGTGCATTTTGCTTTCCTGTTTTGGCTTTGGCTTTTCTTCAGTCAATTCCTCTGGAGCCCTGGGAAGTGGCCAGAGCACAGGGTACCCCAAGGAAGGGCAGCTTACTTCAGCTTCCTGGCCTTCTCATCAGCTGCCTGGAGCTTCCTCAGCCGCATCCTTTCTCTTGGTGTCATTTTCTGCACTTCAGACAGCGCCTGCAGAGTCTGCAGGTGGATCTTTTTTTGCCTATAAACAATAAAGATCCCCCACATGCAACTCATCCCAAACACGCTCAGAAAAATTAAACAAATATTTTACAGAACTATCATTACACTACTGATGGGGAAAGCATCTCAAGACAGGCCAGGCAAAAACTAATAAATGAGCCAACCAGGACTGTGGTTAATTGGTAATATTTTTCAAATTAGACTTTTGTTTAAAAACAAATTATGTACTTTCTAAATTTCTGCTATTTCATGGCCTATGACTGGTTTTCATGATGTAAGACAAATTAGAATCTTGGCCATCAAAGAGTAAATGTACTGGTGCTAATTCAACCCTGTGGATAGGATTTAATCTTTGGAATCAGGCAGGGTTTGAACCCCATCTCTACCCCCTCATTAGCTCTGTAGCCTTGGGCAAGTTACTGAATCTCTCTGAAGCTCCATTTTCTCATCTGTAAAGAATAAGATTTAGTATTATATGAAACAATGTATGCACAGTGTCTGATACATCAAAGTAACCCAAATGGTAATATTGTAATAGTTAAATTTTGTTGACTATGTTGAATGGTACTACTGTAATAGTTAAATTTTGTTGAATATGTTGTATATTCTGTACTTCCTACAACACGTAAGCATGGCACAGTGGTTATCACACAGGTTAATAACATTCTTTGGGTTTAAATCCTAGCTCCTATGTTACATGTATATGCCTTTGCGCAAGTTATTTAACCTCCCTATGATCATTAAAATAATAATAATAATAATAATAATAATAATAGATAATAATAGTACCTACTTCATAGGGTTTTTGTGAATTTAAATGAGTTATTTCATGTAAAATGCTTAAAACAGAGCCAAGCACCCCACAAAATGTTAGTTAAAATTGTTATTTAGGAGCTTCTTTCTTCAGTTACTTACATTACTCTTGTGTTGAAACGTCTGCAACCATATTCTCAATGACATTTGTTTCTGTGCCTGACTCGGTTAGGGCCCAATACTGCGGAATGTCTTTTGCACTCAGCTCCCTCATTACAGAATCCTAGGAGAGGTCTCCATTTCATTTCATTCCCACTCTAATCTTTACTATTTTGTATTAATTGTGTAACAGTAATGACCATTTGTAGGCAGCTCTCATCCCTCTGGAAAACTGTCCACAGACTCCAGGGGAGATACGATTTTCTGGAATATACATCCCTTATTTTGTAAGAGCAAACACAGTTCCTTGAAACATAGTCATAGATTGAGAAAAAAAAGTGACAATTTGAAATCAATATTTCATAATGTGGAAGACCATACAAAGGATCAGCCTCTGGCACACTTTAATTGTAAGCACTGTCAGGTAAACGGTATCACATCTGCAGTACAAAACAGTAGTTAAAATTAGCCTAGTATTTTCCTACTTTCACACCTCAGTTTAAAATAAAACAAAATCAGAATTCCAGGCATTCTTGAAAGAATAATTAGCAACCTAAGGAAATAAGGTGGTAGGAGCATGCCTCAAACATTAGCCCCTGACGTGCAGGGTATTTTAAATGGAGAGCATGCATTAAATGAAGACTGAGTATCTTTGATGAACCAGTTTCTTCTGTTTGAATGTGAAACTGGAAAACAAACACAGTGCACTTGAGAAAGCGCTGGACTGAGTGTCAGAGAAGCACATTTGTGTTATTTGGTCTTAATTAGGCTAAAGAGGGCTATTGTTCTACTACCTTGCACAGCTCTGGGGAGGGGCTGCCATTCTCATGGGGTCTTTATAAAATGACATAGAGAGTTCCTCAGCAAATTATAGGTTTGGTCTTTACATAACCCCTTGAGTTGTGCAGTCCACAGCCTGCACAGCTATACATGGCTGTTCTGAAGTCACCGAGTACTCTATGCTCTTGTATGTTATAGCACAGAAATTTTGATTAAGGTAGGAGAGAGATGTTACGTCAAGAAATAATTATGTTTATGAAAAAGACATTTTCTAGTTCATATGTATATCTCAGGGAAGTAAATTTTGGCTTATTTTCTATTGTCCTAGGACTCCACAGTGTTGTCTTCTCGATAGATACTCTGCCAGTTCCTGTTAAACAAACAACATGTGAAAACCATTTATGCTCAATATGGAAGGCTCAATAGCATAACTATCACTAAATGTTTGAGATATTAATTTCTCTATATACTTACAAGGCAACTACAGAGCTACCCTGCAGATCTGTAAGCTGTGCAGTTGTTTAAAACTTTTATAATCTCAATTTGCTACCACCTGGGGCAAAGGGGCTTTGGAATGCCAAGTTACTGAAGCTCCTTAATTTCTTGGCAAGACTTTAGTGAATTCTAGGATACTCTGTGCAGTCAGCTTAGCAACTAATAGATTTTTAAAGACAAATGCATTTAACATTATGCTCAGTGGGCTTTTTAAAAACAAAGCAATTTACTTACATGGCATTAATTATCTGAGCAGCCTCCTCCTGACAATTCAAATTCTTGTCTTCCAGAGTCATTTCTGAGTATCTACACATCAGGTGCTGGGAAAAAAAGAACAACCCAGACGCACTTTAAATACTCCGATTCAGGGATGAAAGGGCAGCTGACTACCAGGGGCCTTTTCTGATGTGCAGTGTTATTCACCACACCTGGGAGTCTGAAAACAAAACCCACTAGTAACTACTTTTCTTTGATAAAGAAGATACCAAACGTTGCAGGGTAGCTTATGCTGCAAAGTCTTGCTGGGGGGAGGGTGGGGTCAGGTTCCAGCTTCATCTGGCACTCACTACCTATTCTCTCACTCCCTGCTACCCACCACAGGCAGGCCTCTCCTCAGCTCCAAGAACAAACAAGATCTCCTCAGTTTGTCTCTTTGGGTACCGGACAGTGTCCCCACTCCCAGGGCCAGGACTAGGCTGAGACAAGCGAGACACTCACCTCAGATGCAAAACTGAAAGGGCACCAAAAGACTCAGTAACCAAGGGAAGTCATTTTTTAATGCAATATAAAAAATTAAAATGAACACCAAAAAGCCATGGAGAATACAACATGAAATGTTTAAATCTTGCCACTTGCAATAACATGGATGACTCTAGAGGGTATAATGCTAGGTGAAAAAAGTCAGTCAGAGGCAGACAAATACCATGCATTCTCACTCATATGTGGAATTTAAGAAACAAAATAAACGGACAAATGAAAAAAGAGACAGAAAAACAAAAAATAAAAAAACAAAAACAGACTCAAATACAGAGAACAAACTGAAGATTGCCAGGCGGGTGAGGGGATGGGTGAAATAGGGGAAGGGAATTAAGACTGCACTTACTACTATGAGCACTGCGTCATGCATACAATTGGTGAATTGTCTTAATGTACACCTGAAACTAACATAACTGCTAACTGATTAAAAAAAGAAAATAAAAGTTTAAATAAAGACAGACAACAAAAAAAAGACAGGATCCAACCCTGAACCTATACCATTCTATTACCTCACTTCCATCACCCTAATCCTAGCCCTGTTGGATGCTGCCTATGAAACTTTGATATTTTGTTTCCAGGCATTTTTAGCATTAATTTGGATTTTTTAAACATTGCACTAAAATGTTATTTATCCTGATTACTGAGTTTTTGGTGTCCACTCTAATTGTGCCCCAGGGCAAATGCCTCACTTGCATCATCCTAGTCCCAGCAGATCTCCTTGGATTCCTTTTAACTTTTTTTTTGGTCTGCTCACAGCCCACTCAATGTGGTTTTGATCCCAACAGTCAGCACCTATGTGTCTTTTCAAAGGCTTGCCCTTGGGCTAGTGGAGCTGGCTTTGCATAGTGAAAGCTACACACCAAGAGAACTCAGTACCAAGCGACTTTAGGCACCTTCCTTTCTGTCCTGCTTATTACCCCACTTCCTCAGGGGCTTCTCCAGAGGGCACATTCTTGCCTAAAACTCCTCCCCTCTTTGTCTCCACCTAGAAACATAACCTGATTCAGGCCTCTGTCCCAGCTAATTCTCTGTGGTTCCAACCCTCTCGCAGGCTCCTTACGTGTCTAGCTGCTTCCCACTATCTCAGCGGTAGAGAACCGTTACCTACTCTTTCTTTGACCACCAAAGACACTATTCCCTTCCCTTATTTTGCAGTGTCCTGCCTAGTGTTCCTGATAATGTGTAATTAGTCTTTCTTGGGTACTGGGTCTTCTTACTAGCAGCAGCCAAGCTGCAAAAGGACAGGAGCCATAGCTGTTCCTTTCCTTTCAGCACCTCCAGCATCAGCACTGTGCTCAGCACTCCACTGATGAAGACACACCAAGTCAGCATCCTTGTTTCCTGCCAACTTCGAACTGGATGCAGAGAAAATGTGTGACCATCTTTGAAGGTGAATGACTGCTTTATGGGTCTACTTAAAACTGTCATAAAATACAAGGAAATTTGCCTGAGGTAACTGTAAAAACCTAAAAACAAACAAACAAACAAACAAACCCTCCAAGAAGTACCGTTTGCTTTTTTCTTACCACCAGAGGTAGATTCTTCACACCAAAATTTCTAATCTACAGGAAAACAAACTTACCTAATCGATAAAAGTATGATTAAGATATATAAGAAAGGAGGGGAATAATAAAGACTCAGTGAAAACCCCAGATTTTACCTTATTAGTGGTACATTCTTGTCCTAGCAGGGATACATTTACAAAGTATTGAGGTAAGATTTGTAAACCAAAAAGCTCTAAGGGCAGATGTTGAGTTTAGGCAGAAAATTACAACCCTAACTTCTCATATCTGGGGCCTTGGTGAATGGGAGTTCACATACCAGCTTTTGCAAAGAGATTGTCTGACTAATAATTTCCTTCAGCTTTTTAAAAAAAAAACTTTTTTCTCTCCTTTCTGACTGATTCTTAATGCATCTTATTCCCTCAGCCTATCTTCAAGTTCTCGAATGTATATAAATGCTAATACATGTTTCCCAGTACCCCTTTCATTTTAAATACCTGTAGTTGTTCATCAATGTAAGGGATTTTTAAAATTTCCATCGCAGATGGTCTCAGTGAAGGACTCTTGTTCAACATGCTGTAATGTTTAAGAAGAAAATTATTTTTCAAATGAACTAAGATACAAGTACAACTTAAAATTGCTTCTGTGGCAATATATTTATTTCCATACCGTTCCATGATGGCATTCAGTTCTCTTGGATATCTCTTGGGGAGAGAAGGTGTGTCACCTTCAACAATTTTTAAAACAATGGACAAGAAATTGGAGCCAGTGAATGCATGATTCATGCAGCACATCTCATATAGAATGCATGCCAGAGACCTAAAGACAAAGTCAAAGAATTTAAATTAGGAACAAATGTCCTATTTTAAATCTGATCACCATACAAAACCTCAGATGTGTCATGGCATTGCTTATGAGACACTAACATACCCTTTGATTGTTTAAAAGCTTCAGTTCTGTACTTTTTTTTCCCCTTAAATACACATTTAATAAATAAAGAGGGAAAAATGAAAAAAAAAAACCTACAAAATATAAGTCTGAATGACCACTTCTTTGTCAGAGGAGAAACAAAACAACAGGAATATGTCTGCACACAGGAAGGCAAATAAACATTTGATCAATGTAGTAAGGAACCTCTATAAAGGAAAAATAAAACACAGCTAAGTATCTTTCTAAGGCAGTTTTGTTAATACTAGATATGCAAAATAAAATTTTAATTTACCAGCCTAACCCTCCCTCAAATGTGTATCCAAGCATTTTGAAAAGGAAACTGGCATTCTTTATTAGTTTTCTGAATAGAATCCATTTGCAAGTAGGGTGGAAAAGCAGCTACTTGTAGCTCCCATTAAAATGTATAATTCTCCCTTTGAGTGTATAAAGCAGAATATTAAAATTCTAGATCAGTCCAACACTGATTTGGATTAACCATGCAAATCAGTAACCTCTAAACCAGCAGAATAATCTTTTAAATAACTCAGCATCATTAAGAAAAGGGGAAAATTGCTGCCTGAACTCAGTATACTAAGAAAGAACAGTACTTCTACTAACTTAATGAATTATTTTTAATATTATGAGTATTATGAATCGTGTAACCAGCCAGGTCTCCTTTTTCATGTTAGTTGCTTGAAAAATCAGAAATAAATTTACAACCAAATTTGTGTAAGTTCTGTTTTATGTAACTTTTAACACTGTCCTACTTTCTTATAAAAGGCAGGGTATATATAAATAAATATATACATGAATACTATAATTTTAACCATTTTGTGGGTATTATAAAAATGTGCACTGGTAAGAGAATTCTGGATATATACTGAATACAAAGAGATGTTTTTGTTTCAGTAAATAACAATGACACTAAAAAATTCCAACTAATTGATACTTTACATATTGTAAAGCACTTCCATACATAACCCAACAGAACCTCAAAAGTTCACAGTGACATACAGCCACTCTATTTTTCCCATTTTATATAGAGGAAACTGGCTTAAAAAAGTTAAATGGCTTGATCAAGGTCAAAGGTATTTTTCCTTCCAAATTCTGGACTATTTTCATTACAGAATACTAGAAAGAAGGGGAATGTTAGGAGAAATCCCCTGATCATGACTTAAAAACACCAAGAACAATATAAATATTATAAATTATGAAAATAATTTGAATATCAATAAATTTTGTAACCATCTTTACAACTATTAATATGACTATTAACATGATGCAGCACATCTTTAGATTTCTATGCCAGAAAAAGTTCCTTCAATAAATGTGAAATAAAGACTTTCTTTTTTAAGATTTTATTTATTTATTTGACAGAGTGAGAGACAGCAAGAGAGGGAACACAAGCAGGGGAAGTGGAAGAGGGAGAAGCAGGCTTCCCACCAAGCAGGGACTATAAGGGCCTATTTAGCCAGAGCGATTCCATCCGGTTAAACAGTGGTTTTGTTGTTTATACAGTAAAACTTAAACTGTCCCTGACCCCCTTCCCCACCAGGGGACTTACTTAAAAACAAGTCCCGGAAACCAATCCCAGGTAACAAAGCACAAATACAGGGGTGGGTCAGGCCAGGTGGAGGTATCCAATCAGTGGGGGTGCATACTGTCTCCCTAGCTACCAAGGAGTATGGGCCCCACCCTTTGGGCACCAATTCTGACCAAGGTGATAGGCTAGTTCAAATATCTACTATAGGGTAAATTGTAATTCAATAGGTCACTTATGTGTGACCTAGCATGACTGTGCAGCTTTCTCTGTGTGTTACAATCTCATTGGCCACCTGTGCGTGGCCAGGCCCAACCACATGGCCTTTGCCCTTAAAAGCTAGTCTGTGAGGTGGAGAGAGGTCACCTCTTTGCAAGAGATGGCCCTGGCCGGTCAGTTTGATTCTCGATGCTCAGTGTGAAATAAAGCTTTTCTTGACCTTCACTTTGTATCAGTCTCACTCGTTTGATTACAGACCCAACAGGGACCCTGATGTGGGGCTTGATCCCAGGACCCTGGGATCATTACCTGAGCCAAAGGCAGCCACTTAATGACTGAGTTACCCAGGTGCCCCAAATAAAGACATTTTTAGACAAGCAAAAATTGAGAGAAGTCATTGTCAGCAGGATAGCACTAAAAACAATCCTAAGAGGGAATTCTTCCACTTGAAGAAAATTGATCCCCAGCAGAAAGAAGGAATGCAGGGAGGAACAAAGAACACTATGAAAAGTAATTCTGTATCTATATATAAGCCAACATTAACTCTATAAAATGATACTAAATATATTGTGGAGTTTAAAATTATGTAGAATATAATTTTATGACAAAAATAAGGTGAAAGACATAAGGGGGTAAATGAAGTTAAAGTATTTAAGGTCCTAGCATTACTGGGAAAGTGGTAAAAGTAGTGACTTTCCTTAAAATAAGTTTCATTATACTAAAGCAAGGATGTATGTTATAATTGCTATGGTTTTCACCAAAATAATAGTAATGTATACTGACAACATTATAAGTAGTAAACTACTAGAAAGAAAAGAATCAAATAAAAATTTAAAATATAAACAAAAAAGGAGAGAAAAAGAAACAATAAATGGTATATATAGAAGACAAATCATAAGATGACAAAAATACCAATATAGCATAATTATATTAAATGTAAATGGGCAATATGTTAATTAAAAGACTATCAGATTGGGTCAAAAATTATATACTGCTCACAAAAGAAACCTTAAATATAAAAACACAGAACAGTATATAGAAAGAGGTATATAGTGCAAATATTTATCAAAATATTGCTGGTGTGACTATACTAGCATCAGAGAAAACAGACTTAAAGGAAAGAACCAAGGCTAAGATTAAGGTGGTAGACTTATAAAGAAATTAAACAATGAAGAACACATAACAATTTTAAAGTCCAATAACTGTGTGTGTTTGTGTATGTGTGTGTGTGTATAAAGCAAAAATTGACAGAATTAAAAGAAAAATAGACAAATTCACAGTCATAATGAAAGACTTTAACATACCTCTTTCAATAGCTGATAGAACAAGCAGAACAAAACTTCAACAAGGATAATTTAAACACAATTACCAGAATTGACATAATTGACATACTAACATAAATGCGTCCAACAATGACAGAATTCAGATTCTTTTCAAGGGCACGTGGACCATTTTCCAAATTGACTATACTTAGGATCAAGGAAGCCTCAAGACTTCAAAGATTGAAAACTTCAGAGTATATTTTCTGACCACAGTGAAATTAAGTTAGACTTATTAATAACAGAGAAAAAAAACTACAAAATTACCAACTACTTGAAAATTCAAAAATATACATCTAAATAACTCATAGGTCAAATAAATTCCAACAAAATTAGAAAAATTTAAAACTGAATATTAATAAAGTTACAAAATATCAATACTTTGTAGCTAAAATAAATGATTATAGTAAAAATGAAGTATTAAATACATATATTAACAAAGAAAAAGCTTAACATCTATGATCTAAGTCAGCTTGGGAAGATAGAGAAAGAATAGCAAATCAAGCCAAATAAAGTTTAGGGAAAGAAATTTTTGAAAAGTAGAAATTAATGAAATAGGCACAGATACAAAATAAAAATAAAAGATTAATAGATTTAATAGAACTCCAGTGAGACTGCAAGAAAACAAGAAAAAAACACACAGATAAACAATAACAGAAGCAGAAAAGTATACAGCACTATAGACTCCATCGTTATTAGAAAGTATTAAGATGACAAATGTTTTCCCCCAGTAAATTTGAAAAATGGGATGGAATGAACAGTTGTTAAAAAATATACTTACGAAACTGATACCAAGAAAAAATATAAAATCTGAATAGTCCTTTATCTATTACAAATAATAACAATAATTAATTTTTAAAACATCTGAAATAATAATTTAAAATAATAAAAATAATTGAAATATTAAATAATTAAAACAATATTTAAAATAATAACTTAAAAAAACTTTTTTAAAACTCCCCACAAAAAGAAGTCTCCAGGGTCAGATGGTTTTACTGGCAAATTCTTTCACATATTTTAGGAATAAAGAACACTATTCTTATTTAATCTCTTCATTTTAACAAGTCCACACAACTGTGATATAAAGTATAACAAGAATAATAGAGAGAAAGAAAATTATAGGCAATTTTTTATGAACATAGATTCAAAAATTCCAAATACACACAAATATATGTATATTATAAATAGAATATGATGATATATTAAAAAGATAATATATCACAACCAAGTAGATTTTATTAAATTCAATTAATGGCATACATCTCATAGATGAAAAGAGAAAAATTATACATAGATGCAAAAAAAGGCAGTGGATAAAATTCAAAACCCAGGGGCACCTGGGAGGCTCAGTTGGTTATGCAACTGTTTTCGGCTCAGGTCATGATCTTGGAGTCCCAGGATCAAGTCCCACATCGGGCTTCCAGCTCTGAGGGGAGTCTGCTTCTCCCTCTGACCTCCCTTCTCGTGTTCTCTCTCTTGCTCTCTGTCAAATAAATACAACCTTTTAAAAAAATTCAAAACCCATTTGTGTTTTTAAAGATTTTTATTTATTTATTTGTCAGAGAGACAGAGCACAAGCAGGGGAGGGGCAGAGGGAAAGGGGGAAGCAGGCTCCCCACTGAGCAAGGAACCTGACGCAGGACTCAATCACAGGACTCTGGGATCATGACCAGAGTCGAAGGCAGATGCTTAACAGACTGAGCCTCCCAGGCATCTTCCCTTTGTGTTTTTGAAAGAAGAAAACTCTTAGCACACTGGGAATAGAAGGGAACTTCTTCAGTCATTTTTTAGAGCTATAAAATATACAGTAAATATTATTCTTATTGGAGACATATTGAAAGTTTATGTTTTTATTTTGAGATTGAGAATAAGTATGTCTAATATCACCACTTCTATTCAATATTGTATTGAAGGTGCTATTCAGAATAAGGGGAGAAAAAAATAAAAAAAAATAAATATATTTATACATATAAAAAATATATATATAAAGATTATAAAAATATGTTAAACTGTCATTAAGCATTTCAACATGGTTATGTATATAAAAGGTCATTTCAATAAGCCTGTGACAAACATTTAAAAAATGAAATGCAAAATATCACTTACACTAACATTATACAATGTCAAATACGCAGAAATAAATCCAGTGAAAGATGTGCAAGATACTACACTGCAAACCACAGTACATCAATAAAACAAATTAAAGTCCACCTAAAATAGGGGGCGGGGGTGAAGAGGGAGAGATCCACGTAACTGATTGAAAGAGTCAACATAATGAAGATGACAATTTTTCCCAGAACGATCTATAGACTCAATGCAATACCAATCAAAATCTTAGCAGACTCTCTACAGGAATTAACAAGCTAATTCTAAAAGTTATGTAGAAATGCAAAGGGACAAAGATAGCCATGATAGTTAAGAACAAATTTGGAGATTTTGTATTAACAAATAGCATGATTCATTATAAACTTGCATTAATTATGAAAATTATCAGCAAAGAAGAAAAAACAGACCAATGGAACAAAACACAGAACTCAAAAACAGATCCACACATATTCAATCATTTGATTAATGCAAAGACAAACTGTACTATGATAAAGGAAAAAAAAAAGATCTTTTCAACAAATTGTGCTGGGCCAATTGAATACCCATATGGAAAATAAAGTATGTGGACTCCTATGTCACACCATACACATGCACAAAAATCACCCATTTTCAATGAAAAATAACATCAAGCTTTTAAACGAAAGCAGGAGAATATCTTCCTGATTTGGGGTAAGCAAAGACTTCCTAAACAAAATGTTAAGAACACTACCAGGAAGGTTATGGACTGATAAAATGAACTCCATCAAAATTATGAATTTCTATTCGTGAAAGAAAACACATCACTAAGAGGGTGAAAAGGAAGATACAGAGAGGGAGAAGACATTTGCAATTCAGATATCCATCAAATACTGGTATCCAGAACATGTAAAAAAAATAATTAATTAATTAGAACTCCTACTAATTAATAAGAAAAAGGAGAGAATCCAATAGAAAAGTGGGCAAAAGACTTGAAGAGACACTAAATGGCCCCAAATCATGAGACGTTTGACAGTATTGGTCATCAGAGAAATGCAAATTAAAACCACAGTGAGTACCACTATACACTCATAAGAATGGTGAAAATGAAAAAGATGCTATCAAATCAGTACTTGTTATACTATGAATAAAGTTTTCTTAGCAAAAAGAGAAGGAAGGGCTATTCATTAATAGTAAAATTTAATCATCAAACTAAACCAAATACTTTTATTTGTGTGGATACATGTAAAGTATTTGTGTGCTGTAAACCACCCCAATATATTTATTTTCCCCAAAGAAGGGTCTAATTTGAACCTTGAGAATGTTTAAAATAGTAGAGCCATACGGTCTACAAGATTTGCTAATTCTTAACTCTCATTGCATCAGTGAGAAAACCAAAGCTCAGAGAAAGAAAGTAATTTATCCAGAAATGTGACATGTTAGATCAGCTTGTTTGGTGTTGGTACTGTTCTCATTCGGTATTTTTTAAAAATGTTTTCTAAAAAATTTACATTGACAACACCCTGCTATATAATCTAATGTACATGCAATAATTTGAACACTGAAAAAAGGAACGAAACTCAGGTCCAAGGGGTAGAAAGGCTTATCAATCCCTCAGCACCCACACACTGTCTTCTGAGGATTTAATTCAGCTCCTGTGGGCTGAGTCTTCTTCAGGGCTTGGGTTAAAAGCAGAACAAAGCCAGACAATCTCTCCTGGCTCTGACAGGTTGGAAGGGTTGGATGAGAGCAACAATTCTTGACATAGGACCTTTTGAGCTGTCCTGGAAGCAGACTATTATCTCCACCAATAATACAAATGTTAATAATAATGGTAATAAGGAAAATACTAGCTGAAATGTTAATGGTGTTTACTATAAGCTAGGCCCTATTCTATATTTCTTACATATATTAACTTATTTAATCATTCTATTCTCATAACAATCTTAATGAAGCAGACCATTCTTCAGATGAGGAAACCATTAAGATTAGGTCAATTGTTAAGGTTCCATATTGAGGAGATGGGGGAGCTGGGATTGCAACACAGGTTGTCTGGTTCTAGAGACATAAACTGCATGCCATCCTGCCTCTCAATGCTGAATCAATCAGAGCATTTCTGATTAAGGACTCTTTTGAATTGGAAATGTCTAACCCTAATAGAAGACCTTCAGGCAGGGGCTGACTTTCCAAGCTTACTTTGGGTCCTACCCAGAACCATAAGCCACCTTCAAGGATCCCTGGGGCCTGAGACAAGCCATGCAGGACACCAGACCATGGCAAATATAGAGCATACAAACAATGAGAACCTCTGTGGCAAAAGGAAGGTTGGCAAGTTTGGCCATTTTTCTGTTGCTTGGCATAGAAAGGAGGTTAGTGGTCCATTAAGTACAAAGAGTTGATCACAAAGTCAAATCCTGCTTTTATGGAGACATAACCCTACCAAAGCCACATGTGATGGATGTATTAAAGTTATAAAAAGATGTGAAGTTATCTGGCTAAAGGAGTATAGAACAATTAGATGCAGGGGCTAACTCAGTAATCAATTTTGATACAAGACTATTCTCTTTTTTTGGAAATCCTCTCGGCTTCACTGAAGGCATACTGCTTTCCATTTACCTGTCTCATTTTGATCTAGTAAGATTTACTTGCACTTGAGCACATGGAAAAGACTTCATTTATCAACCAGTGATTTATAGAAAGGGACCAGTTCTTGTCCTTGTGCACCCGCCTGGAATGGGTATAATCTGATTAGAGATACCACCTGGCACTTCGGGTAAAAGATTTTTTATTATCCTATTACAAGTTAAAATCTATCTATTATATATAGTTTTATTCTAGTAACTATATATCTGTGTACCTATGGTTTTAATTTTTTCCAATTTCCAACCAAAGATTTCTATATGGGAATAATTACATAATCTTGAACTCATCAATTCCATCCTTTTTTGAATATTTTTCTCTTACTTGATTCCCAGATCTTAAATCTGATGATGTGAAAGTGGGGAGGTGGTTGGGGGGAATTTAAGGGGGGTAAGTTGAAAAAAAAAAAAAGGGAGAGGTGCATTTTGCTTAGAAGTCTATGATTTGCATTCCTTTCATTTTCCCAGAATACAGCCAACTGTGAAGAAGTAAGCAAATAAATCCCTAAGGGAGGGAATTCAGCAGTGAAAGGGAAGGCTGGGATCAGGTGCGTGTGAAGCAAATTACACCTGAACTCCATAAACTTGCCATCTGTCCAAGCTGACCGGAGCTACCCAAAGGATTTCTGAAGCACAGGTCAATAAGGAATTGAAAATGTAACTCAAACTTTGTCTTGTCTCAAGGTAACTAAATTTACCCTTTGAAATCTGCCCAGACTCTGCCCAAGAGAAGCCTAACCCACAGCAATGCATGACTCCAGTGGGTTGGGGCAGCTTTACTGATCTTCTAGATAATATTTTACATAATTGAGGATCATCCTGATATCCATCTAGAAAAGAGTACACATAACTTAAGCAATTGAATAAATAGTAACAGAAATTTAGAAAAAGAATAGTGGGTTTTGCTTCAGTGTGTGGTAACCTAAATATAAGTCTCTACTGAGGTGGAGTTGAATATCAATATAAACTTTATCTAAACAGAATGAAAGACACTAGATGGCTTGAACTCATACTTCAGAAGCAATATTATATGGCAACCATTTTATAAGGGCCTATTATGTCCCAGAACCTCTGTCGGTTCTCACTGAGCTTTTAATACGCATACAAATCATGCAGAAATTTTGTTAAAATTTTTTTTCTGAATATTTGGGGAAAAGGGGCAGCTACATCAGAAGCATAGTTTCTGGATCTTCCTTAAATTCCTATGTAAAACAGCAGCTCGATACCAAAACCAAAAACCACGGGCAACGTTTTCAACAAAGTTAGGTAGTGAGATGTCCCTGCACACCTCACAGTACAAGGAAGTAAAGACAAGCCACAGTTACCATATAGTCTGCACAGTATCAGCAGGGATACTGAGAAGAAGCAGAGGGAATCAATGGAGTGACTGAAGGATCACAAAACAGTAACTTCAAAACAGTCAAAAAATACTGAAAACATGGTGGGTATAAAGAACAGCAGATGAAACAGTTAGAGGATCTGATCAATCCAAAAGCTGCTTGAATTCAAGAAAAATCCCAGGATAACGCCTAAAGGGTCTGCAGCAGAATACCTCAGGGCCATCCGACAGAATTTTCTGCAATGTCAGAAATGTTCTATATTTCTGTATACAATGACCAATAGTCACATGAGGCTACTGAGCACTTGAAATGTGGCTAATGTGTCTGTCTGGGGAACTGAATTTTCAAAAGAATATTTGAAAGCAAAGGTGAATGCCTTCTTTCCACCATATCATGCCAATATACTATCATATCTGGGGAAAGACCCCAAAATTTTAGAAATAAAGTTTGGGTGAATTTTGTCCTGTTTATACCAGTCTTTCTAATTACTTCTACTATTGAGCACAATGTTTGAAAGAAGATCATCGGCTGTCCCTCTACTATGGTGGTCCCATGTCCCCTACACCATAAGAATTTGGCCAATGGGAGAACTGAAGATGGGAGCAACACCAATGGGAGAGAGGAGAACAGGGAGATCACAGTGTGGCCGAGCAGAAAATAAAAGGGAAAGGGTTTGTTTTTCTTTTTTTTCCTCTCATCTCTAGCTACTCTTGGAGTCACAATAAAAGATTCCATATAAACTATAAAGTTTGGGAAATGAACATGTACAGTGTTCAAAGTTGGAAGGAGAAGGTGGGTTGGCAATAGAAATAATGATCAAAGTATCCTTCCACTGCCAGTGTTATTCACTCAGCCACTACTTAAAGGCTGGATGTGGCAACAGCCTGCACTGCTTCACACTTTGATTGAATGGCTGTGCTCCAACTGCTTTAATCATCTCTGATAGTTTCCAGACGTTCTTTTAAGATGGGCAGAGCATCAGAAATATTGGAATGCAGGAAATTAATAGAAGGCCTGCCTATCTCCCTTCTTTAGTCTCCACCAACCTCTCCCTGTTCCAGGCTGTTGTGTTCCCACCATTTAACAGAGGAAAAAAATAAATAAAGATCTCTAATTCCAGCAATAAGGCCTTGGAGAAAACAGTTCCAAAATGGCATCATGAGGAGCTCAGCAGACCTGCTTCCTAGCAAAACAACTATAACTAGTGAAAATTACCAAAGACCCCCAACAACTTGAAGTCACTAAAAATCATCTTAAGGGCATAAAGTAAATGAAGAAATATTTATTCAAGAAAATCTACTAAATTTCAGTAAAAACAAGAGTTTGTGGCACTGAGGCACTCCCCCAGCTCCGTGTGACAAAAATTTCACTTTGAGCAGGTGTGGCCAATAAGATGGGGTTCTTCTCCCTTCTTCCAGAAACCTGTTCTGGGCTTGGTTATCTCTCCAGGAGGGGCAGGCTTCCAGCATTTCTCATCTCCCCAGCTATGTGTTACAGAGATTAAATTCCAGGTGATTGTAACCAAGATATTAAGAGCTCTTTTTCTCTACCTAGTCCCTACTGGTAGAATGGAAGCTCTACCCCAGGAACAGTGGGCAGAGAATACTGGGGTCCTGATCACTGATCACCTTTGCCCCAGCGTGCTCACAGGGTGGATATTCTATGCCAGGAGAGGCACGCCAAAGAGAGAGGCTACTGTCCCTGGCTGGTACTCTGCTCATGAGCAGGACTGTCACTCTAAGAAAAATGGGCCATGTCCCTACCTCCAGCTCCTGAGAAGTGCTCAGAGATTTTGCCCAGAACAAAGGTAGGTTACAAAAAGAGAGGGTTCAGAAGCTCTCCCCAAAGAGACTAACTTTATTTGGAACAGAGTGTAGGAAATTCAAGCCTAAACTCCAGCTCTCAGCAACAATGAAGAATTTAGTGGCAAGCAATTAAAAGGAGATTGGTAGCTCCGAGAGGACAATAAGCTAAACCATAGGCTAGTTACCTTATCAGAGAAAATCAGGGAAAGAGATAGCTAAGAATAGGCAAATTTCAAACCTCAAAGACTGACGTCAAAAACTACATCTGCAAACAGACTCAGATTTAATTGGAAGAGACTGGAGAGCAATTCATGCCTCAGGGCATTGCTGAAAATAAAAGCAATGAGCTGGCAATTAGTGGAGGCTAACAACTGAGTATAATACCAACAGAAACAGCTAAACAGAACAGGGAAAGGGACAGAGCCTTGCTAAAACTACTGTCATCCCAAGGCTAACTGTGCACATGCCTAAGGCTATACTCTGAGGATCAACACTAGAGGTTTCACACTGGAAGGGAAATAGGTTTCACTAGAATAGCCAGGAATGCCACTAAATGAGTAAAAAAGCAAAAGATACCCAGTCTCAGAGAGGTGGAGGGAGTGAGGAAAACACATGTTTGGAGTTGGGTATAATATATTATCTAAAATGTCCAGTTTTTACCAGTTATGAGATATACAAAGAGACAGGAAAATATGTATACATGGGGGGAAAAGCAGGAAACAGCAACTACCTGAGAGGTCTCAGATGTCAGATTTAACAGATAAAGACTTCAGGTAGCATTATAAATACATTCAAAGAACTAAAGGAAACAGTGTTTAAATAAATAAAGTAAGATATAAATGTCACACCAAATGGAGAATATCAGTAAAGAGACAGAAATTATAAAAAAGCACCAAATGGAAATTCTGGAGTTGAAAAGTATAATAACTGAAATAAGAAATCCACCAAAGGGGCTTAACAGTAGACTTTAACTAGCAGAAGAATCAATGAACTTGAAGATACATTGACAGATACTATGCAACCTAAAGAACAGAGGGAAAAATGAAGAATAATGAACAATGTCTTAGAGAAATGTGGGAGACCACAAAGCACAACAACATGCACATAATGGGAATACCAGAAGGCATGGAGAGAAAGAAAAGGGATAAAAGTACTCAAAGAAATAATGGTTGAAAACTTTTCAAGTTTGATGAACTATATCAATCTACATGCCCAAGAAGCTCAACTAACTCCAAGTAGGATAAATGCAAATCCACTCACAGATACACTGTGCTCTAAAAATGCTTAAAGACAAAAACAAAGAGAAAATCTTCAAAGAAAACATTAAACAATGTCTAATAAACATTACTGGTTGAAAAATTACTGTGTCCAAGTATAGAATACTTGCAAAGAGAATAAATGCAAACATTTAAATGATAGGTAGATATATTTTATTAAGGCAGTGCAATATTTCCTTTTGCAATTAAAAAAAGCAGGTTGTAAAATATATATAGTATGATTTTTTTGTAGTAACAAATACATTTATATAGGTTTATAAAGCACTTAGCACATTAACTCTCAATCACAGGGTAAGCGTTCCATAAACAGTAGCAATTCTGGTTCTGTGGCTGCAGTGGTATTGTGACCTTGTAAAACTGACCAGGCTAGATATTATTTTCAGATTTCGTGTCAGTCATTTCATGCTAGTCATTGAGAAAAGATATTAATACCCAGATCTACTGCACTTGACTGAAATGTTTTCCTACTTCAGCTTCTGTTGAGTGAAAATAATGACAATGACAGCAGTTCTTACTAGCTAGATAGCCTGACCAACACCTTAGTTCTAAATCCACACAAGAGTTTCTCAGACCATGGGAAGGTGAGAGAAATGGGCTTTCTTGCTCCACAGCTTCCTTCACTAAGATGGGGCTGTTGGCTCCCAGCTACTTGCAGGCTCCACGTTAGCTATCAAAACTATTGCCAAGTTGGCCTGTATTTCTCCCTTTCCTAAATTCTTCACTGGAAAATAGCCTTGTTCTCTACCCTGCTTCCTTTCCCTGTCCAATTTGGGAATGCTCTCCTGTGTGGATACTTTCTTAGTTATGGTAGGTCAGGCAGGTGCTGGTTCCTCTCTATTTTCTTCTACTTATAGCTAAACCTAGTCTGACATTTCTGCCCAACATCGCTAAAGTCTGACTCCAGTGCTGAGTGTGAACAGACTCCTACAGTATCCCTTATGTAGCCAACTCCTGGACCAACCAGATCTCAGGTTTCTGCAAAATCCTGAGACCTTCAGAATATACTCTGACACCTCTATTACTCCCAACACCATTCTCCCCACTTAACTCACCTGAAGAATATAGGACCACAAGATCAGAGAACCATCTGGTTGACCTCTCAGAACAAGATAGATAAGACCAACAATGAAATATTCTGTTTCTTTTTTGTTTAATTATAGCACCATTATTCTAATAGTATTATCCTTTATTTGTTTCTCCTACCAAAATAATAAATTCTAACCATTCATAATTTCAATCAATTTAAAGAGGTGACCTAGGAACACGATTCATATATTTTTCCTGTGGGGGAAAAAAGTGTTCAGCAATTGCTTATATAAATTGGCAGTATTCAAAGTATTGTCCTCAATGCACCTAATTATTCTAACTTGCTGAATAAGTGTTTATAAACTTTTGGAACCTAAAACACTTTTAAGAGAGACTTATCTGTACTTGATTGCTATAAATAAATGAATCCCAAAAGGTTTAACAGATTGCAGAAAGAGGATACAGTTGCAATGGGCAAACATTAACAGATGAAATATAATTAGTATTATACCAATTCTTCATTAAGCATTATAAATATAATATGTACAGCTATTAGTGCTAAAACAAAACACCTGTCAATTATTCACAAGTGTTTCTAATTGTAAGAAAATATTCCACAGTAAACAGATGCTACAGGCTGAGATTCAAAAAAAAAAAATTCTCAACCTCATTCAATCTAATTTTTCTAAGAGTGTCTCCCAAAGATTACTCATCACACTTATGTATCTGCCACTATAATTAATAGTTCTCTGTTATTCTTTCCACTTTAGGTTCAGCAATAAAAATTTCATTACCAGATAAGCCCATTTTGATTCAGATACAACCAAGGTAATTACTAAATTCATAATAAGGTGGTTATTTGGGGTCAGGATGATGATAAATCCTTGGCTTGTACTTGCTGAATAGTTAATAATCTTTGCAAGGAGAGCTGACTGAATGCTCACAAAAAATATATTAAAATTCTCCTGTATTTTTATATTTGGGAGGTTTTGGATTTTTTTAAAGTTTTGCCTGAATCAGGTATTATTTTTATAAACCTAAAACATCATAGCAATACTATTTCTATTACTCTATATCCCTATAATTCTGATATTTCTGATAATTCCTATATTCTTTATGATAGTCCTATAATTCCCATATTAGGAATATTCCTATAATTCTTTATGCAATACTAGGGAGTAGTTTTTTTAAAAAGTACTTTTTAAAACAAAGTCCTTTTTTTTAAAAAAGGACTACGATAAACACAACTGAGACAAAAAGATTATATGCTTTACTCCTCTGTCTGTGGGTACTATTGCCCAAGTTTCTGGGGAGACACATCTGATTTGGCAAGCAGATGTAGATACCTGCCCCAAAGAGCCAGCTTTCTTGCTACATGTGATGCGAAAGGCTTAACGATGGGCTTCATAAATTAATTTAGTCTTAATCCAAATGACATGATGTAAACATCTTTCTGGCATAGCATGTAATTTTAATCATGAAGAAATTACATATTTGAATCTATTTTTATTTTTATTTTTTTTGAAGATCTTATTTATTTATCTGAGAGAGAGAGAGTGTAGGGGGAGGGACAGAGGGAGAGGGAGAAGCCCACTCCTCACAGAGCAGGGAGCCCTACTCAGGGCTGGATTCCAGGACATCAGGATCATGACCTAAGCTGAAGGCAGATGCTTAACCAACTGAGCTACAGGTGCTCCTGAAAATTTTTTAAATACCATAATAATAAAAAAAAATTAATTATAAAAAGAGATGTAAATATGGAGCTCAAATCCAATCCAAAGCCCAAGACTGATCTCAAACTGAAGAAAGCACTCTAAAAAGACCAAGAAGACTCCTCCTCAGGGACAGGAATCCTACTATTTTTTAAATTTTATTTCATATCCTAAGGGCTATTACATAGTCATTGGCAAATAGTAGGTGCTTAATAAAGCAAAATTTATAGAAACTCATTCCCCTGAACACACTTTTTGTGGTCTTGTCTATTATTTTAGTTTTAGTTTTGGTTTTGGGGGAAGGTATTAGGGGAAGGTTATGATTAGAGAAATATGATAGGCAAATTGGAAAACACCATCAGGGTAGAAACAGGCTAACAATGAAAGAAAAAAACACTGAAGAACCTAGAAATGAATAATCACAAGAGTGAACTGAAGGGACAGAATGGATGGTTATCTGCCATAGCCAGATCTAATGTTGACAGTGTTCTCTCCCACTCGGAAGGCATCAGAACAAGAACATGAGTAATGACCCTTATGAAAATCCAAAGGCCTATCCCCTGTTCTGCTTACTTTTCCCTTATCCTCTTTAGAAGAATGAAGTCGACATAATCCTTCACATTGCTCATCTCTGAAAGCTCAGAACTACTTAGGTTGATTTGCATACAATAATTATTTACTTAATTAACAGGCTTTCAGCTAGATTGTCCTTTCAACCCTTAACAAGCCGAAAATTATATGACTCCTCTTCAAAGGAAAAGAGATTTTCCCTAAATAGGATCTGCTTCTAACAAGAGAATACAATTTTCCACATGGCTTCTGCACTGAGATTTAAACTGGTTCCACAACAAGGAATGAGAAATTCCTTTGGTACAAGAGCTCAGATAAATGGAGAAATCTCAGATGCATCTATCATCGAAAACCCAGAAATTTTTTAAAGTTTATTCTTAAAAGCTAGTATCTTCAGTAAAAATTCTTATAAGCATCAAGAAGAAAAAAAATAAAGCCATACATTCCCCCACAGATGTGGAAGTTGATCTTAAATAAAGTAAAGCACAGTGTTTAGGATTACAAATACTTTCTTTAACAGGCCAGCAGAAACCTATCAACCTTTAATGTTTGTGACACATTAAGAACTTTTCCTTGTGGTTGAAGAAGGAAAAAATAAAAATAAAAAGAGTAATCCATAAATAAAGAGAATTTTTGAAATCGGTATAATGGAAATCATCAAGTTCCAAATCCAAAAAACCCTCCTTTACTCTCATCAAAGAATGACTCATACTTCAAAAGGATAAAGTGAGTGGATATAGCAAGTAAATGAGCCCCCAAATGAAACACATTGTCCTCTCAGTGCAGCAGATATACACATCACCTGGACCAACCCATTGCCCACTCACCAGATGTCCGACTTTGTGTTGTAGCCTTGGTGTTTCAAAGCCTCTGGACTCATGTAATGGGGAGTTCCAGCTAAAGTGGTGGCTAGATCACAGGATCCCATTAGGAGTCGAGAAACTCCAAAATCCCCTTGAAATAATAATAAATTTTTATGAACACTTTAAAACAATGAAAAGCAGCCTGGAAAGTAACAACTGTCTAATCTGAAAATTTTAATATGCAATGACTCATATCATTTAAAGGGAAAGAAAAAAATGGTATCTTTTAAATTACACAATGCTGGTGCATAGCTTTAAAAACATAGGCCTATAGGAGAAGGAAGACTGAGCCAGGAAGGTGAATTATATAAGCTAAAGCTTTTTATTTCTGGAATTATGGAGAACCAGCAACTTGAAAAAAAAAAAAAAACTATTTCAGGTCTGCCTAACAACAAACAAAATGATTTGGGGGGACTGAATATAAGAATATAATGATTCGCAATTTCCTCAAGCAAGAAGAGTTCGTTCTTCGATTACAATAAAGAAAATATTTCAAATAAAAGACCCGAGACCTTTCAAGAACACGCCTATAAAAATTTGAATCCATTAAGTTATCTTTACACATCTAACTAGTTGTATGCTTTTAGGCTTTCTCTCTTTAAGAACATCTTACAGGAAGAATGAACAATCCAGTAACTGTTATGATGGGAGGTACAGTTCTGAAGAAGAACTAAAAATTAACAAATCCATGATACCAATAATTTCATTACCAGTGACAACTGCTAATTGCTTGGGGTAAAATAAAGGGGAAACCTATACTAATTAATGAAGTTAGTAAAACAACTCTAAATACTTGCACAGTGCTTGGCATGGAATAGAAACTCAAAAATTATTAGTTCAATCTATCATGTATATAGCAAATCTCTTACATTTCAATTTATATCAGGTACTCAGAAACAAAATAATGGGGTTTTGTTGGCCCCAACCAAGTAAAAACAAAAGTTTGAGAAGTTAAAATAAACCAGTGATTACTCTAACACTTCTAGGCACTATATATTTCAATGTGATATACTGATAACATCTAGAATATATCCTCCCATGTTTCTGGAATACATATTTTTAAAAATCTTACCAATTTTAAGAAGATTGTTTTTCAGAAATATATTCTTTGATTTCAAGTCTCGATGAAGTATCCTCCTACACAAAGGAAAAAAGGACATAAAATTTCATGCAAAATAAAAAAATTTTATTTCTAATATAAATAATATATATGGGTGCATGTGAAGTGATAAATACACTCTCCCATAGATATATCTTTCAGGGTTTAAAAGCTACAAATCCACAGCATTTTCTAGTTCCCCTGAGGAAATATGAGTTTTAAAAACAAAGTTTCAAAGTCAGCAGGACATGTAGTTGGGAAAAGAGTGATGTGGTTTACACTATTTCAATAGGCTCAATTTTACTGTTTCTGTAGCATGATCTACATAGTACTGTATCTACTAACCATACACTCAGTTGATAGACCAGTTATCATAAGACTTTGTAATCTATTATATATACTCTTACACATTATATGTCATATAAATATATATTATATGTTAAATATATTTATGTAAGATATTTTTATAGAACATATATGTAACTATATGCTCTATAAAATGTTACATATATTTATACACACACATAACCTATTATCATATACATTAAATCCAAATGTTCAGGTTTTATGTATTTATAGAAATAATGTTGTTGATGATACTTAATAATAGATAACATGTATAAGCCAGCAATATAAATTATGTCAGTTAAGACTTCTGTTTCTGGAATTATGAAGCACTAGACAACTTGAAAACATTTACCTAAAAACACCAAAAAACGTGGAATAAAGTCTGTAAATATCTTCACATATGCTGAGCTTACAAGAAAATGAAGCATGTCCGTGAGGATTTGTATAAAACTTAAGGGGTTGTGCTGAGCTCAGTAGCCAATGAGCTAGCTGTCATGGCCTCATAGAAACAAAAGCCAGACCTTGAGCCCATGTAATGTGAAAAATTGGAATATACAAACACAAATATGTCAGAATCCCATACGTGGTTCGTATCTTCACTGAAAGAATGATCTAAGAAACATCCACTCACAAGTAAACAAAATGACAAGAAAGTTGATCTGTACAGGTCTGAACTTCTGAGTGGAGAAAAAAATATCTCTCTTCTTATTCCATAACCATATCTCTCTGCTCACTCACATATGGGATTCAAATATGCAATAGCTTTATGGCTTCAGAAATCCCAAGCCAAGAAATTAACATAAAGATTGGTTCTCAGCTGCTTCTACCTCTTGGGGCATCTGGCAGAAGCAAATGCAAAGCAAGAGTCAGCAGATAATATAGAGTAAAATTATACTCCTGTGAATTTGAGATAATCTAAAAGGATTCAAACTATAAAATAAGTATATTTTAAGAGATTAAAATTATAAAGAAAGAATCAGGAGACATAAGCTAGAAAAAGGGTACTACCCCCCCAAAAAAAGATGATGCTGATTTGAAAACCAATCAAATAGAATTTCTAGGGGAAAAATGTGATTGAAATTAAAAACACAAGAACGAAACCTCAGCTTCTGACTACGATGGAGTAAGGTTATTTCACACTAACTCTCCCACTTTCCACAGCTGTACAGAGAACACTGAAACACTTGAACAATGTAAAATCTGAGTAAAATTAAAAAAAAAAAAAAAAACCAAAAACGCAGCAAGTCTTTGAAGATTATCAGCGATCAGCTAAGACAAACAAAGGCAGTCAGCACTTGAGGAGCCAGAGCCTGGAAAGGAAGGGAATGCTCTAGGTGAGCCAAACATTCTGCATGGTGTGTTCCTCTCAGGGCAGTTGACAAAGGCAGAATGCCCTGGCCTAGAGCTTGCAGCACTTTTCCTGGGTTCACAAGACAAAAATTACAGTTCAGGGCTACAGAGGCAGCCAGGACTTGAGGGGAATTTCTTCCAGTAAGAAAGGGAACAAATGAGAAGTTAAGTCTGACATTCTGCCTGGCTTTTACCCTTGAGGCACTTACTGAATCCTACATTGTTCAGGAGAAGACAATAAGGAGAAGGTGGCTGCTAAGAGGTTAAAGACTAAGCAGAGTTTTCAGGAGATTCACAAAGATGAAGAAGGGTCTTAGAAGCCCTCAAGGCCTCCTTCTTAGATATAAAGATATAAATCTTAAATATAAAGCCTTCACAAAGTCTGAAACGATCCTTAAACCAACTCAGTCCCTCATTAGTTCAAGGTGATCTGTCCTTACTATAACTACTACCCAGAAAAAAGTTAGACCCTGATAGTATCACCCAACACCTCTCCATTATTTCATATGTATTGTCCACTACTCACTCAAAAACCAGAAAAGAAAGCAGGGAAAGGAGAAAAAGGTGTGTCACAAAATACAATGGAAGAAACATTCCATATATTGTTAATCACAATGGACTAAAATCATGAATTTAAACACAGAGAAACAAGACTAAGCTATTTTTAAAGAATTGTTATAAAGAACACACTTAAAAAAAAAAAGTAAGGACATAGGTTAAAAGCAAGAGGATTGAAAAGATACTCCAGGCAAAAGAAAGCTGGCAAAAAGCAGTATTAGGTACATTAAGGATAAAGAGTATCGCTACAGAGGCACCTGGGTGGCACAGTCAGTAAGTGACAGACTCTTGATTTCCCCTCAGGTCATGATCTCATGGTTGTTGAGATCAAGCCCGACCGGGGCTTCACGCTGGCATGGAGCCTGCTTAAGATTCTTTCTCTCTCTCTCTCTCTGTTTGTCTCTCTCCCTCCCTCTGCATATACCTCACCCTCACTCTGTGCACAAGGGGTGCTCTTTCTTTCTCTCTCCCTCTCAAAAAAATAAAAAGAGTATCACAACACATTGAAAAAAATCCAATAATTTATTGAGAAAATTTGTATTTATTTATTATTTTAAAGAGAGTGCAAGGGGGAGGCAGAGAGGGAGAGAGAGAATCTTAAGCAGATTCCACCCCAGCACAGAGTGGAAAAGGGGCTCAGTCTCATGACCCTGAGATCATGACCTGAGCAAAATCAAGAGCTGGATACTTAACCGACTGAGTCACCCAGGTGCCGCTCTTGGGAAAATGTTTAAATTCTGTACTTACGTGCAACTTATGACACATGCCTAGATACATTATGAAAAATTAATATTAATAAAAATTTAAGAAATTGACAAATCTACAATCATAGTGGAAAGTTCAACATATTTCCCTCAGTAATTAATAGATTCAGTGGGCAAAAAATAAATAAGATATAGATTTTAGTAAAACAATTATAGATTTGAAAAATATAATTAGCTTGAGCTAATACACATAAATTGAATATTTCATCAAAAAACTTAAAAATGCATGTTCTTACAGGTACACATAGAATATTTTCAAAAATTGACAATGAACTAATTACTAAAGCAAGTATCAACAGATTACAAAGAATCAGCACCAAATAGTTCACACATAGCACACATATGGTTCAATGGAGTTACATTAGAACCCCATCAGGCGCTTAGAACAGTGCCAGGCACTGGCAGTAACTGCTCAAGACAGACAAAGTTTCTAGTTTGTGAAGTTTTCTGGTAAGGCAAACAGGCAGAAAACAACTAAATGAATATATGTGTGTGTGTGTGTGTGTGTGTGTGTGTGTGTGTGTGTGTGTATATGTGTGTGTATGTATATATGTATATATACATACACACACACACATATATATACATATATACACACACACACACACACACACATACACACGATGACTGCTAACTTAATGCTATTAAAACAATAAAGCAGAGCAAGAAGCTAGAGACTAACCAGGGTAGGGAGATAAACAAGCCGAGTCTTGGTTGTGGTGGTGGTTATTATTACTGCTACAATGTATGACCACCAATAGATTAAAAGGGAGGCTGTGTGAGGCTATCAAGCAGAAATAAATGATGAACTATAGGCAGTGGTTTAAACCCCATCATCCTTCTCCCTCACTCTTCAATACCCCATTCTCTGTTCAAGACCATCCGTGGTCTGTTGGCTGAATCAAGGACAGCTTCACATTTGGAGTCTTCCATTTCTAGCCTCCTCTTCCACCTATTTATTCATACCAAAAAAACAGAAACAAAAACAAAAACAAACCCAACGAATGAAGGAATAAACATTTAGTTATATATTTGGAGTACATTTTAAAAGGGAAAAAAACGCAATAACTGCAAGTCAAGAAAATATAGGCTAAGAAATGGTCACATCTCTGTTGAAGCCAACGAGGCACTTGCTTTATCTTCAATGCAGCATACATGTTTCTTCCTTTATGTCATTGCTCATATTAAAATGCCTTCCTCTTTCATCTCTGCTTCTCAGAATTCTGTCTGTCCTTCAGGATTGTATTGGAAACAAACCTCACATGCCTTCCTGGAGTCCCCTGAATACCCGCATTCCTTCCGAAGGTGCTGGTATTGGAGGCCAATTACTCACTTGCCTGGGATGCCAGGCTTTTGGGCTCCTGCCACATCTGGACTAGGATGAAACACCACACTGCAGGACACAGAATCAAGTATTCCAATTGGCAGTGTAAGGAACTAGATGACACAGCCTAAAGGTGCAAGGGAGTTCACTACTTTGGAGTAGACCAGCAGGCGACAAGGGGAGAAAGAATCTAGGCAATCATTTTCTCTTTTTCTCCCTAAGGCATGCTACCCCTGTGTTTATAAGGTATACAAATATCCCTTCCAGGCAACCTGCCATTGTCCTTCTCCAGCTCTTTGTGAATTGATGGCCAGTACAGTAACATACACTTCTCCGCTTCATATCCTAACCTCATTTCACTCTCACCACCCTGGGTCTCTAATATCCTCACTCTCACCACCCTGGGTCTCTAATATCCAAGCCAGGTACCAGCATTTCAATCCTTGCCCCAGGTTGTTTCCAAGCTTAGAAAAGGATACCCCTGAATCACTTTCTTAATCACCGTTCCTACTACTACCAGCAAGTTAGACATACTCTCCCACTTCTGTTCTTCTTCTCACACCATATTCTACAATTGACCGATTACTCTTGCTAAATTCTAAGCTCTACAAAGTCTGTATCCTACCTGACTATATGATCCCCTGTAACACTATAAACATTTAATTAAACTGGTAGGTTAAACCTGATTGAATCCTTGGGTTTACAGGAGCAGGAGCCTGAACTTTTCAAATTATTTTTGATTGACATTTTTCCAAAATGAACTATATAATTCCCCGACTTCACAAAGAATATTTTTTAACAATTCATGATTATAAGACGCACCAATTACAAGGGTGTACCTAATCCTCAGGCCTATACAGGAGACCCCAATTTGCAAGCAGTATTGCTGAGAATTAGGCTGAGAATAGGCATGTGGCTTTACAAAATTAAAATCTGCTCTTGAACCCCTAACTTAAAAACCTTCCAGGGGTCTGCACTGCTTCCAGAATAGAACATAAAATCCTGTATGTGGCCTGTGAGAGACTGGAAGATCTGGCCATACACCAATGCCTCCAGAAGACTTGGCAAAAACTCAGGCCAGGTCTGTATCAACTTTCCCTCTTCCACACTGTTCTTTATTCACGGTAGAGGCTCGGTTAATGTATGTTAACTTTAGAAACACTATCCTAGGAACAAAAATGAGTACCAACTTCTGGGGCTCATTTATAATCCAAAAAAAATATTAATGAGTGCCAACTACATGCTATGTGCTATACTAATGTGAAAAATATAAAGATTCATAAGATAAGGCCATGTATCCCATTATGCTTAAAATCAGGTTGGAGAGATAAAAGAAAAGTATACAAATAACTATAAAAGATGGCAGAGGGGAACCCAGTTCTTATCACTTTATTAAAAATTATTTCTAATTATAAATAGTTACCAAGATAGACTTTCATATTCAGAAGGAAACTTCTCTCCCAACAAATGATTGCTTTTATGTACATGCCCACAAAATTGTACTGTTATCGGTTAACACTAGAAATATCAGTTATAAAAATAATTGATTTTTTACGATTACAATTAGTGATAATGTAGGTGTAGCAATGTTACTTTGGTACAGTGGTCAGACCTTAGTCATCCCGAGCAAAGCTCGAAATCATGACAGAGGAGCAGGGCCAAAGAAAAGCCACTCAGAAAGTCCATCTACTTTACTTCATGGAGAAAAATAGCTACACACTCAAACAGGAATGCAATTAGAATTGTACATAAAGTGAAGAATTGAGAATGATGGCAGGAGTTCCCTGTAATTCAAATAATCTTTATTCTCCTAAAGTCTTCGGAGAATTACAGAGGAATAAGCAAAGCTTTCAAGAATGGAGAGGAAAGGGAAGAATACAAGTGGACAACACAGGTCTGGGTCACTTCTTCTTAGGGCAAATAACCCCCAGTTCTATCACATAAAGTGCTATGCTGCTATCCTTATGCCTACTCTGGAGATGAGAAAATCAAGGCTTACAGAGGCTAATTAGTTTACCCACGTATGAATTTGCCCAATAATCTGCCTATGAGTACGAACAGGTCCGTCTGACTCCACAAAATATCATAGTTCTGTCTTACTCATGGTAAATGCTCAATAAATGTATGTTGATCTTAAAAGCACTTCCCTTAGCACAAAGATGAATACCATCTAGTGGGGCTCATTCATTAATTTAAAAAGATAGAAACTTTGCATTTAATCAATATTCTCTCCTGCCTTCTTACAGTTCCACAACACCTAGAGCTGGGCTCTGTGTTAAGTATGATGTTGACTACTTGAAGATTAAAGGCAAAACAATTATATTTGACAAATAGAGGGTTAAATAAAATTTGGCCTCTTCTATGCCCACTCTTGGGGTTCCCTTGGCATGGCAGGAACTGTTAAGGACCTACATAATGACCATTCTCCTGCTCTTCTCCCTTGATATCAGAACCCCATGAGCCCTGGGGAGGCTGGGCCCTCCTCAGTCCTGGTAGGTAAGAGCAATGAGGAGGGAAGGGAGTGAAGGATATTATGGGAAATAAATTGAGGTAATCTTTTTTCCCTTTGGGGTAACTGCTTAGGTATATGCTGTGCCCAAATTCTGGCCAATGTTAAAGTATAACTTTCAAAAAGGTAAAATTATGAATATCATGAAAATATAAAATGAACACATTGTGTTCCATACATTAATCAATGAAGAAACCAGTAAGATGTTAAAATGGAGTCAAAGAATCTTTGACAAGCTGAAGTATTTATAAGAGGATAGCTGGGTTAGGTACAAAACTGGTTAGTGGCTAACAGGGCAATAAACCAGATCCCCAGAGTTGTCTGTTCCAGTGAATAAAAAATATTTGTACCTCTTCTAGACAAAAATAATCAAGTTAACCTGCCTCTACTGAGTTATAAAATAGCCCAGATGATAGGAAATTAAGTCCAGCACTGTGCTCAAAGTACTCAGTAATCCCTTCTGCTTTTTCTATGTCTTGGAAATTTTTTCTAACAACGAAACATAAGTCTGCTGGAAGCTTGTAGGAAATATTTCCCCACTCTTATAAAAGACGACAAAAGAGGGTGACATGTGGCCTTTTTACCTCGTTCAGCCTTTGGTTACTGTTGTATGGGGATGGGTGATACATGGCAGCACTTCAGCCATCCAGGCAACTACAAGAGGGCAATCCTGACTACAAAAGCCAACCATGCTGAGAATGGAAGTAATGAGATGGAAAGAACTTGAAGTATTGCTGAACCACCAGCGTCAACCACCCTCCTTGGACACTTCTTGTTAGGTGAATTAATGAATTTTCTTCATGATTTAAGCTGCTTCTGTTACTTGCACTTGAAAGCATCTTAAGTTGATTACTTGGTCCCTGCAGCTCTTGATAGGATATCTGGGGAAAGGGTACTGGCTCTCCTCCAGCTACAAGTACCAGGGGGTCTGAGAGTCTAAGGGTTTAGAATTTGGAATAGTGAGCTTGGGAGGTGACCAGGACACAAGGTACTATAAACTTGGAATAAGTAATATGTTCAAGAGAAACTTACCCAGTGACACCTAGACAAGGAGGAGTTTCAGATAGCAATACACTGATAGCCCTCACATATATAAATACGTAAGTATGTAACTCAGCACTAATTATTTTAAGAAAAAGGCAAACAATATGTTAGAAAACAGTTATGAGAATTGGCTGGCACCATTTCAATGAAATAATAAATTCTATATAATAGATCAGATACCACACTAGTTGGCTGATTTGGTTAAGGTGTTACTTTACTGGCTTTCTGGTTACAGTAAGCAAAAAATAGTTTCAGCAAGAAAGTCTTGTCATATATCTAGTTAACCATCCTTTCCTTTGAAGCATATAAAAACCAAATCCAAGAAATAACAAGGTGACTAGTAATATAGGCAACTTATATAAACCCCTTCTTCTAAAAAGTTCAGAGTAGCCCTTCATCTATGAAGCCCTTCTTCATATGTCCCACACCATGGCTCCAGGAGTGGTAGGTCCCTCTCATTTTTAAGTTTCCTGATGCCCAAGAGAGATAAATGACCAGCTAAGATTAAATGATAGTTGTGCTCAAATACATGGCAGAGCTCCTGCTTCTGTATCCTCCATCAGGCCATTTTCTATATCCTTCAGTCTCCAGGACCACAGGAGGGTGAAGAGAAGTCTGTGAAAGCAGATGGAGCAGGTGTTTCTCAAGCTCTCAACCCAAAGTAGGACTGTGGAAAAGATATGCACAATTTCACCTTCATCTCCCCTTAAGCACTTATCTTCATGGTTTCTGAAACCTCGGCTACCTCCCCACACATCTGTCCATCATCTGGCAGGGTCTCAGGGTGGACTACAAACTCTTCTTGCCAAAGCTACTGGCACAAACAGTTAACTCCTTGGTGATGCATGGCCCAGATGGCCCCAGTTGGTGGTCTTTGCCATGTGGCATCCATCCTAGACTATGAGGCACCTGCCCGGTTTCCTCACTGGTGCCATAGGCCCTCAAGACCATGACCACCCCCTGTGTTGTAAGTGAGAGGTGGAGTCAGGCCCCCCTTCAAAAGTAGCTATTGCCAACACAGCAGGAGCTCCCTACACCTGGCACTGAGGGTGGGGGAGGATCCTTGAAATAAAGGGATCTCAGGACATCCTTAAAAAGTACGAACTGGGAGAAAGTAGGAAATCGCCAGTAACACCACAGAGACCACAGCTTTTTTCTGTTTTTCCATCTTTGAGCCTGAGGTAGTATATGCCACCATCCCTCATCATATTTATTGACCTGGATTTCCAGTAAGTCCTTCTCCTGAGAACCTCACTACATTTAAAATGAATTACTGATGTCACTTCTCAGGGAATATTGAGCCATTCTAGCACAATACCTCACAAGCTGGCAGGGAGACTGTGTGGGTTGCCAGGTGATGATGGCAGTCATCTTAGGGAAAGTGCCCCAGCCCCAGTCTCCCCTCCACTGTGAAAGCACCAAAATCAGCAAGGCCTCAAGACCACCAGCAAATAGGCTTTCTACGGAGAGGCTGCTCTGACCTTCATCCTAAAAAATCAAGGTTAATTGGACTCTTCCCTCTTCAACAGGAATGAGTGTGGTTTTTGTTTGTTGTTTGTTTTGTTTAGTGCTTTCCAAATTAGTACTGGGGGGTTGGGGGGAGATGAGCAAGACATTGTCTCTGCTCCCAAGGAATTCCCTTATGCCCAATTCTGTGGCGTCCAGAGAAGATGATGTTTCAAACATGAGCCAATTAATTGGACCAGAGAGAATAAAGTCTACGGGATTGCACTTTCAGAGACCGGGTGGTTCTAGCTTTGTCCAAGGTTCCAAAGTCCCTCAAATACTGGACCAGCCTATGGAAGCTTGACAGAGTTAGTAAAGAGCTTTGAGCACAAACATCTTTAAAAAACTTAATCCCTCTGTACCAGAGGTTCAGGCCCACAGGGAGGAATGAGTTTTAGTGCTACATTCTCAAGATAGCTTCTAGTGAACTGTGAATATATTCAGTTTTTGGCATCATTATTTATAAGTGCTTATGCCATATGCTATAGATTTAGCATATTATAAATGTATAAATAAACCAAATTAAAATAAGTACAGGATAGTTCCAAAGGAGTAAACAAAATCCTATTTCTTCTGTAACCTCATTTTTTAAGCTTTTTTAGGGTCTTCTTGATCTCCTCTGCTGGTGCGCTGTATGAGTCAGCGTTCTCCAGAGAAACAGAACCAATAGGCTATAATATAGATATAGACTTAGATATAGATAGATATGGAGATTTATGATTAGGAATTGGCTCATACAATTATGGAGGCTGAGAAATTCCACAGTCTGCAAGTGGGAGACCCAGGGAAGCTGGTAGCATAACTCAGTCTGAGTCTACAGACCTGAGAACTGAGGGAACCCATGGTCTAAGTCTCAGTTGGAGGACAAGATAAGTCCCAGCTCAAGGCAAGAAAACAGGAGCAAATTCCTCCTTCCTCTACCTTTTGTTCGATTCAGGCCTCCAAGAGATTAGATGGTGCCCAACCACACTGAGAGGGCAATCTACATTACCCAGTTCAGATTCAAATACTAATCTCATCAGAAACACCCCTACAGACACACCCAGAAGCAATGTTTAATCTGGACACCCCATGGCCCACTCAAGTTGGCACAATTAACCATCACGTTCACTAAAATAATTTGCAATAGAGGAGCAAAACCTAACTTCTTCAGATGTGTTGTTTCCAAGGTAATCTCTTCAAAATACATTTTAATATATACTATAGTCCATATTGGCTATGGTTTGAAAGATTTGATTTGAAAGCTAAATGGAGCATTGTGGTAGCTAAACTCCTATTCCCAAATAGTCACACCTCTTGTGATTTGCAGTAAGTGTTCCCTTCAGGAAGAATAAGCTCCCCTACTCTTCTGACATTGAGTTTGGTCATGTGACTTGCTCTGGTCAATAGGATGTGAGCAGATGGGGCGATTGTCATATTTTAGCAGGACCTTTAAGACCCATTGAGTGTTTCTGCTAACTCTCTTGCTTTTCTCTCTGCCATGATAAGAGCATATCCCACATGGGAGCTGCTCCTTCAGTTTCGATACTTGAATGGCAGGACAGGTACAGCTGACTCGCAGCGGATCTGTAGCAGCCAACATGTGACATGAGCAAGAAACCGCCACTGTAAGCCACAGAGATTGAAGTTTTTTGTTCATACAGCATGACTTCTTGCAGCAGGAAGAGTTTTAGGATCTTGTTCTCAAGGTAGCTTTTAGTAAACCAAATATTCTTAGCTTTATACATCATTATTTCTATATGTCTATGCTATATGTTAACAGAATCATTCTTTTGGATTTAAATTGCTTAAGAACAGATAATTAAGACAGTTTCTTTATTTTTTAATTAATTATTTTTAAAATTTTAATTCCAGTATAGTTAACATATAGTATTCATTTCAGGTATACAATATAGTGATTCAACAATTCCTTGTATTACTCAGTGCTCATCAAAGTAAGTGCACTCTTAATTCCTATCATCTATTTCACCCACGCCCCACCCACCCACCTCCCCTCTGGTAATCATCAGTTTACGGAAGCAGAAAAGACCCCAAATCATTAAGGAAATGTTGAAAAAGAAAAACAAAGCTGGGGCATCATGTTACCTGACTTTAAGCTTTACTACAAAGCTGTGATCACCAAGACAGCATGCTGCTGGCACAAAAACAGACACATAGACCAATGGAACAGAGTAGAGAGCCCAGATATGCACCCTCAACTCTATGGCCAAATAGTCTTCAACAAAGCAGGAAAACATATCCAGTGGAAAAAAGATAGTTCTCTTCAATAAATGGTGCTAGGAAAACTGGACAACTATGTATAGAAGAATGAAATTCAACCATTCTCTTACGCCATACACAAAGATAAACCCAAGATAGATGAAAGACCTCAATGTGAGGCAGGAATCTACCAAAATCCTAGAGGAGAACATATGCAGTAACTTCTTTGACATCGGCCGCAGCAACTTTGTTCAAGACATGTCTCCAAAGGCAAAGGCAACAAAAGTGAAAATGAACTTTTGGGACTTCATCAAGATCAAAACCTTCTGCACAGCAAAGGAAACAGTCAACAAAACAAAGAGGCAACCCACGGAATGGGAGAAGATATTGGCAAATGACACTACAGACAAAGGGCTGATATCCAAGATCTATAAAGAACTCAACACCTAAAAAGCAGATAACCATGTCAAAAAATGGTCAGAAGACGTGAACAGACACTTCTCCAAAGAAGACTTACAAATGGCTAACAGACACATGAGAAAATGTTCATCATCATTAGCCATCACAGAAATTCAAATCAAAATCACATTGAGATACCAATTTATACCAGTTAGAATGGCCAAAATTAACAAGACAGTAAACAACAAGTGTTGGAGAAGATGTGGAGAAAGGGGAACCCTCTTATACTGTTGGTGGGAATGCAAGTTGGCACAGCCACTTTGGAAAACAGTGTGGAGATTCCTCAAAAAAATTAAAAATAGTGCTCTCTATAGTTAAGAATCTGTTTCTTGGTTTGTCTCTCTCTCTTTGTCTTTTTTTACCTTTGCTCCTTTGTTTAGTTTCTTAAATTCCACATATGAGTGAAATCATAGGGTATTTGTCTTTTTCTCACTGGCTTATTTCATTAGCATTATACTCTCTAGACCCATCCATGTGGTTGCAAGTGGCAAGATTTCAATTCTTTTTATGGCTGAATAATACTCCACTGTGTACACACACACACCACTTCTTCTTTATCCATTCATCTATCAATGGACACTTAGGTTGCTTCCATAATTTGGCTACTGTAAATAATGCTGCAATAAACATAGAGATGGATATATCCCTTCGAATTAGCATTTTTGTATTCTCTGGGTAAATAATAGTGCAATTACTGGATCATAGGGTAGTTCTATTTTTAATTTTTTGAGGAACCTCCACACCATCTTCCACAGTAGTTGTACCAGTTTGCATTCCCACCAACAGTGCATAAGGGTTCCTTTTTCCCCACATCCTCATCAACACTTATTTTTTTCTTATGTTTTTGATTTTAACCATTCTGACAGGTGTGAGGTGATATCACACAGTGGGTTTAATCTGCATTTCTCTGATGATGAATGATATTGAGCATCTTTTCATGTGCCTGTTGGCCACCTGTATGTCTTTCTTTGGAGAAGTATCTGTCCATGTCTTATGTTCATTTTTTAATTGGATTATTTGTTTTTGGAGTGTTGAGTTGTATAAACTCTTTATATATTTTGGATACTGACCCTTTATCAGATATGTCATAGGCAAATATGTTTTCCCATTCCATAGGTTGCCTTTTAGTGTTGTTGGCAGAAGCTTTTTATTTTGAAGTATCCCAATAGTTTATTTTTGCTTTTATTTCCCTTGCCTCAGGAGACATAGCTAGAAAGATGTTACAGCTGATGTCAGAAAAATTACTGCCTGTGCTTTCTTCTAGGATTTTTATGGTTTCAGGTCTCACATTTAGGTCCTTAATCCATGTTGAGTTTATTTTCGTGTATGATGAGAAAAGTAGTCCAGCTTCATCCTTTGCATGTCACTGCCTAGTTTTCCTAATACCATTTGTTGAAGAGACTGTCTTTTTCCCATTGGATATTCTTCCCTCCTTTGTCAAAGATTAACTGACCATATAATTGTGGGTTTATTTCTGGGCTTTCTATTTTGTACTATTGATCTATGTTTGTGTCAGTAACATATTGTTTTGATTACTACAGCTATGTAATATAAATTGGAGTCTGTGATACCTCCAGCTTTGTTTTTCTTTTTCAAGATTGCTCTGGTTATTTTGGGTCTTCTGTGGTTTCATACAAATTTAGAATTGTTTGTTGTGGTTCTGTGAAAAAATGTTGTTGGTATTTTGATAGGTATTATGTTAAATGTGTAGCTTGCATTGAACAGCAAAGACCTTTTAACAATATTTGTTCTTCCAACCCATGAGCATGGAATGTCTTTCCATTTCTTTGTGTTTTCTTCAATTTCTTTTATCAGTGTTTTATAGTTTTCAGAGCACTGGTCTTCCACCTCTTTGGTTAGGTTTATTCCTAGGTATCTTATTTTGGGTACAACTGTAAATGGGATTGGTTTCTTAATTTCTCTTTCTATTGCTTCATTACTGGTATATAGAAATACAACAGATTCCTGTACATTGATTTTATATCCTTGACTTCACTGAATTCATTTATCAGTTTTAGTAGTGTTTTAGTGGAGTCTTTGGGGTTTTCTAATTATAGTATCACGTCATTTGCAAATAGTGAAAGTTTTACTTCTTCCTTACCAATTTGGATGTCCTTTATTTCTTTTTGTTGTCTGATTGCTGTGGCTAGGACTTCCAGTACTATGTTATGTAAAAGTGGTGAAGTTGCGGGCGGGGGGAGTGCCTGGGTGGCTCAGTTAAGTGTCCAACTCTTGGTTTCAGCTCAGGTCATGATTTCCATGTCGTGAGATCAAGCGTGGAGCATCAGGCTCCATGCTAAGCATGGAGTCTGCTTGAGATTCTCTTTCTCTGCCCCTGCCCCTAATCATACTCATGCTCTCTCTCTCTCTCAAATAAATAAATAAAATCTTTTTTAAAAAGTGGTGAGAGTGGACACTTGTCTTGTTCATTACCTTAGGGGAAAAGCTCTCAGTTTTTCACCATTGAGTATGATGTTGGTGTTTCATATAAGGCTTTTATTACACTGAGGTATATTCCCTCTAAACCTACTTTATTAAGGGTTTTTAACATGAATCAATGTTGTTCTTTGTCCAATGCCTTTTCTGCCTCTATTGAAATGATCATATGGTTTTTATTCTTTCTCTTATTTTTTTTTTAAGATTTCATTTATTTATTTGATAGAGAAAGATCACAAGTAGGCAGAGAGGCAGGCAGAGAGAGAGAGGAAGAAGTAGGTCCCCCACCAAGCAGAGAGCCCAATGTGGGACTCGATCCCAGGACCCCGAGACCACGACCCGAGCCAAAGGCAGAGACCCAACCCACTGAGCCACCCAGGTGCCCCTATTCTTTCTCTTATTGATGTGATGTATCACGTTGACTGATCTGAGAATACTGAACCACCGTTGCAATCCAGGAATAAATCCCACTTGATCGTGGTGAGTGATTTTTTAAATGTAATGTTGGATTCAGTCTGCTAATATTTTGTTGAAGATTTTTGCATCTATGTTCATCAGAGATATTGGCCTGTAGTTGTCTTTTTTTGTCATGTCTTTATCTGGTTTTGGTATCAGGATAATGTTGGCCTAGCAGAATGAATTTGGAAATTTTCCTTCCCTTTTTTGGAAAAGTTTGAGAAGAATAGGTATTAACTCTTCTTTAAATGTTTGGTAAAACCTATGAAGCTATCTGGTCCTGGACTTTTGTTTGTTAGGAGTTTTTTAATTACTGATTCAATTTCTTTGTAGGTAATTGGTCTGTCCAAATTTTCTATTTCTTCCTGCTTCTGTTTTGGTAAGTTATAGGTTTCTAGGAATTTATCCATTTCTCCTGTGTTGTCTAGGAGATAGTTTATTTTCTACAGGAGACATATTTAGACCTATACAAATTAAATACTGAAAACCAACAGAAGTGAAAAGTAGATGACATATTTATGATCAAGAATAACACATAGCATTTTTCCTTTTAAAAAGTATTCTGGAGATTGCTTGTGGTGAACAGAGTATAATGCATAAACTTGTAGAATCATCATGTTGTATACCTGAAACTAATGTAACATTTTGTGTCAATTACATTCAAAAAAACCTCACAAAAACATAATCTAGAGAATGATCAAGACAGTGATAACTACCTCCTCTTTCCACCCAAAACTCCAAGAAATATGAGGAATTTTTCAAGAGGAAATTTATAATGGTGCTAGAGAATCGTTATATATGGGCAAGAATTTTCATAAAAGCTCTGGAAGAATGCAAAAAGAGGATCCCCAAACCTAAAACGTATAGAAGAATGTTGCCTCTATATCCCTCTTCCCACAGCAGCAACCAGCTCAATAATATGGCCTGTATTGTTTTTCTCACTTCCCCATCTTATTCACTCTCCTCACTCACTGGTTTCTGTTTCATGAAATCACCTCCTAGATAAACTTCTTACAACCCCCAGTTTTTGTTTCCAGGTTCTGATATTGGAGGAATTCAAACAAACAAGTTTTGGTGTTTTCCCAGTATCTAGGGCCTCACTTGTAACTAAGTAACTTCCTTCTTCCTTCCTCTCTTCTTTTTGCTTTCCTTCCCTCTCTCCCTCACTCTCCTTCCCTCTCTTCCCCTCTCTCTCCCTCTTTCCCTGTCTTGTTCTCTTTCCATATTTCACCCAGGATATTCACCATTAAACTCAGCACCATTGCTTCACATCTATCTTTCCAATTTCTCACTCACCCTTGGGTGATGAAACTTGGGTTCATCCTTGACCTTCTCTTATCACATCCCATATATCCACATAATTTCAACTCTCATTTGAGCTTATCAAGTTAACTGTGATCCTTCCATGTCCTGCCCACTATTATCATATCATTTCAGGTCCTACAACCTCATGCATAGATATTATAAAAGGTTTCAGACTGATATTCTGAGTTCCCTTCTCTCCCCTCTATAATTTATCACCAGTCTTCCTGAAGCTCTGATCATAGTTCCACTCAAAATGTTTGTGGCATTATTAACTATATAACAAAATAAAGCCGTCTATAACTTGATGTCAACCTACCTTACCTCACAACTTCATTCATGCACCCCAAGAGCCATTCCAACTGAACTACTCATCATTCACTCTAAAAGTACCATAATTTCTCAGCCCTGTGCCTTTGCTAACTCTGTTCCTTAATCCTGGAAAGCTCAGACTCATCTTTCACCTTATTCAAAACCTACATTGGGTCTAATGTCATTTCTTCCAAGACCTTCATTCATTTTCCCAAGTAGCATTATTATCCCTTTTCTGATATCCCTCTTCTGATCTCTAGCACTTAAAGTATACTTTTCTTGGTGTTTTTGTCACTTTTTTAAAAATTGAGGTATAATTTACATTAAAACACATAAATCTTAAGTTTGATGAATTTATCACCTTTGTAATCATCCACTTGGGTCAAGATATAGAACACTTCCAGCATCCCAGAAGATTCTTTGTGCCCCCTTCCAGTCAATCCCCTTCAAAGGTTAATCACTCTTCTGAGATTGGGTTAATCTCAGATTAGTTTTGCCTGTTTTTGAACTTGATGTAAATGGAATCACACAGTATGCACTCTTTTGCATCTGGCTTCTTTCACCCATCATGTCTCTGAGATTCATCCAGTCAGGCATATCAGTTATACGTTCTTCTTTTACTGCAGAGTTGTATTCCATTGTAAGACTATACCACAATTTATTTAACTATTCTATTCTAAATGGACAATTCTCAGTGTTTTAGCTATTACAAATAACACTGCTAGAGAATTTTGTGCATGTCTCTTGCTAGAGACAGGTACTCATTTTTCATCTCTGGAAAAGAATTACTAGGTCAGAGGGTATTTGAATGTTTAGGTTTGGAAATGTTTTTCTAAAGCGATTATACCAGCAATGTTAAGTTTCAGTAGCTCCACATCCTTATCAGCACTGTTATTATCAGAGGGTTTTTTTTGTTTTTGTTTTTGTTTTTGTTTTTGTTTTGTTTTGTTTCATTTGCCCTTCTGGTGGCTATGCTTTCATTTCTATATTAAGTTACAACCACAAACAACAACGCTTAGAGAGCACTTAACAGATTGCAAACTTTTTAAATGTATAACATCTCAATGCATATTCCCTATAGTCCTATAAGTAGGAAGGGAGAGTCCTATTATTATTCCTATTTTATAGATGAGAAAACAAAGTTTCAGAGAAGCTAAGCAGCTTACCCAGGGCTATAAAATATGTAGCAGAAACTCTGCAGCTGGTATAGCCACCAGGCTATAGGGTTTATAGTTATTTGGGTACTTTTTTTTTTTTTTTAAGATTTTACTTATGTATTTGACAGAGAGAGAGATCACCACAAGTAGGCAGAGAGGCAGGCAGAGAGATAGGGGGAAGCAGGCTCTCCGCTGAGCAGAGAGGCAGAGGCTTAACCCACTGAACCAGCCAGGTGCCCCTTGGGTACATGTTTCATCTCTGCTAGTTTACTAACAGCTCTTGAAGGTTAGGCCTTATTTTTAATTATCTCTAATTAATAAATGAATAAATGAACTTAAGCATAAAATTGATATTTCTCTGTCTAAACAGAAAACCTTTACAATAATTGGTTCTAATAACATAATAAATAAGCACCATCACTTATTACCTGAATCACAAAGGAGGGTATTTCAAGAACACAGATACACAAATATTCAAACATTTAGCCCTATTTAATGACTTTCTTAAAATGCTGAAGGATTAAAAAAATATTCTAATCCTCTCTTTGAAGGATTATTTTAAACTCATTTACTTGAACTATTGAGCACACCAAATTTATTGCAAATGTTTAGATTCCTAAATCAACTAGATTTCAGTTTTATATATTTGACATAGAACACAGAACTTGTCACCTTTACATGTGAAGGTGATATATACATATGTGACATATACATATTTATATTTCTTTATGTATTAGCTAACAAACATGCCATAAAATAGTAAAGGAAAGAAAATAAATTCCAATATAGCTATATACACGTATGTCCTACATTTAGCAGCTTTGGGTAGTATATTAAAAGATTATTTATTATTCTTTTATCACTGTTTCTTAGATTGCTATGAATTGTCAAAAAATTAGAGTCTATCTGTATCATCCAGCATGTGTTTAGAAGATACATGGCAAAGCTCAATATCATCTGGTTACTTTTTATGCACTCAGGAAAAACAGGCAACGCATTTGAGCTATCTGACATCCATGGATAGCCACACCTTGATATACTCTCTAAATTTCAACCCTTGTTCAAGAACAATGTTGTACACACTCCTAAACTGAAAGATATACTATGGACATCTCATAGTATCTACTTTTGTCTCTGTATCCTCATCTTTTCAAATGTGGTCATACCATGTTACAGGTCTCTAAAACATCCAAAAATTATTACTTTTGACCTATGGAAAATACAATTAAAAGCTTTTAAATACATGATTAAGGCAGAGATAATTGCAAATTACAGACAACTGAACTCATAAAACATACTTTGACCTTCTGTATCGGATATTTCATGTCAAGACTGACTTTTGGTCTGACTGTTTCTCTGAAGCCCAAGAGTATCTTCTGCCTCAATCACGTAGCTTCTGCTGGGATGTGACACTGACACATTCTAAATTCATTCCATGAAATTCATTTAGAGCATGCTAGGTATTAATAGCTCAAGCCTGTTGAAAGATATAATAAATTCATAGTATGCAAAAGGTATCTAGGAATTGCTTACAATCACAGGATATGATCAGATATATGAAAAAATGTGTTTAATACAAGTTTCTGTCTTGTCTTCAAGGCCAACTTGATTTCTAGAACAACAAAAAATGGCTATTCAAGTAAATCTTCTATACTGAATCATTCAACGGTTTCCTCATGGAAAAGCATACTGTGTAGCTGTTTAACTATAGTCATTTACCTTTGGACTTGCTTCCTTGCAGTTCCACTCCCAGAAGTTCATTTTTCAAGTTCAGATATAACTGTCAAAATCGTGTCCATCAGTAACAAATGCACATACCTTTCATGCATGTAGTCAACTCCTAGTAACAGCTGGATAAACCATTCTATTATTTGACTTTCCGGAAAGGTTTTGCCAGCTTCCTTATATTCCTGAATTTTACAGTCCAGATCCCGGCCCTGAAACACAACAGCATAATTTTTCATATTTTTCTTTCAGTTACGATTTTAAAATCAAGTTCTTTCTACAACAGTTAACATACAGCAATGAATGTTTATCACAAGAGAGTGCGTACTGCCACTCTGGGACTTATGGTCTCTCCTTGACCAAACTCTAGCCAGGCTCCTCTGAGCCCTCTTCTCAAATAGGCCTCGACCTTGGGTTATAAAGACTTGAGCACACTTCTAATAACTCAAGGCCACATCCCTAGGGTGACACTAGCCTCCCTCAAAGTGTCTGCCTGAGAAGACTCATGGCTGCCACAAGAATTTATTATTTGTTGCAGCCCACACCTCTGTCCTGGTGTCTGTGGAAGGGTAGGGGCCTAACTTGAATGAATGCCAGTTAGCTAGCCCAGGCATACATGAACCAACCCCTTTCTTGCTTTCTGTAATTTTTCCCTTCCCTGACTCTGCTCAGGCCCCCACCATTTTCCCCCTTCTTCCAGTCTCCCTTTTCATGGTCCAGTCCCCTATGCACTTACCAGAATACACGCACAACCAGAAAGAGCTCAGCTCTATCCCCGACGGGCAGTTATAGAATAAACTGTCTTCACCACTTTAAGTAATGCCCACTGTGTTTATCTTTGACATCATTCAAGGACAAAAACTCTTCTAAAAGGTTTTATTTTTATTACATTACTTAAATATTACCTAAAATTTATTTTTGTTACATTATATCACATATTCACATGTACCCACATAAAACTAAGAATGACTTTCCTTATACTTAAAATTTTATATAACTGTAGAAGCCTAACATATATACAAAGTAAAAATATAAATCCAGTAAGACTCAAATAAATGATATTCATTTAGTATAATGTGACAATGTTCTGGTGAAACTATATCAGTCCTTACATTATAAATATGGCACTGGCTGCTTGAATTTGATTCTTTTCAGTTTGGCATGTCCAGACTAACGTGTGTCTTGGGATGACTTAACTTTCTTTTTGTCTATTTAACTACAGAAAAATTCCCAGGAATACAGCAATGGTTGATTTACGTGGGTTCCAAACACATCATTTAAACATTTATTCAGTCTGTCCTCCCACTCACCGATGATAGAGTAATACTTGGTGCCAAAAATGAATCATGAGTACAATGACAAACATCTAAAATTGCCTGTTAGTGTCTGATAAGACCCCTTCTGATTATGCTTATATTAATGTATATCACCTACCATAGAAATGAGTATGCAAAATGTTAAATTCTCTTAAAAAGCACTATATCTGATCCCCTTTACCTTAAACACTGGACAAGTAAATGCAATTCCAGAAGTGTGCCTCTGAAGAAAAAATGAGTGAAATGCAAGTGTTTTTAGTCTTTAGGGTATGCCAACAACACAGCCCCATGAGAGAAGAGAAGTACTAAGCCACATCCCTAAGGAACATAAGAGCCAAACACTAAGCTACTTACAGACTTCCTGACAGAATTTTCATTGTTAAATGAAAAGGAGAAACATTTATAGGCAATGAAACAATCAAAGGGAAACTACTTCTAATTAAACATTAGGTCAACCAACCTACTCACTTGTAACGCATTTTTTATTTCCTTTCAGTGCAATATGCAATTATTTGCTTTGCACATTCTAATCTTCCACAAGGGCATGACAAGTCAAAAATGGCATAGCAAACCTTCAAATTGCACCCTAACTCACATTCAGTTTGCTGCTGGATTTTCTGGCCAAGGAGATCAAAGCTTGATGGAACTCAAAAATACAGTGAATCAAATATTTGACTCATTGTCAAAAAGACTATCATTTTCTTCTCATTCTCCAAACCTGCATTTATAGCCCTCCCCTCTTTTTGATCTAGAATTTATCAAGGTTCTATTGGCTCATACAAGCTATATATCACAATGTTTCTATAAATTGCACAAAACAATTTTTAACAATATCCTGTGAAGTAGACAAAAAGCCCTTCTGATAAAAGGTGAGCTATAAGTGCATATATTTTTCCAATCCAGGTTTCCTCTTCTATCCAAGAGGACATTCCTCTCTCTCTCACACACACATACATGCACACAAATTTTAAAACAAAACAAAACAAAAAAACAAACCAGATATCCTTTCAATATTACATTTAGATTTTAGATATGATAAAATATCCTCACTGTCAGAAAAGTAATTATATACATGTTGCTGTGTCCTTCCTGAATAGCTTCAGATGAGATGTATGGATGGACAGATAAATGGATGGAGGGACAGAAAGAAGGAAGGAAGGGAGGGACAGAGGCAGGAGGGAAGGAAGAGGGAAAGAAGAAATAAAAGGAAAAAAGAAAAAACTGACTTATAGAAATATCAATGAAGCTGCTTGCTTCAAACAAATGTTTCTTACTTTAGAAAGGTCATACATAAGTACAGTTGTCCCTACGAAAACAGCTTTTTGCATACCCCAATTTAGTGTAATAACACTAAATTTGGACAATTTTGTTTATTAAGATAGCATTCTTTTCAAGAATTTATCCCCAACAAATTATAGAAATATAAATTTTACATATTTGTATTAGTTTTGGTATTGTTTTCTTTGTGAGTGAGCAGAATTATGTTCTCTGTGAGTTATCTTGCCACAATGCGAGCATACTCCCTGGGTGACATTTAGTGTTAGTCTGACAATTACCTCCTAATGCTCTCCCAAGTGGTGACCAGAACTTGCTTACCTGTTTCCTGCATGGATAGTAAGTATACACACAATTTCCCATGACTAAATAAATATATATGTAGATTATTGAAAAAAAAAGAACAGGGTCTTCAATAGCGGGCCTCAAAGTGACATGTCAAAAGGAGATTACACAAATTGCCTCTTGCTCTCTGAGCAGAACTATAAGGAGAAATGAACCAGTTCCTAATATTAAGCAAGGAATGTGTTTACTCGAAAAGATAGACAGCCAAAAGATTAATCAGAGAGCTGGGTCTCATCTTCCTCAAGTTACTGCCCCTGCAATTTTCATGTTGAACATTTATTTCTAAAAAAAGTATTTCCTTTGTATTTTGTTCTTAATAAATACTCTGTAGATTATTTTCTTAGGATTTAAATTAGGTAATCAAGACACTCACAGATTAAGATAACAAATTATACGTTTATATAACAACAAGAGACATACAATTTTTTGTGCGAAGCAGTCTGATTTTAACTCAGCAGTATGAGAAATTTATGACTCTCTCTAAGCCATCTTCCATGTAAAAATCAAATGTTTTTGATAAAATGTCATACTTCAGTTTAAGTTCTTATTTGTAATAGCTATACGGTCATTTTTTTCTTAATTTTGTCTTTGAGAAATATTTAATGATGACACTTATTGCTAAAAAAAAAACTTTAGTGATGGGTGCCTGGGTGGCTTAGTTAAGTGTCTATCTTTGGCTCAGGTCATGATCCCAGGGTCCTGGGATGAGCCCCACATCAGGTTCCCTCCTCAGCAGGGTGTCTGCTTCTCCCTCTGCCCCTTCTTCTCTGCTCTCTCTCAAAAATAAATAAAATCTTAAAAAACAAAAATTTTAGAGGCCCTGAGTGACTCAGTGGGTTAAGCCTCTGCCTTCAGCTCAGGGTCCTGGGATCGAGCCCCACATTGGGCTCTCTGCTCGGCAGGGAGCCTGCTTCCCCCTCTCTCTCTGCCTGCCTCTCTGCCTACTTGTGATCTCTCTCTCTCTCTCTCTCTCTCTGTCAAATAAATAAATAAAATCTTTGAAAAAGGGTTATTAAAAAAAAACCTTTTGTGAAGAGTACTGACTTTGACTTAAACCATTATTAATGTGACCCTAAGTCTATATTTTTCATAGAAAATGCTTTCTTTCACTAATATCACCCTTTGAAAGTTGTAAATAAAGCTTTGATGTTAACTTCTGAAGTTCTGAAAATCTGTTACCCAAAATATACCATTTGATGGGTTAATGGCATCTCCTCCCTCCCCCATCCCAATTAGCCAACATGAGATTGATTTTGAAATGCCAAGACCTTGAAGAAATGAAGAACAACTCAAATACAGTTTCTAAACACTATCTTTGATTCCATTAAAAACTTTCAAATCCTAAAAGCATTTAATTAAAAAAGTTAATCTGTGTGTGTGTGTGTTTTTTTAAGTCATCTACAGAAGCCCTTATAACCGGTTTAAAAGGCTAAAGTGGAGCATTCTCAGAGGCCTTTGTGTAGGCAACATTCAGAGTGTACACAAAGGACAAAATAATCTCAGGATTTTAGGGCTGGAAGAAGCTTGAAAAATTGTTCTGCTCCACTTCATTTTAAAATAAAAAAAGCTGCCCCTTGTTAATTCGCTTGGTTGACATCTTAAAATGCTGTTCTGTTACACTCTTTGTCACCTTTAAACAAACTTCTAATACATCCTTACAGGGGATCTCAAATGTCAGCAGGCATCAGAATCATCCATGTTGCTTGTCTAAAAGTCATACTCCTGCACCACATCAATGGAGACTCTGGTTCAGGAAGTCTGGAGAGGACAATGGGGTCTGTATTTTTAAAAATTTTTTTATTAAAACAAGTTGTACTTACTTAAAAGCATTCAGTATGTTAACAAAACAGTTGCAACTTTTTTTTTTCCTTGCAATTACAGAGTGGTATTTAGTTAACAGAACAGCAGTGATTTCGTAGAAGCTGCATCAGAGACAACTGAAGATGAATAAACTGTCATCCCTGGGAATGCCCAACTGGCTCAGCAGGTAGAAGCAATTCTGGATCTTAAGGTTGTGAGTTCAAGCCGTATGTTGGGGGGTAGAGATTACTTTAAAAAATAAAATCTTAAAAAGGAAAGAAAATAAAAACTACCATTTCCATATATTAGTAATTTGTGCTGTGTGCCAACCAGAACCCACTTTAAATCTCTATGCAAATTTCCCACCTCCACACTATACCAGGCAAGGTTAGTGGCCACAGAAAGACCACCATGACAGGGCTGTCGAAAGACATTCTGGAATGTGTTAACTGTACAGAAACAAACAAACAAAAAAAACTAAAACAAATACAAAACCCCACTGTACAGACTGTACAATTTAAAAACAAATCTTACGCAGTCTTACATTTCAATTTTTTTCTTTAAAAGGAGTGAGTTGTATACAGGGAGTGTTACATGATTTATAGACAAGGGAAAAAAAACTGTGCTAACACCAACTTATTCATCATCATATTCTTCCTCTTCCTCCTCCTCTTCTTCCTCCTCTTCCTCATCTTCCTTGTCTTTCTTCTTTTTCTTGCTTTTTGCGGCCTTGATGACACCATTTTTGCCGCATCAGGCTTTCCTTGAGCGCGGTATGCAGCAAACTCCTTTTCATAGTCTTCCTTCAGTTGAGAGGCCTTCTTTTCATGAGGCTGCTTTTCATCTACAGCAGTGTTTTTCCACATCCTTCCCAGTTTCTTTGCAACGTCACCTATGGATAGGCCGAGACGTTCTCCTTTGGTTTGGGGGTGACCCTCAGAACAAAACTCCTTTGATTTTGGGCCAATATTCAGAACAAAACAAGAAAAAGGCCAAAGGAGACCTGTTGGGTGCACTGGGATCCTTGAACTTCTTTTTCCGTTTCCCTTTTAAGGGGGATGTGAGTTTTCATTTGTCTTTCATAACGGTCCTTGTCCACCTTTGTCATGTCTTCAAATTTTCCTTTCTCTTTAGCAGACATGGCCCTCCACCTCTCTGAGCACTTCTTAGACACGTCTGAGAAGCTGACTCAAGCAACTGGGTGCTTCATCTCGAGCTCCTTTCAGAAAGTTTGCACAAAGAATGCATATGATGACATTTAGCTTCTCAACTTCTTAGGATCTCTTCTACCCATGTTTAGTTATTTTCTTCAGTGAGGCACAGAGTCGCCCATGCCCACCTGACTCTCACTCACCCCAGAGCTGTCTCTATGGAGTTCAGTGTACTGCAATGGCTGTCAGAATCCGTAATTTTAAACAAGCATTCTAAGTGACTCTGGGACAGGTAGCTCATAGACCACACTTTAAGGAAATGCTGCTAGATAATGACACGAATGGGCCATTTATACCTAATATTTCATCCATCAATGAAAACATTTGGCCCAATAGTTTGAAAAATTCCAAAGGCAAAAGCTGTATTTGGGACAGTCAGGGTTCAATAAGAATCATTTTATAATGATACATTTTTAAAAGCCTGTGGCATTACTAAAGAGAACACCAATAAATGGAAGTGAGAAGGGCAAGGAAGGAGATCATCTGTCATTATAGAACCCAAAGACATTTCCTTAGAATTTTGTAAGTTCACTATAATGGAGTACATAAAAGTGGGAGAAATGGAGGCCACACCATGCTCTTAAAAGCAAAATAAGAAAATCCAGTTTCAAAATAGTTACTAAATAATGGTGTGTAGTATCACAATGTTTATGTCTCATAATATAAATGGGAATTCCTGAGTTTAGTTGCTAATTTCTTTTTCCAAATTTTTTTGGAGTAAGTGTACTTTCTGTTGAGGCAAATATGCATGGATAAGAACAAAATGGTAGAACTTATTTTTATCTTAAGAGGTGACATGAAATGGTTTCACCTATAAATCAATGGGTTGTTTTTAAAATAAAGTATTTGAAGTGGATTATTCTGATCCTGTTTTTGAAGACTTATATTTATATAAAGTCATATGTCAGCTAAAGCTATACCCCAGATGCTGTTAAGTTCTACTGAGTTTATGAACTGCTTTATATTTAGTGCATTTGTACAAATCTTTTAATAAAACTAGTTTCGCTTTTCAATTTTTACATTAACAATTTTAAGTAGAAGTCAATGGCCTTACTTTTTAACTTTGTTGTTAAAAGGATAAAATATTTCATAGTCTAAACAAAGAAAGTAGGTAGGACTAATCATATTACTTTAATTTTGGTACTTAAAAATCATGAGTAGGTCAGTCAGGTCTATAAAATCATGAGATACCCACATGATTTACAACCTTCCCTAACTGAATAAAGTCTAGACCTATAGAATTGGCACAGAGAAAATTCAGGAAGGCCTACAAACTCCAGGATGGAGCTGCCCAGATAACAGAGAACCCTGATGGGACCCACTTCTCTAAAGATAATGCTTAGTTCCCTCAGTCAGCAGCAATCCCAGCAAAGCAGGCCCCTAAAGACAGCCCTGATATGTGGACACCTGAAGCTCACACTGGGAAGGATGGTGCTATAGACTGAATGTACCCCCAAAATACCTATGTAGAAATCTTAACCCCAGTATGATAGTCTTGGTGGGGGTGGGGGATATTGGGAAATGATTAGATCAGGAGAGTGGAGGCTCATGAATAAAATTAGTGGCTTTATAAAGGAGACCTCAGAGAACTCCCTCACCCCTATTACCATGTGAGGACACAGCAAGAAGATGACCAACCGTCTACAAACCAGGATCTGGCCTTCACAGACACCAAATCTGCCAGAATCTTGATCTCGGACTTCAAGCCTTCAGAACCATGAGATATAAATTTCTGCTGTTTAAAAACCACTCAGTCTATGGTATATTGTTAGAGCAGCCTGAATGGACTAAGACAGATGGTCACTGATCAATGTCACAATAATCAATATCCCAAGAGTCTCTCTCAACCATGAAAAAACCAATTTGGATGGAAGTAGCCCCAGACACAGGATAATAAACAGTAGCTTTATGAGACATTGCCAAATTCACTTGCAAGAGTGTACTGACACCTACTAGAGGTTCAAGATTATAAAACTCAGCCTACTTACTTGGTTCATTTAAGCAGTTTTACATAAATAAGAAACATAAGTGAAAATTTCAAATTTTCTTTTTTACAGTATGAATAGATCCTTGGCAAGTAATCGCTTGAAAATTGCTATCAGACCCATTAGTGTTTAAGAATTTGCATGTTTCCGGGGTGCCTGGGTGGCTCAGTGGGTTAAAGCCTCTGCCTTCGGCTCAGGTCATGATCCCAGGGTCCTGGGATCGAGCCCCGCATCAGGCTCTCTGCTCAGCAGTGAGCCTGCTTCCTCCTCTCTCTCTGCCTGCCCCTCTGTGATCTCCATCTGTCAAATAAGTAAATAAAATCTTTAAAAAAAAAAAAAGAATTTGCATGTTTCCTCCTTCCCACATGAATCATCCTAATAACTACAAGTCAGACTCAGAGTTAAAAATCAGCTTGCCTTTTAGAAAACAACTGGAAAGGGGGGACGGGAGTAGAAACGATTATAATCATAACTTCCATTATTGACAGTCTACTAGGTGCAAAGCTCTGACAGCCATTTTTTCAATATTCATTATTTCAAATCCCTAAGAAACCTAACAAAAGAGGTGTTGTTACACTGTCTTAATATCAGGAAAAGGATCAGAGAGATGAAATAACTTGCTCAAGGAAATGGACCAAGATTTGAACAGAAGTCAGTGTGATGACAAAGTCCACACACTCTCCACTATTTCAAACCCTACCCAGTCTCCAAGTGAAAGAAATAAAATAATAACATCATCAACATATTAAAATATCCATGTGTGTGGGCACCTGGGTGGCTCAGTCGGTTAAGCGGCTGCCTTCGGCTCAGGTCATGATCCCAGCGTCCTGGGATCGAGTCCCACATCGGGCTTCTTGTTCTACAGGGAGCCTGCTTCTTCCTCTGCCTCTGCCTGCCTGTACTCTCTCTATCTCTCTGACAAATAAATAAATAAAATCTTAAAAAAAAAATCCATGTGTGTGCAAACTAGTAGACATGTGTTTCTGTCTTTATGTATAACTGGAGATAAAGATACAGAATATAAATGAGAATAAGCCAAGAAAAGGAAATACACAGGTACGTATGAATTGTGAGATGATCACTACATTCAAGTTAATTGACAAATCTAATACTTCACATAGTTATATTCTTTCTTTCTTCTTCTTCTTCTTTTTTTTTGTAATGAGAACACTTGAGATCTACTCTCTTGGCAAATTTTAGGCATACAGTACAGTACTGTTAACTATGTCACTGTCCCCAGAACTATGTTCTTGATTCCCAGAATTTGTTTATCCTACAACTAAGAGTTTCCATTTAATATATTTTATATTTTCCTATCATTCACATAGGCTTGACTAGTGTGGCTATGCAGAAATTTGTGTTCTGGGCCACAATTTGAAACATGTTTAGTTAACATTGTTGGTATGAGCAATAAAACAGTCAGTCTCTTCTAATTCATGTCCATGTACAGGTAGATAATTACATGAACTATTTGGTTGACTCTATTAAATATTAAGGAAGGAATTAGAGCAATCCAAGTAGAAAGAAAAAAGGAGCAGTTTCCCTAATACCCCTGGTCCTGCTTCTACCCTGAACAAAATTCAATATTCCGGCCATGTGAATGCCAGAAAATTACTTCACCTGGGATCCTATTTCCTCATCTATAAAATAGAATAATATATAAGAATCTACTTCTTCTTGAAAAGGGATGAGGCCATGTTAAGAAGACACAGGAGCCAACATGAAGGAGCCCCAACAGCTAAAGCCAGAAGAGTCTGAACAACAAAATAACGAGTCTTGGGTTATAACCCATAGAATAAAATAAATATTCATGAGTTTATGATAATATAAATAATTGAATAAATACATAAGTGGAAAAGGAACAGTAGAGCAACTATTCCTTATAAGAGAATTCCAGTAGTAAATGTAGAAAGAATGAAGGAAATACATAATCACCATTAGGAAAACATCAGAGTAAAAAGAGCTCCAGGCAACCTTCACTGAAAGATGCTAAAATCAGTGGGTGGAAGTTTGAGGAAAAACAGTATTATCAGCATAGTCTCAAAGTATCTTTCCCAAGATACTACCCACTTTTTTTGTAGTGTTACCCACTACAAAAAAAGAAAATAGTAACTTTACAGTGGAGAACTTCACAGTGGAGAAATTCACCAGACAAAACTTCAATCAAATAATCAAAGTTAACATCACCAGTAATAAGATGTACTAACATCATGTCCCCTCTTAATACGATATACTGAGAAGGACACCACATCACTTCTGTGGTAGTCTTGCCCAGAATATATAATCAATCTAATCATGAGAAAACATCAGACAAATTCAAACTGAGAGGTCTTCTACAAAATAACTTACCAGTACTCATCAAAAGTATCAAGGTCATTAAAAAAAAAAAAAAAAAAGATGGAAAGGGCAGCTGTCACAGATCAGAAAAGACTAAGGAGATACAACAATTATATGTAGGATCCCAGATTTGGCCCTGGAACAGACAAAGACACTAGGAAGGAAACTGGTAAAATATTAATATTCTGGTTTTGATAACTGTACAGAGGCTATAGAAGTTATTAACATTAGGAAACATGTTTAACTTCAAATGCATTACAATTAAAGGTGAAGTATTAAATTCTTACATCATGGTCCACGTTTTTCTACTTCTTAGCGTTTTATCACATTATTCCCTTTAACTCAAATGTCCTTGCCCCATCTCCCTTGACCAAATCCTTCCCATACTTCAAGTTCAATATATAATGCCAGCTCCTCCATGGTTCCTGCAGTCCAAAGTCATTTCTCTTGACTCTTAGCTCCCACAGCACTTTAACCACCCCATTCCCTTGACCCCTACCACACCCCCCCTTTGTATTTTTGCCATTGTTATAAATGATTTATTTATTTTACCAGACAGGTTCATTAAAGAAATATTATCGTATTATCTCTGTTGTACCATACTTCCTAAAATTGTATCTGACACGGAGTTGGGGATCATAATGGCTTCTGGAAAGACCTTTGATTACTACTGCCTTTGTGAACTTGAAATTCTTAAGGAACCAATAAATAATCTAGAATGTCAATTTATTCATATGTATTAAGAACTACAACTGCCAAGACAAGAGGGAGCTCTAGTCAGTTTAGCCAGAAGATTTTTTCCTTTTAGAAGAGGCCTAAGTAGAGAGCTGCATTGTAATCAGAAGTTGCACATGGAGCAAGGAGAATAGACCAGGCAATTTTCATGAATAATAACACCAAGTGAGGTCCCTAAGAATAAAACCTAACCCACCATCAGAGCCGTACTTCCCAGTTCTCAGGTCTGGACCTCATATTTGCTCAGTGCTCCATAAACACTGACAAAGCTTTCCTTTATGACTCTATTTTCCTATTTGTACACTAACCATTCCCCTTCTTATGTAGTTCACAGCCCTGGCTACATATTTGAATCACTGGAGAGCATTCAGAACTCCTGATGTCTAGATAAAAATCCAGGTTAGTTAAATCAGGCTTTCTGGAGATGGGCCTCAGGTCTTGTGATTTTTTAAAATCTTCTGGCAATTCTAATGTACAGCCAAGGTTGAGCACTACCGCTATACTGATAAATTTTTGTTTAGTTATGTCAATATCACTAAGTAGAAATTAGACAAGTCCAACCGTTCCTACTTTTGGTGGATAGTCATATGCTCTCTCTCTACTGAAGATATGTGATCTCACTTATCCTCTACTGCATCTACTAAGTGAATAACCAGGTTTCTGGGGATGTCCTGCCCTCACCCAAAGGGAAACCTTCAGGTAGTATCTCACAGGTCTCTAGTGCAGAACATTGTTAGACAGTCAGCAAAATAAGACAGGACAAAATGCTTTTGACATATAAAACAGGTAGAAGGATCCAATGTTTTATCTTTTACCATTAGTGTTTGACAGAAATGTGGTGGGAAGCAGTGGGAAGCAAGTGATAAATAATTTGTGAGAAAAAAAAATTCTGAATACTAATTTCCTTCTGGCTCACTCTGTGGGTCCATGTGACAAAAAATGAATCAGAAAAAGATTAATCCCACATTGAAAGTTTGAGATGGTTTCTACTATGTATAAAGTGCTGAGTGCCAAGAGGCATAAAATACTATGTGGTTAGGGTAGGGGGGCCAGGTGGGGAGAGACTTCCAGCCAGGAGATTATGGGAGTCTTTGTAAAAAAAGGTGGCATTTCTGCTGGGCCGGAGAGGATGATTAGGATTTGAAGAAGGATATTCTAAAAGGGAATGGTCCAAGTACAGATGAAGAGGTGTGAAACTGTGTGGTACAGACAGAAAACAGGAAGTAGTTCCATTGGGTGGTGGGGCAGGGGGAGAAGAGAAGACACCAGTATTTGAAATACTCTCCCACTCTGGTAGTTTTGGAACTACTCGCCATCAAAGATTTGGTTAGATCTTGACAAGAAGTTGTGAGAGTTCAGTTATTTGCTTTTCACACTCATAATCTGATAAGATGTGCCAAAGGGTTGAAAGGTGGATGTAGCAGCCTCACAAATGAATCTATATATTTCAGTCTTGCAAGGTCTCAAATTAAATTACAAAAGAGCAAACTTGGAGATAAAAAGACCAGCTATTTGAATGGTGATGGCATTTTCCTATGAAGTGAAAGTTTGGCCATATGCTACTTCCAATATTATTTTACCTCAATAAAAAGAGGATGAAGCCAAGCTTGTGCAAGTTAAGGGCAAATTTGGGTCTGAGGGTGAGAAATATCTCTGTTAACAAGAACTAGTGACCCGCACACATCATTTCTTGGGAGTCTGGGAAGTGACAGCCTTACAGCTCAGCAGCTTAGAGCCCTAGAAGCCCCACCACAGTTCCCCGGGCCTGCCTGCAGTCGTCACCATGGCAACGCCCCTCCTGAGAGAGTAGCTCAGCCCTTGGAAACCACCAGAATTTGAAAATTAACGCAGATGATCCTAGAGTGGATCCTGTGTGAGAAAAAACATACAGAAATGTCCTTTCTAAGAACATAAACGGGACAAGTGGGCTACATTTGAAGATGGATTATGGATTAGGTTGGGGGGGGTCTCAAACTTAGATGTGTTTTGGACTTGCCTGGTGGACTTGTCAAAACACAGGTTGCTGGACCCCACCTCCAGAATTTTGGATTCAGTATGGCCGGGGTGGAGTGCCCAGGTAATAGTGATGCTGCTGGCCTGGGATCACATTTTAACAAGCCCCTGGATTAAATACCAGGATTGCTGCTGCTTTAAAAAAAATGAAATAAAGATTTTGTGTATTTATTTGTCAGAGAGAGAGAGAGCACAAGCAGGGGGAGTGGCAGGCAGAGGAAAATGGGGAAGCAGGTTCCCTGCTGAGCAAGAAGCCTGATCTGAAACTCCATCCCAGGACCCTGAGATCATGACCTGAGCTGAAGGCAGACGCTTAGCCTACAGGCATCCCACCAGTATTGTTTCAATGTTAATTTTCTGATTTTGACCATTGTACCATGGTTATATAAAACAGTGTCCTCAGCCTCAGGAAATACAGCAGTAGTATTTAGAACAAAGAGGCATCATGTCTGCAACCCCCTTTCAAACGGTTCAGGAAAAAAAATACAGATAGATGAATAAACAGAATGATCAAGCAGATGCTTGATAAATCTGGATGAACAGTTCATTGTGTTATTCTTATAAGTTTTCTGGTAGATTAAAATTCAATTAAAGTTAAAAATTTTTTAAAATAAGGCAGGGAAAGTTCCAGCTTATCACCTAGATGCTCTAGGTGAGCTTCTAGGTAGCTGGTAGCCATACGTGGTTATTTAAATTAAAATATATTAAAATTAAATAAAATTTAACATCCAGCGCCTTGATCACACAAGCCACACTTTATCAAGTGCAAAAGAGTCATGTGGGACTCCTGCCTACTGTATTGGACAACACAAATAGAGAACATTTCCATTATCACAGAAAGCTCTATTGCATAGTACTGACCACAGTGAAAAATAGTAAGACCAGGAGAGAATCTTTGGAAAATCTAATGTGCCAAAAGCAGCAAGAGGTAATAGTAATAGTCACAAGCAGTAGGAGTCAGTTGTCTACCAAATAAAACAGTTGATTAACTGAAGGGCTAAAGGAAGAGAAATGATTAAATTATAGCAGACAGATCATACTGTAGCTACACATGGAAACACCTATAGTTTTGCATGGATTCAGGACATACATGCCAGAGTAGCTGTTCATTATCACGGCTCTGCACAACTCATCATTTTGTATTTCTTAGCAGTCCACTGGCTGAAGGAGAAGTAGACACCCAAATGCAGTGGTTCTCCCGCCCTCTTCTTTCCCTCTCACTTTCCTCCAAGCAGAGGAATGGACAAGGTAACACCTGGCAATGCTGAGTTGAGGAGGCTGACCTGCCCGGAAATAGCTGAGACTTGGAATATCTCAAACTTGCAGATGTTTTAACTAGGCTTTTGGCTTCATATTGGTTAATACGCCAGCTAATGTGTCAAGCAGGCAAGGCTGACTTTTGTTGCTATCCCTGCTCCTTCCGAGTTTCTTCTGTCTCTTCTTTTCTGTGTCTCAAACACACAGCACCCTCTGGGTGTCCAAAGTTTCTGACCAAACAGGCCTGCCTTCCATTCTAACAATCATCTTCCTTCTTTCCAGCATCTTTTCTTTCAGGCCCCAGTAACACCCAGTTGATGAGCTGACTAAATTCACTCTGAAGTATGACAAGCACCAAACTCCCCCAGGGTACATTTGGCTAAGACTAGCTCCCAGAATGCTCTGGGAGATACTTTTCAAGCAAAGTCATCTTCATGTTCTCTCTGCCTGACCCAGCCCTTCTAGGTCCCCTCTACCTAGCCTCTCAGGAGCAAACATACAGATTCACAGTACAGCTGCACCTTGTCAGTTTCCCCCTCCCCTACCTTTCTAAGCAGGTTCAGACTCAGTTGGGGCTCAGTAAAACGCACAGCTATTACTTGCGGAGAACATGGAGTGGCAGGGAAAACTGCAAATACATGAAGCCATAAACCACAAAATGATAAATGTGAAGAAAGATTTTCATGAGGAAAATGAGCCATATTTCCATTTTCAAATTTCCACTGGGGAAAATGAGGAATAGGCCTAGATCCTGAAAGTCAAGAGAGGGACCTCTGCTCTGTTACAGCATTTAAATGTCCATCTAAGTATTGGACCATTGTAGAAGGTTTGGGTGATCCTTCCCTAAATTCCTCCCTCTCCAAGAGGCACTGTCCCGTAACAACTATTACTTCATTGGAAGTGAGTCTGTCAATTACCTAGAGATCATCATTCTTAGCTGCAAGACACCATACCCCAGGTCTTTATAGTTCAGCTTGTGGGATTTTTTCTTTTTTAAAAAAGTTTTTATTGGGGCGCCTGGGTGGCTCAGTGGGTTAGAGCCTCTGCCTTCGGCTTGGGTTGTGGTCTCAGAGTCCTGGGATCGAGCCCCACATCAGGCTCTCTGCTCGGCGGGGAGCCTGCTTCCCCCCTCCCCCGCCTGCTTGTGATCTCTGTCTGTCAAATAAATAAATACATAAATAAAATCTTTAAAAAAATCTTTAAAAGTTTTTATTTAAATACCGATTAGTTAACATACAGTATAGTATTAGTTTCAGGTGTACAATATAGTGATTCAACACTTCCATGCAAAACTCGGTGCTCATCACAATATCCTTAATCCCTATCACCTACTTAACCCAACCCCCTCAACCTATCATTTGATCACTGAACTTATGAGATATCTCTTTACAGACAGTATGAAATAGATTCTTACTGAGAATTCCAAAAGAGGAGAGTCTCACCTCACAGTACTCTGTGATAATGCAGAAATTATCGTGCTCCACAAAGCTCGCATGGAACTTGACAATAGCGGGGTGGTCCAGCTTGGAAAGGAGCTGAGCCTCCAAATTGGCCTGCACAGTCTCATTTGGATTAAGATCTCCAACAGAGATTTCCTTCAGTACCTTTCTGCAGACAAACAAACAAACAAAAATAAAAATTTAAATACATTTAAAGTTAAAAAATAACAGCTATGAACAAGTGGTCCAGGGCCACCTAACTAATGTCCAGGACATTACCTACTCATTGGTTTGGTATTGTCTGTTATGACACTGTCGCCTAGTGGTCCGTGGGCCTGCTTGCCTATCCTGGTCACTGACATACCTGTACCTCTACAGATTTGGTCAAACAGGGCAGAGACTGAGCTAATTTTGAGCAACATTGCTGAGGGGGCTCCTCCTCTGTCTCTGTAGGTGTCTCAGTTTCCCTTTGTCTTTCACATAGCATCTCTGCTTCCATCTGTCCCTTTCTGTCTCTCTGTGAGACTCTGTCTCTTTCTCTCTCTCACCTTATCTGTTTTCCTCTGCTTTTCTATTTCTATTCCTATCTTGGTATCTATTTCTGTCTTTTTTTTTTTTGTCTGTCTCTCTCTATATATATGTATTTATTAATCTATCAGTGCTGTCTCTGTGTCTTTCTGTCTTTACCCATGTCCTTTTCTCTCTCTGCCTCTGTGTCTCTCTTTGCCTCTGTGTGGGTGTGTGCTTCTCTCTCAGCTCTAAAAGTTTCCAAATCTAACAACTTAATATCAATAGGGCCATTATCTATTTAGTTTCTTTTTTAAACTATCCTTGGCATAGCATACTTTATTGCTATTGGTATTTAGGACAAGAAAAAAATCTAAAAACACTGATAGAGAGGAATTTAGGATCTCAAGCATGTATAAATGGAAAAAGAGCTCATTAAATCTCCAAATTATTAATTTTAAAACTGTGATAACTCAATGAGGAGTGGACCAAAACACTATCTCTTCCCATCTGAGAAAAAAATAGTCTGATGAACAAACCAATTATAGTACCAAGTGTAAACTAGATTGCTGGGGAAAGCACTTTAGAGCACCAATTATGTGTGCAGACAGATTCTGCTGATTATAAGTGAATGTTAGCTATTCATTAAGGCAAGTTCTGCAGAACCCATACTAGAAAACGTTTTGCAAAGATGTTCTTTAAGAGTTACAACCTATGCATATTAATGAAAATGTATTTATAGTAGAAACAGTCTTAATTAAAGGCCCTTCAACCAACTCATGGATGAACCAGAGCTCTCCAGTTCTTTCTAACAGATGCTGATTGTTGCCTTTGCCATAGGGAATGCTTGTGCCTAGTAGGTGCTCTCCAGCACATCCATTAACTTCTGCCCCTCTAGGTGAGATGCATGCTTACCTGAGTTATTGTGCTTATTCCTGAACTTAATCATGCCAGTTGTGCTTCTTACAGTAAATTTGTGACTTAGATGTGACAAACTGATGAAGAATGAGTATCAGTGTCATCTTTGCAAGGAAAACTGAGTTAAGTGTTTGCCAAAAAAACTTGAGTGTGACAAGTTGCAAAAAAAAAAAAATTGCTGCTAATAATTGACAAGATAGTGCTAAAAAGTTGGGTTAAAAATGTAAAAATTTAGTATTTGGAATTCAGATTGCTAAATTTTCATTTCATTTTAAAGAAGGTAAACCTGGAAAACAACATATATTGGAGGTAGTTTATGCAAAGAAGATGAAGGGACCTCTAATTAGAAAATACTAGATGTTGGTTGTGCATCAAAAAATGGGGAAAAGTGTACAATGATATGTTTTAAGTTGATATAAAATGCTTTCATTATGTCATTTCACTTAAAAATTGTTGACTCTGTTTACCCAAGTACTAGCCCCAAACACACTGGATGTCATGTGGATGTCATGATGGGATGTCTCCTATCCATTTGGATAGGAGAGCTCTATCATCCTTAAAAACATAATTATCCTATGAACTTTTCATTGATTCAAATAAGACTTTTCCCTAGTTGTTTTATTGTGGAAGAAAGTTCCTCAGGCAATACCAGAGATAGAACCTGTTTCTTTCTTCTGACTCCTGGCCTAGAAACTTAGATATTATAGTTAACACTATATCCTGTAGTTTTTATCCAATCCATTCCTCAGTGGCAAAAGTTTCATAAAAGTTCTAGGTTAGACCATCTGTCCTAGAAGCTGAGACACTATGTAGGAAAACTTAGAAAGTGTCCTTATTTTAACTGATTCCTATCAGGTGTTGGATGACATCTGGCATTTATTCTTGACCAATAAAAGCTTGACATTAAGTGTCCATTCCCCAAAATCTCATCAGGAGAACCTTCTATTTCAAGATGGCCCTTATTGGGAAATCAGTTTTCCTAAAACTTGAGTCCTTTATAACATTTTACTCATTTTAAATGTTCTTCATGGTCTTCCCAGTATGAACTCATCCACCCCCAAAAGACAAGCACGGCAGGCCCTGGCTGCATTAGGGAGGATGGCCCTGCCCCAGGAGCCCCACAGGTTCTGCCCTGCCATTTACAGGACTCTTTAATTAGGACTGCAATTTAGAAAGTTGAAACATTCGGTTTCCTTCCCCTGATGGCACTTTCACGTTGATTTTGTTAGCTAGCGAACACATTATCAGGCCCCTAATTGATCAGGAAGTGGATTCTAGAGAAATGCTTGCTTGGTAACATTTTCTATGAGAAGACTGTGCCATCAAGAATTTGGTTAAAAATGACCTCATGTTATTAAGAGTGGCATCTCCGGCTGTTAGTGTAGTAAAAGGAGCTTGAAATGACATCGGTGGCTATGTTTTTCTGTAACTTCTGAAGATTACCACACAGCAGGTAAAGCTCAGTGACATCTTCATAGTGCTTTTCCAGTAATTTACTGTGCCCAGCTAACATGCAGTTGTAAAAGTCACAGTGGTTAAGCATGACAATATAAAGCCTTGCGCAAACTTGCAATATTCTCTTGCTGTGAAGGAACAAGTGTTATCAAAAGCTTGAAGATACTTATTTTTCCTCATAAACATCAACTGTTGTGCAACAGAGTGTGATATTTTACATATAGTTACCTGAGTCCTGTCTGGCAGCTAAATGATAAAGCATAAAATCTCATTTGCCCACAGCGGAGCAGACGAAAGTAGGGTTATTAAGACAGGTGATATCTAATATCATCATCTCTAGCTGACACAGACAGAGTCTACCTTCCTTACCTAAAACTGTGTCACTGAACTGACAGAGGAAACTCTCATTGCATATCACTTAATATGAGATCAATATCAGCTGAAGATAGCATGGAAACTTACCAAATCAAGGAAAGCTTGTCACCTGCTCGGTGACTCTCAAATAACATGACAGGTATTTATTTTATCAGAACCTCAACTGCTTGCGAGAAACTTTATGACAGTGGCAAAAACCAAAAAACAACAAACAAGAAATAGGCATCCCCGCAAACTCGCTCATTTTACAAACTTTCTGTTCTTTTTCCCAAGTAGCATTCTTCTTTCTTCCTAGAATCAGTAGTGAACTGATAAACTTTGGAGAATGACTTTGGAAATCCGGGATAACTATTGGTAATTTCATTCCCTGAAAATTCACTCAAGACATGCATGAGGCAGACTACATTTTTAAGATGTTAACTAGGGGGTTATTTTTTCTCAAATTTCCCCTTATTCTTTCAAATGCTCCCCATTGAGGGATAGTCACCTGGTAGTGCTGTTAATCTTTGCAGTTAGTATAGAGATGACTAGCTGTGGTCCTTTCCCTTGTGATTTAACCATCAATGACTCTGTATACTGTAAGCACCTACTGTGTGTCTATGGTGCAGCAGGCACTGGGGACTTGTAGGCCCTGCCCTTGTGTCTACTGGGCAAGGCAAATATTTAACAAATAGATAAATGTATATGAGTGTGTGAAAATACATATATTCTTGAAAACTTCAAATTGAGATGAATGCTATGAAGTAGGGGTAAATGACAGCTGAGGCTCCCCTCATTTAAGATGTTGTGACTCTCTAATGTGAGCAGCAGCTACTGCACCACTGGAGATGGAGCCAAAGGAAATAGATTTCAACCTCGGCTTAGGTGACAGTAGTTTTTTATTTGTTGTTTGCTTTTTTTGATTCAGTATTCACCTGTTTAACAAGAAGAGATTATTAAATCTGCTCCAGACTTTGTTTTTTGAGGGGGAGATGGATTGATTAATTAATTGATTTATGGACTGCTTTATATTTTAATTCCAGTGTAGTTAACATAAATCTGCTCAGGACTTTTAAATAGAGTTTTCATTCATTTAGCAAGGCGGCAATTATGTTAATCTTCCTTTCTTAAATGAAGAGCTCTCGTTTTTTCTAATTTTCAAGGAAATATAGTATCTTTATATAAAATTTTTTAAACAAAAGGAAAATATTACCCACAATTCACCACAGAGATAATCAGCATTAATGATTTTATTATTTCCATCCCATCTTTTTGCTACACAGTTTTAACAGTAGAAGACAAACAGTTTGCACAATTTGCCTGCTGTTATTTTCATGAGACATTATCATAGCAGAAACCTGTCATTTGTGGCTGCCCTGCATTTTTAGACAGCCTCCCTACATTGCAACAGACTCCTGGACTGTGGGTCCTGCCTTCCCCAGATAGAGAAAAATGCACAAAAACCGATAAGCAAACAAACCCCACATCTCCCACCTCCCTTGAGCTGGGGTATCATGGTATGACCTAGATTCCGCCAGTCAGCTGCACCCACCAGAAACTTTGCCGTGGGTGTGAGCAGAGTAAAGAAACAGGGTAGGCACAGGGTATCCCTTTTGTTAGCACAGGGGTCGGAGGAAATAGCATGGCCTGGTTGAAGAGGCAGCAAGCCACTCCTGGGGGCCTGGTTCTGGCTGATGCTCTTGGAAATTTAGCCATTAGCCTGCTCCCCAGTCGTCCTGCTGCTGCCGTGAGCTCTCTGTTTTCTGGAACAAATCCCCTTCTGCTTAAACCTCAGATAGTGGCTGTTTTTACCTGTACCTGGGAGCCTTGACCAATGTAATAGGCACATTCAGGTGTTACCACAAATCACTGTAAGCACTTTGGGTTCGAGAAAACTGAACCTCTGTGGGGTGCCTGGGTGGCTCAGTGGGAGCCTCTGCCTTCAGATCAGGTCATTATCTCAGGGTCCTGGGATTGAGCGTGTTGGGCTCTCTGCTCAACAGGGAGCCTGCTTCCCCCCTCTCTCTGCCTGCCTCTCTGCCTACTTGTGCTCTCGCTCTCTCTGTCAAATAAATAAATAAAATCTTTAAAAAAACAAAAACAAAAAACTGAACCTCTGAAACTTTGACTCACTTAGGCTAATTTTTATTTATTAATTCAAGTCTTCAAATGTAGGATCCTCTAAGGGATTTAAGGTCACAGTATTTCATATTCTTTTATGGGTAGAAATATCATGAAAGTACAAAACACCCTTTTTTAAAGTTGTTTCATACTCTTTAATATATAAATTTAAAATGTAAAGGGACATAAGAAAATATAATGGCAGAAAGCAATACTGATTCAAAAAAGTGGTACATCAATTAAAAAATGAAAAAAGCAGGAACTAAACTTACCTAAAGGAGTAGCTGAAAAAAAATTTGTAGAAGTTGGTGGAGAGTATACTAGGATGGAATTTTATTTTATTTCGGTTGTTTATTCTCTTAGCAATTGAAAAAGCATATTTTAATGTCTGTATCCAGAGAAAACAAAATTTTTTATGGGTCACCACAATAGGCCATATCTAAGAACTGCTTTTGTTTTTAACCATTAAATTCCTGATCTCAGCTCGTTTGGGGGCTAGAACTGATTCACCTGGTCTTTTCCTCTCTATCCCTGATCAAAGCATTAGAAGGGTTTTGGGGGCTCAAATGATATGATGGTGCAGTGCAAATGCCCATATCATTTGCTGAGGGGCAGAGCCCAATTTCGGACTCTGTATGAGGCTCTGGGCAGCCACTACCAAACACCTTAAGATAGGAAATCCCACACTTCTGTTACTTGACCAGCTGTTGATGGTCAAACACCATGCCATGCACTGGGGATCCAAGGATAAGAAAGATAAACCTCTTGCCCTCCAAGAGAGCTCAGTCCCATGGGAGAGACCAGCAAGTACAAAAATAATTGAACAACTTCATGATAAATGCTCTAATAGAGCTTGGTGGTGGATGGGAATCCCTAATTGTTCTTTGAGAAGAGAAGAAAAACCAAAATCTATAGACTAGCACCCCAGGTCATTCACTTTTGCAAATGCAAACTACTTTTTACTGTGCAGAATTACCTTTTCTCTAGGTGGATTCCCAAGAGGCAAAATAAATGAGTTTATCATTCTTTACTATTTGCCCTATATAAATCAATACCCAGGAGAGGAATGTCCACATTTGCATTATTTGAATAGTTTGTGGAAGTTAATAATCATGTGAGGTTTTTTTTTTAAAAGAGAACTACTTACAAAAACTACTTAATTTCTATACCTATATACCATTCTCTAGATACCACTCATGTGCACACACACACACACACACACACACACACCAGAGTATATATTATGGAATGTGGAATGAAAATGTTATAGGTAGGGGTTCTTTTTAAAAGATCTATAAAACTAGCAGGCTCACAAACCACTCTTTTCTTCCTTCTTCCTCACTCATCTATACTGTTTTTATCCAAATATGTTTTATATAACAAGATTTCAAAAATAAGTGTGAGGAACCATCCCATTAAGCCATGTTCTGCTCTAGAGGATTCTCTTAGTTTGGGGTCCCCGGGAAGTAAACCCTGAGACAAAGATTTGTGCACCAGTGGTCAACTAAGCAGTGAGGGAGTGGGGAAGTGAGATAAGGAGGGAAGGAAAGCTGATCAAGGGCATATTACCAAGTTGGTCACCACTGTGGGCAACTGGAGCTTAATTCTGTGAAGGAACCCTGGAAGCCAGTGTAGAATAGGCACCTCTGAGTCCTTCTGCCCGAGGGGCGAGGACCATCTGCCTTCATTCTCTGGGAGTATTAACTCCCCCATTCTCTCAGCCTGCCAGAGGCTGGGCTCTAACAGCCAGATGGAGGCCTCAGGCACCACTGCAGTTGCTGGCAGGTAAAGGCTGGATCCACACACAGGAAACACTAATTGTCCAAAAAGTATGGGGAGGGTACCAAGCCTGTCTCCCACAAGATTAAAAATAAAGTTCCTCCATTTTAAATTCTAGTCGAATTTATCTATATCCTAAAGATGGCTAAGATATAGTGATACCTAGACAAAGTAAAGTGTCTTTAGTAGTGAATAATGAAACTGAAAATCAATTATAACCTATGGATAAATTCCATTTCTTAGGCTTTTCAAGATGGACTTAGTTTCCAAACACATTAGCAGTGTATAGAAGTATCACATACAGATAACAAGCAAAAAATAAATAATTGATAAGAACTAATAATACAGGTAGTAAACAAAGAACAAATAAATAAGAGTAGAATTATTTCAGACATTTTAGTTTGGCAAATAAGCTACCCTGGCTCCTGTCTAGATTATATTGTCATTTGTGGTGACAACTTCCATGCTGTGTTTCAATGCTGGTACCATAACAAATTATGCAAGTTGCCATTATTTTTAAGGAACAGAAGAGAGTAAACAGAAATTTGTGGAGTAGGAGGTTTGACGACAAATATGGCCCAGATAAAAAATTTCTAATAATTATGTGAATTCAATGACTTTTCCCAACTGTATAAATTTTAAAAAAATAGTTTCAAGGCTGGAAACCACACTGATGCCCACTCTGAGTTCTCTGCAGGGACCCTCTGGTGTCAGTGCATGAACAGAACTGGCTTCAGGATGTGTCCTATCCAGTCCTTCTCCAGAGGACTTCTTAGAGGTTACATGGAGAAGATAATAAAATGTCTAACTGCTTTACCCTTTGCCCAGGGGCTTCTCTTTTCTCTTGAGCAAAGAGTCTATAGCCAAGCCCAGAAATCCATGAGTGAGTATTAATCATCAGGTAACTACAAAAGCCAGCATTGTTTTTGACCGTGTTGAAAGCCTGTATATTCGTGCGTTCACTACAGTGTGTCTATTTCCTTCCCCATTTTAAACCACAGCCTCCTTAAAAGCAGCTGGGACTGGCTTATGAAAAGCTTCATTAAGAAGAAATTTCCCTTTGCTCTCAGCTTAGCCAAAAAATGAGTAGATTCCCTTCACAGTGGACAGCTTTCTGGAGCTTCTTTCTATAGACTGCAAAAGCTCTCCTTATAACCAGGAATGTAATAGATTCAACTCTTAATTTCCCCCTCAAAACCAGTTATGGCTCCTCTTCTCCCCTTTCCTTTTCCTCTATACCGCAATAGAAGTGGTCAGGCCATTCTATTTTTCTTATTTATACAGATGAGCCAAGTCACTGAATATTATGGCTTGATTATTTTAAGAGACACTGATGACTCTCTACTCACCTCCCCACATCTCCGCCATCATATGCTCTAAAGAGGAGGACATTCTCCTCAGCCCCTGGAATGAATCATAATCAACCTAAGTCTATCATGTCATTCTATTCCCCTTGCCAGGGATTAGTTTAAACATCCTGTGAGATGTGAGAAATCTTTTGGGAGTTTTCTGGGAAAGATGTTCGTCACTGATAAAAAGAGAAGTGTGGGAGGAAACCCTTCTTTAATCTGCCTCTGCAAGTCATCATCTTTTTCATGTGACTCCTTGAACTTCGGCAGCCAGGTGGGATCATGAAGGAAGCCACCTTAGGACGACAGGCTGAATGATAGAAAAGAGAAGGCACCAAGGTCCTTCATGATGTTGTGAGCTGCTGACTCTGTCAACCCTGAAAGCGCTCGTGCTCTCTCTCTTTCTCTCTCTTGACTTCTTGTTAGGGAGATAAATCTTTCTTATTATTTAAACCATTTTGGTGGCTAAATACACCTGATACTAACACTTTGCTACAAGAAGGAAGAGAAGACTTTTAAAGAAGAGATTAGAAGCAGAGATGAAGAATCTGGTGAACACTCATTTGTACTTAGAAAGCACTAAGTCTCCTAATTTAAACTGCAAAAGGCATAATGGCTCTTTTCTACTTGAACATTAGTATGAATCTTTAAAAAATCATGACAAAATGAACTATAATGAACTATACAAAAACTGAACTATAGTAAGAAAAATACTTGAATAAATGACTAGAAATTATTTGTCATTAGTAAATCTGGAAACTAAGACAACATGGTATTTGTTTAATTTCAAAATCTAATTTTTGTCATTAATTCAAAATTCTCAAATGCCAAATTTTTTAGGAGTTACCAAAAAGTATCAGGATTCAAAATGACTAAAATTTCACCAGTGTTCCCCTCCTTCCCTTGGGTAGAGATATACGAGCTATGAAAGCAAATAGGAGTAATCTAAAATGAGGAGCAAGAAGGGAAAGAGTGAAGTAAAGAGCATGGATAATTTAGCAGAACAAAGAATACAAAATATATATTGGGCGTCTGCCTTCGACTCGGGTCATGACCCCGGGGTCCCGGAGTCCTGGGATCGAGCCCAGCATCAGGCTCCCTGCTCAGCCGGAAGGCTGCTTCTCTCCCTCTCCTACTCCCCCTGCTTGTGTTCCCTCTCTTGCTGTGTCTCTCTCTGTCAATTAAATAAATAAAATCTTTTTAAAAAATACAAAATATATAAATCAATGAAGTGAAAAAGACAAAAAAAAAAAAAAGTCCCTAAAATTTCTGGTTTCCCTCCTCCTCTTCTCTTCTCCTCCCAAATTAAGAAAACATACTTTCATAGATAATAATAAGTATGCTTTTTTCTATAATTCTCTATATAGAGAGGAGAGAAAAATTACTAATATAAGGAATTACTTTGTTTTTCACAGTCTGAACCCTCTCACTTAAGAAATTAAGATGAAGTCATTAGGTGTTAGAAATACAAGGTTGATCGTTGCAATTTTTTTATTATGTTCAGTTAGCCAACATATAGTACGTCATTAGTTTTTGATGTAATGTTCAACAATTCATTAGTTACATATAACACCCAGTTCTCATCACAACATGTGCCCTTCTTAATACCCAAGACCCTGGAGTGCCTGGGTGGCTCAGTCTTTAAGCATGTGCCTTCAGCTCAGGTTATGATCCCAGGGTCCCGGGGGCGAGTCCCACATCGGGCTCCTTGCTCAGTGGGAACCCTGCTTCTCCCTCTCTCATTCCCTCTCCTTGTGTTCTCTCTCTCGCTGTGTCTCACTCTGTCAAATAAATAAATAAAATCTTAAAAAAAAATACCCATCACCTGGTTACCCCATGCCCCCACTCCCTCCCTTCTATAACCCTCAGTTTGTTTCCCAGAGTCCAGAGTCTCTCATGGTTTGTCTCCCTCCCTGATTTCTTCCCCTTCAGTTTTCCTTCCCTTGATCATTACAATTTTTAGAAGAAGGAAAACAAAGTTCCAAGAACTATAGGTGACATTTATTCATATAAATGGCATTATGAGAGGCTTTCATCTGAAAATCTTTCTAGACCTCTCCAGGGCTAAGTTAGGGGCCTCTCCTCTATATTCTCTCACTGTATCCTGTGACAACATCTACTCTCATATGAGCTCCCTTACTGGACTGCAGGCACTGTAAAGGTCAGGGTCACACTTTATTCACTATAGAACTCCCAGCACCTGGCAGTGTCTAACGTGTTTGAACAGGACCAAGCTTACTATTTTTCATCCCTCAAAATTCAGCTTATTCATTACCTCTACCATAGAAAGTGTTACTTCGACAATCACGTACTTTCAGGCCTTTCTTCTCATCTCCACTCCCAGACTGAGAATAATTAAATTTCATTCATTTCTGTATTCTCAGTGTCTAGCACAAGTCTTGCCATATAGTGGATATTCCATAAATATTTGACTAGTGATCAAAAGCAACAACACATCAAGCACTGTTGCAAAGGTAGTAGGGATCATAACTCCTATGCATGATTTTGTCCCTTGCAGAGACATATCAATTTGTACACTGGGCATCAATCAGAAAGTGGAATTTTATAAAAATTTGCTTCTTTGCATACTTGCCAAATAGCCCTTATCTGGAAGCTGACTTACCTATAGGAGCTGATAATAATGTTAGCATTGACAAAGAAAAATGGCAACCTGGAAAATGGTTTTGCATAGATGCTTCACATTATCTCGGAAATGATAACACCCACTGCAATGAACTGGCCCAAGAGAAGCACAAAGCTACCCAGTTTTCCATATCCTGTCCCCTTGTTCAATTTCTTCCCCAATTTTGGGATGGATTTTATGTATTTATAGAATTTCAAAGTTAGACAAGACCTTCCCAGAAGAGAACAATCAAAGCACCTCAACCTGTTAAGGTCTTGAGAAGTTAAGCATTTATCCAAGATCATACAGCATACTACAGCAGAGCCACCATTTACTTCTTGAAAGAGGAAAGACTACCAATACCAAAGAACCACTTTTGTCTTCAAATTTAAGTTTCTCCTCTCGCTTTAATATGAAGATCTTTAGTATCCACTGCTAAGATAGGCTACAATTTTTTCATTCTCAAACCATTTTTCAAAGAACAAGAACTCCTGCCAACTACTCTTTTCTTCCCCTCCTTAGTATTAAAGAAAAAGGGAAAAACAGAACCCAAAAGCCTCTTCAAAGTGATTGGAGTAATGGTCTTGCTCTTGATAAAGTACTAATAAGGTTATGTCTATTTTTCATTAATTATCATTTGAATGTTATAGACAATCTTACCAATTGTTGGGAGTCTTTGCCACTTACAGAACCCCAGATTTGGACTGAGATGGGATGAGATCATGCAGAAGAGGAAAACAGTGTTTTCCAAGACTTATCTTTCCTAGCAAGGTGGTAAAATCTACATTTTTGAGATTCTCCTAAGTACCAGAACCCTATAGGTATAATTTTGTGTGTGAGAGGGGGCCAGTTTTCAAAATGTTCAGTTGTACAAAATCACTTGATTAAAAATCATTAAAAGATGTAGTAGTAATATGCTCTAAAAACAAAAACAAATATTGATAACATAAGATTATGCAACAATCACTCGTTCACTCTGTCACACTTTAGGATACTAAGTACTGAGCTTAGAGCAAAGATTCTGTTTATTGTCAGCAAGGAAATTAAGGAGCATGACAATGTCAGTAAGGATGTGAAAGAATAATTTACCATAGATAATCGGGTTAGCTTTTATGATTGTTACATGCTCCAAATTTATAATTAATGTTAGATTAATATTTAAAATGCAATATTCTAATGCATAATTCATGTCAAGTTTTTATTTTGAACATGACAGAAAAATACTAGAATTGTGGATTTCAATGAGGTGATCGGATGCAATACAAAGCCTACCATGAAATCAAGATACAGCGACAAATACGAGTTTTAAGAAGCAACAAAACTGATTAGCTCCATTTACTTGACTAGGTAAAACCAACATGGGATAAACACTGTTTAAAGTCAAATTAAATTATGATTGAGGCAAGATGAAGGTAGGTCCTCCAAAAATAAAATGAAAACATAATCTAGGGTTTCAGTGAAATAAAGTCCCCTACTTTTATTTACAGCAGGTCCTGGCTGGCCGCAAGTTAACACTGAGAAAGCCAAAATAGCAAAAGGTCTGTATTTCTAAATTTCAGTCTCCATTTCATCATCATGGTAATCGTAATAAATGGACTTAAGCTAAAACTCTAACTATAGCATAAAACAGATTACTATATTTAATTTTGAGGTGCAAAGGGAGAAAATGAAGCTCTGTATTACTGTATTACTGTATTACTCTGTAATAACTTCCATTAACAGGTTTAAGCAACTGTTTCTGGGTCTTACATTTCTGCTGAGTAGTGCTTATGCAAAAAAAAAAAAAAATCTGTTTTTATGCACCAGAAAGCCACAGTTTAATCTACCAACAGAACCCAAAATAGAAGCTACTACTAGGAAGGATCTAGTTTCCCTGCATGACAGCTTATGGATGCAGTCATTGACTTGTAACGTGTAAAAAAGTCAGTCGACTGTGTAAGAGGAGGAGATAGGGACACACGGCTGGCCTGTCTCTCATTACATGGGTCTTCCTATTTCTGAGTCAGGGGGGTGGAGGGGAGCCTGGCTAAATAAAGAGCTTCAGAACCTTTGTGTTTGCTGCACCTCACCGAGATGGCTGTACAGATTTTGTCCCACCTGCTCAAGAAGTCCACAGGAACTCAGCACAGACCACCACCTCCTCAAGTCACAGCACAGAGCAAAGGACACTAAAAAAGAGTCTTAGGCACGCTTTTCCACCAGCACTGTATCTAGAGATTCTGAACCTTAAGAATTTGAGGATAAACTGTTAAGTTCACACAATGAAAGAAAAAACTGTTAGACTCATAAAGTGTGATATCTGAGGAAGCCTCAAAGAAGGGACACAGGATCTCAGAATAGTGCTTCTCACATTTTGCCACTCAGGCAAATCACCAGGGGAACTCTGTTCCAGTACAGGTCTAGGGGAGGCCCGAGACTGCACATTCCCAACAAGGTCCCAGAGGATGACCTATGCTGCTTTGTCCAGGGAGCACACTTTGAGTAATAAGGTTCAGAGCCGGTAGGGGTCCAGAAGACTACCAGAGCTGAGTGTGGAAGAGCCCCAGAGTCCTCTAGAGGCTTGGGGTAGGGCAGGTTTGAAGAGAAGCCCAAATGAGAGAATATGTGGTCCCCACCCATCTCATGAAGCATGAGATCTCATTGGACAACAAAGGTTTGGAAACTGCTGCTGGACCAGCCCTCTTACTTCACAGATAACGACACTGGAACCCAGAGAGGCTGTGAACTTGACCACACACCCTCCTGAGAATATTCCACAGCCAATACCAAGATCCCCAAGCCCCAAAGTGCCAAAAGCCACTTTTAAAACACCATTAGTAAAACCTCCCTTACAGTTTTGGCCCACATCATAAAGCTGCAGTTTGCATTGGTTTTCTTTTGTTCAGTTTCTAGTAGTATGATAAGGTATAGCTGCCCCCTGGCCCTTTGAACATATCTTGTTACATAATCTATGACTTTTATGTATTTCTTCTACTCAGCCTCATTCCACAAAGGACTTGACATAACTTACATAATAAAATAGAAAACTGAGACAAGCAAGAGTAGGTGGAACTAAGAAATAGGGGAAAGGAGAACACAGATACACTGGCCAAAAATTGTGGTTACAGTTGAACTTCGAATTTAATTCCAAACTTCTTGGAATGTACGATTATTACTATTACTACTACTATTGTTGCTGATATTGATGGTAATGTCATAGGTGTAAGTCTCGCCTCTGACAAGAGGGTATTTCAATCTCTGGATCCTTTGTGATATAGACCAGGTTTCATCCTAGACACACAGCAGTGGAGATGTCCCCAAGGAGGACATCAGAGATTCTTTTAAATAGAACTCATTTGAAACAGAATTCCAACTTACATATGGAATAGTGCATTCTGACGTCTAATTTAAGAAAAGCTTCTCAACTCTTACCTTAATCCCAGTTTCTGTATTTGGTAAATGTGTATAAAGCAACCGCACTGTGCTAGACACTCTACTTGTCTGAGGCACAGCCTCCGCCTTTGAGGGGTTTGCAATCCAGTGGGAGGGAAGACAAATAATTACAAGTTATAAGAAAGCAGCATGCACCTTCAAAGGATGAAACAAATATCCTAAAAAGAGAACCACAGGCCAAGGTATGAGATAATCATAAGAAAACATCCAACCATTAAAATAGCTATACTGGTGTTAATTATGACAATCCCAAGTGCCATGTAAGGGCCAGTGATTTGGCACCATGCATTCTGCTAAGAGACTATTATAATCCTCACTTCTGGAATAAAGAAACTAAGATACAGACAGGTTAAGACCTTCATTTAAAGGCACAGTCAGGAGCACCTGGGTGGCTCAGTCGGTTAAGCATCTGCCTTCAGTTCAGGTCATGATCCCATGGTCCTGGAATCAAGCCCCACATCAGGCTCCCTGCTCTTTGCTGAGGGGGGGTGGGGTGCCTGCCTCTCCCTCTCCCTCTGCCTGCTGCTCTCCCTGCTTGTGCTCACTCTCACTCTCTCCCTGTCAAATAAATAAATAAATAAAACTATCTTTTAAAAAAAAGCACAATCAATTAAGAGGCAAACCACACCTAGTAATAATGAAACTGAGACCCTACTTCTGAATCTTGGGCACCTCCCCACTATGGCTCCTGCCTTCTGAACTTACAAAGTCAAACCCAAATGAACTACAACTGGGAACACAACTCAAAGATATATATTCTCTGCACTGAGGTTGATAATCTGAATAACCAGGAAAAAAGGGAGAGGCACCCTCTTGACCCTCACCCCCTGCAAAGTACATGTTCCAATTTTCATGACAAGAATCTTTCAGAAATTGTAGAGCAAGAAGACTGACAAGAATTTCTGGCAAAGCTGAGGAATTAATGATTAAACAGATGGCTTGTGAGCATTTAGAACATGAAGCAGCGGCCAGCAGGGACTCACATGGGCTTACGGAAAATAAGCCATACTAAATTAACCTAATTTCTTTTTGTGAGAGGGTTATTTGATTGGTTGGTGAGAAAGAAGCAATTAGTCATGGTATATCATTATTTCAGCCCATCTGATGAAGTCATGTTAACAGATGTCAATGAGAAGAGTGTTGTGATATCCTTTAATGTGGGAGATATGGAATCTTCATGTGGATTCATGGCTGGTTGAACAAGCAGACCAGTCATGCTGGAGTCGTGGGTCTCAGGCCACTTTGCAGATGTTCTCTCTTATAATGCTATCAGAATCCATCCCAAACAATATCTTCACCAACATTTTATTGATGTGGCTGAAGATCCAAAAAGATATACTGACCAAGTTTGTGGAAGACACAAAGCAAGGGAGCATAATCAATAGACACAAGCAGAGTCAATTTTTCAAAGTAATGGAAGAAGCTTAATTGTGAGGTGAAACCACCCAAGTTAAATTCTGCAAGACTAAACCTTAAGTTCCATAGTTACAGGTGGGGAAACCAAATTCTCAAATCTAAGATGAGTGAAACACTTAAGAGTAAAATGGCTGACCAGTCTGTGGGAAGGAGAATAGCTGACCTCCAGATCCAATATGAGACGTCAGTACGATATGACTGCTAAGAGCTCCTGAGGTTCCCAGCTGATCTTGAAATATATGAAAGGTTGTGGTGTAAATATGCTTCATTCCTTTAGGCCTGGGAAACTCATTTCAAAAGAAGTATTGTCACTAAAGTCAGCCCAAGGAATGATGATTAAGATGTTTAGGGGTGCTAGAATCAGGTTATCCAAGGAACAGAGAAATGAGAGGGGCAGAGCTAATATATTCATAACCATATAGAATATTTATTCTTTTCTCCATCATCCAGATGAGGAAACTGAGGCTGATAACTTAGATAATTATCCAAAGTAAGCGGAGAGATTAAGATATGAATGCAGAAGAGTCTGACTTAAAGCTACTTCATTAGTAACCGAACCTCTATCCAGTAGTGAAGACATTGATAATATTGAAAGCAGATTAGACTAAGGAGGGACAGGATAACAATGTCCTAGTTCTTGTACATGCCAGGGTTTCATTCCTTCACTCATTTTACTTCCCTTGCTTGGACACCTCTCCCTACCAAATTCATATTCCTCCTGTGAGATTTGGCTCCTATGCTCTGTCTTCTACAATGTGTTCTCCATTCCATAAAGATGGGATAAGTGCACCTCCATCTAGCACACCTACCCTGCAAGGGGTTGAAAGTGCCTCTCTATATCCCTGTTGACATGATTGGTCTATAAACTCTGAAAGCAAGAGCCATGTATGATTTATTTTTATTTGTTCTTCATAGCAGCTTTTATAGAGACATAATTCACCTAAAACAAAATTCACTTTTAAAGTGTACAATTCAGTGGTTTTAGTAGTATATTCCCACAGGTTTGCAACCATCACCACTATCTCATTTTAGAACATTTTCATCACCTTTGTTATGGACTGAATTTTTTGTTCCCTGCCCCCTCCCCCAAATTCATATGTTGAAGTCCCAACTCCAATACCTCAGAATATAATTGGTTATTTGGAGAGAAAGTCTTTAAAGAGGTGATAAAGTGAAGCTGAGGCCATTAGGGTTGGGCCCTAATCCACTATGGCCAGTGTCCCTATTAGAGAAACACACCAAAGGAACATGCAGGAGCATCCACACACAACAGAAAGGTCATATGAAGCAAAGTGAGAAGGTATCCATCTATAAGCCAAAGAGAGAGGTCTCAGAGGAAACCAACCCTGATGGCACCTTGATCTTGGACTTCGAGCCTCCAGACCTAAAAAAGAATACATTTTTGTTGTTTAAGCCACGCAGTCTGTGGTTTTATGTTATGGCAGTCCTAGAGAACTAATACAATTCCCAAAGAAACTTCTTACCCATTAGCAATCATTCCCCACCCCTACAAACCACTGTTCTTGGCAACCACTAACCTGTGATTTCTGTCTCTGTGGATTTGCCTATTCTGGATATTTATATGATCATATGTGATCATATAAATGGATCATTGGTCTTTTGTGACTGGCTTCTTTCACTTAGCAGAATGTTTTCAAGGTTCATCCATGTTGTATCTGTACTTCATTCCTTTTCATGGCCAAATAACATTCCATTGTATAGAGATACAGAAATATGTACACACACAAACACACACACTAAATTTTATTATCTATTTGTCAGCTGATGGACATTTGTGTTGTTTCTACTTTTGGTCTATAATGAATAATGCTGCTAAACACTTGTGCACAAGTTTTTGTGTGAACACATGTTCTCTTTTGGGTGTACATCTAGAAGTGAAATTGTTACCAATGATTAGAAGAGTCAGTGCTTGGTTTAATGTTTTGCTATCACTGGCTTGAAATTCTTAGTAATTTTTAACAAAGTGCCCTGCATTTTCTTCTGTACTAGGCCCCACAAATTATGTAGCCAGTCCCGCCTATGTTATTCAAGCACGAAAGCTATTTATAGTTGACTCTTGCTAACCAACCAAATTCTTAGTCACTGGGTCTATTTTACTTTTACACATTTGATAAAGCAAGAAAGGGCTCAAACCTGCCAATCCTCTATTTGTCTATCACTGCTGTAAATGCTTTTGACATAGAAAGAGTACAAGACAATGATTACAAATGAGGAACTCAAGAGATCATGGGAACATTTAAAGGAACTGAAACATCTTTATCTGTTGAAGCAAGTCAGGTGCTCAGGACAATGCTACTACCAGTGGGACCACTTAAAAATTGGGGGAGGGGGTGCTCAGTGGGGGTCTCAGTGGGTTAAAGCCTCTGCCTTCAGCTCAGATCATGGTCCCAGGGTCCTGGGATCGAGCCCCGCATCGGACTCTCTGCTTGGCAGGGAGCTTGCTTCTCCCTCTCTCTCTGCCTACCTCTCTGCCTACTTGTAATCTGTCTGTCAAAAAAAAAAAAAAAATAATAATAATAATAATAATTAACTCTAGTCAGGAGAAAAAGCCAATCAGATGGGAATCTACTGTGTGCATACTTGGATATAAATGCTATTTAACACATATATCTCACACCTTCAGTGAATGACAAGACTCTCTGATGGGGTTTTTTATTACATTTTAAAATCAGGTTTATTTCTTATGGGTTACACTTCAAAAATTCTAACTTATGTCAGCAAAATAACCAACTGAACCACCCAGGCGCCCCTTATGTTAGCAAAACAAAACTATTTAGTAATAATGGTTTTACCCTCTTTAAGAATGTATGTAAAAGGGGCGCCTGGGTGGCTCAGTGGGTTAAAGCCTCTGCCTTGGTGGCTCAGTGGGTTAAAGCCTCTGCCTTCGGCTCCAGTCATGATCCCAGGCTCCTGGGATCGAGCCCCGCATTGGAGACTCTGCTCAGCGGGGAGCCTGCTTCCCACCCGCCCCCACCACCTGCCTACTTGTGATCTCTGTCTGTCAAATAAATAAAATCTTAAAAAAAAAAAAAAGAATGTATGTAAAAAATAAAATTAATGTATATAATAAAGTTTCCTCTTGTATTTGAATCTCCAGCTCCAGAAAAACTACTCTGAAATAAATCTGAAGCAATTCATAGTAGTTTAGATTACCTAAAACATATTTTCAGGGGCACCTGGGTGGCTCAGTGGGTTAAGCCTCTGCCTTTGGCTCAAGTCATAATCTCAGTGTCCTGGGATTGAGCCCCACATAGGGCTTCCTGCTCAATGGGGAGCCTGCTTCTCCTCTGCCTCTCCTCCTGCTTTTGTGTTTTTGCTGTCAAATAAGTATTTAAAATCTTTAAAAAAAAATAGAATAATAGGGGCACCTGGGTGGCTCAGTGGGTTAAAGCCTCTGCCTTCGGCTCAGGTCATGATCTCAGGGTCCTGGGATCGAGCCCCATGTCGGGCTCTCTGCTCAGCAGGGAGCCTGCTTTCCCTCTCTCTCTGCCTGCCTCTCTGCCTACTTGTGATCTCTGTCTGTCAAATAAAAAAAAAAAAAAATAGAATAATAAAACATACTTTCATAGGAACCAAGAAAAATAATGCTTAAAATAAACTGAAAATGCCTTTTCAGTGTCAATTAAAGGTTCTCCTAAACTAGAGATCAGTAATACCTTGTTTACCTGGAATTTTTTTTTAAACTTTTTTATACTAGCCATCCTTACAGAACTACTGCAAAATCAAACACAGTGGTGCTGTTTAAGTACTTTTTCTTTTTAAAAGGTAAAGTTCTACTATGATTAATGGGAAACAATATAAAAAGACAATGTCTGGTATTTTCTGGATCAACGTTGATCGATTTTATATTCACAGAAAATTAAGACAAAAGAAAATTTAAAACTTCATCTTTAATCAATTGGAATTTGTTTTCAAAATGTAATCGTTCAATCCTTAGTGGAGAACCAGGAAATCTTACATTTGGTCTCAGTTCTTAGCGCACCTTAGATTTGAACTATTCACCTCTCCACAACACCTCAAGTGTACCCTGGGACAGTTCCTGTCACCCAGATAGACATGTTTGTGAGGATCAGGGGACGGACAGGTATGACTGTCTAGGGATCCAAAGTTAGGGATGATTTCCTTCTCTTGTCTATATTATAGTATAAGTTATTTAAGGGAACTGGGGTGGAAATTTCAAGACATCAAGAGATGGAGCTGAGTCAATGGGTTTTACTTACATAAAACACAATGATAAACAAGGTCTAGATATTACACCAACTGCTTTCAGACCTCTGAAGAGCGGATTCTTCAGTATCTGAACGGCCCTGATCCAGGGCTGATTTCGCTTTCCCTCAAATGGGGGACGAAGGACAGGAGAGGCTGCCTGCCTCTGTGGAGGGCATCTGTTCCAATCCTCTTTGTTATCTTCTCTGAAGGAAGAAACTGGGGACCCTTGATGACCCAGCTCTATATCTGGGCATACAATAGCAAGCTTCTCTCTCTCTACCAGCACACTGCCATGATTTCTGACCAAGAGTGACTTCACTCATAGAGAGTTTCAAATACTGTATGCTTTCCCTCACAGAAACACATAGCCCATATTTTGGGAGGCAGGGCACCCATACCTCAGGGTAAGACTTAAAAATAATAAACAGTAGTTACTGCACATTAGATCCATCTGCTTCCCAAAAGAAACCATTAATGAAGGTATCTAGATACTTTCAGGACCCAACTGAAGGAATTTCCTGAGCGCCTTCACATCACTGACAGTTGCCAGGGAAAAAACACTAAGTGTGTTGGCCAGTGAGGTAGAAACAAAATCTTTTCAGTCAATGAATGAAGCCAAAGCCTGAAAAACTGAATGTCCCTCTGAAAATACCGAACTCCTAACATATCTACGGAGACCCTGTCTGCAAGGACAGGAACAGGGGCAGCTATCCCCCCTGAGATCTCCCCATCCCATTTCCATGGCATCCATTCATCCAGTGTCAAAGCTCTTCTGCAGAGCAGAGAAAGATACACAATGAGCAGACACAGAGAGAGGTGCCAGCCAGAGATTTTATAAAAGTCTCCAGTGACCTCAGGGCAGTTAAATGAAGTTAAAGCCCTTCAGAAAAAACTTGAGTGCCACTTCTCTAAACACACAGTCTTCCTTTTCCCCTGGCTCCAACTCTCCAGGGAAAAGGAACTGAATAACACAAAGCATACTTGGTCTCTGGGCACTACTGCCCAGACACAGAAACATAAGCATACGGAAAAAAGGTTGTGTCCTTCTGCTACTAGAAAAATGAGCTTTAGTGATAGGTTTTGCTACAAAATTCCTTCTAATGCTCTTTTGTCTTAGGTGTTTCTGTCAGTCACTATTTTTTTTTTAGAGATTTTATTTATTTATTTGAGAGAGACAGAGATAGTGACAGAGAGCATGAGTGGGGAGGAGAGGTAGGAGCAGGCTCCCTACTGAGCAGGGAGTCCGATGCAGGACTTGACCCCAGGACCCTGGGATCATGACCTGAGCTGAAGGCAGACGCTTAACTAACTGAGCCACCCAGGCACCCTGTCACTCACTATTCACTATCATTTTAACACTAAACATAATACTATATACTAGTATTTAGCAGATAGACACCCCCCCCCACCTATCCTCTTTCCATTTTATTTTGTTCCACAGCACTCAAATCACTATCTCTCATAGCACTACTCATTGTCTTTCTCTCTCCACAGCCCCACCAGAATGATCTCTCCCTGAAAACATGACTCAGTGTGCTTGCTTCTTTATCCCATGCCTAGCACAGCACCTGATATTGTTAGCAAGCTACCCATTCACCAGAGACTGAATGATGGCGTTCACACTGTAGGTTACTTAAGGTAAAGACTGCTTCCTGTTACTGACTGAATGATTCTGTTGTACTAAGTCCTTGGCTGATAAAAGTGGATCCCTTTATTTTTTTTTTCTTGAAGAACCTGAAGTGACAGACCTTCCAATCAAAAAAGTGATCCCTGGGGCACCTGGGTGGCTCAGTGGGTTAAGCCTCTGCCTTTGGCTCAGGTCATGATCCCAGGGTCCTAGGAACAAGACCCGCATCGGACTCTCTGCTCGGCGGGGAGCCTGCTTCCCCCTCTCTCTCTGCCTGCCTCTCTGCCTACTTGTGATCAAATAAATAAATAAAATCTTAAAAAAAAAAAGTGATCCTTTCCCCACCCAGGGAAGAAGAAGGTGTCATGGCTTTCCTGTCCCCAGGGGTGACATGGCCTGGCTTGTTTATTAAGATATCACCCTTGCCTGAGGATGGTCTTTCTGCTATAGTAGAAGTAAAGCAAGTTTAACCAACTTGGAGTGAGGAGGTGGCAGGGACAGGGTGTGATGCTGCCCAAGGGTACCTCTGATGGGTCATTTCAAACTATGGTTTCACATATTAGGGGACACTCATCCCTGGGCCATTTTCAGCAATTCCATGTCCATCACATAGGTCCAGATGTCCTTCACTGGAAGAGCCTCCTCTCCCTGCAGTTCCTCTAGGTTTATCTTTTGCATCAGGGCTTATCCTGTAGTGGCCAAAATGGCCTTTTGTTCAGTGCTGCAGATTCATAAAGGGCTTCAAATGTTGACTGTTGACAAGAGCTCCAAGCCAGATTATACCCTCTGTTGCACAGACACACTGACGGATCAGAAAGATGTTCCCCATACAGCTTTAAATGTCTTTCCCAATTCCGGGCCACCCTAACTATAATACACTAGGAATTAAAATCTGTATTAATTCTGTAATTATCCTGGGAGCAATATAGTCACAGTGCATTGCATTTTTGCATATTAAATTTTTTGGTGTTAAATTTAAATTTAAAACACCCCATTTTTTGTTGCCCGGTTTTACACAGTTTTATATTTAATAGACCTCAGAAGAATGAAAGAGACCCACATTTCTCTCAGCCTCTCAGAGACCCTGACCCCTCTCACCCCATGATCTTTCTGATAGAGCTATTTGAGTTCACACCCTACTTTCAGCCCAAATGTCGTTCTCTGGAGGACAATGACTCTAGCTGCTTCATCTCTTGGACAGCTCTCAACTAGATGCTTGTTGAATGAAACTGCTCTTTGCCATTGTTATGGGCAGTAGAGAGTTAAGTTAGGTTAAATTTATGGCTTTTTCTTTCAAGAAAAAGCACACATACATCTTTGTATACCCACAAACTAGGAAATGTCCATCGAATACAAAGATAACAAGAAAAACCAAACCGTGCCAGTTAAAATGGTCTGAGGAAATAAAAAGATTTCCCCAAATTTATTTCTTAGCCAACTTCTGCTTTTCCTGGGAAGAAATTAGAAGTATATTAATGACATGTTTTTAGCCTTTTATTCATTTAACCAGTGAAATTAAAATATTGGTAGACTGTAATTAAGTGAGGATGACATTATGGACCCTGAATTAAAACTGTCATTGGAAACACTGCCGTGTATTAATAGTTGGTCTGCATGTTACATTACCACCATCTGCTGTTCATGACAATCAGTTTCAAAATAGTGACTTTCCTTTATACTGCCCCTACTCAATCTTTTGTAAATTTAAATACCACCTATGTTTAGGACCACTAACTTCAACATGCACCATGGTGTCCAACATGGGTAGTATTTCCTAAGTTGGGCTCCTTGCTACACTAGGGCTAGTAAGAGTGGCCTGGGAAAAGACGGAGTTCAGTGGTTGAACAACTTTTGGAAAAGCTCTTGAAGAGTTGTAATTTATGCCAGCAGATTTAAGTCTGTGAAGAGTCCTTCAATTAAAAAAAAAAAAAAAATGGCTTCACCTTGTGGAACCAAGTGTTTTCTAAACTTGCTTAATCATGGATCTCTCCTTTTTATACAGAACACCTATTAACATTTTCAAAAGTACCAGCATTTGGTGCTTCGTAGCTATCAACGTTTCATTATATCAAATTGCCTACAAGTAAACTAGATAATTTTACGTGATGTTTGCTTATAAATAATGTGCCACCAGATTTACACATTTTCTTACATCACCTCCAGGAATCACAGGATGACAAAGTAACATTGTTGTCACTATCACTTCACAGCAAAGTTATTTCAGAAAGTGAAAAATCATCCTACCACTAGACCTCAATAACAAGTTTCCAGTGGTGCCTCTCAAACGTCTCCAGCAAGATACCTCTAATAGCAAAGAAGGATGAAATCAGACCCCTGAGATGGGACTGCCAAATGCAGGACATGTCTCTGAAATCTCATGCTTTTTTTTAAAACTCACGCAACAAATAGTGCCATGTTTGTGAAATGACAAATGTTCTGGATTATTCACTGAAGCAGGGTTTTTAATAACAACAACCCAAGTGTATATCAACAGGAAAGTGAATACACTAAAGTAGAGCTATATAGTGGAATAGACTATACAGCTGTTAAAACAAAGAATGGGAACATGGGAAAAGCTCCAAGATACTCTGGCATATGAAGAAAAGCATGAAATAGAACTGTGTAAAATGTGAGTTTTTATCAGAAAGGGACAAAAATAAGAATTCCAGAGTTGCTTATATATGCATATGGCAACTCTGGAAAAATCCACAGGAAATTCTTAACAGTGGTTACTTTTTGGGGAAGAGGAAGGAACTCAGAAAGAGGAAGACAGGGATGAGAAGAGACTTTGAACAGTATACTTTTTGATATTTTTTGAATGTGTAACCTAGTTAAATTATATTAAACATTTAAAAATCATGTAAATTTTCACTCTGTGACATATTCACATATGACCTAATTTTTTTTAATATCAATACATTTTTAGACTAGTTAAAGTATATCCATATTTAAATTCCTGCTTGGTGAATCATCTGGGAAATCATATATACATGGTTTAGTGTGAAAGACGTAGGTTTAGGCCATTTAAGACTTGCTTGAACATATAGCCTTCATTCCATTTGAAGAACCAACAACAACACATTAAAAAATCTGGAACCTCTACTAAAAAATGCTTGCTTAACAGTTTGGGACTTTCATCTATAAGCTGGAGTTAGAACTCTGATGCACAAAATCAGTACTAACTTACTTTTAGAAGTGACCATACAGAAAATGGCACAAAACTAAAATGGCAACCCCAAGTGTGAAGTGTCACAGATTTCTATTTTTTTCTATTATTTTCTATTTATTTTTATTCAGATTTTTTCCATTCCTCCATGCCAGAGTGTTCAAGGGCAAAGTAAACCCCAAGGGCAAACCTCTGCTTTGCAACCCAAAGTAAGTGGAATTTCAAACTCTCCCAAGTATTTTCAATGCATTTTTAAAAGCTTGGTGATGATTTTAAAAATAAGAATAGCCCGTCTAGCTTAAGCCAAAAATTTCCTATTATACTTCTTGAATAAAAAAAAATTACAATTAGGCTTCTTTTGGTTATACTTTCATAGCACTTTGATTAAAATGCTTTCTATATACGTGAAAAATGTGCCATTTATTTATATTAAAGATATGGTCCAACAAATAAAATACAACACAAATATAACTCTAATGGAACAAGCAAATGCAGTATGACTAATGTCAATAAAACATACTATAGGTACCCGCATTTTACACCCAAAAATATTCTGAGGACAAGTTTTGTATCCTTGTTTACTTCCCAAAAGTGGCTTAATAAACCAACAGTGCCATAAACGTCTCCAAAATTCTCTTAAACTGAAATTTTATTTCTAGGCGTAAATAAGGCCAGAATTAAAAAGATAAACAGTGTGACTAGATGAACCAATATGGCACAAGCAGCAGGGGGTCATCTGTTACTGCTTTCATTGGTTCTGATTCCGTTTCAGAAGGCTGTTCTCTCTGGAATCCCTCCAGAGAAACAAAAAGGCAGTGGCAAGTGTGTGGACTTCAAACTCTACTGCAATCTCCAGATGATCTGCTGGATATTCATAAGTGGCAGAATGATTCCACCTTTAGGTCTTAGGTTTTATTGCGGTTGTAATAATGAGTAATGAATAATTGATCACTGAGTAATAAATTATTCAGGCAGGCACACAGTTTCCAAGGAATCCTGGAGTGAGTCTAGCTAATGGCATAACTCAAGCCAGCGGCAGCTGCCGAGGGGACACCCCACAATTACCCCACGCTGCAGAGGCATGGGTATAGTTAGTGCCTCTCAGTGTGGGCTTTTCAACGAGGGGCCATATTAATGCCTTCTGAATTTTTATAAAGTAGAAATCCCCAGAGGATACTCTAGCGTCTAAGTGTGGTTATGAAATACTGAGTGAGCCCTGACTTCTTCATCCAACAAAGAAGGATATTTATTATCAGCCGAGTACAACCTTTGCTGCTGAAACTACTGTTGAACCAAAAAGCTGTAAAATAAAGAATGTATGTCTAAACACACACACACACACACACACACACGTGTGTGTGTAAACATATATTTTTCGTGTGTATGTCTGTATATACATACAAACAAACACAGAGTTTTTATGATTATGCCAGCAAAATAATGCCAATATAAGTTTTACCTTGAGGAAATTATCTGCTTTTCTCAGTTTTCAAAAACTTCTGAATGTAATTCACCCTTATGAGCTCAAAACTCAACTTCTGTAAAAATAGTAAGGCTTGCTAAAAGTCACCTACAGATACATGTCAAGTCTCATCCATATCAAATATCCAAATGCTTTACTTCCCTAAGTATTGTTAAACAGCCTTGCAAATCACATCTGTCATTGATTCTTTGTACAGCTTTCCTTTGTAAAACAATTCTAAAAATAATAAAACTTCTCATTAGAGCTCAATGATCATTGTACTGAAATATCTTTGAAAGAGAACATGAATTAAAAGCAGCTGATCAGGGGCGCCTGGGTGGCTCAGTGGGTTAAGCCTCTGCCTTCGGCTCAGGTCATGATTCTAGGGTTCTGGGATCGAGCCCTGTGTCGAGCCCTGTGTCGGGCTCTGTGCTCAGCAGGGAGCCTACTTCCCCCCCACCCTCTCTTTCTGCCTGTCTCTGCCTAATTGTGATCTCTGTCTGTCAATAAATAAAGTCTTTAAAAAAAAATGCAGCTGATCAACAAATAGCAAATCTAATTTTGTAAAAAGTAGACTGGCTGATCTTGCCCCCAAATCCACAGTATCTACATTTGTGCAAGGCCACTGAGATGGGAGAGAAGGGAGTGAGGCAAAGGAGAGCTACTAGACCAAAAATCTTCCTCCAATTTTCCCTAATGGAAGGCAAAGAACCTAACTAGGTTTTTAAGGGTTTCTCCAAATTAAAACTAATAGAAAAGTGGAAATGTCAATCAAGCTTTAATGAAAATGCTGAGTGTCCACCATTCATGGGAGAAGTTGAGGAAGCTGACACCCAAACACATTCTTTTTTCTAAAATTTTTTATTTAAATTCAATTTAACTATTATTGGGTAATTATAAAGTAATACATATTGCTCAAGTTTCAGGGATAGAATTTAGTCATTCATCAGGTGCATATAACACCCAGACACATTCTAATCAAAGCTTCAATATTATAAATTTTCTACTCTTAGAAATTTGGAAACCTAGAACACATGACAAGAGGATCAACATACAATTTAAATTTCCTTCCTCGCTTGCTCAATAAAGATCATGAAAAGCAAAGCCTATAATTTTAACAAAAAACTAGAAGATTGACTGGTCTGAACCCAAAGATTAGAAAGCAACATTCAGCTTAAACTATCAAATTTCACGATGATTATGACTAGCAACTGCAAAATCAACCAGTTTAATAATCTGAGAGGCTTTCATAGATCATAGTCCAGGTTTTATATTTTAAACACATTTATTAAGGTAAAATTGATATATAGTATACTACACATATTAATATATATAATTTGATAAATTTTGACATATGGATATGACCATGAAACCATCTCCACAATCATGATAATGAGCATGCCATCATACCCCAAAGTTTCCTCATGCCCAGAGTTTGCTTTTTCAATAACTAAAACTTCAGGTGGGTTTTCACATAATTACTAAATAAAAGCACTGCTGTACCAAGTATGTCCTACAGCATGTCAAAGGTTTCATAATTGTTCATTCATACTTATAAGTATCAGGTAATAGGGGCCATGAAAGAGGCTGAGAAATAAAAAGGGATTATGTTCTTATTAACATATGGAATAGAAATTCAGTTTCATGGTATTTTAAAGCAATGAATGTCATATAACATTAACTTATTTTTTAACTTATTTTTGATATTACATGAAATTATTTACACAATACATAATTAGTATAGCATACAAAATAACTTTTAGAACTTTGTGGTGTCAACTGTGTCTATTTCCCATATAAATATAAACTTACAAATCACTATTTCCAAATCATTACAAATCATTAGTTCCAAAAACTAAGCTTAGAAATAACTAGCCAAGAAACTAATAGTAACATAAGGGTTGTGTTTCTCCCCTGTTGACTTTTAAGTCACGTACATCACTCTAAATTCACTACTTAGAAATGGATGTCATGGCAACTCAACTTTTTTCCCCAGGAAAATTGGCTCAAGAGTAATAAAGTGACCCAGAAACTAATTTTAACCTGGGAGCTTTCCACTTTCTCACTTCTTTGACGTTTACATTATAAATGTATCTCATTCCAAGTTCTTTAAAGGTGGATGATAATCACAATGCGGATTTTCAGTTCAAAATAGTTATAAGGGTGGGTGCTAACCAAAATTGCCCACAAGTCAATGCACGTGTCAAAAAAAGGAACCAGATCAATTTAGAAAGGGAAAAACTGAGAAAAGCAGCAGCCTCCCTCAGCTGATCCTGTTTCAGTAAGTGACAGATAGAGAGGAATCACCTGCTGTGCATCAGGCAGAGAGCTGGGCAGCTTGACTCACCAAAAGCTACTGGAGAAAAAAGTCTCATAAGAAGCCTGCTTGAAAAGAACCAAAACCAAGAAGGGCTAGTTACAAATTATATTTAAGGTTATCATGCTTGCTTTGGGTCAAGAAATTAAAGTTAGAAATTAAATATTGAAAAATATTCTGATAGCAACCATTAAAAACCCTGGATTTGATTACCGAGTTTCCTCTGGAATCCATTAAAAATCAGCTCATCTCCCTGAAAAAAAGTCCTTTTCGATTGGGCTGGGGGGGGGGGGGAGTTGAACTATACTGTACACATAAAGTTTTGTTCTTGCATATTATTCACTCATCCTTAAAATATTTTACTTATTGGGGATGCCTGGGTGGCTCAGTCAGTTAAGCATCTGCCTTCAGTTCAGGTCATGATCCCAGGATCCTGGGAACAAGTCCCTCATCAGGCTCCTTGCTCAGCAGGGAGCCTGCTTCTCCCTTTGCCTGCTGTTCCCCCTGCTTGTATGCTCCCTCCCTCTCTATCTCTCTCTCTGGTAAATAAATAAAATCTTTTTAAAAATTTCACTTATTGAATAAATGAGACAAAATAACATTTAAAATAATAGGCTTACACAAATCTTATATTTTGAAAATTTGTGGTAGTCAACAATGACAGTGTAAAGGGACCAGCATATCCAGTTACATTTTTAAATTATTATTTATCAAAATAACTTAGATATGCCCCCATCTCATACATTTAAATGAATAATATTCCTTATTTCCAAGGGCATTATTCAGTATTGGCAAAACCATTAGCTTCCCTACTCACAAATCCAACAAAACAATACATCAGAAGAACAGAGTGGAATAAGCAAAGAATTTAAACAGTCTAAAAATCTAATAAATATACCATATTTGCCTACACTCTTTTCCTGTCAATAATCTATCTGTGGGGTGCCTGTGTGGCTCAGTGGGTTAAGCCTCTGCCTTCAGCTCGGGTCATGGTCCCAGGGTCCTGGGATTGAGCCCCACATCAGGCTCTCTGCTCCGCGGGGAGCCTGCTTCCCCCCAACCCCCGTGCCTGCCTCTCTTCCTACTTGTGATCTCTCTCTCTGTGTCAAATAAATAAATAAAATCTTAAAAAAAAATCTATCTGTGGTATTTTCAATAATTCGCTTTTATTTTCTTTCAAATAATAGCAATGCAAGAAAAAAGCATTTTTAAAAAAGGCTTTTTGTGAGCTGTTTTTCTTCCTTCTAAATGCTTCTTGGTGATTCAGTCTTCAAAGCAGGCTTTTGCCCAAGCCAAAATGAAACTGAGGGGTTCCCTACATCCTACTCATCCTAAAATATTTTATTTATTAGTCATGTCTCATTGGTAAATATTAAAAACCAGAAAAGAAGCTCATGGCTTCTTTTATGCTAATACATGCAACAAAGCAGCCTCAGGAAAATGTAAATCATTTACCCTAAAATGTCGACTTCATTACCATGATTGAGGTAAGTCAAAGTAACTGTGCACCCTTGCATTTTATTCTCTCTTTTTCCTTTCTATCTCCTGAACCTTAAATGTTGTAAGATGGCCAGAAGCTCAGGGGCTTGACTTTATTACAGAGAACCAGTGGTGAAGCCCAAAGTGAAGTCCAAGTTCAAATTAACCCTTCCCACATTTACCTAACAGGAACTGATGCACATGATCCTCCAGAACATGAGCTGTTTTAAAAGAAATTTTAATATGCCTTCATATTATAATCTCTCTCAAAAGATCAAAGATTTTAAGGGAGAAAGAACTGATCACTACAATGAAAACTGTTATCTGGCAGGGCAAAACAGAAAGAAATCATTAGTTTCTTACCAATTGTTTTCATAACTCCACCACATAACCACTGAATCCTATTAAACTAACTCAGCCTACTCAATAACTGGTCCTCTCATCACAGATACCCACTGGGGAGAACACCTGGTCATAATATAGAAATAATAGCTTTAATAAGAGTACATAAAATAAGCTCAAAGTTGGACTCATTAAATCCATTAATGTTTTGTTTAGAATGAATCAAAACTGAAAGGAAGGATATGTTAAAATGATTAGATCAGACAGAAAATCCATAAATAGGTGCCAGTAGGTGCAATATATAAGCACTAGCTTTGCTGAATGCTACCAGCTATTAAATAGCAGAAAATTACTCTCACATTCTGAGGCACTGGAAGCTTGCTCCAAATATTATAAAAATCTACACATTCTGGTAAGAACTACTACTCATTTTTAATTATTTTTTGACACTGTCAGGCTTCTATAATCAATTTATTAATTTGCTAAGAGGAAAAGTGTCCCTTTTTATAAACAGCGAAAACTTATACACAGAAAGGAAGGCTTTTACTCTGGAAAACAGAATTGAGGTGCCTCAAAAAGTTGAAAATCGCTACCTATGACCCAGCAATTGCACTACTGGGTATCTACCCCAAAGATACAAATGTAGTGATCTGAAGGGGTATGTGCACCCCAATGTTTATAGCAGCAACATCCACAATAGCCAAACTATGGAAAGAGCCTAGATGTCTATCAACAGATGAATGGACAAAGAAGATGTAGTATATACACACATATATATATGTATATATACAACGGAATACTATGCACCCATCCAAAAAACCCGAAATCTTGCCATTTGCAACAAGGTGGCTGGAACTAGAGGGTATTATGTGAAGCAAAATAAGTCAATCAGGGAAAGACAATTATCACATGATCTCACTGATATGAGGAATTTGAGAAACAAGACAGAGGATCATAAGGGAAGGGAGGGAAAAATGGAAGAAGATGAAACCAGAGAGGGAGACAAACCATAAGAGACTCGTAATCTCATGAAACAAACTGAGGGTTGCTGGGGATTGGAGGGTAGGGATAGGGGCTGGGTGATGGGCATTGGGGAGGGTATGTGCTATGGTGAGTGCTGTGAATTGTGTAAGACTGATGAATCACAGACCTGTACCCCTGGGGCAAATACTACATTACATGTCAATAAAAAAAAAAAAAAAAGGAAGGGAAGAAGTCTTTTCAAGTTCATTCCACACAATATGAAAACTGATTTCTCTACTCCTCACTATGTCAAAAATAAATTTGAAAATGGATGAAATCCTTTTTTTCTAATTACAACTGAGCATATCAGCAAATATGGCCATAATTCATAACCGGCCTAAATATGCCTCAGTGGAATGGCACAGAATGCCCACCATTTCTCAGTGTTTGAAGCTTGGTTCTTCATTAGTTTTCCAGGGTTATATCCTGGATATGCTGGAAAAATCATTATATTAAATCTCTGAGCATGCTGAAAGGTACAATACTTTTTTTACTTCTACTTCAAAAAGGTTACCAGAATCATATCCAACAAGAGGGAACTAACTGATATCAATGCCATACAATGGACTATTATGTGAGGATTTAAAAATGACACTTTTAAGAGTACTTAGTACCTGGGAAAATATCTATATTTTAGTGCTTAAAAAGAAAAAAGATGGAAAATTATACATACACTGAATGGAACTCTCCTCCCACCCTTTTGTCTAGTTCAGTGATCCTCAAAGTATAGTCTGCAGGCCAGGAGCAGCTGGTAGAGATGCAAATTCTCAGGCCCACCTAAACTTGCTAAATATACTCCGGGAGTGGAGCCCCGCAATCTGCATTTTAACAGCCCTCCAGGCAATTCTGATGCCTAATACAGTGAGAAAACCCTGGGCTCGTTCTTTTTTTTTTTTTTTTCTTTTCAGCGTAACAGTATTCATTGTTTTTGCACCACACCCAGTGCTCCATGCAATACGTGCCCTCCATAATACCCACCACCTGGCTCCCCCAACCTCCCCCAACACCCCCCCCATCCCCCCCCACCCCAAAACCCTCACGTTGTTTTTCAGAGTCTCATCCTTCAGGTCTCGGAGGAAACGGAAACGACACGACACATTCTCAGGAAGCCGTGCCTCGCCCAGCACCTTGCTGCCAGCTTCCATGGGTCTATCACACTTTGCACAACCAAGACTTTCCTTTTACAATGGATATGGCAGCTTATAATCACTTTTACTCTTATGATTATACAATTAGTTTTCTTCTCTTCCACTAGACCAGACGTTCCAAAGTCTAGCTGCACATTGAAATCACCTGGAGGCTCTCAAAAATCCAGATGCCTATGCTGTGGCCCAACTAAAACAACATACTGGGGTATGACTTGAACATGTATTTTTAAAATACTATGATTCCATTCTTTGGCCAAGGTTGAGAACCACCTGACTCCTTGAAGAGCAGGTGATCAGCAAATACTGATCAATGGTTGTTGAATGAACATGTGGAGGTTTTTTTGTTTTTATTTTTATTTACTCTGCGGGGTTTTTTTTTTTTTTTTAGTCTTACACATGGCACAAAATTCCAAATGTACACAAAGTGAAAAGTAAGTCTCCTTCAGTCTCATCTCTGAGGGAGCCAAGTGACCAATGCCATATGTTTCCTTAGAAGGAGTGAATAAATATTTGTCAACACAGAGAGAAATCAAAAGTTGGGTGGCAGGATTATAGATTATTTTCCCACTTTATGCCCACTTGCACTTTTATAAAATGTTTGCACATGACTTTCATTATAGGAAAGGAGGTACTGTAAAGATAACTGAATGTATGTGCATCCCAGAGCTATTCCAGAGATACACCTTGGGTTTGACAGTTCTGAGAAAAATGGTCATTTTGGAACAATGTTCCCTGTCATGAGGAAGAGATCCTCTATTTGGCTTAAGCAAATAGTCTAATTATTCCCCCTACTTCGTTTTGGTTATATTTTCACCTCTGATTAGATACTCAGCTTCTCCAGAACTCACGTCAGAAAATGGTGGAAGGGCACGTGAAAAGAGATACTATTCATTCTAGGCCCTGAATTTAAAAATGGCATCATGGGCACCTGGGTGGCTCAGTAGGTTAAGTGCCTGCTTTCAGCTCAAGTCATAATCCCAGTATTTTGGGATCGAGCCCCGAATCAGGCTTCCTGCTCAGCGGGGAAGACTGCTTCTCCCTCTCCCCCTGCCTGCTGCTCCCCCAGCTTGCGCTCTCTCTGTCTGTCAAATAAATAAAATCTTTTTTAAAAAAATGGCATCATGATTTACAGATCTGTCTTGTCTGAATTTAGTTAACATGAGCCCCTACCAACCCTGACCATCTCTAGGTATATTAAGATGAAAAACTGAAGACTGGATCCTAGTGTGGTGCTTTAATGATGGGTCTGTCCTTCAAAGATCCTGACCCCCTTGGCCCCAGCCCCATTGATGACCGTATCTCAATAGAACATTCTGGAACTGGGCCACAAGTCTAAGATGCTTTCAGGAGAGACTGGACTTAAGAGAGCTATCTGACAATAATGGACCCAGACTATTGTGGGTTTTTATTTATTTTTATTATTGTTGTTACCCCTTTATGACTTTTCACCTCTCACACTCTTAGGGTCTAAGGATCTCTCCCCTCTGCTGTCAGTGTGACTAATTCTACCAGCAATTCTTAGCCTTGTCTCCTCCATTCTGTTTCTGTGGCTGGGTGGGAAATATGTCTGTTAGGACTTCTAAAAATCTGCTCTGCTACAGGCCCAGAAACTCTCGCAGGAGGCAAGGGCCCGGGTTTGAGGACATTTCTCTAAGGACTTGGTAAATCTTCCAATTTAACTCCAGTCCTTGTCTGCTGTAGACATTTGATATTGGGAAGAAATGCTTTGTGGAGAGAGAAAGTATTTCCATGATAACCATGTTGACATACTTAGGCAAAGGCCAATGTGTAGGTACACAGTTAAAGAAGGAAATATTTGGATATTTACATGGACAGGACCAAGGGGGAAAGAAATGAAAGCTCTGGATAATGCACGGAAACTAGTAAAATAAAGACCATAGGTAGCTAGGAAGGGATCTGGACAGTGGCCAACATCTCTGAGAGCAACCTGCCACACAGATGTTTAAACATTATACTGTTTGCTAGTTGTTTTATGTATGTTAATTGCATCTTTCTTCTACACTGGAAGCTCCTGAAGCCAAGCCTTCGCTGCTATTGCTTCAATCTCCTCACTGGTGCTTAGTACAAATCAAAGCTTTAATACATAAATACTTAGGAGTTGACGAAAAGACTAGCACAAAACCAACTCTAAATAATAATGTCATTGTATTTTAAGTTGATGAAATTTAAAACACCATTATAACCAGAATTCTATGCTGATAAGATCAATGTTGAAATTCATTGCAACATGGCCATGATTAATCATGTATAAGTAGTCATGTAAAAGTTTAATCAGGGGCACCTGAGTGGCTCAGTGTGTTAAGCCTCTGCCTTCAGCTCAGGTCGTGATCCTAGGGTCCTGGGATCGAGCCCCACATTCGGCTCTCTGCTCAGTGGGAAGCCTGCTTCCCCCACCCTCTCTCTGCCTACTTGTGATCTCTCTCTGTCAAATAAATAAATAAATAAATAAATAAAAAGTTTAATCATGTATCTTAGGGTAAGCCTACTTCCTTAACATCTCTTTTCTATTAAGTTACAAGCATTATGCTAAGGGCCAAAGAACTTTTTACCTCATCCAAATCTGTGGGTCTGTTTAAAAAAAAAAGTCTGACAGCTTAACAAAAATATAAATTTATGAAGTAGAATTAGAACAATATTTACAAATATGAGTTAACATTATTATATCCTCACATTCATTAGACCAGAATTTCTATAATTATGAAAGAAAATATTCTCAAATATTGTTTTATAAATTTCATGATGCAAAATAAAAGAAACACCTTTATGCCATTCAAGACTCTCTTTTTTCTTTTTTTTTTTTTAAAGATTTAATTTACTTATTTGACAGAGAGAGATCACAAGTAGGCAGAGAGGCAGGCAGTGAGAGAGGAAGGGAAGCAAGCTCCCTGCTGAGCAGAGAGCCCAATGCGGGGCTCGATCCCAGGACCCTGAGATCATGACCTGAGCCGAAGGCAGAGGCTTAACCCAGTGAGCCACCCAGGCGCCCCTCAAGACTCATTTTAAGTTCAATTTTATTCTACTGTGATAATTAAAAAAGGAATGACAGATCTTTTTGCCAAAAAGAATGCTCTCTCAAAACACACATTAATCAAAGGTCATGTCTGTAGCTTTTTTCTAATTCCATAGCTAATGCAGAAAGTCAATAAAAATATAAAAAGAACGTGGTATTTGCACTGTAATTAAAATACACAAATTCACAGTATATGAAAAATGTCAATGGTGGAGTGATGCCCCCAAGTGGCATAATGATAAACTGCAATGCTCTGATGGAAAAGAACAGCCATTCCTTCTTGTCAAGATCTTTCATTAAATCTAAAAGTGCCTATTACATAAATCTAGATTTCACATGGGCTATTAATAAGTGTCTGCGGACCATCTCAGACTCACAGTATCACTCTTTAACCAGGGATACCAAGAGATAGTCTGGTATATGAAATCATGATATACTTTCCTTATAATCTTAAAATATTAGGGGAATGTCTGCAAAACAATCAAGTCAGATCTTCTCTGGTCTATTAAGGGAACAGCATTCAAAACATTATAGATATCTTTTTAGAAAGTATTATTTTCTGGATTCCTGGGTGGCTCAGTCAGTTAAGTGTCTGCCTTCAGCTCAAGTCATGATGCCAGGATTCTGGGATCGAGTCCGACATCAGGCTGCCTGCTTAGTAGGTAGTCTGTTTCTCCCTCTCCACCTGCCGCTCCCCCTGCTTAGTGCTCTCTTTCTCAGACAAATAAATAAATAAAATTCTTAAAAAAGAAAAAGAAAGTATTATTTTCTACCCATCTCTGACATTAACCAATTCCCTATGTTTATGGCCTAGTGTGTAAAAAGCACAATTTAAAATCTTATCTAATCAAATTGCTCAGTGAATGGGTGGTACTAATTAATGTGCTTTGCTCACAAACTGAAGATTCAACTGTCAACATTCTGGGGAAAGAATCTAAAAAAGTAAGAGTTTAGTTTCCTGCCTCTGTACATGTTTTAAACATAATCATTGATGAGGTGCTCTTTTATGTAGCTAAAAGGTCAACACTCTGAGGATCAATTGCTTTTGGAGAACCATAGAGATAAAAAAGAAGAGATGCCAACAGAATTGCTACAATCTCAAGAAAGATATTTGAATAAGGTTTTAAAATCACGTGCTTGAGATCAGGTTGCTTTGAGAGATTTCTCTCTTAAAAGTAAAATGCAGGGACGCCTGGATGGCTCAGTTGGTTAAGCGGCTGCCTTCGGTTCAGGTCATGATTCTAGCGTCCTGGGATCAAGTCCCACATCCGGCTCTCTGTTCGGCGGGGAGCCTGCTTCTCGCTCTGTTTCTCCCTGCCACTCTCTCTGCCTGTGCTCGCTCTCTCTCTTTCTCTCTCTCTAACCAATAAATAAATAAAATCTTTAAAAAAAAAAAAAAAAAGTAAAATGCAGGGTGCCTGGGTGGCTCAGTGGTTAAAGCCTCTGCCTTCGGCTCAGGTCATGATCTCAGGGTCCTGGGATCGAGCCCCGCATGGAGCCCCGCATCGGGCTCTCTGCTCAGTGGGAGGCCTGCTTCCTCCTCTCTCTCTCTCTGCCTGCCTCTGCCTACTTGTGATCTCTATCTGTCAAATAAATAAATAAAATCTTTAAAGAAAAAAAAAAGTAAAATGCAAAAGAAAAACTGCCACTTAATAGAGAGTGCCAATTTCAGTTATTGGGTGATGACTAAAGTTTTATTAGGCTTCCTTTAATTATTCCTTTAAATTAGATTATTTACAAATAAGATGAATCTCAACTTCTATGAATGATATCCATAAGGTAATATGATAATATTCTATATTTTATACATCTATTTACAAATAAATTTATAAGGTCTTCCCTGGTGGTCTAGTGGTTAGGATTTGGCACTCTCTTACAAATAAATTTATATCTATTTATAAATATATCTTATATTTATATATTGTATATTCTTTATAATATCTCTCTTGATATTTTATACATGTAGATAGATAGATATCTTATTTAACCCTATTACAACCCTATGAAGTATTATATCCATCTTACAGATAAGAAAACTGAAGCTCAGATTAGAAAACTGCATAAACTTAATCTTCTGGTTAAGAATAAGATTGGCTTTATATCTTGACCTGTTCATCTTCAAAGCATATGGTCTTCACTGTAACAAGTTACAGCCTTCCTTCTACCATTATAGAATTTTGTGAGCAGCCAGAGCCATGATTCTTCATGATTTTAGCAGAGAGTTCTAAAATCAATTGATCTAAAATCAAATGTCTGCCAAAACAAGCAGGTAGTAGAAAGGTGTGATACAGCTGTGTGAAGACACAGTGAAAAGTGGCAGCACATGGCTAAGTAAAGAGCACAGGGTCTAACTAAGGCGGGGGGGGGGGGGCAGCTGCTACCCGCCTCCAGCCCATATGTTACCAAATGTGACCAAATCTTTTGGTTTGGTTTTCTCCCCAAGAGAAATGAAAAGCTCTATTTTTATGAGATTGCCCATTTTTAAATAGTGGCAATTAACTTAGACTAAAAAAGAAACAATATTCAACAGGCCAAACAAAACACATCTGAAGGCTGAATGTAGCCTATATGTAATATGTTATAGAGATTCTGATGAGAGTGATTCTACACTAGACTTTCTGGTATCAAATAACTTGTCAGTTATTTTCACTATTGGATTCATTCCACACATCTAGGCTTCATCAGCCATATTCAGCTTAATTTAGGTGTTTTCAGACTAGTAGTGCAAGTGCAGGAAGTTATTGACAAATCACTTCCCAACCAACCAGCCCCTTCCTCTCTAATTTCTCTCCCTCTGCTCCCCAACACCTACACACTTTACTCACCCATCATCTCAAGTCTGAAGATTTCAAGTTTGGTCTTCATATATATTATTTTACGTCCCTTTGTTCAACTTTTTAGCTCTCTTGTGAATTCTCTTAAAATTCTTCACATTCCTCACTAAGTGAAGAAACCAAAATTGATATAGTCTTTATGATCAGGAATAGAAGCAGAAAAATGTTCACCTTTAGCCCAGAAGGCTGATCTATAGCCTGCATAGTTCCGATAAGGATCAAATACATACTGGTTGCTACATTCTTATAAAGGGTCTCATGACTGCCTGTTTATCTCACTGATGATTAATAGCAAGCTGAATGATAAGCACCAGAGAAATCTTACAAAAGTAGTTTAACAAGTAGAAATTTGAAGAAAACATTTATGATCTAATACTCCCTGCACATCCCCTCCCCCTTGAACACTAACCATACAACCACCAGCTTCATACAGTAAAAGTGAAGCTCTTTCTGCCCATGGGTCCTATCCCTGTGCTATAATAAAAGCACCTTTTTGCACTGAAAATGTCTCAAGAATTCTTTCTTGACTGTTTGCTCGTGGTCCCACATCACTTACAATGTGATTTTTACTAGTTTTGGGTCAGATTTAGGTCTCATTCTCAATGTTTCCATAAAGGTACTCTAGTAATTTTCAGAAATTTATCATCCTGTTCTACATGGCTGGTATCATACCTCTAGGATTTATGGAAAAGAATTCTTTTTGATAGGAGCCATGAAGCATGCCCTAAGGACACCAGAGAAGTGCTAGCGCTGTCACCATTCTTCATGCAGGAATTTACTGAAAACTACAAATTCTAGATAATTACTTCTTAAAATTCTAGACATAGAGACCATTTAAAAAGTTGATCTTGAAAATAAAATAGTAGCATCAACATTCACCTTTATAATTCCTATGTAATATTAAGAAGTAGAAAATGTTTATCACACTGATTTTAAGTCTAATGGGCAAAAGCTCAAAGAATTTAGAGTAGCCTCAAAACTTCTGAAAAAAAAAAAAAAAAGAATAGATTATGGGATGGAAGTCTGTTCTTCCAGAGTTAAGGGCTGATGTCTTGGATCATTCTTCCTTCTGCTTTCTCTTTTTCCTGTGTTTCTGATATACAATTTTCTCATCTGAACTTCAGTTCTAACTAACTTTTCACTGTAGCAAATTCAAACAACTTCAAGCTAGAAAGGAAGACTCATCATTACCTGTAACACACATACCATCCAAGAGCACTATGAGTTTTTCTCTACCATGACAGTTTAAGGGTCCGAACAAAATCAAAGAAAAGGAAGTAACAAAAGGGTCCTCAATATTATTGAGCTAATTTTAGATGAAGCCCATGTTTGGTTTAAATGTCTAATTTGAGAGCTGTATGACTACAGATTTAGAAAAATTCCTTTATAGAAGCTAAAAACAAAAACAAAAACGAAAAAAAAAAACAAAAAAAAACCCCTAATGCCATATTTCCCTTAGTACACCCTATTCACCTCAAGTGTGAATTACCATTTATTTGCATTTCATAACATTTCTAAAATTGCCATCATTATAAACAATTCTTACTTTCTCATTCAAGAAGTTCCAATCAAGTTAAGTGGAAGCAATGTTGTAATTAAGACTCTGGTATGCATAAAAATGATATTTTCACTTCATCTACCCCATATCCCTATTCTAGGTCATTTAGGTACTTCACTCACCTGCTGAAATGCCTGTAAAAATCTTATCTTAAGACACTATTCAAGAAGCTTTTCTATCACTTACTAAATTCTTAGAATCTTAAATGCAAAGAGCAAATGGTACTCCATGTTCTTAATCAGCTAAGAGCTATGCATACAGGGCATCCAACTCAAAATTTGTATGAAGTATTTTTACTTACAATTCCTCTCCTTGTTTTGCTTTCTTGTCTGAAACCAGATAGACAGTTCCAAAACTTCCACTACCAAGTTTTTGTTCAAGGACATATCTTCTTGCAATCAAGGTCTTTGGATAAGTAGAAATGGCTATTGATCCATTCACACACTTAGCAGCCTCTTGGAATTTCAGCATTGCTCCAAACAAGAGAGAACTGGATTATTTGTTTATAGAAATTTAACATTCATGTCTCCTAGAAGATGGCCAAATTCATCCAAGTAGTGTTGGTCAACCCCTTAAAAGTGAAAAGACCAGAGATCAGGTACAAAGAATGCTGAAGTATTCCTAACAGTAAGTGTAAGTTTTTGCCATTAATACCTGCACCTTGAATAGTGGATTCAATGACATCACATTTAGTGACTTGAGAGAAAAATGTTAAAAGGTAGTGATACTAGCAGATTCTAGTAGAAGACAGCCAAATATGGCAAAAGTGAGTTAGAATTAAACAATCTGTTTAAGATTTATACTCCCCACCTACTGCTTTAAAAAAAAATCCAAATATAAGAACATTATAATTTCCTTAAATTTATACATTTGCATCACTGTTTTTGTAATTCTTCCCACCTTATGTCTGTTTTGATTAACAAATAGTGAGTTAGGATTAAACTAGAAGTCAGCATAGAATTTTTTTTCCTGTAGACATTAAACCATGGTATTTGCATTTATTAGAATAGATGTGAAGAAGAATAAAGACTTCAGAATAAGTTTTTTTCCCAACCAAAACAAATTCTGGTCCAGCTTCTGAAGTTATTATATACACTGTGTATAAAGTAATCTCTCTGGATTGGAAACAAGTATCATATATGCAGTTCAAACCATAAATTGTATTTTAATGATAGCTACATATAAATGTGTTATAGTTCCTCAAGGAACTATAAATGTACAGCAGGATTATGAAAAGTAGAACTGTTTTATATGATTGTATGCCTAGTAAAATCACTTTTACTTCATCAAAATGTAAAATGTTTTGTTAGTTATCATGAAAAGTGGATTTTGTTTAAAAATCTAAAAAAAACATGATTTTACATTGAAGACTGTCTATGCCTTGGAGTCAAGTTTTCATTCCAAAGCTATAAGACAAAACTTAGTATGTTTAATGATAAAAAAAAGATGCTATCTGTGTAGTTTGGGGTCTATGATCAACAAACTTCACATGATGGTGACAAATACAAAAATCCCTGGATTAGAACATAAACAGTAAATGTCCATTTACAGCATTTTTCTTCTTTAAATAATGCATTGATCAGTTAAGTTTTACTTAACGGATGCCAGTGAGAAGTATTCTAGTAATGAGCTTTAAAAAAACAAACAAAACAAAAAAAACAACAACTAAAAAGAGGGGAGTCGTGCTGGTTCAATGGGTACAGCACACCACTCTTGATCTTGGGGTTGTGGGTTTGAGACCCATGTTGGGTGTGGAGATTACTTAAAAATAAAATCCAAAAAAAAAAAAAAAAAGGAAGAAAGAAACCAAATCATCTGGTGGCTCCATGCTCATACAAAACATTACTCTTGCTTTGAAACTTCAAAGCTGGAGCCCATACCCCCAAATCCCTGAATAAATAAAAAATTATGTCAGATTATCAAGATCACAGAAAACATTTGTGAAGTCTACTACTGCAAAAACAACTAAAGAGCAGGCCTCCAGATGTGTATTTTGTTTGCTTTCTGTGCTCCCATAAAAGTGCTTTCTGGCCAAATTAAGGTGTTAAGAAAAATATATGGACTCACAGCCTTCTCAACTGAAAAGAACCCTTCAGATCACCCAGTAATTTTCCGTATTTTAGGGAAGTGTTTAGTGTTTAGTGAAGGACAGAACAGTTTTGAGAAAGTCCAATTTCCCAATGGCTCCTATTTGTAAATGAGCTTTTAAACCCAGCCACGTCGACTAAACAGTCTGGCCAGGCCCACAGAGTACTTCGGGACTAGATTCCCAGACTCAGCCCTGCAATCCCCTTCCCCAGTCCACCTTTAGGTCATCGGTCCCATTCATCTCTTCTGTGCAAGCACAGAGCTACCCTAGTAGGTCCCCTGCCGTCTAGATTCCAGAACGTCCTAGATTCCAGAACGTCTGTTCCGTTGTCAATGTTGCCTCGCCCCCACCTCAAGAAGGTTGTGAATGAAGTTGAGCGCCAGGAACACACCTTATCTTTTGGATCCTTGGCTCCTGTCATAGAGCAGGTGTTCAATAAATTTTCTTAAGGCAAACAGGAGTCCAGCAGGTCGACTGTTGCCTAAGGGCGGGGGGGGGGCGGGGGGAGTGGTGAGAAGAGGGAAGAGAAGATTTAGAAAGTTGGATGGGAACCGTGAGAAAGGTGAGAGATTACCTCCTGCAAACTGACCCTTTGGGGTAAAACTAGCCTGGCTGGGGCAAAAGGCCAGGGAGGGAGAGTGTTTATCACAGGTTGAAGTCAAGTAGTTCTCTTCCCTGGTAATAATAAACGGGAGGAAGCAGATTGGACACCAGATTCTGCTAAAGTAGAACGCTAACCTTAAAGGTCAAACGAACATTCGTTGCCTCAACTTTGTTTTAAAATATTACACTTTCCAAGCGGGTTAACGTATGTGGAGGAGGAGCCGGCAACACGATTCTCCGGAGACTGGAGCAGACCCGGGAGGTAAGGAGCTGAGAGAAGTGAAGAGATCGCGGGTACTGAGGCCCACGGACGCGGATCCCGGCTGGGGCAGCCTGAAGCCATCACCTTCCCCGGCTTCGGGGAGCCCGGCACGCCTCGAGGAGCGCATACCTTTCGGAGTCGAGGGCGGAGAAGCGGCATGCCAACAGTCCCACCCGTAATTGGGACGTAAGTTGGGCAAGTCTCACGTAGGTGCAGCTGCACGGCAGAGCTCCAAGATCTCCCGGCACGGTTGTTGGGCGCCGTTGCCAGGGAGACGGCGTGGGGCATCCTGGGAAGCCGGAGCCAGGCTGCACCGGGCCGGTCCCCGAGGCGGAAGTGTGCACCGAGCCAAGTGGGCGGGGAAAGACGATCAGGCCTGATCCGCCTGCCTTTCCTACCCTGACAGCCGCCATTTCGGAGCTTAGTTCCCGGCCCGCCTTTAGCGACATCGCGCCTCCAGGCCCAGGAGAGCCTGGGCCCCCGGCGCAGCCTGGCATCACTGGCTTCAAGGAACCGAGTGACGTCATACGCGGAGACTTCCGGTTCCCGCTCTTAAGGTGGGACTCTCACGTGCGGGCGTTTCAAGCAGGGGCTCCTGCAGTCTTTTAATGGAAGGGCTGGTGCCCTGGGAGGAAGATGCAGGTGGGCTCCTCTTCTGGTCGGGGTAGCGAGCTGTGAGGGTTGTGGTAGCGTGATGTATAAAGGCTCGTGTTTGACGACTAACATCAGACGTTCTGTGAGCCTTTCTGCTATCCAGCATGCAAAGCTTTGCAAGACATAAATAAATAACTGCTATGCCAGGTAAAGTGCTGAGCGCAGGGCTAAAATTAGGGTGAATTGAGTGGCGCGCAAAAGGCAAGAGGGTGCCCCAAAAGTCTGTAATCAAGGTAAATATATTTTAATGCAATATATTTAAAAACCACAATTAATGCATTAGAAATCCATGGTTGACCAAATCTCGTGGTTTTAAATAAAGACAGTGCCATACTGAGCCATACTGGAGCATGAGGCGAAAGGAAAAGCTAGTAACACACATGCTGTGACTTCAGTTAGCCAGATAAGGAACGATTTTCCTGGTACTGAACCGGATAAGCAAAGACAAGAAGATGGAAAGAGCCTGTGGTCAGGGTGAAACTGGAGAGTTAAGTCCCCCATGCTCATTAAGCAGTAATTTTCCTTACTCAAAACTATGCCAGTTAAGCCGGGCCCAACAACAAGCCAAGGCCTAAAAGAAATTCCCAGACTGTCAATAAAGAAAAACTGGTTGTGTATCATTGACCCTATATACTTTAGTTAACTGAAGCCAAGTGCTCTCTGATTTATTATGCAATTGAGGAGGGTATCATTTTTATAGCTTAGGACTTTTTATTTTGACCCTACACAAATAATCTGTGTTGTAAGATGGTGACTGTTACCTATCTCAGTATCAGAATCCACAGTAGTCTTTGTTAGTATGTCAGTAATGGGCTTTAACTGATTTTCTTTTAAAATCAACAGCCTCCATTCTATCTAGAGATCAAACTCCATGAAACCATTGCATTTGTGCCTTATCACACATGGGGAAAGCAAAAGAAAATGAGAATGCACTCAGCCAGCTGGTGCTGCCTGAGCCTCTAGGTAAGAATTGAGATGCTAACCCCTAATATGTGCTGTTTAAAGAGCTGTTCATAACATTTGCTGTTGGTTTTTTGGTGCTGGAAATGATGACTTGGTCCCCAGTAAACAGCATCAATTGAAAGTGTGTTCTGTTGTTTTAAATTCTTCTATCATCATGGGTATTCGAGGACTAATGAGTTTTGTGGAAGATCATAGTAATGAGTTCTTCACTGATTTGAAGTTGCGAGACACAAAAATTGTCATCGATGGCTATGCTCTCTTCCATCGGCTCTGCTTCAACTCAAACTTGGAACTTCGGTATGGAGGGGACTATGATTCTTTTGCAGATGTTGCACAAAAATTCTTTGAATCACTGTTTGCTTGTAATATCTGTCCATATGTTGTATTAGATGGAGGATGTGACATTTCCGATAAAAAGCTTAAAACTTTGAAGGATCGAGCAAGAGAAAAGATCCAGATGGCTCATTCCCTTTCTGTTGGTGGGGGTGGGTATGTGTGTCCCTTACTCATCCGGGAAGTGTTCATACAGGTTTTGATCAAGCTACAGGTGTGTTTTGTCCAGTGCTTTTCAGAAGCAGATCGGGACATTATGACACTGGCTAATCATTGGAATTGCCCTGTATTATCATCAGATAGTGACTTTTGCATCTTTGACCTAAAAACTGGGTTTTGCCCATTGAATAGCTTTCAGTGGAGGAATGTGAACACTATCAAAGGCACACAAGACTGCTATATCCCTGCCAAGTGCTTTTCCCTTGATGCACTCTGCCGTCACTTCAGCAATATGAATAAAGCTCTACTACCTCTCTTTGCGGTGCTCTGTGGAAATGATCATATTAATCTGCCCATCATAGAGACATTCTTAAGTAAAGTACGTCTTCCTCTTGGAGCTACCAGTTCTAAGGGGAGGAGACACCACCGAGTTTTGGGACTTCTGAATTGGTTATCTCATTTTGCCGAACCTACTGAAGCCCTCGATAATGTTCTGAAATATCTCCCAAAAAAGGATCGTGAAAATGTTAAGGAAATTCTCTGCTGTTCCATGGAAGAATACCAGCAATCTCAGGTGAAGCTGCAGGACTTTTTCCAGCATGGTACTTATGCCTGCCCAGCCGCCCTGAATCTGGACTTACCAGAGTGGGTATTAGTGGCTTTGGCCAAAGGCCAGCTGTCTCCTTTCATCAGCGATGCTTTGGTGCTAAGAAGGACCATTCTTCACACACAGGTGGAAAATATGCAGCAACCAAATGCCCACAGAGTATCTCTGCCCATTCGGCAAATCATCTATGGGCTTCTTTTGAATGCCTCTCCACATCTGGAAAATATGTCCTGGAAGGCATTGCCTTCTCAGCCTCTAGCTTTCAGCGAAGTGGAAAGGATTAATAAAAATATCAAAACATCGATTGTTAATGCACTAGCACTGCCCAAGGATCATGCTGACTTAAGCAAATTGACTGAGGTAAGTGTTTATAACACTAATCTAATTTTTGTTAAGTACTTCACAGGTTAAAAAGTGCTTTCATGCATATTGTCTCTCTTAATATAACCAAATGACGTTGGTTGCTCTAGTCCCCCCATTTCATAGCAGACAAAACTAGGACTCAAAGTAGGTTACCGTGTGATATGTCAGCCAGAGAGTTGCAGTGTTAGGACTCAAACCCAGGTCTTTTAGCCCCAGATCTTCCATTTCCACTCTACTTCGGTATTCTGTGTTATTTTGCAGTTATTACTGCTATTCTGTTGATACTAGCTATTAATAAATTGGGGTCATGTGACTTTAGAAAAAAAGGAAAAGGAAAAAATTCTGAGCTGCAAAAAGAAGTGTGTCTTGAAGGTATTGATCAAAGGCATGATGAATATCTTAGATTGCATCAGATTTCAATTAAGATTAATACTGATGCTTGCTTTGGTCTAATTTTTCATTTTTATCAATGAGGACCTTTTTTTTTAGGCTTTAGATTTATGGCATCGTAATGATTAGTTTGATATTGAAAATGTGACTCTTAGCCTAACTCAGTGTTGTTTAAACCTGAGTAACACTCTGACCAATCCACTTTTCAAGATAAAAAATAATTTATGGATCCCAGTGTTTATTGTTTGTAATATTACATAAATATATTAAAAATTATAAATAGAGGGCCACCTAGGTGACTCAGTTAATCATCTGACTCTTGATTTCAGCCCAGGTGATGATCTCAGGGTCCTGAAATCAAGCCCCAAGAAGGGCTCTGCGCTGCACATGGAGACTGCCCCTCCCCCTCACACCTTTCCTTGGGCTCACTCTCCCTCTCAAAAAATTATAAATAAATATGAAACTGCTTATGCTAACACAATTAAATTTAGTTAAATTCAGATAAACTTAAAATGCCAATTGTAGTGCCAATGAGAGTTTTCTTAAATTCAACTAATGTTCAGATTCATGAGACTCTCCTGGTACCAGTCTACTCAAGCCTATAGGACAGCAACCATAGCTTCCCAGCAGGTTTGAATCAGGCTTTCCTTTCCTGTGGGAGTTTTTCCAACAGTCTACACCACTGGTTCTCCAGTGGGATGATTTGTCCTCCTACCTCCCACAGGGGACATTTGGCAATGTCTGGAGAAACTTTCGATTATCACTACCTAGGTAGTTGGGGGAAGGAGGAGTGTTGCTACTGGCATCAGTGGGAAGGGGCCAAGCATGCTGCTAAACATCTTAAAATGCACCAGACAGCCCCTCCCAGGAACAAGGCATTATCCAGACTGAAATGTAGTAATGCCAATAGCTGGCCTACACTGTTGGCTAGGCACTAAATTCTTTAGTCGCCCCATTAGTGCCTGCTCAGGCATGAGGAAATGAGATCCACATCAGGTGGGTATCAGTGCCTCCTTAGCAATGAGGAATGACTGTTCATGTGATGTGTTTCTTTAAGGGGTGCTGAAATGTTCTGGAATTAGTGATGCTTGCACAAGCTTATAAATATATTAAAATTGTTTTCGGATTTCGGGGGGATTGGGGGGGTAAAGTAATAGGTGAGGGTATTAAGGAGGGCACATGTGATGAGGACTGGATGTTATATGCAACTAATGAATCATTGAACACTACATCAAAAACTAATGCTGTACTATATAGTGGCTAACTGAACACAATAAAAATAAAATTATAAATAAATAAAAGTAAATAGAAGAGTGAATTTATAACATGTGAATTATATCTCAAAGAAAGAAGAGGTCTCACTGGCCTCCTTGCCCCTCCCTTTTTGTAACAATTCCATAAACATAGCTTCCGGGCCCCCTGCAAGGGCCATGCCTGATTATAGGTCACTATGCTCAAGGAAGCCCCACGATATGATGTCCTCATCTGGGTTTACAGTTCACTTATACAAATCTAGATGCAATTTTACAAGAGTCATTTTTACCATGCTAAGTAAAAACTAACTTTATCACATTTCCAGGGTTACAGAAGTAGAAAGTTGAGCATAGGTCAAATTCCAAACAGAAGGGATTTATTAAAACTTTTACCATATGAGCAAAATTGAAATTAGCAACATTCTAAATGATGATATTTTGCTAAAATTACATTTCTCCTCACAACATAAATGGTGCTGTGTTGGAGAGTTTTTAAAACTTTTTTTATGGCTTTATTGAGAAGTGCTGTACAGGGAAGTGCCCATATTTAAAGTGCACTTTGATGTATGTTTCCATCTGTGAATCCATCTTGCAAACTAAAATAATGAATGTATGCCACAATCCTAAAAGTTTCCCCTTGCCACTTTGCAGTTCATCCCTCCCTGAGTGTGTACACACAGCAAAGTACACAGACGATTGTACAGCCTCATGAATTTTTACCAATCCACGCTACGCTGTAAAGAACGTTCATCAGCACCCCAGTAGCTTTTCCTAATGTCTGGTTTGAGCAGCCCCTCTCTCCCCCTTCTGGTAATCACTATCCAGACCTGTAATAACATTGAAAAGTTTTAACTTTTTTTATCTTATAAAAATGGGATCATAGAATAGGAATTCTCTCATCTGGCTTCTTTTATTCACTTGATGTTTATGAGACTCACATCACTGTGAGAAGCTCTTGATCATTTATATCTCATTGCTGTGTGGGAATATACCACAATTGTGATTTTTCCATTTTGCATTTGATGGGCATTTGGGTAGTTTGCAGTTTGGGCAATTATGAATAGGACTATGAGCATTCTGGTGCACATCATTTACTGAAAATAGGGACACATTTCTATTGCATATACCACTAGGAGTGGAATTGTTAGAAGATATGTGTGTGTTCAGTTTACAAGATAGATTGTCAAATGGACTTGCAAGGTGATTTAACCAATTAATTCCCACCAGCAGCTTATGAGGGTTCCTCTTAATTTACACCTCTCCTGACAATTTGTGTTTTTTATCCTTTAAATTTTAGCTATTCTGATGTTTGTATAGTGGCATCATTTTAGCCAATTTGGTGGATGTTAAATTTGCATTTCTCTGATGACTTATTTGAGCACCTTTTATGTGTCAATTGGCCATTTGGGTATTGTTATATAATTTTTTGTTCAAAGTCTTTTGCCCATTTTTCTTTTGGCTTTTTATTTCTATATATGTGTCCTGTGTCAAATAACATGTAAACAGATTCTCAAATTCTGTAGGTTCTTTTCACTCTAGTATGTTTTGATGAACAGAAGTTCTTAATATAGTCCAGCTTAAATTTATTATTTATGATTATCACTTCTGTGACCTACTTAGAAAATTACTGTCTACTTCAATTCAAGGTCATGACTTTTTTTTTTTTTTTCTTTTACCTTTCATATTTAGATCTATGATCTGTCTACAACTGATTTTTCTGTGTATGGTGTGACATAGGGATCAGGGCACATTTTCCCCCATATAAAAATCCAGTTGAGCCAATGAGTGTAGCATGTTGATTATCCTTCTTGCTAAGTGGAGATGATAAGTGTTCTCTTCACTTACCTGTATTCAAAACAGGGTAAAATTTTAAATTCACTTTCTGTATGGTGAGATCTTTTAGCTTCCCCTAGGCATAAACTCATCAGTTCTGTACTTAGCTCATTATTGCTAACTCTTATTAGCCCATGATAATTCTAAATGGTATCAGGTGCAAATGTGATTCCAAAGACAAATGCACAATATGAATAGAAATTTTGTGACAGTTATCTGCTTTGTGCCAGCTGTTGTAATAGAAACTTTATAGTTACTTAATTCCCACAGTAACCACATAGGGGAGGGTTTCCATTTTGGTTATGTTAGTTGCAGTGGATAGAGCTCCAGTCAAGCTAACCAATGGGAGGTTAATCATAAGGTTAGATGGAAGTGGACTATTCTCTGGGAGTAAGACAGTGCCAGGACCAGCCTCTCTGGGTGTCTCTGTTTCTCTGTGGGATTTTCTTCTACAGGCTTGTGCTTTCAGACTTGTCACATGGGATAAAAGTTAACCAGATTTAAGGGCTGTGAGCAGAGCAGTTCCTCTTTTGGAAGGGGCTGAGAACTGGTGGATTTCATGAAACATCTTGTGTAATTCATTATAAGCCCATTTACAGATAATCAGACTGACTGTAGAAAAACTCAGAAACTTGCCCAATGCTGTACAGTTAGTGAGAGACAGAACCTTACCTAAAGCCAAAGCCCAAACTCCACTTTGTTCATAAAAGTTGTAACTAGGCTAGAGAATTCAGTAATTTAAGCATTATAGGTCAGAAAAGAATTCGTGTATTTCCTTAGTTTTACTTGGTGCATTTTCCTACCAGTTGAGATCATAGAGTTTTTGTTTGTTAATCGCTACTTCCCATAGGAGTGATTGATTACACTGTAAAGCATTTTGCATATTTTTAATTTTAAGAAGTTTACCAGTATCAAAATCTTAAACCCATGTTTATAACTCATTATATTTAATACTCTCTTGCATCAGTGATGAAACTGTTTTGTCAGTTATGATGTGCTGTATTTCAAGGTTAACATGTCCATTCCCAGCTGTCAACACACTGATGACAAACTGGTTTTTAAGATGCTGAGCAATGTTTCATCCTTTCAGAAAGTTAAGAAATACTTTTCTGGCTGCACGTTGACACTAGGAATACAACGGTTTTTTTCTCTCTTAAAGTTTGATCATAAAGTTCTTCTGAAGGTGCCCTTTTAATAGTCCTAATGTCCTTATTTTAGAATTGTGTGACCTAGAAGGTCCCTTATGGTTCTTAAGATTCATTAAGGTAAAGTTATTTCAAGAAGTCTGAAATCCTCATAGCTGTTAACTCCCTTTTATTTGAAGGGCACTTTAATGCACGGTGTAGAAGTGAGTGTGGTGTGTTACTGCAAGCAGTGAGGTACTCCTTAAATATTCTCATCTCCCTTGACTATATGTCTCACCTACAAGCAGCTACCCTGCAACAATCCCTGTGTGGGAAAACAAAAAGATAATAAAACATTCAGCTGGGCAGGGACAGGAGACAGGACCCAAACAAACAGAAGCTTGTCTGATATGCCACAAAGGGTACATAAAATCTAAGTTTGCCTTCTAGAGGTGATCGGTAATGGCACCATGAAGAAGGTGGGGACTGAATATTCACTGGCAAGTAAGAGTAGGGCTAAGTATAGATCTTTGTTTCTCAAAGCAGAATAGTTAAAATGCAGATTCCTGGGTTCCTCTCAAATTTATTGAATCAAAATTTAGGGGGTGGGACCCGAAAACTGAATTTTTTAACAAGCTTCACAAGTGATATATCCACTGAGGATGTTCACCAGCCTACATAGAAGACGGAATGACATGAGTAAGGGCTGTGTAGTGAGGGTAGACAATATATCCATACAACCATATTTATTAAGCACCTGGTGGTTGATTGCTTTCCCCAGGAAGATAAGAAACTGACAGAGCAATACATTTGCATTGAAGTGTCTTCATACTAGAAAAACAATAAAGACATTCCCCAAAGTAACTTGCAGGATGTTTGGTGTGTATTTTCAGCTCTCCTTGGCCAAACGGCAGATACTTCTGTTAGACACCCTGAAGGTGAAACAGACCATCCTGGAACCAATTCCTTCTTCACTGAAGCTGCCCATTTCTGTCAGTTGCTACTGGTTGCAGCACACAGAGTCCAAGGCAAAGCTGCATCACCTCCAGGCCTTACTGCTAGGGATGCTGATGGGGCCCTTGCATGCCATAATAACCAACCCTGGTAGGTATCTGGAAATTCCAGGAGTAAATATTTGCATGTTACTTGCATGTAATACAAGTTTAAACAAACGAAAAAATATTCTTGGATTATTTCCTCACATCAGTTATATCCAAAACTTAGGAATAGAGGTACTAAAATATCATTCATTCATTGGCAGATGTTTTTGAGCACTTGTGTGTGCCAGGCTCTGTGCTGCAGAGCTTGACAACGGCCATGCAGTTAGGATGTGCTGATACTGCGGAATCCCACCTGCTCTGTGGCACCTAATGCTTTAATCTATGAAGTCGGAATGTATAATGTGCCAGTTACATTCTGTCTTCCGTGTACCCTGGCCCTATGAATACAGCGGCAACATCATCACTAGAAACGGATTTAAAATAGTCTATTGGTGAAACTTCTGAATACCTACAGTTATAATAAATATTCATGCTTGTGCTGTTTTTTTATTTCTTCTCCACTGTAAGTTTCAATTAGTGTGTTAGTGATGGTAGAAACAGTAACTTTTATATTATAGAAATACATTTTAAGGCAGTTTCAACCGCATTTAAGTATCAGGTGAAATAAGTTAGAATGCATTGGAGCACTTCAATTCTCCAGTGGAATTACTCCCTTTAGAAGATTATGAATGCTGTAACACTTTATCTAAACATGTATAATCATTATCACACTCCAGAACAGTGCTAATATCTAATCTAATGGCCACTAGTCACATGTGGCTATTTAAATTAAAACCAGCTTCTCCTTGACAACCAGGCACATTTCAAGTGCTCAGTAGCCACATATGGCTACAGGCTGAATTCGACAGCACAGATCCAAAACAGTTCATCGTTGCTGAAAGTTCTGGTGGACAATGCTACACTAGAGTTTACTTTTAAAAATAAGTTAAATGAGAATGAATCAGTCTAGATTCCAGGACTCCCAAGTGTGAGAGTAGTTGTCAGAAGAGACTGTTGTTCTAGGACAGCCAACTTAATGCAAAACAAGTTAAGGCCCACTGTTGGTTTTCTCTCATTTAAGAACATTCTTAGGGCACAAGCCTGTGAAGTTTTTACCTGAGTCCAGCAGAAGGGCCACGTCAAGGGTCTGTTTCTTTTCTTTTAGGAATTGTGGACCCTGTACCCAGGCAGGCTCAGTGCCTTGCTGCTCGCTAATTGGTAAAAGGTGGGCCTCCTTTTTATTACTTTCAAGTTGGTCCAGTGTCATTTTGCACGCCCCCACACAAGCAAACGTGCAGAAGCTTACAGATGAACACACAGAGCACTCCTTCTTGCCTAGGGTTGTTGCTTCTTGCCTCTTACCCTCTACTGTGTGACGTAGATGACTGACCATATTCTCCTTAAGTCATGCTTTTGTTTTCCTCCCACAAAGCAGAAGTTAGTGTGCTTTGAACACAGAGGCTGTGTTAAGTGCACTGTAGCATAGAGGCCTCCATGGAAGGAAATTTAGTGAACAAGAACAGTGAAGAGAATGACGTTTAATAGTAATTTGTATTTTGCAGAAAGACAGATTTAGGGTTTGGAGAGTTCAGATGCAGAGGTGTTTAAGGTCAGGTAGTAAACCAGTGGAAGAGATGTTATTTTAAGGGAAAAAAAATAAATAATTTGGGGTTGAATAGTTAGGTTGTCATTAAAAAGGCATTTCAGTATAAATATTTCAATTTATACAGCAAGGCTTTTACATTGACGTTAAAATAGTAAAGAGCCAGAAGAGAAAAGCATTTTGGTTATTTAAACTAATTTTTTTTTCTTTATGGAATTCAAAGTTCTATATATAGAGAAAATTACAAGCTATACACTGTTTTTGGAAATACTGCCCTTGGGTTGTTTCTTTGTCTAGATAAGGAAGAGCTGCGGGAGGTTGGTGCTAGGATGTTGTATGAAGAGTTCCAGAGAGTGAAGGAGCAGACACGGCCGGGCACGAGACTGGACTTAGACACAGCTCACATCTTCTGTCAGTGGCAGTGCTGTCTGCAGATGGGGATGTATCTCAATCAGCTGCTGTCCACTCCTCTCCCGGAACCAGACCTAACTCGGTAAGCACCACGGGAAACTAGTTCAGATGGCTGCACACAGAAGTAAATACTTTTATTTATACTTAAAGCACGTAAGTTATGTTTAAAAAATTAATCTTAGTATAATTGGTCTTGGATCACCATTATAGCTAAAGACCTGGAAAAAGGAGAAATATTAATTTTGTTCCATACTCCCAAAAAGTACCCATGATTAGATCAAAGATTTAAAAACCGCCCCTTAAAGTAAGAAAAGAGGCATTTGGTAGGATATAAGTTGTTCCTTCATTTCTCTCAGGTCTTTGTTCAAGTATCACTTTATGGAAGCTTCTTCTGATTACCGTTCTGGAATATTATTCTCTACTTCCAGTTACTCTAGACCTATTACTCTTTTGGACTTTTGTAAATTGCATTTCTTACTACTTGGCAAACTGTTCACATATTCATTCAAATATTTATTAAGCCCCTGTGTGCTAGAGTGTAGTGAACAAAACAAATTTTTTAAAATCTTTGTTGTCATGGAGCTTTTTAATTCTAGTGAGATGACTATTAGATGCTTCAGTGAACTTTATCTAGGGTTTTTGTTTTGCCAGGTAAGTATGAAGAAGGGAGAGGCAACCTGTATGCCAGGAAGTGATGATGTGTTGGACTATGGAGTTGAAGCTGGGTAAGAAAGAAAGGATAGCAGTAGGGTGTGGGCCAGTGAAAAAGTGCTACATTCACTGGATTGGGACATCCTGGTGATTGTCGATCCAGGAGATCCCAGAGGGAGAGAGGAAGATAAAGGGGAGATTGTTAGCAAATGGAGCTGAGATTATAGATATGCTTTGTCTCTCCCCACTTGAATGTAAGGTCTGTGAGGACAGAGACTTAGCTATTTTATTTACTTTTGTAGCCCCAGGGCCTAACATATAGTAAGTATTCAAATATTTGTCAAATAAATTGAGTGATACATGAATGGAGGTGTATAAAATATGCTGGTATGACTTTAAATGTTTTAAGGTCTAAAGCTTCCTAAACAGTAAATAATGTTAATAGATCCCTGCGCCTAATAGCTGAGCTACTCCTAGAACCTTCTACCAATAAGATTAATTGGACTTTGACTTGTGGATTCTTTATGCCTTTTCCTTAAATAATTTAGGTCATTCTTGACTGGATCCTCTCTAGCTACCATATATCCCTTTACAACAGAACAGAGAAAAATATGACCAAATTCAGTTCTCCTCATGATGATTTCAGCAGGACTGTTCTTGCATCTCAGCATTACTAGAGTTTATTAAATGATAATCTTACACTAATCAGTTGCTAAGGCACCAGTTAATCAACTCTGACATTAAGTTATATATTAAATTTGTGGCTTCCAGTTAATCCCATCTTATATTTCTGAAGTAGGTTTTCAGTGCAAGTGAATCAGTGAACTTGCAAGTGCTGCCACTGAATTTTCTCATATTTCAACAGACTGCCTGTTTGGTTTATCAGACATTCCTTTTCTTTGAAGTGTTAAGAGGCCTGCTCAACTTTTGGCTAGTTGCAGACCCAGCAAGCATCTATCATTTGTTGGTAAAAAGTTTTTAAGTATCACCAGCCAAGTTTGTAATAACAACTCAGATCTTCCTTCAAGGAACAGAGTTTTTTGGGTTTTTCTTTTAAGTTATTTTAATAATAATTTAAAGAAGCAAGAAGAGTTCTTAGTGTTTAGCTGCATTTGTTGAAGCCACGTTAATGACCATTATCTCTGTACTGAACCTATGCTTTGCCAACACTCTGTTTTTCTCTCCCGTTGAACAGACTGTATAGTGGAAGCCTGGTGCATGGACTATGCCGACAACTGCTAACATCAACTTCTGTGGAAAGTCTCCTGAGCATGTGCCCTGAAGCAAAGCAACTATATGAACATCTGTTCAGTGCCATAAGGTCATATGCCCCTGCTGAATTATTCCTTCCAAAGGGTAAATCAAATTCAAAAAAAAGAAGGCAAAAGAAACGTGGTACCAGCTGGTCAAAGAACAGAGTGGGAACCACCTCAGACACTAAATGCTGTTATGAGGGAAGCAATCGTTTTGGGCTATTAATGGCAGAAAATTTGGAGGAACAAATTGAGGTCTCAGAGCTTGAATAAACTCAGTCTGCAACCAGATGTATCATTGTTAAAACTTTTGTTACCTCCCTTGAAGTGATTAACTGTTTTATTCAGAATCTGTTAGGGAATAAATTTTGTAAGAGGCAACCTTTGAATCCCAAGGTATTTTGTATTCTGTTTTTAATAAACACAACCTGATTTAAGAAACTTCTGTATTTTCTTAAACACACTTGAAAGCATGTTTGTACTTATGTTCCATTTCAGGAAGTTAATAATAAGTCTATAACCTTTCCACTGCAGCAATTCAGCCAGCTATGTTTCCAAAAAGGAGAGAATTCCTACTTCAATTATTTCCTATAAGCGGAAGTGGGGTTATTATTTCAAAACATTTTTGTTTTCCTTCAACTGCTTCCTCTTCATCCTTTATTCTGAAAGGTCTGAGGCCTTAGAAAAGTGAGGGTGCCAGACACAAAGTAAACACCTTTAAGTACTAGGAAAATGAGACCATGGCAGGCTTAGGAACACTTTACATGCTCCAGGTTTTAAAGCAGAAGTTGAAACTGTAATGTCTCCAACAAATTAAGAAATAGCATCCTGAGCTCCTAGATCTAGAAGAGAAGGAGGAAACGCTATGAAGAAATTAAAAGATTAGTGATATATGCAGCAATACCAGAATCTTAGGCCATTTGTTCTATTGCAGGTATTAACCCATTAATGGGATCTGAAATTAAGGAGTCACAACCAGCAGTTTTTTAAGTGGAAATCATCAGACATGCATATCATATATTCAATAGTTATGCAAAATGTACTTCTTACTGTGGATTGCAGTCAAAAGACTTTGAAAGGCACTGCTCTGGAACATCAACTAGAGGCTGCTAAAATTATAAATAACAATAGAATTGTGAAGGTGCTGGCCAGTTCCAAATAAAGAACTTGAAAGTAAGCAAGTGGAATGAATCCAATTGGGCAAGATCTAGAGATCTGGAGGTAGATTCCCAACCTTTATTTGCATTCATACAAACGGTGTTCTTCCTTTCTTCTGTACTCTCTTACTGGTATATTCCATCAGTGAGAACCCTAAACATGGTTTTAAGCTACCATTTTGAACAGGCCTATGTTCGGTTTCTAACATCTGGCCAACAAGTCTTTCCACTTTCCTAGTGAGAAGTAAAACTCTTAGGGGAGTAAGCCCAGCATCAGCCAGTGTTTCATATATACCTTCCAAGTATTGACTGGCAAAAAGCACAATCCTACTTGTTCCTAAAGTTTTCAGCCCTAAAGACTGGTTTTTGTTTCAAATAAAAAGTTCTTAAAATTAGGAAATTATTGTTTAATTTTAGGATGAGGGCATGTGGCTCTGTACTTTTTATGTCTCTGAAGAGATCGATATTCATAGAAGAATCAAAAACAGTCACATGCTCTATTTTTGATATGTGTTTTTCCAGAAAACAGTAGACCTAACGGGGACTACAAGCACATTAAGTCCTCTGTTATATCAAAATTCTCTTTTTTTTGATTCCTACATTTGGGAGCCAATCTGGAAATTATACCAGTATGAAAGTCCTATTTCCGGGCTTTATCATCAACACTGCTTTTGCAAACCACCAACCTTGCATGAAAAACCATTTCTATTTCCACCTTGGCAACTGGTGTGGTAGACACCAATCTGAAGAGTATATGGGCTAGAGTTTAATTAAAAGTCAACTGAATTCTATCACTCATCTTTTTCATTAAAAGTTTTTCAAACAAAGGGGCCCTCCTTCAGTAGACACTGAGGTCAGGTTCCCTTCTCTAACCACGGCAGTCAGGGCCATTCACTTGAAATGAATTCACTGCCTTGCAGTGAAGCAGTTAAAATCTAATAATGTCCATTAACTCTTACTCTCTGATAATTAAGGAGTTACCCCACCACATTATAGATCTTCTCCTAGATGTATAAATCAGAGATCATAAGCACTCCACAAGGTATCTGAGGGGTTTACCAAAGAAATACGACACAGTACCTGAACCTCCAAATCATATAAGCTACTTGGGGGAGACAAAACACAATGAAATAAGAACATTTTATGAAGCAATCTCTCAGCCACAAAATGGCAAAGAGCAGACTGAACGCTACAATAAAGTGACAGTAGTCACGAGGCTGAGGACAGGTTAAATCACAAGATTTGGCTTTAAGAGATAGCGATGTAATTCAGATGAGATACGGGGGAAATGGAAACACCTCTGTAGAAGAAGAATGTTACACACTCCACATTCTATTTGGAAAATTTGTTTCCCGTTTTCAATCAAGCCTATAGGACTTGCTCTTTCTGATTCAATTCTAGCTAATGAAAGCCTACCTGAGGCTTTGCAAATGTAAGTCTTCAATTAGTTTTAAGTACCAAAGGGACTCTGGACAGTTTTTTTTAAACTGAATAAATTGGGGCGCATGTGTGGCTCAGTGCATTAAGCGTCTGCCTTCAGCTTAGGTCATGATCCCAGGGTCCTGGGATGGAGTCCTGCATCAGGTTCTTCGCTCAGCAGGGAGCCTGCTTCTCCCTCTGTCTGCTGCTCTCCCTGCTTGTGCTTGCTCTCATTCTCTCTGACAAATAAATAAAATCTTAAAGAAAACAAAACAAACAAAAAAAGATAAAGACCTTGATAAATAGAAAGGTCTTAGAATTATCTTTTCTTCTTTTGTGTATAAATGAATTAATGATGATGCCTCAGTTACCCTATCTGTAAAACGGGGATTAAAATAGTTCAAATTGTTAGAGACAAAATGACATATACTTTTAAGTTACTTCACCCAGTGCCTGGCACTAGAAACATGTGAGGAATGCCAGCCATTATTGTGACATCCACACAAGAAGACCAAGAGCAAAGCGAGGGATCTGAGAAAGAGAGAGAGGGGGTTGAGCAGAAAGATCAAAGCACCATGACACCAGCGGCTTCCAGAGCTAATGGCAGAAATTTTGCCGAGGAAAGATCAACACTATCAAATATGGCTAATGGGAGGACAAGAACATGAAAACCTTAAAGCAACTCCAGCAGAGTTGTCTGGCTGAAGCCACACTAAAAGGAGAAGTGCCAAGAGAATGTGAAAAGGCAGCCAAGCTCAACCTCAGAAAATAATGAAAAAAGACCAGAAGGAACTATCCCTGTGGATACTTGGGCCCCTTTTTTCTTGTTATCAAAGAATTTTCTATATTGTCTTTAAAACCCAACTTGAAAGAGCCCTGGATATGTTTAACAAAAAGAAAAACTTAATAGCAGATACGACCACTTCCTATGAATTTCTTCTTCCTGCAACTACCAGGGTTATATCCTAGCCTTACCCCATAATCCTAAGGAGGCCAAAGCAAGTTTTTTCCCTTGGTGAGATTTCCAGAGTTCCATGGGTAGCACTCTATAGCACATGTTATTTGGCCACCAGGCACTCCATGAACCCAGAGCAGCACCGAGAAAGTAGTCATCCCCAAAGTGAGAATTTCACAGAATTTCACTTCTGTAAAAGGACAACTCTCCCTAGTACCTGACTCCAAACATGCTGACCTTTTATTTTTTAGTGAGGTGGATATAGGGTACTTGGTATATATCGCATTAAGGTCTTACACATACATTGATGCACTTTAGTCAAGACAGCTGAAAATGATTCTGCACCTTGTATCAATTTGAAATTAAATACTACTTATTTTGGGAAGATGTATTAAAAAGATGCCTCCCCACTTCCAGCAATAGCTTTCTGAACCATATATGGTAAGCTGCTTTGGCATTTCTTTCCAGGTCTGAAATTCACTAAAACTCAAGTTCATCCAATTATAAAAATCCTAAGATGAGGACCTCATGCTGAGGAAGAATGTTTTTAAACATTCAAAAGCATGACGGCACCAGGCCATGTACCAGTCTGTTAAAATGGGAGAAACAGATGGATAAGGTAATACATGGAAAAAGCATTTCCAGCTTGTTTCATTGAATACAGTTTTCAGGGAGAAAAATCAAATTTCACACAAATGTGGCAATGCACATGCAATCACTTTTACTCAAACTAGTCTTGATAACATCTGAGGTATCTGGTTAAAATAGCAAAATCTTTCAATATTTATATATTTGTGTGTATAAATATGTGTACATGTATACCCATATACATACACATGTATACATATGTATTTTTAATTAATTTTCTCATTATGACTTTGGAGACACTGGGGAGATTTCTGTGTACAATATAACTCATTGTCATCAGGATCAGGGAATACCTAGGAATGTTTTTGTTAAAAAAAATAAAAGCTGATAAGAATGTATCAACATTGGGTTTTTGATCATTTATAAGCCTGAACCATTTGTGAAAAAATTATGCCATCATGTGAGCTAGCGTACAAGATTAGGAAAACTTTTGTATGTTTTTTAATATAATTGGTGCTTTTTGGAGGATTAACTGAGGTGCTGTTTCTTCTTGAAAAATTGCCATGTGTCTATCTGAACATTACTCTCCTCATATCTTCCTGATTCATCTGTATTACACATTATGGGAGAATAAATCAAAGGATGTTGTCATGGAAAACAGAAAGTCTACTTTCCATTATCTCAATGCTTCCTAACATGGGTACAGAATAACAAACCGTATTTCATGATGGAGGGGGGGCTATGTAGATTAATCCAGCTTTAAAAGAACTTTCTCTGAGCTGTCAGCTTTTTTTTGAGTAAATACTTATATCTGAAAAAATGGTGTTTGTAAATGTGCCATTGAGAACTGCTATAAATTATTGCTAAAATTGCTATGGTTATACAGCATTTTTATGCCTTTATAAAATACTGGCAGGAACCCTGTCTTCAGATTTCCTATTCAGTTGTCACTCATTTGTGTAATATGAGGTATAGTTGGGAAGTTGGGGGATCTAGGGGTTCTGTTGGGATATGTTAAGTTAGAAATACCTTTTAGGCACTTAAGTGGAAACATCTGTCCGAAGCCTAGGTTACTTTGGGTGTTGAGATTATAAAGTGTTTTCCTCTTCCCCTATTTAAAAACCTCTTCAATGAGTACGTTGTACTATTTCATAATCAGAGAGGTAATAGTTGATGCCTCTAAGAAGGATGGCATCAAGAGAGCAAGCTTCTGATGTTCCCTTGTCTTGTCACAAGAAACTATGGAAAATAAGAGGTAAAAACAGTAGGTAGGGGGGCCTTTGTTGTTGAGATCTGGGAATGGTAACATCCATAAGCCCAAGTTTCCAATCACAAAGTACTATAGTCCCTCAAGCTTTATGATGTATACAAACTGGTTTTTTTAAAAAAGATTTTATTTGAGAGAGAGTACAAGCAAGAACAAATGAGCATGGAGGGAGGGGCAGAGGAAGAGACAGAGAATATCAAGCAGACTCTGCACTGAGCATGGAGCCTGACATGGGGCTCAACCTCATAACCCTGAGATCACGACCTGAGCCAAAACCAAGAGTGGACGCTTAACCAACCGAGACACATGGGCACCCCGCGAACTGTTTCTTAAAAGAAAAACTAGGGACGCCTGGGTGGCTCAGTTGGTTAAGCGGCTGCCTTCGGCTCAGGTCATGATCCCAGCGTCCTGGGATCGAGTCCCACATCGGGCTCCTTGCTCGGCGGGGAGCCTGCTTCTCCCTCTGCCTCTGCCTACCACTCTGTCTGCCTGTGCTTGCTCTCTCTCTCTAACAAATAAATAAATTTAAAAAAAAAAAAAAAAAAGAAAAACTAAAGAAACTGACCCTCTTATAATAATAACCATAATCTATTTCATAAAGTGATAAATCTGACAGCCAAAGGTAGACTATCAGAGGAATCTATTAAGAAATAGTATCATAATTTTACCTTAGAAATATGATAAATACTATGCAAATGTATTTTGGTTTGGAACATTCTGTTCTGAGAAAATACAAGAGTACATTTTCCCCTGTGTTGACAGGGTATTTTGGTTTCTACTATTAATAAACTTTGTTTTCCCTATATATTTATAATATAAATAAGCCTACTCAAATTAAGCTTGCTTCTGTGTTTGTGTTAGGAAGAAACAGCCAATAAGAGGGTAGGCCACACTTCTCTTGTGTGTTTAATAAGGAGCACAACTCAGATGGGACAACAGATCTGAACACTCTACCCATTCACTGTAAGAACAAGGAGCCTTGGTGATGAGCTGGGGCTGTAACAGCTGTTGATGATGATGTTCTGAGAATAGACTAAGACTCTCTGACTTCCTTCCTAGTGGAGAATTAGAGGAGTCACTGACATTAAATGTGGTATCAAGTGCATCCATCCCAGGTAACATCCTGCTGGGAGACTGGAAGGTAGAGAAAAATGATGTCACTTCCTTTCTAGTCCACTAAATGCCATCCATTGGCCAATTTTCCTCTTTTTGAATTCCTATATGAGTAGGCAACCTTTATTCTGTAAACAGCCAGAAAGTAAATACTTTAGGTTAGTGAGCCATATGATCTGTTACAACTACTCATTTCTGCTGCAGCATGAAGCAGTGAAAAATAATACATAAATTAATGTACATGACTGTTTTCCAATATGACTTTACTTACAAATCCAGCAGCAGACTGATTTAGTTTATCAACACCAAAACTAAATCAAAAGTCCATGTGGGCAACTTAGGGAAGTATTAAAATAAACTGTTTCACTCATTTGCAACACATCTAGCTAATTCATGGGCCATCCAGACCTGCTCCATATATACAGTCATAAATTCTAATGCAATCCTATTAGATAACCATATTCATGTGAGAATATGCTCACATATTGATGTGAGAAACATGAAAACATATTCATTTGTAACTCCTTAAAATTGATTTATTAATGCTTATATGTAAAAGTTTGTCATGTCTCTCCTATCGAGCAAACATTTTTTACAACCATCTATTTGGTTGGGACCTGCTATAAATGGCTCCAAAGATAATATTTTAGAAGACTCACATAAGTTGTTTCATATTGTGCTTTTCCTGATGCAGATGTGATAAAAAGAGAGCACATGCTCAAGGTACTTGAGGATTTTCTTTATGACCATAAGATGGCACCAAACTGTTACTCCTCAACTAACAGGAACTTTAGCATACTTACAAGAAGGTCTTACTAGAAAAAATTTTAATATAGTTGAGTGGATTAGTATTTTAAAAAGAGAGAAAGAGGGGTGCCTGGGTGGCTCAGTCGTTAAGCGTCTGCCTTTGGCTCAGGTTACGATCCCAGGGCCCTGGGATCAAGCCCCGCATTGGGCTTCCTGCTCCGCGGGAAGCCTGCTTCTCCCTCTCCCAATCCCCCTGCTTGTGTTCCCTCTCTCAATGTGTCTCTCTCTGTCAAGTAACAAAATCTTAAAAAAAAAAAAAAAAAAAAGAGAGAGAGAGAGAGAGAGAGCTGTATTAAGAAACACATTTTGTTTAGAGTTCAAAAGCTGGAAATACTCTGAACCCAAAATGGACCTCTAAGTTCATGCAGAACCATTTGACCAATCTGGCACAATGTGCTTTGTGAAGACTGTGAGATGTGAATTCTACTCAGAGGGTTACTAAGTAGAACAATGTAATTATTGCTGAAGAAATAATGGTGACGGGCAACCCTGATATAGATATGAAAGCAATTCTGCCAGGACTAACAGCCATGGGACCGGAATAGAAATGTGGGCCTTTGCCCAAAATATGTCAGTTTGGTTACATGTCAACAAAAAGGGAAAGGAATGGCAAAGTCAGGTGTGTACAGTGATCTGCCTGTACATGAAACATGGTCTACCCAGGGCAGCTGGACAAATGCAGGCAGTTACCATACTCATGAGGACACAGGAACAACAGCAGGTTTAGATTAGAAAAAAATTTATAAAGATCAAAACTAATGGCTCAAAGATTTTTCACTTTCATCCCCAAATTTCACCACTTAAACTTATTTTGAATAAAAGGAAAAGATTATATCAAATTTCTGTCTATATTGATTAAGGTAGTGGCTTGGACTTAAGTTTCTAATGCTTTCTTTAAAAAAAAAAAAATCCCACAACTTTATGCCCAAACTTACAGATAGATTTATTCTGAAGAGTATGTATAAGAAACTGTACCACACACACACACACACACACACATCGTTACAGTAAAGGCCATGCTGGTTGGCTCTTCAGCTGGGTTTTGAAGAACAGGTAAAAATTCTAATTCTTAAAACTGAGGCAGAGGAAAAAGGTTTTCAAGGTGAAGGAATACCATCCAAAAAGACTGATAAGTGGACTGTGTTAGAACACTGCATAAGATACAAGGCTAGAAAGATACAAGGAAGAATTACAACTAAAATGGAAAAGAAAAACAAAACAAAACATTGTTTTCAATTCTCTTGCCATAAATTTCTCGGAGCAAGCATCTACTTTCCAGCCTTAATGCCATTCACTGAGTATGTTTTCATACACAGCAAAACTTCAATCTAAGCTATGCATTTCTTTGCTTATATTCTCTCACCCTTTAAGAGAGTATCTTACTGCAAATATCAAAAAGATGCACTCCCAATAATTCAGATCAGGGCCTTCCCATCAGTAATCTTAATAACAGGTTCATTCTGAAAGCTCTATAACAGAGGAAGCTGAAATATTCCTATCTTTTCCCCTTGCATTTTGAATTTGTTTACTGAATCTTACATTACTATACTAAAAAAAACTTTGAAAAAATTTTATTCTATCAAAGCCAAGTTTACATTCATTTATTGCTTTATTTTTAGCAAAAGAATATAGGTAATGCCTGTAATAAGAAATTATTTTCCTACATTATTCTTTGTCAGCCATGGCTTTAAATCATACTGAGCTAAAACCTCTTCTAACATGTCCACCGGGAAATCTCAAGGATACTACAAACTTCCATTCCAAATTAACTTGTGTCCCACTAAAGGCTGCTCAGCTTTGGTAATTCTCCCAACAGCTCTACTATCCAAGCCAGAAAGTCCAAAAAGCCAGGGAATTTCCACATGTTTCTTTCCCCCCATCTGGTCATGTCAATACTATCTCTTAGAAGACAGATAATGCTATACCTTTATTCCCATACTGACTGCTACAGCTCAGTTTGTCCCTCTACCACTTAATCTTTTACAATTCTCTTCATCAGTCTCCCTGTTTTATCCTTACAATCCACCCTCCATGCTTCCATTAGTGTTATTTTAAGACAAAAATCCAAACTCATATCACACTCCTGAAATCTTCCAGTATGCCACCACTCAAATGTTTTTACCTTCACCACTAGGCTCCTATCTATACAACCCCCCACATTATATACCTCTTGTCTTAACTGCCCCCAAACACCTTGTGGTTTTCACCTGTTCCTTTCAGCCCTCCACCAATACCTCTGTAGAAGTTATTCTGCTGCTTCTAGGCTGGAGAGTCCTAATTTAAGGTTTGATTCAGATGCTACTAGTTCTAGGAAATTTCTTTGACAACCTCCTCCTATGAAGTTGTTTCTCTCCTTTAGCTGTGATAATATCTGGAGTAGCATTTTCCACTGTGCCAAATGTATCTCATATTGGTCTCCAGGGTTAAGACGGAGAACTCCCCACAAAGACAAGATTACTATCTCTTAATTCTTTAGACAACTAAATCTAAACTATATATAGTCTATTATATCTACATTAATATCAAGGACTGGTTAGCCATTCTCCATTATCAACAATAACCAACTCTGAAACCCAAAACCGAAAATAAGGTTGTCTAACAAGAGTTAATGGTCGGAGTGCCTGGGTGGCTCAGTGGGTTAAAGCCTCTGCCTTCGGCTCAGGTCATGATCCCAGGATCCTGGAATCGAGCCCCATATCGGACTCTCTACTCAGCAGGGAGCCTGCTTCCTTCCCCCTCTCTCTCTCTGCCTGTCTCTTGCCTATTTGTGATCTCTGTCAAATAAATAAATAAAATCTTAAAAAAAAAACTATAAAAAAAAGAGTTAATGGTCATACTAAATTTTGAGCTCAAGGAAGCTAATTATGGGGATATTCAGCTTGTCCAGTCACATACCAGTTAGAATATTTACCCACACCACGTTTCCGTATGCAAATCAGCTGTTTGGACTGTAACTTAGTCTAACAAGGCATTTCAAAGATTTCCAAATGCCAATGTAAAGGGAAACTTCCAGTAAAATGTGTGCTGAATTCATCTTAATGTATGTGTATTTTTAAAATAAATGTGCAAGACCACTACTAACTTTCATGAAATAGCTTGTTAACAGTTACATGCCCTGCCAACCCTGTCCATGAGCTCTTGAAGGACAAGGATCCTATGACATTTTTATTCTTAGCAAACTTTTGGCACTAAGTAAAAGTTTACTGAAATGATAATTCATCCATCTAAGTTTTTGCTTGAGTCACATGCAATGCACATGAACTGCCAAAGTTAATTAAGGTTCTTGAATATGATATTGTTTGACACTAATTCTTTTCACTGAGAAACTATTTTGAGTATGGCCAATACTCATGCATGTCCTATATAAAAGAGATTAAAACTTAGTGATTTCAGAAAGACTACCAATGTGAAATATGTACCTTGCATGGGTATAAAAGATAAAAAATGTGTTTTAGCGTTCTGAGTGTGGTTACTGCTACTAAATAAAGCCTGTATCCTGAAGGGGGAGGTTTTTTAGGTTATCTGGTTTCACTTTGTTTCATCTCTGGGTCATGCTATGCTCAGTACAAATGTGAGAGAACATGTTAAGCCCTGTTTCTCTGCAGCTGGGAATTATCTACCTAGGTGAATTATTTCAAGTTCCTTTCTTTTCTTCCCAGATATTTAATCACTTTGGGACCAAATAACTTCAGGAAGTAGTCTAACAGGGAAAAATCAAGTAAGTTAGTATTATTAAGGACTCTGCAAGTCCTAGGGCTAGAAATGGGGCAAAAATTTTAAATTTAGATACTAGCACATTTAAATTATCTATACTAATTTGGGTGATATACTATGGAAGATATGTATACAAATATATTCTAATTTGTTGTTACACTACAGAAAATTGAAACCTGGATGTAGTACATCTGTACTGTACATTTCACTTCTTTTTAAATCACAGATTCTATGCACTATGAGTACTGCCTAATTTTGGTTATCTTCTACATCCATAAGATTTTAATGTTAACAGTTCCGACTGGAAGGTCATTAACTTATGAAAAGAAATCATTTTTTTTTCTTTTGGTTAAAAAACCGAATGAAAGGATAGGCACATTTATTTCATGTAAGTCATAGTCTGAACCTAAAATGGAAAGCAAAAGATTGATATGCACTTAATAACATATTTCAAATCTTTGTAACAGAGAAAAAAAATCATACAAAATTTAGGTATGAGACATCACGTCATTAAAGATGAAGTGACTAGACAATGGTTTCTATGTTCTATCTAATGAGAAAAATGTACATTTGACTATTGAGCCTTAAAGGGTAAAGGAGAATAAATTTCAGACATCTTGGCTCCTAATACTTAACTGTTCCAATCACAAGGACTCAAAGAATAGATATTTTTCCTATCATTAATAACAATATTTCAGTGCTAACACTGGCAGGTTAATATTGATAAAAACTAGCAAGTGGTTTACCCTGACAGTTTAAAAAATGAAGAATAATTATAAAATACAAAACTAATGAATTTCAAGAAGAATTAAACATGTAAGAATTTAAAACCCATTTCTGTGTCAGAGAGAAATGTCCAATAGGAAAATGGATTTCTAATTTTGAATTTCTGGCCCAAATTTGCCACCACGGAAAAAAAGAAAAAAATTACCTACACCTCACCAAGCTATTATAAAAACAGATGGCATTATAAGAGTAAATCCGGCTTTTTCTCTAGCAATGCCCAATGCAACCGAAGGAAGGCAGAGAACAAATGGCGGAAGTCTGAAGGAACAGGCTCAGGGTAGTGCTGCAATCTAAGCCAAAGAAGATGCAGATACTCAAAGAGCAAGGCCAGCACCAAGTCTTCCCGTACACCCTGGTTCATAAACCATCTCTCTGAGTTTGGGGCTTTTTTTTATTAAGTATAGCATTCTATACATCCTAAGAAAGATGCTTAAAAATATATATAGAAAGACATTAAGAAAAATAAAATTCAATTGTTCAGGTGAGGTACTTGGAATTATATTTAGGGGATGACAAAATGATACTTGACAAAGTATATATTTATATTTAACTCAAAAAAAGAGGCATTAACATATTCATATAATCTATTATAAATTTCAGCCCAATCACCCTTAAATGTTTTTGATTCTATAACTAACTGTTAATTACAGACAAAGCTACTCTACCTAGAATGCCACTTGATGACCCTGTATTAATATTGCTAGACCAGACTCATAACTTTAAAAAAAAAAAAAAGCAACCATTTACACTTACTAAGAAAAGCAAACATTTACTTCAAATTGCAGTATAGGCTTTTCAATCACAAAAAGAAAGAAAAGAACAGTGATCTGACAGTGGTCACATCCTGTGCAAAAAACTTGATACAAAAACAGTAACACAAGGTGTCTGAGCTGCTTACATTGCAGGAAAAAGGAAATACAGTAGCTGAAATACGGCATTCCTGGGAATCAACTTCTAAACCAATAGAATGCCTTTGAAATGATTAAATTTATCTGTGTATTAGTAAGAAAGCCCCACCACCATAAATAGTACAATATTTAAAAATTAAAAAAAATTTATATCTATCTAAGATAGATAGTGTATTTGTACTGTTAGACCTCTTTAAGTGCAGAAGGTGGTTCAGGTTTTGCCTTTTTTTTTTAAATTAAATAACTGCCCATATGCTTTATAAAGTTCCACTCAATTGCAAAAGCCAATTGAAATCAAGAAATATGTTATCAAAGTTGCATAATTTCATTTGGGACTGCCAGCAGGTTAAAGTCTCAAATCAAGTCTTTAACGTAACACTCATTTTTAGTCAATGAAAAGTTAAAAAGTTCTCAAATCTTCATTATCCTCTTGAACTTGCCCTTCTAAATGATCCTCAGACTGCAATTCCTAGTTTGCAAATAAAAGAATGCAATATGCATCATACTTCAAGAAAAGACGACGATGTCGAACTAACATGCTTCTGGATCTTTTCTCTGCTCCTCTCAACCTTCTTTATAATTTCCGCTACTATGCACACTGAGGAGGTGAGACCCACAAGAAACAGCAGATCTGCAAGAGAAAATAAGTTGCATTTTACAACTCTTTGAAACAGCTGCAAGGCTTAATAGCTTACATTCTTCTAGCATTGTAACAGAGCTTTTAAAATACTCTGTTTTACAACCATTCTAGGAGGTACATCCAATCAGCCTCAATTTAAAAACGAGGAAAATCAGGGGCAACCCTCTCAGGTCCCCTCCCTCTTCAGGAGCTTTATAAATACTATGGCTCAATAAACTTTGCTTTGCTACCCACCAAAAAAAAAAAAAAAAAAGAAGAAGAAGAAGAAGAGGAGGAAAGTAAGGCTCAAAAATGACTTCTCTGAAGCCATATAGCTAGGAAAGGTAGCAGCCAGAGAACTAGAACATAACCTTGTAACCATAACCTTGTAACCATAATTATTAACAGCAACACAAGCAAGGGGAGTTCTCTATTTAATAGATCACACAGCCTTTTTAATTTTAATTTGATTGAAAACTGCCTATCTAAATATTATTTAGGAACTTCTATCCATTCCATTCAAGAGCCTAGAAGAATGTACCATTCAAAGACCATGTCTTTGGGGCACCTAGATGGGCTCAGTCGGTTAAGCATCCAACTCTTGGTTTCAGCTCAGGTCCTGATCTCATGGGTCATGAAATTGAGCCCTATGTTGGGCTCCACACTCAGCTGGAGTCAGGTTGGATATTCTCTCCCTTTGCCCCTTCCTTCACTTGTGTACATGCTCTCTCTCTCAAATAAATAAATAAAATCTTTTTTAAAGATTTAAAAATAAGGAAAAGTGAATTGGGGGAAATCGGACAGGGAGACAAACCGTGAGAGACTGTGGAATCTAAGAAACAAACTGAGGGTTTGGGCGGGAGGGGGGGGAGGTTAGGTGAGCCTGGTGGTGGGTATTAAGGAGGGCACGTATTGCATGGAGCACTGGCTGTGGTGCATAAACAATGAATCTTGGAACACTGAAAAAATAAAATTAAAAAAAATTTTTTAAAGAAATAAATAAAGACCATGTCTTTACAATAGTATCCACACTATTCCATTCTTACTCATTGCTTGAAAAATTGCAGCTGTTTCCTTAAGACCCCACTTTTTAAAAAGAGGAACAAGTGTAAATATGAAATTAAAAAATTGAAATTAAACTATTTAAACCTTAAAGTAAATTGTAACTTACAGCATAAAATACAGTGAGGCAGCATACCTTATTTTCATAAATACCCCCAATTAACTTAAAAACACAAGAATTAAAAGTAGCATTACCACAAAATACATGAATCCTCACCCTTACACAGGAAGATTATTTTTAAATGTACTATATCATAATACATTTAATATATAGTATGTGAAAGAATAATGTCTACCTTCCATATAATCTTAATAAAATTTTCTGCTTTTAGGGTCAGGCTGTTATTTTGTAAAACAAGAATGCACAAATTAGCAAGTAAGAATAGTGAAATATTAGTTTACTGAAATTGTAACTTTTAAGCAACCTGGTTTTCAGTAAGCCCAAATCTAGTTTTTCCTTCATATAAGATTGAAAAGTTATAAACTACAATTGCTCTATAACAAGTTTTCATTTGCTGTAGTTCAGATTTAGCAACTACAATTTGACAACTGATAAGCAAGAAAAAAAAATGCAAGAAAAAAAAATCACAAAAAATTTTAAAGCCTAGAGTTAGGCAAGTGCCCTCCCCCCAAACTTCTCCAAAAGAAAAAACTGAACACACTTTTTTTTTTTTTTTTTTTTAAGATTTTGTTTATTTGACAGAGAGAAACATAAAGATAGAGGGAACACAAGCAGGGGGAGTGGGAGAGGGAGAAGCAGGCTTCCGGCCAAGCAGGGAACCTGATGCGGGGCTCGATCCCAGGACCCTGGGATCATGACCTGAGCTGAAGGCAGATGCTTAATGACTGAGCCACCCAGGAGCCCGGAACACACTCCTTTTTCAAATCAATTCACTTTTTCATCTCACTTTTAAAAAAGTTTTTGAACAAATGCATTAGAAAATACAATAGTTCATATAAAAAATATAAATTATAATAAGATAACATTTCTTTACCCAGTATACTTAGGCTCTCGGTCTGAAAAACTTTCTGAAGTGGAGGAAAATAAATAACTAATAATTGTCCCATGATGGATCCAAGAACTGCGTAGCAAAACATTTTATTACTGCAGAGTCCAATCTCAAATACAGACTTGGTCTGTTGACAGAGCAAAGAGTTCAATTATTATTCCTTGGTCATTGAAACAGCTTCTTTATTATCACAGTCATCTCTAATTTTTAATAAACTGGACTGAACTAGGCAATGCCCTAAAATCTCTTACTGGTTTGACTACTATTTTGGAATAATTCAGGTGGAATAAAGGTACAATTTAAAGTACCTTCCCTATCAAGAAAGCTTTCTCTGCAAGAGGATGCTACAATAACATCAACAAGAGACCACAGAAAGAAAAGAAACTTACTTTAGCATTTCAAAACATCGGAAACTTCATTTGTATGATTATTTTGCTAAATCATTTCTATCCATTAAGGTGCATAATCTAAAAGCCTTTCTTAATGAATAGAGCTAGTTATGTGCGTAAATATTGTAGCTTCTTCAAAACTTAGTCTAAATTAATGACAATTCATTGTACTTGGAAAGTTCCAGCATGCCAAATAGTAACAGATACAACTGAGGATTTGTAAGGAGCTCTAGAATTGAAATGAAGAGTCAGGCCTCAAAATGGAACTAGTTTTCAAGAACAATTATTCTCTGAAAAAGTACTACTAGGTTCTAGCCCACAGCCCATTGATTTTCTATCAAAACACTTCAATCATGAAAAGGCGATCATACCTTAAGATACAACATGGGAAGAAAAGCAAATTTAAAATGTCCTAAGCTCTGACACACTGACAGATAATCAGAAAACATTAATAAGCACAAAATTTTTCTTGTACTTCTAACAATACTTCCTTCTAAAATGAGACTAATACCATCTTAACAGAAGCCATGAGGTCTGTCCAATACTCTCGGATAATATTAACTTGAACCTATCTTAAAGCTATAGATAATAAGAAAATGGAAAGAAGAAAGACCAGGCGATTAAACTTGTGATTTACTTGGATCTTCTGGTCATGGGTAAGGCTATCTGCCCAAATGCCCTATCTCCATTATGACACATTTGTAGGTACATGTTTATAGGGAAGACTGTATCTGGGGCTATAATCTGTGAAGACAAAATCAAGCAAAGCTAAAACCCCATAATCCTTGCCTACTTATAATCAGAGAGATTGTATTAATTGAATCAGTCAGCTAAGATCACCTAAGCATACCTGGGATCTAGAACTTAGTGCATTGAACATATCGAAAAACACAAAGCATGTGAAGGTCATTGTCGTGTCTCGAGGTGTTATCACATTGTCTCGTAGCTGTCAAGAGATTTTGATAAATGATTATCACTAGCTGAACTTAATGAACAAATACTGCAAGCTTATAAAAGGTTAATATTTTCTTTGCTTCAGAATAAAACAGCTTTAGTCTAAGCCATAACAAATATAAGCTACCTAAATTTCCTATATGCCATTTAAATAAATCACTAATGAATAGCTGTAATCTAAATAAACAATCTTCTCACACACCATATATTGGATGTTAAAACAACTTTCTTTTCCGATGAAATAAAGTAGCAACAGACTCAGATTTTCTAATTTTTCCCCAAATATTGTTTTTATTGTACTGATACCTTTGCAGATTTAAACTATTCTAATAAATGAATCAGCAAATCTTTTAACCCATAAAAACTGAAATTAAACTATTTTTAAATGTTATTATCGTATTTTCCAAAGAGCTCTCCTAATTTTCTAAGCTTCCATGTAACACACCAAAATAACTAAGTCATACAGAATGCATGTTATTAAGGCAGCTTATCCAGTGACTATACCTCCCGCCAGAAGACAAACAAAGTCCCACAAACAATGATTATTGATGAAACAAGTATTTTAAGTATCAGGTTTTTGGTCAAAATGCTGTCCTTCCAGTTGCGTGGAGGCTTACGAATGACATCTTTATCCACCGGCTCTACTCCAAGGCTTCAAAACAAATAGAAAAGTATATTACTTTAAAGTTTTAAGGTTTGGATTTGTTACTTTTACACTCTCATTAACCACAATTATCCAGGAAATTAAATGCTTTCCTACGGAAACAAAATGATGAATCCTAAAGAAAAGGTTGGCTATAACTACTCAAGGTTATTAAAAAATAACCATGGATTTTATCACTCTTCCCTCTTTTACTCCTGTTTATTTGTCATAGTTTGATGGGAGACTCACCGTCAAATTTCAAAAAATTGTCCAATTTCATTTACACACAAGTTTACTTATTTCAAATATGGCCTGAAATACTAAGCTACTGAGTAAACTCTGAAATACCTTTCATGCAAGGAGGTTTTGACTAGGATGATTTGTTATCACGGCCACTGACATGTATCACTCAATTACTTTTTCTGCTGGAAAGCAGCATCTATGGTCCGTTACAGAAGAAAATACTTAGATCCTTCAATACTTTCCCAAAGTCTCTAAAATTGATAACAGAACCCAGGTAATAAAACTAAACTCAGGATTACTCCATCACATCTCGTTCTTAGAAACAAAAACTTATTTCCTGAGGACAAAGACTATTCTCAACTTAAGAATGGGCATCTAACATCTATTCTATTCTCAACTTAAGAATGGGCATCTAATATAATGTAAAAGCTTAGATCCGTGACACGTGAACAAACACCCAAAGAGCGTAAATGATATATGCACAAATCACACAATTTATAACAAACATGTTGCTGCATGAATGGATTTCTGGTGCCTATCCATGAATGAAATCTTAAAAGTTAATCATCAAGATATCACACCTTCTTTGTCTTTCTACCAGTTCATGTGTAAAAAACCTCTTACCGGGACGCCTGGGTGGCTCAGTTGCTTAAGCCGCTGCCTTTGGCTCGGCTCGGGTCATGATCCCAGAGTCCTGGGATCGAGTCCCGAATCGGGCTCCTTGCTCGGCAGGGAGCCTGCTTCTCTCGCTGCCTCTGCCTGCCTCTCTGCCTGCCTCTCTGCCTGCTTGTGTGTACTCTCTCTCTCTCTCTGGCAAATAAACAAAATCTTTAAAAAAAAAAAAATCTGTTTAAATAAATAAATAAATAAATAAATAAAACCTCTTACCTCTGAGCTGGAGGTCCATCCATAATTATATTGATCCATAAAATCTGCATGGCATTGAGAGGATTAGGAAAGTTCATTAATGTAGCCAATGAGATTAAAGTTAATGCTGCTATACTCCTGTCAGAAAAAAAAGAGTCATTCAAAAAAATCTGTCAGCACAGTATAATTCTTACTACTTTTACGATATCACTTCTTTAGCATTTGAAAATATCATTTTACTACTGTGCTTTTAAAAAAAATCTGTTATTTCTGAGTATCCTATGCTTCATTTGTGTGAACATTTTGAAGCTAAGAGTTAAACTTTATAATCCACAGCATTTAAATAAAAGATTCCAAGATGTTTAGATAACACAAACAGAAGAAGATTTTAAAAACTGAGTTCAGTATAGCTGTTACTACATAACAGTTAACAGTTTCCACAATATTTTGGCAAATGTTTTTTGCTACAGAAAAGCCCTTCTACTTTTGAAAAAGACACCAAAGGAACACACTAAGATCTGACACTCCTTCCTTAGTTATTTCTGGAGCTAGTAAATAATCCACAAGCATTTCTATATTTTGATAATGATACAGACATCATCTCTTTATCATGCCATTTTAAATTTTAGGATAGAATTCATTTTCATTTGGAAAACTTACATATGAACAATACTCAGAAACAGAGCCCAGAAGCTTTTAAGCATTCTGCTTGAATTCTATTCCTCATATTATTTATCTATAAGACCTATGGTGACAAACTTCTTACAAACTTACGTGCTCAGTTGGAATCTAACAAAATTTTTAATGTTATTATAAATCCCTTTACCCTCTTCAATTGCAGACCTGAAATTTAAAAAGAAATTAAGTAAGAAATACTATCACACAAAAACAAAGATCTACCTATAACACTGTAGAGCTAATGCAGAAAACAAATTTCCAACTGACATAACACATACATCACTAAAAGAATCTATTATTTTCTCCATGTAATTAAGATTAGAAAAAAAATACAGAAACATTATTCTGGTATGGAATGAAAGTCAAGCCTGTGAAGCTCTATCTGAACTAATTTCATTACACTACATTAAAATTCTTATTCTTGAAGATATTTCAACATTAAAGTCATCCATTGTCTTTTTACATAAGAGATAATACTACACATTTATAATACTAAAATAATGATCTTCTTTACCCCTCCAATTTTCTTTTTCTTAAAGGTACAAGATGCATGCATGGTTAGTGTTAAATTAATATATTTCAGGAATTAAATGGTAATAAGATACATAAGAATTCTAGAATTTAAGTTGTCTATTGCTCCCACACATAATCAGATATGTGCTGTAACAGAATTATATCGAGAATATGGTTTACAAAAATTCATTTAAATTCTCATCTGAGGGACGTCTGGGTGGTTCAGTAGGTTAAGTGTCTGCCTTCAGCTCAGGTCAAGATCCCAGGGTTCTGGGATCAAGTCCTGGGGCAGGCTCCTTACTCAGCGAGGAGTCTGTTTCTCCCTCTCCCTCTGCCCCTCCCTGCTGCTTGTGCTATCTCTCTCTCTCTCTCTCTCTCTCTCAAATAAATAAAAAAAAATCTTTTAAAAAATTAAAAATATAAATAAATTCTTACTTGGTTGAATCTAGGAAAATATGTGTTTTTTAAACAACTTTCCCTTTCTTTTAAGATTTCTATACAATTCTAAGAATGGAAAGAAAAAAACTTATATGCCTACAAGACCAAGGCAGTTCTGAGTCCTGAGATCCCACATGCTCCACTTTACCCCACCATGGGTTAATGAAGCATGCCAGGCATGTAATGAGCATGAGTCACTGAACTAAGGAAGATTCAGGTTATCTCTAATAACAGGATTCAAGTGACCCCCCCACCCCCGACAAGAACACTGTACAACTGACATGACCAGGTATCAGAGAAGAATCTTAAATCAATTAGAAACAGTGGCTGAAGGAGACAAAGCTATTTAAATTTGTAGCTTATATCACTGACAGCATGGACAATTACAGATATAAGGAAATATGTATGGATGGAAACTTGGTTGTTTTTACACTTACTGTAAGGCCATGGACATGCATATTTCTGATAGCCTGAATTTAACTAGAATAAAGGTGCCATGAAGGTTTACTGCTGTATGACTCCAGTGGTGGTCAAAAAAATGTGACATCTGGCTACACTCAGTAAATATTTCTTAAATGAATGACTCTGCCATTTATTATGTCTTTTCCATCCCATACAAATAATATTGTCCAAAACTACACAAAAGACCATAAATGAGATTATTTAATTCTAGTATAATAGTTTAGTTCATCCACTGCTGAATATCATAATACACTGACTATCCCAATTCTTTTCCAGTTGAACTGTCTGGAGATGGGGTACAGAAAAAGATGGGAAAAATTCTGTGATACGTATTCACTGAACAAAACTTACATTATGGTTTGGAAATCATCATCCACAAGGATCATGTCTGCTGCCTCTTTGCAAACATCTGTGCCAGTCTGACCCATTGCAACTCCAATGTCTGCAGCCTTCAGAGCAACTGCATCATTGACTCCATCTCCCGTCATGGCTACAACCGACCCATTCTTTTGCAGAGACTGGAATGGGGAGAAAGGGGATTCTGATAAAAATGTTACTTCCACAAAGATAAAAGGATAAACAACTCCTATTTTTTTTTTCACATCATAAAGGAAAGAATATGGACCACTGAATTTTCAACAAACTTCAACATATGGAGGTCTTAAGATAAAGCTTAGAAAAAGTTCCTATTAATATAGACTATTATGTGTGAGAGCTATGTCTAAAGTCTGATCTAGAGTTAATTAAACCATGGCTCTCAGGGGCAATTTTGCTTTGTAGGGGACACATCAGGCAATGTCTGGAGATATTCTTTATTTGACTTTGGGAATGCCACCGGCATATAGAGGGTAGGAGTCAGGGATGCTGCTAAACATTCTACAACGCACAGGACAGCCCCTCACAACAAAGAATCCAGTCCAAAATGTCAATAGTTGTGAAGGTGGAGAAACTCTGAACTAATACAATGGAGGGCTATTCTGATTAAGAACTTACGCCCTTTAACTAATGGATACCACATCAGTTGCTTTGTATATATTTAGCTGATTAATATAAATAACCATAACCTTTGAAATACTGTTCCCACTCTCATAACATTTCCTTTTCTTGCTGTATTTACTCAGTTTCTAAGCAATTACTGCTATTTACACTGGGATGATTTGGCTAAGAACTCCTGTCAGAACATACATCTACACTGTTCAATTGTTTAAAGGTTGTGTTGCAGATATTTCATTAATGTTTTCTTCTACATCTTCCTTTGTTAACTAAATTATTAATGCTTCCATTTAAAGCTCTAAAAAAAATCTCTTTTGCTTCACAATACTTCTGACTGTAATGTTACATCAATATTCCTAGTAATGTAAGCATAACAAAAGACAAGAAGTAGCATTCTGGAGATAGAGATAAAACAATATGAATCTTAAAGACCCACCTTAATAATTTTCATCTTGTGCCTTGGACTAGCTCTGTAAAATACCGCAACCTGTTAAAATACAGGAGACACTAAAAATCTTCAACAGTAAGAAATATCAGAATAACCCATGTACTTGTAACAATGATTTTTTTAAATTATCAATTTAAACTGTATTTACTTTGTAGAGATCAAGCTTAAGCAATATACCATGTCTGTTAAAATACTCATTTGACATGGTCATTTCAAACTTTACCAACGGTACCACAGGAAATACACAACCTAAACAAGTTACCCACTTTATCCCATTATGTTTAAGCTCTGAAGAGAAAACAGGCTCATTCTTAAAATGTTTCAGAGACAGAGAAAGGAAAAACTCTTGCATCTATTTCTTCATTACCCTGGCAAACAACAAAAATGGCCTTTTCCCTTTGTTCTGTCTTCAGAAATGATATAAAACAGCTGCTTCGCAAAGTCTGTAGAACCTTTTTATTGTTACTGTTGTTATTGTTACTGTTTTTAAAGAGCGTTAAGTGTCTGCTCCTTTTCTTGTATTCATGCTAATTCTTTAGATTCTCTTCCACTGTATCTCCAACAGTTTATATGATCTTATCTCTCCAAACCATGCATTTAATCCCTTTTTCTGATCTCATCTCCTGGTTTCCTAATACCCCTTCACTGTGCCCCAAAGGAAGGCATCAACAACATCCCCTGTGTCCTCTAATTTTCCACACTGCTCTAACCTCATTTTTCATAAACCAAGGCCATCCCGACAGTCCTCTCACAGTACCATCAGGAGACCCTAGACAGGGTAGGTGTCTTTCATTCTCCTTTCTTTATTTACAAAAACCCCAGTTTTGAATGTCACGTAAGACTAGACTTCCCACTAACTACAGGCATTCATTCACTGCTATAGGTCACTCCCCCACATTTCACAAAATTTTTTTTCAGTTTTTTTTTAAACAAATGCAACGTTGTATTAGTTTCATGGGTACAAAAGAGTGACTCAACAATTCTATACATTATGCAATGTTCACCATGATATGTGTAGTTACCGTCTGTCACCAGACATTATACTAGTAACTATTTTCTTTATGCTGTACTTTTCATCCTGTGACTTATTTAATTTCCTCTTCACTATCACTATTTCCAACAACACTTCCAACTCCTGGTGATCTTAATATCTACATAATGTGTCATTCTCTTCCCTACTGTCCTAGGAAATTAGTTCATACTAAGTTTTCTCTACTCATACTTTCAATTTATCCCCTTTTCCAACCTCAGTCTCAGCTGACAATCTGGCTTCCCACTTCAAAGAAAACAGAAGCAGAAGAGAACTTTCATAACTCCCACCATCCAAAACCTGTATCCAGACACAATCCTTGCCTTCTCTCCTTTTACTACAGATGAGCTGAATATGCTCCTAGTGCAGGTCAAATATTCTACCTTCAGACCCATTTAAGATCATTGCTCCGGAAATTCTCCCACCTCTTCTATCAAAATCTTTTCCTCACCAATGCATCTTTACCATCAGTATATAACATGCTGTGATTTCTTCCATTTAAATAAAAACAAAACTAAAAACTTCCCCTCTCATTTCGGCTGCCACCCTATTTATCCCATTCTCTTTACAGCAAAACTCTGTACTTGCAGTCTCCCATTTCTCTCTTCTCATTCTTTCCCGAATCAATCCCAATTGGACCCTTGTCCCCACCACTGCCCTGAAACCCCTATTCAAGATTACCAAAAACCTCCCACATTGCTAACACCAATGGTCATTTCTCTTCTGACTTAACCTCTCAGCAGCACCCTAACATAGCTGGCAATTCCTTCCTCCTGAAACACTTTCTTCACTTGACTTCCATGACACCCTATACTCTTCTGGTCTTCCTCCTACCTTTCTGGCTGCTCCTCTTGTGCAGGTTCCTCCAGACTTCCCTGAAGTATGAATGTTGGAATATTCCACAACTTAGTTCTCAAAGTCCCCTCTATAAGAGATCTAAGAATCCCTTACTTCTCCCTAGGTGATCTCATCCAGCCTTAGAGATTTAGATTTTATTTATTATTATACATTTTTGTCTCCTGCCCAATGCTCTTCTAAAATCCAGACCAATGAAATGAATCCACCCACCTATTACACATTTCATCTTGGATGTCTCATCTAAGACTTAAAAATATCACAAACTGAACCCCTGTTACTTTCCAAAATACATACTCCTTCATATCCTCTGCTAATGGTTAAGTATACCCTCACAGTAACTTTTGGGAGTCAATCCTTGATTCCTCCATTTCTCTCAGATGCCACAAGCAGTTTAATGGCAAATCTTATTGGTTCCATCCTCAAATAAATCCAGAATTCAACCTCCTTCCTCTAAGCCCATTGCCAACACTCTAGGCCAACACCTGAACTGATTTCTTATTTCTGCCCTTGCCTCCTGCAGTCTCTTCTCAACATAGTGACCGTAATGAAACTTTTAAAACAGAAGTCAAATCACATCCATCCTCTGCTCAAAATGCTACAATGACTTCCTACCTCCCTCAGAATGAATGCCAAAGTCCATCACTACCCACACCAAGGCCTGCAATGAAGTACATGCCCCTTCCTCACTAGTCGCCTGAACTATATCTACACCAGCGTCCTCATTGTTCCTGAAACGTGCCACGCACACTCGCCTCAAGGTCTTTAACCTCATGTTCCTTCAGTCTGGAGTGCTCTTTCCACAGATATTATATGGGCTGCCAGGGAGGCCCTTCCTAGCCATGTTATCTAAAAATTCAAATTTACCTCTTCAGTCATTCATCTGTCTCTTCCCTGCTTTTGCCGATGCTCATTAGCACTTATCTGACATAATGTACATATTTACTTATCTTAGACTTGTAAGCTCCATTGAAGGCAGAGATTTTTATCCTATACCTCAGTCCTCCATAAATACATATAAAGTAAATTAATAAATCATTGAATGACTCTTAGTACCATCATGTAGGCTGTTCTCAGGTTCCTTCCCAAGTTTAATAAAGATATAAAACAAATGAGGATTGTTTTCTTAGGCAAAAGACTCAATTTAACTGTAATAACATATTATTACATATGCCTAGGTCCTCCAGGTACTATGAATCGCGTAATTCATATTTGGAGAATATACTTCCTTTCAAAAAATTTCAAAAATTCACTGAGACTCTTTCATCTGTCTTTAACAAGGACTAAGCTACAAATGCAATGAAAATATACTATTTGTCTTCTAAGTAAAAAATTTTACATTACTGCAGAAATTGATCATGTAGCACATAGTGCTGAAGTATAGGAGTGTTTGGCAAAGACTGCGGATTTTACAGAGTATTTATATAAAAGGCTAATTACCAATACTCAGGTTGACAGTAAAATTCTGCCTTTGTTCCACTGCAAATCATTTGAAACACTGCAAACCATTCCATTATAGCCACTGCAGGTTATCACTGACAATGGCAGTGAAGATGCCAATTGTTTGACTGAAAGAGTATTTCTCTTGGGAAGTAACATTAGTCGACATGCATCCAGTACACCTACCATTTGATACAAGATTTTAGTGTTTCAAAGCTTCAGTGGCAGCTCAAAAACTAGAGCAGTAGTTTTGAGACTAAGGAGATCTCAATGCAAAACTGAAGACTCACGTGATGTTTTGCATGTGGTACAGAGCAAAATTTGTTCTTAAAGCACCAGAAGAGCAGGTCCATCTTTTTAGTGACTAAAAACACTAAATGTAGTGACACAAAATTATGGTCTAAAGAAATGAGATCTAAACAAAACAAAAGAGAAAGGACTGAAGATTGAGCTACATCACTCTATCACAGAGATCAGATTAAACTTGGGGGTAAATGAATTTCCTCTGTTCATAATCTTTTCACCTTTATCATCTGTTTCTCTACCTGGAAAAAAAGAATATATTGATTAAAGGTAAAAGCACACAATAAAATCTCTGTAATCTGGGAGCAAGAGGGGAAAGGACAGAATGAAGACAGGATGGTAAAAGGACAGTGAAAAAAGAAGTAGAACTTTGTCAGAAAAGGAGAGTGTATAGGGAATAATATGGGAGAGAAAGATGAAAATCATCAAAAAGAGAGAGGAAAATCTATGTATTTTTCTCTTCTCATGCCTTCTTTTCAGTGTCATATTTGTGGTTAGCACTCAGAGTTCTGATAGACAATGGTGTTAGGGAAGGAAGTTATAAAAAGGAGAACACAGGAAAATATTAAAGGAGAAGTTAATGAAAAACATTCCTGGCATTAAAATAACCTGCTAGAGTTTCCTGAATCTTCCAGGAAAGATAAAAAGATACCTAATGCACTGAAGGGAAAAAAACGAACAAACAAACAAAAAAAACAGGTGACTGAAAAAATTTACAACCTACCAAAAATTAAACAGCACACAGATTGGGATTAAATTACAGAGATTTGGTTAATAGGTTGAGTAGAAATACAACTGGAATGTGCTATGGTGAGTGCTGTGAAGTGTGTAAACCTGGCGATTGATTCACAGACCTGTACCCCTGGGGCTAATAATACATTTCACTGTATGTTTAAAAAAAAAAAAAAGAAAAGAAATACAACTGGAGGTACTACTATTAAAAAAACACAAAGAAGAAAACAGAATGTCCACTTTTATCACTGGGAAATATAGGACACACTGGAAGAATTCATCAAAAACAATGAGAATACCCAGATGGACTTGATAAATAATTAAGCAAAATTCAGTTTTCATATTATTCTTTAATAGCTCTAAGTCAATAGGACAGAGCAATGTTAGATCTGAAATATGACTGAATTACAGAAAGAGAAAGCTAAAAGACATTTTAATAAGGAAAAGAGTTAAGGTGATTAGTAGATGTGGGAAAATCTCAGTAAGCTGGCAATTTAGAAGAAATTTTTTTTTGTTTTTAACACTAATAAAAGCTATTCAAACTGATATGAAGTAAAAACATCAGACCAAGTATACGTGTTAGCTGTAAGAGAGTTTTCCATAAACACAAGATGAAGTGGGAGGGAAAATAAAGTTGGGGGGAAAAGGGGGCCCAGCTAAGTCCAAAGAACTAGAGCAATTCCTTAATAACATTTGGAGAAAAGATTTAGGTATTCAAAAGAAACACCTGGAAGGAAGCCCTGGTATTTATGGAATTCCTCTTTAGAGTAGGATGACTTTAAGTAATTCAACAAGCGTCCTCACAAGGCTTAGGTTTTATATTATTTTAGTCTCTTTGGAATAGCACCAGGGCATCTGCCATAATTAATGCACAAAAACTCTTATCTGGAAAAGATATAATTTGTCCAGGCTGACAGTGTAATTTGTAATTTGCAATTTGCTACTTCCCTCTCTAAGTACCTTTAAGATGGTTTCCAGAGTTCATTAGCATTTTTATCAGAGAGCCCAGAGAGTGAACCAAGAAAGCAAATAAAATGAAACTCCAAATCTGTCAGTTTTACTACTTGTTACCATCTCTGGGAATAGGTTTGGAAGAAAAGGTTAAATAAAGGTCTAATGGGAAAATGTTTAATTAACTGCAGATTTCACATATATTTACTAATGTATACTCTGCCCCAATACCCCTGGGGAACCTAATACAGAATTTATTTCAGAAATAAATGTCAGGAAGAAACTATCAGGAAAGGACACACACACACAGTCCCATTCAAATATGGAAATAGCTTCCTCACTGAATGTAAAATAAAGCAAATGCCCACACTGTTCCCAGATGCTCTGACAACAGCATTCATGAGTAACTACAGCTTGAGAAACAGAAAACATAAACAAATGTAACAGTACATGTCTACTAGTAACGATAGCTAAAGTCTAACCACAAGTGAGCTGGAGGCCTAGGGACTTAATGCTACTGTATGAAGCACAGTTTGTGGCAACATAAACTAAAACCTTCTCAGAGGACAATTTACCAATATATCTTAAGAGTTTTGTAAATGTGTTGGTAATTGATCCAACCATTTCACCTGCAGGAATTTATTCTACAGAAATAATCAGAAATGGGCACAGAATCATGTACAACAATGTTCAATGAATCAGTAAGCAACGGATGAACTCAAGAGTCACACAGACCTGGGCTCCAGTTCCAATGCCCCTGTCACCACTCATCAACTCTGAGACTTCAAATAAGTATCCCAAATTCCCGGCCCTCGATGTTCTCATCTCTAAAAATGGGGCTGCCCATCTCTTAGAAGATGGCTATTCTAAGTAAATAGATAATGTATGTAATATGTGCATTGCCTGGCACATAGTAAATGTTTGCTTACTGTTATTATCCTTGAAGTATTGTTTACAATAACAAAAAAATAAATGGAAGCTAAAATTTCAACAAGAAAATTATATAACCATGTATTTGCCATGTGTTTATACACACACAGTATACCCAAGCAAAATATTGTGCACCAATTAAAAACAAGTTTTATAATAATAACTAGTGATTTTAGGAATGCTGAAGTTATGTTAAATGAATATTCCTCTTTATAATTTCATAAAGTTCCAACCAGGCTTTGTAACACATTTAAAAAAAAATGGGTTAGTTTATTATTTTGGATGCTCTGTGGGCATACAATCTCTCTGTATTACAGGCAATTTCCAATCTAGCTTTTACTTTTCTAGGTTTTCAGTTTTTCTACAATGGACATATACTAGTAATGAATAAATTTTCTAATCAGGAAATTGTATTATAAAAAGCTTTAAGTTAAGATGTGGAAATAATCTAAGAAAATTCAGTGTCCTAAACATATAACTTGCAGTTCTGAATGTAAAATAAGTGAAGAAGGTGGCACATTTTACTACTGTCAACAATGGGTAGAATATGCCTAATAAAGTGAAGGTGAGATGATAAACACTTACTTTAAATGATATACAAATATATGTGCATAAATAGGTCAAGTAACAAGGACAAGAAATTCGAACTGTCAAGAACTTAGATACGATAATACCGTCTATCCTTTATGGGGCCCTTCCTACAGGATCTATGTACCCACAAATCAGGTTCTGTGGAGTGCTGCCCACCAAAACATCCTAAGAAAATAATCTTACATCTGAAGGTCCTAAAGAAGTTACTAGGTTATGGAAGAAAAGGTTCTTTACCTATAAATAATCTGTTAGAAAAACATTACAATCAAAGGTAAAAAGGCATTTTCAAAAAAAAAAAAAAGCAGTCTTTTTTTTTTTAGCTTATTTAAACTAAAACAGAGAAAGTCTTCTCAACAAATGGTGCTGAAACAATTGAATATCCATATGCAAAAAAACTGAACTTCAACCCATTTCTCACATACATACACAAAAATTCAAAATGGATCACCAAACCTTAGTGTAAAATCTAAAAATATAAAGACTTTTGGAAGAAAATATAGGTTAAAAAAAAATCTTTGTGACACTGGGTTAGGCAGAGTATTCTTAGAGAAGACATCAAAATCAGGATCCATAAAAGAAAAAAAATGATAAAATAGAATTCATCAAAATCTGAAACTCCAGCTCTCTGAAAGAATGTTAACAGAATAAAAAGATAACCCACAGACTAGGAAAAACTATCTTCAAATTGAATATCTGATAAAGGACTTGTATCTATAATATATAAAGAACTCTCAAAATTCAATTAGAAAACAGACACAATTTTTAAAAAATAGGCAGGGCAGACACTTCATTAAAGAAGATATATGGGGGTGCCTGGGTGGCTCAGTGGGTTGAAGCCTCTGCCTTCGGGTCAGGTCATGATCCCAGGGTCCTGGGATCGAGCCCCTCATCGGGCTCTCTGCTTGGCAGGGAGCCTGCTTCCCTTCCTCTCTCTCTGCCTGCCTCTCTGCCTACTTGTGATCTCTGTCTGTCAAATCAATCAATCAATCAATCAATCTTAAAAAGAAGAAGAAGAAGAAGAAGAAATATGAATGGCAAATGAAGATACTGAAGATCATTAAATAACACTATCTATCTATTAGAATACAGTGTGAGAGAACTGACAATCCCATGTGCTGGTGAGGCTGCAGAGCAATTAGAACTTTCAAATATTGCTGATGGGAATGCAAAATAATAAAGCCACTTTGAGAAACAACTTGGCAGTTTCTTACAAGGTTAAGCATATATTAACCATGTGACCCAGCAATCAGTCTTAGGTATTTACCCAAGAGAAATGAAAATTTATTTTCTTACAAAAACCTAAACATGGTTTACTGTAGCTTTATTCCTAATCAACAAAAACTGGAAATAATACAAATGTCTTTAAACCAGTGAACAAGTAACATTCACTCAAACACTGGATTACTACCTAGCAATTAAAAGAACAAATCATTAATACACACATCCAACATGGATAAATCTCAAAGAATTATGCCAAATGGAAGAAATAGATCCAAAGCCTCATACTATATGATTCTATTTTTAGAGCATTCTGGAAAAGGCAAAACTACAGGGACAGAAAACAAATCAGTGGTTGCCAAGTGCTAAAAGTAGAGAGAGGATTTGACTATTTTTAAAAGGCACAAAAGAGAATGTGGGGATATGATGGAACTGTGCTGTATCTTGATTGTGGTTAGTTACAAGACTACATGCATTTGTCAAAACTTAAAACTGCACATTAAAAAGGGTAAATTTTTCTGTATGTAAATGATATCTCCATTTTTTAAAAAACCATTAAATACTCATGTCATGTTTAAAACAAATGGGTAAAAATTACAAAGTAATGGTCTCTCTCCACTCTGTACTTTATAAATACAATTCAACCACTTAACCTCCATAGAACCTTCCTCAGAGGAAAGTTGATTCCTGCTGAAGTTAACAATCTGCTCTGGTATTCATAATGATCATAAATACTCTCATACATCATAAATATTCTCAGTGATAAGACTGACTTCAATGGTAAGATTTCATTTCATGATCTGTATCAAAAATTAGGTGGTCTCGTCTCCATTGTTCTCAGTTTCATGAAGGTAACAGTACAAATGGTAACACTTAGAATAAGGCCTTTCCATCTAAAAGGCTTTAAGTTTAGGCCTACCTTTGGTACTATTTGTGAAAGCTGCTGGACATCCATTGCATCTATTTCTTCTCCTGAGACTGACTGGGAAGTTTTGGAATACAATCCCAGACGACTAGCTAAAGGGAATTGGGAGAGAAAACGTAATTGAACAAATTAGTTTTGCTTGCTAAGCTAGTCAACATAATGCTCACTTAGTATGATTTGTTATCCATTCTTTTTTTACGTACAAAATGCCTTTATACCAAGGGATCGCAGATCGCAAGACAAATTACTAGCAAGACAAACCTATCTGAATTAGTAAGAAGTCTGGGGTTTTCTATTCGTTTTATTCTTGTTTAAATTTAAGAATAAAGAGTTTTCACAATTTAATCCATCATACCTAAGAACTGAAACAGGGCCAATCAGGTTTTGCTTAGCAGCTTCATTTTAATAAAGATCAAAATGCATTTCAGGTAAAGACTCTAAAGCCAAACAAACAGTACTGGATCTGTGGTAATCATGTAGTTATATGTAAAAGAAAATAGATGTTGGAAAGTTTTTCTAGGTATATTCTTCCCTCTACCTATACCTCTATGTTTCTGGTGATATATTCTTAGATAACATAAATGTTTAACTCCTAGCCCAGTCTCTCCACATAGTAATAAAATCAGAATTAATGGACATTAGCAAACTGTTTAAATTTATCAGTATGAATCACAGTTTACAAACTCCAGATTAACTTTCGGTACCCTTTTTTCCCTTATCTATCTATCTCAGGGGGCCAGGGAGAGGTACTGAGGGAAAGGGAAAGGGAGAATGAGAATCCCAAGTAGGTTCCACGCCCAGCACAGAGCCTGATGTGGGGCTCCATCTCACAACCCCGAAATCATGACCTGCCCTGAAATCAAGAGTCAGATGCCTAACCAACTGAGCCATCCAAGAGTCTCTCCTATTTCTTTTCTTTTTTTTTTTTTTTTAAGAGTTTACTTGAGAGAGAATGAGAGAGAGAGAGAGAACGTGAGCACGGGGAGTGGGAGAAGGAGAAACAGACATCCCGCTGAGCAGGGAGCATGATGCAGGGCTCGATCCTGGGACTCTGGGATCATGACCTGAGCTGAAGGCAGATGCTTAACCAACTGAGCTATCCATGCTCCCCTCTCCTCATATTTCTTAAGGTAATCTTAAATGGCATTCAAACAACATAAGCACATACATGATGTAACAACAGAATATAGACACAAGCTATTTTCTTCCAAATCAGGTAGAAGTCAAAGTCTGCTTTGAAAATTACCCTCAAGTTTAAAGGGAAAACTAAATTTCATGTTTTCTTCCATGGGTATAATCTAGTGCTTTTATCCAACAGCACAGTGGATTATGAGGTTAACAATAATCAACTATTCTTTTGTGAGTAAAACATGTGATTTCCTAACAGTTTAGTTATGTATTTTCAATTAATAATACTACTTCTTAACCTAAATTTTTTGCCTACATTTTTAGAGTATGAATAAAACTGTCCATTTTAATTGTATGTCAATATTATGCATACACACTTTATATCTAATGGCTCACAAAACTATGCACCGCAGTTAAAGAAAAACGATTTTAAAAAAAAGAGAGGGAAGCAGTCTACTTATACCAATTGCAATGGCAGTCTCCTGTGAGTCTCCAGTAATCATTTTAATGGATACTCCTGAGGCAATGAGTGTTGTAACAGCTTCTTTCACACCAGTTCTAGGAGGATCAATGATTCCCACCAGGCCAAGAAATGTTAGCTGTCCCAGTTCAGGACCAGAAGCTAAAGCAAGAACTGAGGAAATGATAAAATCCAAAAAAGAAAATGTGAGTCACAAAAGCATTACAATCCACTTGACAAAAGCTAGAGACAAAGAAATCACTTAAGACTATAACGTCATTGTAGCTACTATGTAATCATTAAATATAAAAATTATTACATGTTAAGACATTAGTTTAATGGTTCTAGATATGGGGTTGCTTAAAGCTATTAAAAATTAAAAGGAGTAAGACTAAAGAATTGTTAAGCAGAGAAGGCAAGTAAGGAGTGAATAAAGAATGTTTTTACAAAGTGACAGCTCCTCTGAACATCAAGTAATAGTTCTTTAGAAAACATAATTAGGTATTTGGAGAAACTATGGGTTTGATGAGCTTTGAAAGTCAGTTCTAAACAGACACCTCTGAAGGGGGTTGCTACAAATATATCTTCATCTTTCCATTTTATAGGTCTCCAGAACAATTCAATAGCTTGAAGAAACGTCTATATTAATTAATTATACACAACATATAACAATTTTGTAAATGACAAACCCCGGGAGGTAAATTAATCTGTAAAGTGACTGCATAACCACTAGTAACAGTAGTTCAGATTCTTTCACTCTTTTCATAACATTAGTAAGTATTTCTTACTTTTAACTTTGGTTCCCCAAGAATATGTAACACCGCCATATCATTATTGGGAGTTTCCCATCATCCTCGGGCACTTGAGCTCTAACACAAAATACTGTTCATTTCCAATTATCATTTAGCTTCTTCTCAGAATTCTGGACCTTTTGGTAACTATCTTATGAGTCAAAGGGATGTGTCTCCATTTAGAATATTATTAGACTGAACAATTTATGGGAGAAAACACAAAAAAGTACAGTAACTAAACGTATCTATCTCATGGAGAAACTGAAAAGTCATAACCAGATCACAAGCAGTATCAATTCTTATTCAAGCAGAAGATTTGATAGATTAAATATATTTGGAAAACTAAGGTTAGAGGTAAATGACTTTTATTTCCCCAACATCAGAGTCATATACCTATTTATTTTTTTTTTAAAAAGTCATTTTATTTATTTTTTTTTTAAGATTTTGTTTATTTATTTGACAGATCACAAGTAGGCAGAGAGGCAGGCAGAGAGAGAAGGGAGGAAGCAGGCTCCCTGCTGAGCAGAGAGCCCGATGCGGGCCTCGATCCCAGGACGCTGGGATCATGACCTGAGCCGAAGGCAGAGGCTTTAACCCACTGAGCCACCCAGGCGCCCCTCATATACCTATTTAGGTAGATGTAAGCCCCAAAAGCTTTCACCCTGGAGAAAATGAGACACTTGATAGTCCCTGGTGTTGGAACAGAGGTAGAGGACAACTACAAGGGAATAGTGAGTATCAATTCATGTGTCAGCAAACCCTAAGAAAGGGAATCAGCTCCTAGCACTCTCAGTGGAGGGGTGGTATTAGCCTAGAGTATTCTGTATTATTATATATTGTATTTTATTATCCTGTATTCTACATGAAAAGAGTTTAAAAAGTGTGAAACTTCTGAAACTTCTTTAGTGTCTCTAAACGCAAGCCAACTTTGGACCCTCTTGCTGTGAGCCGCTAAGAACAAAACTCTGCCTTCAAAGCTACAAGAATACCTTTCTAAACCTAGCTCATTATAACAGCAGAAATTCTGTACATCTATCCAAATGTTTTATAACCAGAGACCCCTGCTTAAGGGAATAAGAAGAATATTTTTTATATTAAGTTGCTTCCTCCTGCCAGGATTGTGTTTGACTTCTATTTTGTAAAAATGATAAGTTTAAGGAGGCCAACTCTTCCAATTTCCTTGAAAGAGACTATGCAAGTATATATATATTCCCCACAAGCAGGTCCCAACCCCTGTTTCTTCAATCTTACACATACTGTCCCCAGAAGAAACCACCTAATGTGTATGTGCATAGCAGACCCTCTCTCCCCATCACTGTTCAGTCAGCAATACAGACACAAAGCAGAATCTGGACACTTCTTTCCTCTCTGGAGAATGGCAAGGGAAGGAGGTCAGCAGAAGAGAAACAAGTAAGGAATCACCTTAGTTTAAAGGGCAAAGTAGAGCCTTAAAATATTAATATTTAGGAAAGTACTTTAGATCTGTTAATAAACAAGACAGTCAAAATGATGAAATAAGAAAGGAGTAATACCACTTTACCTTCCTCCATCTCCCTTCTCACAAGAAAAACTTGCCTAAAATAAAATTTCTATCACCTACTCAGAGACTAACACAGGTGTGTAAGAACCAGAAATTTCACATTTTGCTACATTCCCGACTTCTTGTGTTTTGGGGGCCAAATACCAACTAAAACTAAAATATAACACTTCAGAAATGGCATGTTCTACAAAACCTAGGATTGAGTGGAACAGCTCCAAAGTAAAGCACAAAATCATCTAAAATTAAAGGAAGGCATCACTGAGGAGGGTGCAGGGATAGGTGAAATAGGTGAATGGGATAAAGAGGTACAAATTTCATTTATAAAATAAAAAAGTCATGAGGATGAAAAGTACAGTATAGGGAATATACTTAATAATATGGTAAAAATGTTATATGGTGACAGATGGTGACCACACTATTAATGGTGAGCATAGCACAATGTATAGACTTGTCAAATCAATACGTTATATACCCGAAACTAATATAACACTGTATGTCAACTCTACTTCAATTTAAAAAAAAAGAAGAAGAAAGAGAGAAAGAAAAAAGAAAGCATTACCTTTCCACCCTAAGGACTATGCTGAAATGGCCTTACCTCGGAGTCCTGCAGAGCCCATTCGTGCCTTCTCTTGTTGGTAGAGATCTCTCTGCTGCTGGGTAAGTGTCACAGTTTGCCCTTTGCTGTAGTATGTAGTACAATACTTGATCACTTGTTCATAAGCACCCTTCATAAAACAAATCTCTGGTCCGTCCTAAAAGGAAAAAACAGCAAATAAATTCAAGTTAATTTCAACTTATACACTTCTGCCACTAGAGGCCAACAATACATGGCATGCATTTCTCATAATCCCCAGCGAGTTACTCAAGCCTAACTAAGGCTCTGAGTGGCACTTGAACTTTGAAGATTAAAAGCTCATTTGCGGAAGCTTTCTTTACCCTCTAGAGAAAACAGCATCTACTTTCCACCCTCACCGCCATACGCTGAAGGCAATGTTATACGAAGCCCTGGATTAGTCACTCTGGGGTTTGGGGAGAGCCTTACAACCTAACTGGAAAGGGAAAGAGATCTATCATCAGCCCACAAACAGTGGTTCAGGCTTTCTATTAGTTGCTAGTATATGTACAAATGTATGTGATCCCATTTAATTCTCACAACCACCTTGTAATTATGGGTATTATCAGAACCTTTTACTTTTTACCCTAGCAAAGCATTATACAAGAGTTTACAATAAAAACTACAATAAAAACGCCTGTCCAAACTTTCTTACCTCTAGTCCTACTCCACAGAGCTCTTTAAGCTGTTTCTTGGCATTTATCTCCATGTTCTTAAATACATTTAAACAGCTACTTTTATTATACATTGTCCATTGTGACAGGCTGATAGTTTGGCCACTCCTACTACCTATTCTTCCACTCCTCATCATCAAAATATAGTTAAAGCAAAAGTTGTCAGTACTTTTTTTACTTTATGACTCCTCATTGCTGAACAAAATAATAATCACTATAACAGTTCACAAACATCCCACTTCTTGCAGGTACATGACAGGAATGTATTTCCCTGACCTCCTCTCCCATTTTGAAGTCAGGCGTGACCTGTTTTTGTCGATAAATACGAGCAGTACTGTGTCACGTCCAAATGGAAATAATGTGCTATTCCTCTGGCCCTACTAGAGTAGGGTGGGCACACAGAGATGCAGCTTCCATCTGCCTGGGTCCCCAGGTAACTAGTGAGCAGATACTAAAGTAGGGAGGCAAGAGGAAGGTATGATGTTGTTTCCACAGCCTATATAAATCAAATATATTTCTTTTCCTGTTTATCTTTTTAAAACTTTGTAACTTCCTTTTTTTATTTGCTTAGTTTTATTTGTACCTCTTACTAATTATCCCCAAACTCTTCCATGCAATATACAGCCCTTTTCAACGGTATTTTTCACATGATTAAATGAGCAGGTAAGCTATTCCTTCCACATTACTGAAGACATCCTTCTTGAGTCTCATTCTCCTCTCCTTTCTAGTTCAAGATGGTCAATTTGTAGGCCTGCTCCACGACCAGTATCCAGGAACTTCTCTTCACCTCTATCCTGGGGATTCTTTGCACCATTCTCCAGGTTAGAATTCTTTGGGTTTTAAGTCTCCTTTTCCTTATCTATTGTCTTATCTTGGAACAAAATATCTGCAAGTATCTAAGAAGAAGTGTGTGGGATATACATTTTGAGACTTGGAATATCTTAAAACACTTTTATTCTATCACCACATTTTTACATTCAACTGAGAATAAATTTCCTCTCAATTTGAAGACATTCCTCTATTATCTTACAGCCTCCAGAGTCCAGTGTTACAACTGAAAAGTCTAGGGGTGCCTGGGTGGCTCAGTGGGTTGAAGCCTCTGCCTTTGGCTCAGGTCATGATCCCAGGGTCCTGGGATCAAGCCCCACATTGGGCTCTCTGCTCAGCGGGGAGTCTGCTTCTCCCTCTCTCTCTGCCTACCTCTCTGCCTACTTGTGATCTCTGTCTGTCAAATAAATAAATTAAATCTTTTTAAAAAAAATTGAAAAGTCTAAAGAAGCTAATTTAATTCTTAAACCTTTGTATATGATCTTCCCCTTGCCTCCTCTCTGGCCCCTAAACCTGTGGAAGCTTTTAGAATTCTCCTTAAGCATCCTCAAATTTCTTGATTATGGGCACTGTTGTGTTTATCCCCACCCTCCTTTAACATAATTCATTGTGCTGAGCAGCTGGTAGGCAATTTTATTCTAGAAGCTGAAGTCCTTCCTCTGGAAAATTTTCTGGTGTTATTTGACAAAATCCTCCCATTTGGGGGGCACCTGGGTGGCTCAGTCAGTTAAGCAGCCAACTCCTAGTTTTTGGTTTTGGCTCAGGTTGTGATCACAAGATCCTGAGATAAAGCCCCACATCAGGCTCCCCACTCATTAAGTAGCCTGCTTCTCCTCTCCTTCTCCCTCAGTGTGCTCATGTGTATGCGTGCACACTCAATCTCTCTCAAATAAATAAATCTTAAAAAAAAAAAAAAAGACTTCCCATTTTCTGTACTCTCTTCCTGTTACCACTATCAGGTGGGTGTTAGCTCTCCTATTTATTTTCTGATTTTTGTACCTTATCTTTTTTATTAAGCACCCCTTTGACCTTTTGTTCCACTTTCTGAAAGATTCCTTGACTTTATTTTTAAAACATTCTATTTAAGGTATTTTGTTGTCATTTTCTATGGTCTTTGGAAATTTTCTTCAGCATCTAACATTACCATGGTTTTGCTGAGACCCCTTTGTCTGTTAGTTTGGTCTGTGCCTTTCATGCTGAAGATTTTTCCCAAGTATCTACCAATCTCTGACAGTCCATTTACATTAAGACTGAAGATCCATTTACATTAAGACTGAAGAAATTCAAGATCTAGAAGCTCCGTGGGCATTGACAGGGTTTATCAAATGAACTGTAGGGTGATGAAATGATGACCAGAAGTCAGTAAACTCTACCACTGAATGAAGAACTTAGTTAAGAACACTTGGTACTGGGCACCTGGGTGGATCAGTTGGTTGAGCATCTGCCTTCTGCTCAGGTCATGATCCCAGGGTTCTGGGATTGAGTCCCACATTGGGGGTCCCTACTCAGCAGGGAGTCTGCTTCTCCTTCTGCCCCCAGGTCCAGCAGGGAGTCTGCTTCTCCTTCTGCCCCCAGGTCCTGCTCGCGTGCTCTCTCTCTCTCTCTCACTCTCTCCAATAAATGAATGAAAAAAAAAAAAAAAGAATATTCTGTACTAGGGGCACCTGGGTGGCTTGGTTAGTTTAGCATCCGACTCTTAATCTCAGCTCAGGTCTTGATCTCAGCGTCATGAGTTGGGGCCCCGCATTGGGCTCCACGCTGGGTATGGAGCCTACTTAAAACAAAACAAAACAACTCTGTACCACTGGGATCTCCCTGGGACCAGTGAGCTTCTCTACAACTCTTCAATCTTCTTACTTATAGAGTGAGGGCATGGAGACCTGGTGCAGGCATTCTAAGAAAGTGGAATTAGGGCTAGAGGCTTATCCTTCAGGACAATGACTTGCCCTTAATCACACTGTTTTCAGTTTTAAGCTTTAATTCTGTCCTCCACGCTTGTCTCCAAGATGCGATTTCTGATATTCTACAGGGGTTAAAAAAAAGGGGGGGGGGGCTAATGATCTGGCCTAAAGAAACAGAAAAGGCACTTGGGTAAGTTCTATTGGATCCTCACCCAGAATGTGAAACTGATCTCCTATTTTTGGCTCTCTGCCTTAGTCCCTATCTTCACTCTGAGTCTTCTATACATTCCCTTTTTTATATCCTTTATACACTGGTTGTCATTTGGGCAGGTTCCAGAGAGAAAGTATAAATAAATGTATACTGACACGCTCAAATACAAGACTTTTTAGGACTAACTATTTGAGCCACTGGGATTATTTTTAAATTGGTAAATATGCCACATCTGTGCCAAGCTGACCTCTTCTACATCCTGAGTCACTTCAATGGGTTTGGATTTTTGTTGGTTACATTGGCTGGTTTTGTTTTGTAAGAGAAACTCTTCAGATCAGCAAATGAGAATAATCATCACACAAATCTTTCCAAACTTATATCCTGTTTGCTACCTATCTCCCACTCCCACAACTAAGAAGATCAAACTGTAACACATCAAAATAAAACTTCCAAAGTACAACTCTGATGAAGTTACATTCAAAACTGCTAAAGTCAAATTATTCAATTTTACATAGTCACATTATCTTGAAGTACTATGTGATCATACCTATAAAATGTAAAGAAAGAGACCTTCCAAATAAACTCATACAGATATTCTTGCTGTATAACTCTGTTGAGAGACATCAGCTGAAAATTTTGTAACTCCAAAGCAATTTTTGAAAACTTTATGTTACAAGGTTTAAGTAGACTCCATGCCCAATACGGGCTTGAACTTACAACTGTGAGATCAAGAGTCGCAAGCTGCACCAACTGTGCCAGCCAGGCACCCCTTACATTACAAGGTTTAAGTTATGTTATTTTTACAGTTTCATTTTCACTTGTCTCCTTCCCAGGAGTTCTTAAAAGTTCTTTTAAAGATTAGACAGAAATCTTTTTCCCCCTCATGAACAAACTTCCTGGCAGACAACCATTCACAAGTTCAATGTTGGCCAAACTGGCCTTTCTTTAAAAATAATTATGTTTCCGGAGTGGCTCAGTTGGTTGCGTGTCTGCCTTTGTCATGGGTCGTGATCTCAGGGTCCTGGGATCAAACCCCACCTCGGGCTCTCTGCTTGGTGGGGAGCCTGCTTCTCCCTCTCCCTCTGCCTGCTGCTCCCCTTCCTTGTGCATGCTCTCTCTCTCTGCCAAAAAATAAAATCTTTTAAAAAAAACAATTATGTTTCCTACTTATTATGGGGGTGAGGGGAAAATCCTCTCACCCATTCCTTCTACAGAGATGTAATGGTTTCAAACTATTTGTTCACAGGTAAAAACACATAACCAATTATTAATTCCTAATAAAGAAAATATAAAAATACAAATATGTATATTTTAAAGGCAAAATAAGTTTAAGCATCAAGCTGGTAATAGCAACTATGAGTGACATAACTATACACTGCAGATACACTTACTACACTACTCAGTGTATTAAGAACTCATATTACACTAACTTTGTAAACATTTCCAAAGCACCCAGGAACAAAGTAGCGGCTTGAAATGTTAGTGCATGTCATTTTGCCAGTTTGTAACCTGGATCAACTAACATGAATTACACACATTTGGTAACCACTTTTCCACAAAATATTGTGGTTCTATTTGTTCTGAAGACAAGACATTCCTTTAGTAAAAGAACACAGATTGACACCAGAGGGCAGAAACCTATAATACATAGTCATCAACAACAAAAATGTTGATAGACTCTGGTGTCACAAGTTCTAGGACACTGAGACCAGGCTCCAGCTCATTTTAAGCTGTTTGCTCACACAGCAAAATCTGATGTTCCTACACAAGAATTCAAAGAGAACATGAGAACAAGAATGAATTACTATGAATTATACACACTTTAAAGCAATAGACCTCTGTTATGCTCAATGATTGTTTAAATCTCAAGGTGAATAATGAATACAATACAGTCATCTATATTAAATAAGATTTAGTAAGTCCTCTTTACATGGAAGGGTACCTGCTGAGTTCGGTGTACACACTTAACAGCCATCCACTTTTGCTCAGAGCTAAAAGGATATTCAGCTTTTCTGACATAGTCCTGTTGAAGTCCGTCAAGACCCATCTACATGGCACAAAAAGAAAGTTAATTCTCACCAACATGTGACTATTTTTTCCTTTAACAAAAAACAAGGGTCACAACTTACAGCTAAGCTGGCTAGAGATACCGGGGTATTTTTCAAATAATGGTAACAGAATAGCAGTACTCCATTTATATATACCACATTTCTCTGAAGGGCAACATACATGATCAAGATGAAAGCCTAGGTGTGTAGATATAGTCTAAGGCATGCTACCTGGACCATATGTAGACCAACTCTTCACACCAACTAAATTAAAATCTCTACTGGCTCAAATTCTGAAAGGAAGCAGGATACAAATAAATAAAGGTACCCAACCAAGACTGAGCATGTACTTTTATGATCAACAGATGCTTCAATTTCAATTTCTTACTTTTAGGGATTCAAATGTATCTATCCTGTTGCTTACCACCCTACTCCCTTACATCCTACCACTTGATATTCTGACCACTACCAGTGTCCTGTAGCTGGTCTTGCAAATACCCTCTACATTATCCTCCAAATATTCAAAAATATTTTTTAAACTACTGAAAAACTAAATTATTGCTTTTTGTTGTCTCTTTGCTATCTACTGAAACATGTTCAGACTCTTCTTCCTGGCTTTCAAAGGTCCCACCATACAGTCTATTTAACAATCATCTGGGCTACTCAATCTCCTTTTTTTTTTCATCCAAGTTAACCAATACATAAGCCAACATGCATTCTATGCTTATTTTTTCCTCCATGCTTTTATCCTTGCTCTTTTCCTAGCTTATCTCCTATCTAAATCCTGCTTATCCCTCAAAGCCTAGGTCTCAAGTCTGAATTTGCCCTGTTCTTATATGTGGCTCAACCTTTAAGACTTAACTATCTGCGGGGCGCCTGGGTGGCTCAGTGGGTTAAGCCTCTGCCTCAGCTCAAGTCATGATCTCAGGGTCCTGGGATCAAGCCCCGCATCGGGCTCTCTGCTCAGCAGGGAGCCTGCTTTCCCCTCTCTCTCTCTGCCTGCCTCTCTGCCTACTTATGATCTCTCTCTCTGTCAAATAAATAAATAAAATTAAAAAAAAAAAGACTTAACTATCTGCTATATTGGTCTAACTTGTATTTGTTCCAAGGATGTCAGTGTAAACTCCCTAAAATGTGAGGTTCCCAGTCATAAGAGGGTGGTTTCATACTCTTTATCTCTTAAAAAAGGTAAGAGTATAAAGTTAAGTATAACACAGTAAATATGGTTAACAGATTGAACTTTTAAATATCTTTCAAAAAGCTATACAATGCTATTTTAACTATAACAAAGTGATAAAGAAACGTAGCTTTTTGTTAACAAAACATACATTCTAAAACTATCAGTTTTATATTATTAAAATAAATATAATAACCCACCTTTCTATATTGAATCTCAATTCAGACAACCTCATTTAGAGGTATTCTGTTTCACGCAAGTCTCAAAATTTTCTAGGACTGCTCTTAAAAGTAGGAGTTTTAATTTTTGTTATGGGAGTGACAAAGGGGACTTAAGGTTTCTCATTTAATCAAATGTAAGACTTAGAAGAGGACATCAACTGGGATAGATGCCCCAACACAAATTCTAATTCTATACTCATTTTAAGAAATTGATAGTAAAGGAAATAGGAAGACTAGAGAAAGAAAAGCCGATTTCTCATGAGGGCCTTAACATCTTTACCTGAAAATACTTAAAGAATGTTGCCTTTTATTCATTTGGGAATCAGTACTTCAGCAATTACACACATTTGGAAAGCTTTCCACACAAAACTCTAAATATTATGGAAAATATTATGAGAACATTCCTTCATAAGAAGAAATCCAGTTACTGGCCATTAATTTGGTTCTTGAATGTATGGGATAAAGGTCTACTGAAAAGGCTGTATTAGCTCTGTATATCCGGGAAGAATAAAACTGGTTCGCAAAAGGCAATAAAACAGTGAAATAGTATTGAGGCTTCAATCCACACCTAAAAACCAGGAATACTGAAATCGATTAGCCTCACATTCTCATGTGAAGGTGATGTCTCTTACGTCAAAAGAAATCAGGCACATACCTTCATTGCCAGAGCAATTAAGGCTCCTTCCGTTGGCTTCCCCATTAGAGTGTTGTTTCTAATTACAGCATCATTGCATACACAGCCCGCCTAGGAGAAATACACAGAAACTATGAATCCATCCCTGCATCCTAAGTCATTATGAAAAGTCACCTTCTTAGAGAATAAAGTATTTACCTCAACAATTCTGCTAACAGCTGGGTTATAGAATCCATGAACAACATCACCATCAACAATCACTTCCCCAAATGGATTGTAGCCAACACCAGTAACCTAAGGAACATAAAGTGGGGTCAGTAATCCAACCCATAGACAGTGACTTGTAAAACCCAAAAACTATAATGATTGTGTTCATTTCATTTTGTACATTATGATACTATTAGCATATATACTTAGAAAAACACATGTCTAAAAGAACATTTAATAGTTAAAAGAATATAAATTCTGGGGAACCTGGGGGGTTGAGTTGGTTAAGTGTCCAACTCTTGGTTTGAGCTCACGTCATGATCTCATGGGTCGTGAGATTGAGCCCCATGCTGGATTCCAAGTTCAGCACAGAGCCTGCTTAAGATTCTCTCTCTCTCCTTCTGCCCTTCTCCCCACTTCATGCACACTCACTCTCCCTCTCTCTAACAAAATAAATAAAATCTTAAAAAAAAAAAGAATATAGATTCTAATTTTCACCATAATAACAAACCTAGAGTTAATTATATGAATAAATTATTTGTAAAATATATAGTGTATTTTAAATAGAAATGTATTGCTAATATAATTTTATATTGTTTCTACTTAAAATATACCATAACAAAGGATAAACCATTAAAATCTCTATACAAGCTTTGTGCAGTGGCAGTATCATAGCCAATGAGGTTTATCTGAGGCGCGATTATTGCTAATTAAAATCTCTATACATAAACGAGCTTTAAATTTATGTAACATTACATTTATAAACATAGTAAATTTTCCAAGAATTCAAATCCATTTCCACATCTAACATTTGTGATTAATCTGAGACTCAGAAAAAAGCAGAATTCTTTTGGCAAATATACAGGCCTAGAGACACTGAATTTATTTTAGCTCTTGCAAACTACATTATCATAGTATATTACATGCCAGTTTTAAAAATCAGAGGTAGAGAAAAGCCAGATACTTTTTCTGTATGGCTAGAACTAAACCAATAAAAGTTAAATTTCACAGTAAAAATAAGACAGTTTAGATAGAAATTCACAGTTAATGCTTGACATATGAAAGAATGGGCTTAAAACAACAGAAATTTATATCCTACCTTCCATACGTGAACCAAACAAGCACATGTAACCCCAATAACCCTGAATCATCCAGGAAAGGCACATTCAACAACACAGTATTAGGCATCCTTACCTAAATCTAACACCCCAAATATCAATAGTCTAATTTTAAAGCCTATGTAAAATGGAATTGAATAAACCTAAGTACAACTTCCATAATTTGTCTAATGATGCAGTAAGTTGGATGCAAATACAATTTAAAATACTGTACCCATCTTAAGTAGTATGAACAAACACACCTGCCAGAAATCCTTTCAAGACTGGGGTGAAACTGGAACTTGTCCTTGAAAATTAACTTAGCTTGAAAATTAACCAATACACACAGGTGACATGCACTTAATAAACTGCCAAATATATTATTTTTAAAATAAAGTAATTCGTCTATTCATTTATTCTTTCAACAAGTATTTATTACTATGAGGCACGCCCTGTGTTGGGCAACTGAGTTATGCTCTATTACAACTTAAAGTATAAGGAAGAACAGAAAATTTTACCTGGGCTGAAAACTAAGAGGCACTGAGTGCTAGGAAAACAAATAACATAGGGCCAGTTCTAGGTGGTCAGCAAAGCTTTTTTAAAGAAGTGGGGCTGAATGTTTATATAGCAGCAATGTTCACAATAGCCAAACTATGGAAAGAACCTGAATATCCATTGACAGATGAATGGATAAAGAAGATGTGGGATACACACACACACACACACACACACACACACTCACACAATGGAATATTAATTACATAGTCATCAAAAAATGCAATCTTACCATTTGCAATGACATGGATGAAACTACAGGATATTACACTAATTGAAATAAGTTGATCAGAGAAAGATAATTATCATATGATTTCATTCATGTGGAATTTAAGAAACAAAACAAAGGAGCATAGGGGATGGGAGAGTAAAATAAAACAAGACAAAATCAGAGAGGAAGACAAACCATAAGAGACTCTTAATCACAGGAAACAAACTGAGAGTTGCTGGAGGGGAATAGGGTGGGGGGATGGGGAAAGTGGGTGATAAGACATTAAGGAGGGCATGGGATGTAATGAGTACTGGGTGTTATGTAAGACTGATGAAAATCACTGAACTCTACCTCTGAAACTAATTTACACTATATGCCAATTAAGTGAATTGGAACAAAGGAGGGGAAAGAGGAACAGAGGGAGGGAGACTGCGACTGAGCTGCAAAGGATGAAGACATAACGGACTGTCCCATGCAATGAGAAAAGCGCCAAAGGGCCTGAAGTAGGAGGACTTTGTCACACCAAAAGAACCATAAAGCCATGCATCTGGTGCCCAGAAAGCAAAGTGAAACATGAAAGGATAAAAAAGGAAATAAGGAACAAAACACATAGGGGCTTCAGGACCCTGGTCACAATGGAAAGCCACTGAAACATCTGAATTAAGGAGTGACTTGCTAACATTTGGTTCTAAAAGATCTCCCAAGGGGCGCCTGGGCAGCTCAGCTGGTTGGGCGACTGCCTTCGGCTCAGGTCGTGATCCCGGAGTCCCGGGATCGGGTCCCACATCGGGCTCCCAGCTCCATGGGGAGTCTGCTTCTACCTCTGACCTTCTCCCCTCTCATGCTCTCTTTCACTCTCTCTCTCAAATAAATAAGTAAAATCCTTAAAACAAATAAATAAAAAATAATAATAAAATAAAAGATCTCCCAAGCTGCATATAGAGCAAGAAGAAGAGTTTGGTAACAAACAGCTAGGGGAGACTGAAAGACAGGTGCGAAGGATGATTCAAAGTTTATGGACTATAAAAATGGAGTTTACAAGTGCAGTGGGATCAAGACTGGTAGCATAAGGAAAAGGCTCTGCTGATGATGAATTTATAGCCCTTACGAAGACAAGACAATAGAATTGTTAGAAATGTCTAAACACCAAGTTTCTTAACAAAGAAATACTGTTGTTAAAAAACAAACCTATACAGTACCTCAGCATGCAGACCATCCGAAGTAAATATGTGAGTAACAGTCATTTCATTCTTTGTCAGTGTTCCAGTTTTATCCGAACAAATCACATTACAACAGCCTACAGAATAAATCATTATACGTCACCAAGAGTCAGTGAGAAATAAACAAGTATACACTGAAAACAAATCAGACTCTGGAAGCCTTTCCTGCTTCTCTTAATTTTGTACAAATGAAGTTCACTGATAATTTTCTTGTTTTCTCTCATTATGCTTTTCACCACCATAAAGTAAGTTCTGAAATTAAAATTTAAAGTGATAAATGTTTTCTTATTAACTTGCAACTGAATTTCTACAGAGCTTCTCAGTATTAGCTTTATATTGTAACTTTATATAGTTTTAAGGGTACCTACCTATAAACCCATATAATTTTTTCAGTCAGTATTTTAAGGTATTTTGCCTTCTCAACATTATAAACTAAAAAATTAAATTCAGTATTTTTGGATTCCTAAATTTTTAAAAAAAGAAGTTTCAGAGCATACATAAAGTTAATTTATAGCAATGTTTAGCAACTGCTGTATATTATTGTTCTTATCAACAAATTCAACGGGACTATGACGCTCTAGGACCTATGATTATCAATTATCTTCCTTGAGATATCAAAAAATTCTATTAATTTTACTCTAAGGTTTCATTTGTTATATAGATTTCTTTTTTACATGATTTAAGCATTAGAACATCCATGACACACAGATTTCTCTGAAAGTCCCCTGTCCTAATTGATATACACTTTTAATTGCCTTTTCTGGTCCTGAAAACCATATTTAACTTCGCTACAAGTCAAACACCACTATGCCAGCATCTTTAGACAAAAACTGCAAGTAACCTGATGATGATTCACTGTTGATGTAAACTAACATACTATTGCATAAGTATGCTCGTAATACCATATACTTACCCAGAGTTTCAACAATAGGCAGTTTTTTCACAATGGCCCTCTTCTTCACCATTCTCATAACACCAAGGGCCAGAGTCACTGTGACCACAATGGGAAGACCCTCAGGAATTGCCGCCACAGCCAAACTGTAACCAATATATACTTAGTATTCAAGTATTAATTAAATAGTACCTACAGCAATAATTTCAATTGGTTGTTACTTAAAACAGGCTAATAAAAATACAAAAAACACTCAAAAATGGCCTCAAGAGGAAAGGAAAGTTGATTAACATTCACTGGATACCTACTAGCTGCCAGGTTAAGTGCAGTGGCTGAAGAATGTAGGTTGTGACATCAGATTGCCTAGATTTATGCCCATGGCTTCACCAATTTTTATCTGTTTGACCCTGAGCTATTATTACTACACCCCCATAGTTTAGTTTTCTCATCTATAAATGCAGTTAACAGTAACAAGTATTCAAAAAAAACCTTATGCGTGACTGTTCATAGCAGCACTATTTACAACGGCCAAAAGATCACTGTAATGTCTATCAACTGATAAATGGGAAATTGTGATATATCCATACAATAAGGTATTATTCCACCATACAAAGAAAGGAAGTACTGATACATGCTACAACACAGATGAACTTTGAAGACATTATAATAAGTTAAAAAAGCCAGACACAAAAGACACATATTGTTTTTATCCCATTTATATGAAGTATTAACGATAAGCAAATCCATAGAGACAGAAAGCAGTTTAGTGGCTATCAAGGGCTAGGGAGAACAAAGACCGGTGAGTGACTGTCCAATGGGCACAGAGTTTTCTTTTGTGGTGATGACACTCAGTAATGACTGTGGCTGTAGAAGACTATGAATGGACTTAATTCTATTGAATTGTACATTTTAAAATGGTAAATTCCATGTATGTGTATTTCATCACAACAAAAAAATTAATTACTGTTCCCTTTGCAATTAAAAAAAAAAAATCAGGGGCACCTGGGTGGCTCAGTGGGTTAAAGCCTCTGTCTTTGGCTCAGGTCATGATCCCGGGGTCCTGGGATCAAGCCCCACGTCGGGCTCTCTGCTCAGCAGGAACCCTGCTTCCTCCTCTCTCTCTGCCTACTTGTGATCTCTCTCAAATAAATAAAATCTTTTAAAAAAACTAAAAAATTTTTAAAAATCAAATTAACTTTCTATTTTTTATCCCATTCCAAAGACCACCTCTTGACTTGTCTACAGGTATGCGTTCCTGTTCTTCATTTTAACATTGCTGCATTCAGTGCTTCTACTCACCAATTTCCATTACCTACTTTTTCTTTAGCATGATCTAACTTGATAATCCTTAGCATCCTGTTCTGTAAGCATTATTAAGCTTTCATGTTCTGTTTACAGGTTAATTCCAAAATTTGAAAGCCAATGAATGACAAAATATCACTGGCTAAATAATGTACATACACTGAGAGTCAAGAAATACGTGCCTATCAGGGCACCTGGGTGGCTCAGTCAGTTAAGCACCTGACTCCTCATCTCAACTCAGGTCTCAGTCTCAGGGTAGTAAATTCAAGCCCCACATTGGGCTCCAAAGAAATATGTTCTATCAGTAATACTTCCTACTCTCTTTTGAACTACTCTATGCTGAAACAGAATCCTCTTTTCTTATGATTCCATTAACCCTCCCTGTATCAGGAAAAAAAGGCATCATTGTTCACAATCTAGATCTAATGGACCTTTCCACTGTTTTGTTTTTAAGTCACTTTATAAATAATTTGCAGAGGAATAAAATGGATTGTGAAAAACTTCATTAGAAATTTTGAATTTTAAACTCAAACTATATTCCTGGATTTGAAGGTATACATATATCTGAAAGGGGTAATGTCCTTTGGATGAAACTAATGGCTCATCAACTGTCAGGAAAGAACCTGGAATATATACACTTTACAAAATATGATTTCAAATTCAAAGTTCTTTTCCATTAGGTTATAAAGGCTTTCATTTTTTGTATTTGTACCTTCACAATGCAACACTTTTGAAATTATGGATGGTACATAATTTTGTTGAAAAGAGAACAGTCATCTTCGTAAAATAATTTTTAGATTTATAAACACCAATAACATGAGTCCAATTAACTTTTTCATTTTTATGTCATCAATTTCCTTTTAATCATTTTTATAGTCACACCAGCCTTTGGTATTTCTCCATTTATAAATGGTATAAAGTAAAAGTTGGTAAACAAATATCATAAAAGATTTAAAAAAAAACTGTTACATACATCCTTTTAACAAAAAGGGGTGGTCTGGATTCTTGCTGGGAAACACTGCATGATGAATTCCTTGCTGTAGAATGACTAACTGAAAGGGAATACCTGTCCTTCCCTATTTGTCTTTAGAAGTAAACTATTCACTCATTAATTCAGGAGTTTCAGAAAATTTAGACTACCATCATCCAAAGACTCGTAGCGTTAAGATTTCACTTATTTGATTAAGTTTCACCTCCATCACTAGAACGTACAGTGGCTCTTTGTCTCTTTCCATTCATCTTCTGGTTTGTCCAATTACCTTTCTATCAATTATTCTATGCCATTATGGCAGAAAGCAAAAAATTATGATTCTTAATTTTAATGAGCAAAAAAAGAAGACAACAATGTCTGTCTCTAGACCTCTTTTATACCTTTGTAAAGGACAATGTAATATTCTGAGCAATGTAATAAAAAAATTAGAGAATAACAGAATAATGATGATTTACTTTACTATTACATCAACCCTATAAGTGAGCCCATCATTCTTCTGCATTCTTACTGTTTTTACTCATTTTTAGAACAGCTGGAAATAATTATTAAAATAATTGCTAAGGTAATGAAATAATAAAATGTTTCAAGACACAGGAAAAATAAGGTCACAAAAGATCCCATAATATATCTTACTTAAAATTACAAAAGGACAATGGACCCATATAATAATTGTGAAATAGAATGAGTTTTATCCTATTAAAAAAGTTTTTAATGCTTTGTCCTTTGTAAGACCTTGAAGTAGGAATAAAAATGTCAATCTTCACAAACAGAACTGCTCAAAAGAAAAAAACAACAACCTCAAAACCTAAAAATGAATCCAATAGATAATATGCTAATGTTTAATATCTCAAACTCATGCCCCATTTTAAATTTATTTCATATTTCACCCAAGTGTTTTTTATAGAGATTGAAGCCAAGAGTTTCAAATTGTATTTTTGCTGTTTGAGGAAAAAAAAATTTACTCCTTCACCCTATCACAAGTATCTTTGAACCTCTTACTCAACCTACCTATTCTTTGTAAACCATCGGATTTTTTTTTAGTTCATTGTTTTTGTTCTAACATTTCGGAACTATTACTTCCTAGGCCTACGATAGAGCTGTCATCCAGGATTTCTTTTCCTTAGATGCCTAAGTGAGTTCTACTCTTACTTATATACCATACATCATCTTCCTTTTTTCATCCTTGTTTTACCAGAATTCATATAGGACAGGGAAGGAAAAAATTTTCTGATTACTTGCCCATCTACCTGTAATTAACTGGATCAATACTTTATCTCTGCCTAGATTTAAAGATTTAAAATCCTTTCCCCTCATACTTTGACAGCACTGCCCCACTGCTCTCTAGTGTAATTTAATGATACTATCGAGGAAGAGTTAACAAAATCCTTTTCCTGTTCTGCATTTGGTTAATTCTCTAGCTCTGTTCCCCCAGTGACCTGGTAAGGGTAGTTAAGTCAACTATGTTGCCAGGCGACACTGCTTATGATAAAGGGATCTCCTGACTGATAAACTGTCTATGGACTGGAAGAATTTAAATCGTCTTACAGAAAGCCATCACGCTGGGTTTCCTGAGTGTACACCTACACTTTTATAACTGGACATATTTCTTGCAAGCACCCTGTGAAGTATGTTTCCAGAGATGTTGGCACCCATGGAATATGAAACATTTTAACCCAGGGCAGCTCCCCAACTCACAAGGTCATCCCAACCTCCTTGCACCTGAAGCTGAACTGCTACATAGACTCTCTCAGAAGATGACTGCATTGGGGCACCTGGGTGGGTGGCTCAGAGGGTTAAGCCTCTGCCTTCGGTTCAGGTCATGATCTCAGGGTCCTGGGATCGAGCCACGCATTGGGCTCTCTGCTCAGCAGGGAGCCTACTTCTCACCCACCCTGTGCCTGTCTCTCTGCCTACTTGTGATCTCTCTCTATGTCAAATAAATAAATAAAATCTTTTAAAAAAAGGTGGGGGGCAGAGAAGAAGAAGAAGATGGATGCCTTAAGTCGCCCCAGTGTTCAGGGCACAGATACCAATTGTGACCTATGAAAGTTTTATCAGTTGAAATGTTTAGAACAGTCGAAAAAGACCCCATGGGGGCACCTCAGGGGCTCAGTCTGTTAAGTGTCTGCCTTCAGCTCAGGTTATAATACCAGAGTCCTGGGCTCAAGCCCCGCACTGGGCTCCTTGCTCAGCAGGGAGCCTGCTTCTCTGCCCTCCCCCTCACCCTCACTCACGCTCTCTCTCTCTCAATAAAAATTTTCAACAATAAAAATAAATAAAAATTAATAATTAATAAAAAGACCCCCATGGAAGAAAAATGGTAGAAACTGCAACTGCTAACGAGAAGTCTGACACCAGTCTGATTATACTCCCTTTATAGATGACCTAAACTGTTTTCCGTAATAATGATGTATCTAGGTTGGGAGTTTTTTCATCCTGTTTGTATTTAGAAAATCCATGCAAACTATAAAAATTTCATGTCTTACTTCAGATTGAGAAAATATTCATGTAACATTTCTTATATAATTTCTTCTTCCCTCTCTTTGAAACTCTTATTGGTTAGATACAGTATATATTAAATTATTCTTTTTGTCACTTTTATTTCATTCTCTGTTTCGGTCACTTTACTCTGTTTTTTGGGAGCCCTCTTTGACTTTACATTACAGCCTTTAAATTGAATTTTCAATTTCAGCAGTTAAAACTCATAATTTCTAAAAACTCTTTTTGTCTTCTGATCCTATTCTGCAGTAATCTATCATGATGCCGTTTCTTCACAAATCTCTGAAATCTCTGAAAATAAAAATGCATTCTAGTTTTAATTTTTCTGCTCTATGTCTTGAATTTTTCATTTTCCTCTGAGATTATTTAATTTTGATTATTATGGTCTTTCTCTTTTATGCTGCTAATTTTCAGTTGGGGAATCCTTAATTGTCTATTTATATATAAAAATGCAGTATTATATTAGACTGATAATACCAAGCCTCTAGTGCAGATTTTCTTCACTGCTATACATGTAGGTTTTCATTTTCCTAGAACTCATTTCAATATATGAATTCTGAACTATTTAAGTAGAGACACTATACTCTTTTCTGCTCATATAATACCTCCATAATGGAACATAACCTATGCCTATTAGAGAAATAAGAAAGGGAAAAGAGACTTTAACTTATACACAAACAATTAAAACTTACCTTACACTAATAGTAAACATTTCCAGGATATCTTTTCCTAGTAACCAGCCAACCAACATGATGATACCTAGAACAAAATCAAATAGCTATTTTTCCCCTTATATATAATCACCTAAGTATAGATGGGATAGAATAACGAGCTGAGGGCAGCCAAAAAGTCCCTTCACATAAAGTGCATCTGATCACAATTACATGATTTTACAAAAATCCATTAAGCAGGGGAGATTAAAATTAATGCTGCTTAAAATCAATGCTGTATGTGTGCGTGTGCGTGCGCACGCACACATACACAGAGTTTAACCTTTTGTTACCACTGCTGCCACCCACTCCTTAAAGCAATAGTATCTGAGGATTCCCACTATAAGAAAATATTACCAGTACTGTCATACAATGGGGGGGCAGAGGTAGAGTAAAACATACAGATCTTCTATTTATTATCAGCTTTGCAAAAATAAACTCTGGAGCATTACTTCTCCTAACTAAATACCCAGGCAATACGTATAAAGTTTGTACTACAAACAAAAGAATAATTAGGACGTGGCTCAAAGAGTGGCTTATCTTACTTAAGATATTGAAAATTGCACTAACACTTAAAAATTACTACTTTCACAGCATTTACAAATAAAAAAATCAATTAACATATGAGGCGCCTGGGTGGATCAGTCAATTAAGCGTCTGCCTTCAGCGCTGGTCATGATCTCAGTGTCCTGTGACAGAGCTCGAAGTCAGGCTCCCTGCCCTGCCAGGAGTCTGCTTCTCCATCTCTCCCTACCTGCCATTCCACCCATGCTTGTGCTCTCTCTCTTTCTGTCAAATAAATAAATAATCTTTATAAAAAGTCAATTAACATAAACCAAACAACATACTCTCTGCTTTAACCTTTGTCTCTGAAATGAAGGGGGGCATGGAATGCACCACTAGTTTTTTTAGAAAAAACACAGTATCATTATAGATTTAATAAAATAAAGTCACTTCAAGATTGTATTCTAGATCAATATAAACACTTATACAAAGTTTTTCTTCATCTTTCTACAACTACAAAATAATAATCCAGACGGTGACACTCTTAATATCCTATCCAAAATATGACCCTGACAAAAGAAATTACGTTCAATGAACTACACCAGGCGTCAGGCAAGCTATAATCTGAAAGCCTCCTGCATGTTTTGTAAATAAAATTTGTTTGAACATAGCCACATCCATTTGTTTATATATTGTCTATGAATGCTTTCCTGTTGACAGCAGAGTTAAGTATTTCCATCAGAGAATACTGGAAATACTATGGTAAGGACCAAAAGCTAAAATATTTACTATTAGGCTCTGTGCCAAAAAAAAAAGAAAAAAAGTCTGCTGACCTCTGATTTTGATCTTAACCCTTATCCTATTCCATATACTATCCTAACAAGAAAAACTATGATCAATGTATTATATTAAAACCAGATAATCATAAAGTTGAAAGATTTTTATCACTAAGAGATGTGGTTTCACAGTATAGCATTAATATAACTGGGGAGATTTAAGTGACTAAATCGCTTAGATTTATCAAACTCCCTATAAATTCTAGAAAATAAACAGCAATAATCAAATAATCAAATTAACTACATACTAGTTAAAAATGAGGAATGAAATACCTTTCTACATTCTTTATTATGAAGACAGAGGGATCAATACAATTAATATTTAACTGAAACTGCATAAGAGAAATCTGCTTTAGCTTAAAACTGTATTATTAATTTTGAGACATTAAGCTAGCAAAAATAATTAAAATAATATCAAGGAGAGATGCCTCTGTAGCTCAGTCAGTTAAGCATTCGCCTTCAGCTCAGGTCATGATCCCAGCGTCCTGGGATCGAGTCCCGCATCAGGCTCTTTGTTCAGCAGGAAGCTGGCTTCTCCCTCTGCCTGCTGCTCCCCGTGCTTGTGCACTCTCTCACTCTCATTCACTGACAAATAAACAAAATCTTTAAAGAAATAAAAAAATAAAACAAAATTATGGAAAAATTAAAGGAGAAAGGACTCCAAAATTGATTCAAGTGTTTAATGTATGATAAAGACGTCATTTCAACTCAGGGAATAAAGAATGGACTACATAATTAATAGTATTGGGATAATTAACTTTTGAGTAAAAATGTTAACTCTACCTTAACTCTTTTTTTTCAAAAAATTAATATATAATGTATTATTTGTTTCAGGGGTACAGGTCTGTGATTCATTACTCTTACACAATTCATAGTGCTCACCATAGCATATACGTTCCCCAATGTCCATCACCCAGGCACCCCATCCCTCCCACCTGCCTCCACCCCACCCACCCTCAGTTTGTTTCCTGAGATTAAGAGTCTCTATGGCTTGTCTCTCTCTCTCTCTGGTTTCATCCCATTTCATTTTTTTCTCTCTCCCTCATGATCCTCTGTTTCGTTTCTCAAATTCCACATATCAGCGAGATCATAATTGTCTTTCTCTGAGTGACTTATTTCACTTAGCATAATACCCTCTATTTCCACCCACATCATTGCAAATGGCAAGATTTCATTTTTCGATGGCTGCATAATATTGCATTGTGTGTGTGTGCGTGTGTGTACACACGTACATATACACACACCGCATCTTTATCCATTCATCTGCCAATGGACAGCTAGGCTCTTTTCATAGTTAGGATATTGTGGACATTTCTGCTATAAATGTTCGGGTGCACATGCCCCTTCAGATCACTACATTTGTTTCATTAGGGTAAATACCCAGCAGTGCAGTTGCTGGGTCATAGGGTAGCTCTGTTTTCAAATTTCTGAGGAACCTCCATATAGTCTTCCACAGTGACTGCACCAGCCTACATTCCCACCAACAGTGCAGGAAGTTTCCTCTTTCTCCGCAGCCTCACCAACACCTGTCGTTCCCTGACTTGTTAATTTTAGCCACTGTGACTGGTCTGAGGTAGTATTTCATTGTAGTTTTGATTTGTATTTCCCTAATGCCAAGTGATGTTGAACACTTTTTCATGTGTCTGTTGCCCATTTGGGTGTCTTCTTTGCAGAAATGTCTGTTCATGTCTTCTGCTCATTTCCTGGTTAGATTATTTGTTCTTTGGGTGTTGAGTTTGATAAGTTCTTTACAGATTTTGGATACTAGCCCTTCATCTGATATATAATTTGCAAATATCTTCTCCCATTCTGTCGGCTGTCGTTTGGTTTTGTTGATTGTTTCCTTTGCTGTGCAAAAGTTTCTGATCTTGAAGTCCCAATAGTTCATTTTTGCCCTTGCTTCCTTTGCCTTTGGCGATGGGTCTAGGAAGTAGCTGCTCTGAGTTCAAAGAAGTTGCTGCCTGTGTTCTCCTCAAGGATTTTGATGGGTTCCTATCTCACACTGAGGTCTTCCATCCATTTTGAGTCTATTTTTGTGTCTGGTGTAAGGAAATGATCTAGTTTCATTCTTCTGCATGTGGCTGTCTAATTTTCCCAACACCATTTGTTAAAAAGACTGTCTTTTTTCCATTGGACATTCTTTCCTGCTTTGTCAAAGATTAGTTGACCACAGAGTTGAGGGTCCACTTCTGGGCTCTCTATTCTGTTCCACTGATCTATGTGTCTGTTTTTGTGCCAGTACCATATAGTCCTGATAATTACAGCTTTGTAATAGAGCTTGAAGTCCAGAATCATAACGCCACTAGCTTTCCTTTTCTCTTTCAACATCCTCTGGCTTTCAGGGACTTTTCTGGTTCCATAAAAATTTTAGGATTATTTGTTCCATTTCTTTGAAAAAAGTCGATGGTAGTTTGACAGGGATGGCATTAAATGTATAGATTGCTCCAGGTAGTATAGACATTTTCACAATATTTATTCTTCCAATCCATGAGCATGGAATGTTTTTCCATTTCTTTGTGTCTTCCTCAATTTCTTTCAAGAGTATTCTATAGTTGTCAGAGTACAGATTCTTTGCCTCTTTGGTTACATTTACTCCCAGGTATCTTATGTTTTGGGGTGCAATTGTAAATGGGATCAACTCCTTAATTTCTCTTTCTTCTGTCTTGCTGTTGGTGTATAGAAATGCAATTGATTTCTCTGCACTGATTTTATATCTTGCCAGTTTACTGAATTCTTGTATGAATTTCTAGCCATTTTGGGGTGGAGTTTTTTGGGTTTTCCACATAAAGTATCACATCATCTGCAAAGAGTCAGAGTCTGATTTCTTCTTTGCTGATTCAGATGCCTTTTATTTCTTTTTGTTGTCTGATTGCTTAGGCTAGGACTTCTAGTACTATGTTAAATAACAGTGGTAATAGTGGATAGCCCTACTGTGTTCCTGACCTTAAGGGAAAAGCTCTCAGTTTTTCCCCATTGAGAATGATATTCACTGTGGGTTTTTCACAGATAGCTTTGGTGATATTGAGACATATACCCTCTATCCCTACACTGTAAAGAGTTCTAATCAAGAATGGATGCCGTACTTTGTCAAATGCTTTTTCTGCATCTACTGAGAGTATTATATGGTTCTTGTCCTTTCGTTGATTAACATAGTGTTTGACATTGACTGATTTGCAGATGTTGAACCAACCTTGCATCCTAGGAATAAACCCCACTTGGTCCTGGTGAATAATCCTTTTATGTACTATTGGATCCTATTGGCTAGTATTTTGGTGAGAATTTTTGCATCCATGTTCATCAGGGATACTGGTCTGTAATTTTTTTTTTTTTTATGAGATCCTTGGTTTTGGGATCAAGGTAATGCTGGCCTCATAAAATGAGTTTGGAAGTTTTCCTTCCATTTCTGTTTTTTTGAACAGTTTCAGGAAAATAGGTATTAATTCTTCTTTAAATGTTTGGTAGAATTTTCCTGGGAAGCCATCTGGCCCTGCGCTCCTGTTTGTTGGGAGATTTTTGATTACTGCTTCAATTTCCTTGCTGGTTAGAGGTCTGTTGATGTTTTCTATTTCTTCTTGGTTCAGTTTTGGTAGTTTATACTTCTCTAGAAATGCATCTATTTCTTACAGATTGTCTAATTTTTTGGCATATAGTTCCTCATAATAAGTTCTTATAATTGTTTGTATTTCTTCAGTGTTGCTTGTGATCTCTCCTCTTTCATTCATGATTTTATTTATTTGGGTCATTTCTCTTTACATTTGGATAAGTATGGCCAGGGGTTTATCAATCTTATTAATTCTTTCAAAGAACCAGCTCCTAGTTTTGTTGATCTGTTCTACTGTGCTTTTGGTTTCTATTTCTTTGATTTCTGCTCTTATCTTTATTTTTTCTCCTCTCCTGCTGGGTTTAGGCTTTCTTTGCTCTTCTCTCTCCAGCTCCTTTAGGTGTAAGGTTAGGTTATGTATTTGGGACCTTTCTTGTTTCTTGGGATTGTATTGCTATGTACTTTCCTCTCATGACCACCTTTGCTGCATCCCAAAAATTTTAAACAGTTGTGTTTTCATTTTCATTTGTTTCCATGAATTTTTTCAATTCTTCTTTAATTTCCTGGTTGACCCATTCATTCTTTAGTAGGATGCTCTTTAGCCTCCATATATTTGAGTTGTTTCCAACTTTCCTCTTGTGGTTGAGTTCAAGTTTCAAAGCACTGTGGTCTGAAAATATGCAGGGAATGAGCCCAATCTTTTGATACCAGTTGAGACCTGATTTGTAACCAAGGATGTGATTTATTCTAGAGAATGTTCCATGTGCACTTGAGAAGAATGTGTATTCTGTTGCTTTGGGATGGACTGTTCTGAATATGTCTGTGAAGTCATCTGGTCCAGTGAGTCATTTAAAGCCCCTATTTCCTTGCTGGTCTTTTGCTTAGATGATCTGTCCATTTCAGTGAGGGGGGTTTGTTAAAATCCTCTACTATTATTGTACTATTGTCGATGTGTTTCTTTGAGTTTATTATTAACTGGCTTATATAACTGGCTGCTCCCATGTTAGGGGCATAAATATTTACAATTATTAGATCTCCTTGTTGGATAGACTCTTTTAGTATGATATAGTGTCCTTCCTCATCTCTTACTACAGTCTTTGGTTTAAAATCTAATCTGTCTGATATAAGGATGGCCGCCCCAGCTTTCTTTTGATGTCCATTAGCATGGTAAATTTTTGATTTTTCACCTCCTCACTTTAAATCTGGAGGTGTCTTTGGGTCTAAAATGAGTCTCTTGCAGACAGCATATAATTGGGTTTTGTTTTTTTATCCAATCTAATACCCTGGGTCTTTTGATAGAGGCATTTAGCCCATTTATACTCAGGGTAACTATTGAAAGATATGAATTTAATGCCATTGTATTGTCTATAAGGTTACTGTTACTGTATATTGTCTGTGTTCCTTCTAGGCTCTTTCTTTGCTTAGAGGACCCAATATTTCTTGAAGGGCTGGTTTGGTAATCACAAATTCTTTTAGTTTCTGTTTGCCCTGGATACCTTAAGTCTTAAACTAAAATAAATCCTACTTAGTAAAATTTTAAGTGTCAAAAGTAAAAACCAAAGTAGTAGATTGATGTTTAAATAGATATAAACATAAACACTTTCCACAAGATAGGGCTGGACAGCCTTTATGAATAGAACAAAGACAGAAATTATAACTGCAAAGATTATTAACATGACAATTATATCAGAAGATGTTTCAATTATATCTCCCTCCTGTACCAAGTTTATTATATTTATCCCTAAAAGGGAATTTAAAAATTGGAGGGAAAAAAATGTAACAAAAGGATGGATATCCTAATTATACAAAGAGCTGTTACCAACCTAACGCTCAAACCACAAGATTCAAGATATATTGTCAGGTCATAAAATAAGGACCAACACACATATGAGGAAAGTGTTCAATATCTCTATAATAAATTGTCAAATAAAATAATGAGAAGTCTTTTATTTGTTAACGACAACAAAGTTGGCAAGAGTGCTGGATGATATATACTTCTCTGCCTTGCTGATGAAAAATATTTATTTGGCAATATGAAACAAAAACCTTTAAAAACATGCCAAAATTTTGAAAACTACATGGGTACTCTTTGACCCAATAATTTTTACTTTTAAGAATAAGATAACTGCACTGAAGAATCATTTACATAATTTTAAGAACTCAAAAAACATAGAAATATCTACAAGAGGCCTAAGATTTTTTTCCCACATAATGGAATACTATACAATCTATTTTATGACATCAATTTAATGAGCATCTATTTAATGACAAAATACTTACAAAGAAAATATGAAACAAAAAAGGAACAGTCCATAAAACATTTCTATCTACTTTGTTGAAAACTAGAAACACAAATACTAAAATGATTACAGAAATGTTCCTTGATGATAGGAACTGTATGGAGTTCTAATTTATTTTTGTAGAAAAGGACAACGGTTGGGGGCTAGTTTTATGATTTTTTAAAAGTAGTAGTAAGCTAAAAATTAATTAAATGAATAAACAAATTTACTCATCTATCTAAACTCCCCCTTCCCACTCAAAAACAAACAAACAAACAAAACCTAAGTAAATAGATGAGATACACATACTCACTCTTCTCTTACCTATTATACCAAAGGAGTAAAAGGAAAGTTGTTTTCCTAAAAGGTCCATGCTCTTCTGCAGAGGGGTTTTTGGTGCCTTGACAAATTGGAGAAGAGTGTCATGATAATGAGCTAAATTTAGTAAAATATACTAAGTGCCTGCTAAGTGCCTGACATATTCATGCTAGCTCAACATACTCATGACATGACATATACACCTCTCACTTAAAGTTAATATTACTCCTTTTACTGAGTAAAGGAATAGAAACAAAGCTTGTTTATTTGAAAAGGTCCATGCTCCCCATACCTGTTTTTGAGAAGAAATCTATTCTCCCTACCAGCTTCTCCAAGACTTTATTATCATCCACCGCCCCTCACTTTTCCAATCTTCTCTTTTCTGTATCCACAAACAAGCTTGCAATTGAACTCTTTTTCTCCAGCTGGCTCCCTGATCAGCTAACTCCCTTCTCTAGCACTCCCCTCACTGCCAAGCTTCTCAGAATGGCTTTATACACTGCATCACATACTGGAATCTTGGCAGGTTACCTGAGAAATCCAGATGATTTGGGGAGAATATGACATTTGTAGAATGCAACTTTTTTATGTATAAGAAAGTATCTTCAATGAGAGAACTAATCTTCAATATGCTTAAACAAGAATATTTTCCAGGTTATTTTATTTTACAATCTTTTCTCCCCATTACTTGGAATTAAATGAAGTTGGTAGTTTTGGTAGAAGACAAACATACTATTTAGAAAATTTTTTAAAATTAATTTAAAGCTACTTTCTAAAAAGAATAGGCCCTATAAATAATTGTCCATAAACCTTTTTCCCCTACAAACCATGAAGATCAAAATGTTTCAGCATATTAACAATGTCAATTCAAGCCCTTTTAAATACAGTCTTTCTAATTAGGTTTTAAACAAAGACATCTGAGTGATATTCTGAATAAAATACTACTTTCAATAGTAAATAAAATAATTCACCAATATTTTCTGTTCCTGTACTTATAATAGGGAACTTCAGATGTGAAATTAAAACATCATTAACAAAGTAAGTACTTACTTCTTCTGCTTGCATCATTTTAAAAACCTCTCCAAATTCAGAATTTTCTCCTGTTCCAATGACAATACCCTAAAGGGAAAAACAGGAAAATACGTTTACATTCAGATAGAATCACCTCTCTAAAGCCAAAATAAATAAATTTAAAAATTAATTAATTAAAAAAAAAACAAAAAACCTCTCATTCACTTTCTCCAAAGCCTTGCCCACAGTCAGGATGACTAACACACATATCCAAGGTTCCCTTAGCAAATTAACTCTGTGATATTATTATAGATCACTAGTACTTATGCCTTACTATAAAAAGTTTTGACCCAATTCTGAGGCCTATTCTTTAACTATATTAAAATTTCTGAAATTCAAAACTGTCTTATACTCAAGAGAGACATATAATGTAGTTTCTTTCCCCCCTCAAATACTACTGAATCATGTCTTTTATATTTGTGAAATATTAGGATCTAGGAAACCAAATACCTAAAATATACCTAAAATCCATCAGTAGGTGAGTGATATATAGTCAGAATATGACAGCCAGTATCATTACCACAAATTAAAATTTTATTTAGCTAGTAATGAACATATCCATGTGCCACTGTTTCTAACTTAAAAAAAACAAACAAACAAACAAAAAAAAGAAACAGATACTGAGGACTATGTTTTCTAAAGGCTCCATTATCTGGCAAATGGCAGAACTATGGACATACTACCCCTCAGGGACACAGGTCCTCCTTCATCTCACAAATAGTGGCTATGGGTTAGGTTTAATTCTGTCATTTCTTTGTCATCTATTTTTAAAAGAGCCACATAAAATTAGCAAAATAGAACTAAAAAGAAAGGCTGACAACAAAGGAATTGCCACTTTCAAAACAAAAGAGTTACCTTTGCTTTGCCACATCTGACCAGTGTTCCCATGAAGGCAATGTTACTTCTTGATGCAAGATCTCCATTAGTTGCAGCCGGCTGAGGAGCAGTCACTTTAGAACAAGGTGTTGTCTCTCCTGTTAAGCTGGACTCATCAATGGAAAGATCCACAGCCTTGGAAAACATAAAGTACTCCATTAAGTTCAAGTCTGAAGACTCTCTGTGATACACTTGATATCTGAAGAGTTTGTAACCATCACTTCTTTCTCAAATATCCCCTTTCTGATAATTACCCAAATCTTTTATTATATCCATTACTCTAAAAAGACCAGAATAAGTACAACCATATTTAAAATATACAGTGAAGTCAACAAAATCCAGCATGCAAAACAGAATGCTATATTGGGAAACAAGATTAGCTTAAATTTCAAAATACAACTAAAGGAACACTAGCTGAGACTATCTGGAGAAAACAATTCTCATGATAAAATATTACTTCCTAATTTTGCCATAAACTGAAGTTATGAAAATGTGTTTGGCAGATTAAAAGCAGACATCCAGAAGAGAAATATGAATAAAAGATATAAAAAGTACTGAGGGAGAAATCATTTTATCATTTTGGGGACAATTTTCATGAAACTTTGCTTGCTATATACATCCTTACATTTACCAGAAATGTATGTCAGCAAAAAAAAAAAAAAAATCAAAAATGTATATAAATGTTTCCATGTAGATCATGAATATCATACTCTCTTCCATCTGTGCAAGAGGATTCAATTCTGAGAGTTTCACTCCTAGCATAAGTAAGTTTTCACCTATCATAGCATGCCAAAAACAAACAAATAAAATCATTATTTTATATGTGGAAAACACTGCACATGTGACCTGGCTTTGTTTCTGAAAGTATGACCCACAGAAAAACAGTTCCAAGGATGTTCATAGACATCGAGTATAATGTGATAGATGACTCTCCCTCTCTCTCTCTCTCTCTCTCACACACACACACACACACACACACAGAATGGGAACTATAAAGTGCCAGCAGTATAAAATAAATTTTAAAATAAATTTTAAAATAAATAAATAAAGTCAAATAAGTTTTAGAAATAACTGAGTTAAGAGTTAAACAGCTTCCCCTACTTCGGTAGTGCTTCTTTAAACCTTCAACAGGTCAGTGTGAATCACCTCAACTGGAATACAGATACAAAAGAGCTGTCAAAGTTTGGTCCCAGCAGGACCAGCATAACCAGCATCACCTCTCCCTACCTCCTCAGAACTTGTTAGAAATTCACTACCTTACTTCAAATATGGAGGTGGGAGGGTAAACCTACAAGATTATTTATAAGCCCTCCAGGTGATTCTGAGGCATATTTAACTTTGGGAATCAGTGGAATAGAGTGTCACAAATTTCTTTGATCCATTTTATTCTAGAAGCTCTCATTCTAGGGTCTTTAGGATACTTTGAGAAACTAGGACCCAGTGCATGATTTAACTCATTTTATAGGTTAATTCGCTCACCCAAAAAACATTTATTGACTACCTTAACTATGTACCAGGCACTGAGATAGAACCTAGAAAATAAATAAGGAAATGAACCCAGAACAGTTAAATGACTGCAGTCATGCTGTTATTATAAACTGAGCTGGTGTTCTCAATTAGGCCTCTTGACTGACAGCTCCTACTATATGCAAAATACTCTAAACTTGAAATCCCCCTGGGTGTTTTGGGGAGGAGTATGGTACGGAGGTGGAAATAATAAATTTCATCTTTTTAAATGGTTCATTTTTTCATGAGAATAAATATGTCATAGAAAAGAAATATTAAAAATTGGCTCATGGATTTTCCCCATACATACAGTAAAACTAAATTTTAACTTGATCAATTTCACTGATTCATTCACTTAAAAAATATTTATTAATGCCAGGCCCTGTACTATATCATACACAGTGATCTACAGAACTCCTCCTCTCTGAGAAAGGCAAAATTAATGTTTTTCCACTGAAGACTTTCTATTTTAGACATAAATCTTAAACACTGACAAATACACTTGGTGGCTGTCTATCAGAACAAAGCATATGAAAATAATCTGACTTTTTAAAAAGGGAAGAAAAGCATAGTTTTATTGGCTGTCAGTGACCTAGCTCTTCAGTGTCAACCTTAGCAGTTCAATAACCATTTAATAGGAGTTTTTGTTCAAATCAGGTTTTTCTACAAAGAAGAGATTATTTTTAGCACAATAGCAGTTAGCTCTGTCTAGTGTAGAAACTGATGTGGGGGGAAAAATGAGCTTTAGATCTTTATTTTATATATATGTGTATATATTTGTATTATATATAAATCTATAATTTGTTAAATTATAAATGTATTAAAAAATTAAGAATAAGGCACCTGGGTGCCTCAGGTGCCTCTGCCTTCGGCTCAGGTCATTATCTCAGGGTCCTGGGATCGAGTCCCGCATGGGGCTCTCTGCTCAGCAGGGAGCCTGTTTCCCCCTCTCTCTCTGCCTGCCTCTCTGCCTACTTGTGATCTCTCTGTCAAATAAATAAATAAAATCTTTAAAAAAAATAATTAATATATTATCAATGGGGCACCTGGCTGGCTCAATCAATAGAGCATATGACTACCAACATCAGAGTCCTGAATCTGAGCCCCACATTAGGCCTAGAGCTTACTTTAATTAAAAAAATAAATAAAATAAATAATACATTATCAATAAAATTTGTCCAAATCATACAATGTAGCAAACTGCACAGATCTCAGCTATCTGTTGAACAAGAATATCTTTTTAAACTTTTCTTAAGTAATTTCTACATCCAACTTGGGGCTTGAACTCAAGACCCCAAGATCAAGAGTTGCATGCTCTCCCAACTGAGCCAGCCAGATGCCCTGAGCCAGACTATTTTCTAAGTTACAACGTATTTTCTCTTACAGTGATTACAAGAGTTTCCGCAAGAAATAGTTTTGAGGGAGGGAAAGAAAGTCATTTCTAAGAAGGTGGTATTTAATGAATTAGGCAAGCCTATTACAGTTTAACAAAGTCACAATTTAATTCATCTTGAGAAGAAAGATATTAGAGGCATTTATTTTTCCATTGCATTTATGAGAAAGATAAATGAGTAGGATAAAATGAAATCAAAGAACCAGCCAATTCCATGCCTTCTAGCCAGAAGTTTAAATATTAAGCCTTCAGAAGAGCTGTTAATGAATAGGGAAACTGATTATGTTTCACTTTCTCTATATTATTCCTCAGGTACTCTACTGGAGGTGTGAATAAGAGACAATACAGTTCAAGAGTCAGAATATAAATAAGAATCAAGACGTATACATAATCCATATCTGAATATTTAACATCTACAGAATAAAACTGGTTGAACAACTTCATAGGACTATTCCTATAAAATATTAGGCAGAAAGAAACTCAAAGCCAAAGTCACATAAGTTTTCCTAAAAAGCAAAAAATGACTGCTTAAAAAAATTATAGTTAATATGGAACAATCAACAGCTACAAATAAGTTATTAAACTAAAGAAAGGCTTGGTATACTGCATGCTACTAAGTCAGTTACCTCTCTAGTCTAGAATTAAAAGAAAATCAGAAATGGCTTTCTTTCCCCAGGAAAGAATTCCAAACTAATCATCTGCAGTTGTCTGATCAGAACAAAATTTCTTACTTTTGGTCACAAAATTAAGATTCCTCTTACTGTTTATCCAAATGAAGAAAAATGTAATTAAAACTTCTTCATGAGCTCTAGTTATTAGCAATCAAAGCCTAACCAACTAAAGTAGGGAAGCTGAAGGGACTCCATTTTAGAAAGGCTTCACCTCCACTATTTTTCTGTCAGGCCTCATTTACTTGTGTTCTGTATTCTGTTTCTGAATCAGCCAAAGAAGCTATGTTCCCACTTCAAGGGAGAAGCGAAAAAGTTAATCATTCTCTGAGTTTTGTCCTAGGTACCTAACAGCTAACAACATCCAAGAGCCAGATCTTGAACATGTTCTTTGTACAAACCTCAGCTGACACTGGCATCAACACCCACTACTTTGGTCATTTATGGAATAACACCTATTGCTCACCTGATAGTCACCTTTGATTAGACCCTACCCAGGATTCCTGAAGAACATGTACCTTAGACTTCTGTCAATATAAACCCCTAATCCCAAGCAACACCAAGATGCATTCTCTTCTCCTTTTCAAGTCTCCCAGACATCCCTCCTGCTATTTTCTGTCATTCACACTATTCAATAAACTCTGTTTTCACTTTCTCCTACTCATATTTGATTTCTATCCTACATGAAGCCAAGAACCCTCTTGGCTGCACCTGTAGGAGCATTCCCTGGGTTCTTGGACCCCACCTACCTGCATCACAACCAAGTGTTATAAATTATTAAAAAGGCCTACATGAAATGGATTTTACCCCATGGTAAATATTTACATGAACTATTAACTTTCTGACTTAAGTGGTAGACAGATTCAACTTGATCAAGTTGCTAATAACTTAAAGACCAGTATTTGGTTAACAATGATTTCGCTAAGACTACTTAAAGAAACCAAATTTCAAAAAGGGACCTAATTTTGCAACAGTCCTTTCCTACTCATATGAAGTGACAATCTTAAAGCAAAGTCTCATTTCAAACCCTCCCATAATGTCTTTTTATATTCTAGTGACTTAATGAGAAAAAAAGTTTTCTCTTCAACATTTTAAACATAAAGAGCATTCCTCAGCTCACCCTGCTTTTTAACCAATGATTATAAAGAATCGGACAACAAAACACTAATAAGCACAGCTCAAGCTTATACAGTCTAAGAGAACCAACATTCCCAGTGCTCTACATATGGGTGGGTTTTCCAAACTGAATAAAGACAATACTACTTCAGAAATATACATCCTTTCCAAAGCCAAAATGAGTGATTACACCGAACAGTTTTTAGTAAACAGGCATGTTTCTAAATTCCACGAATACACTATTTACCTTCACCAATATTCTACTCAATTTCATTTGACAGCTAATTTAAAAAATGCTTCTTTTTAACAAGTCTGTATATGTTTAATAATTCAGAAATTTTTAAAACCAAAGTTTCAGTGATAAATTACAATAAGAGGGGGAGCAACACATTGATAAATTGATAAATCAATTTATCAAGGTGACCTATCAAATAAATACACTGAAGTTGATATAAGAACTTGTGAATAGGGCACTCAAAGAATTGGTCCCTCTACTAAAACAATCATAGGATGGCAAAAACTGACAGAATCAACTCTTGAATCAAAAGCTTAAAACAACCAAGGAAGTGTTTAATGAAGAAAAAGGCAGCTGAATTTTGTTAAGACGGTCCTGTGGCATTTTTGTTTACCTAACATCCCAACTGCCCAGAGAAGCAGTACTGGCTGTGGGGACAGATGTATGTCTTCCTGTTGCAGCTTACTGGCAGTTGGGGGCTAAAAAAGACCTTGTTCTTAAAAAGACTATATTTCTGTGCTTTAACCTGTCTGGCAGTTCCCTGGGGGACTGGTGCAGAGGCTAACATTTATTTCACCACTCCACTCCAATGCAACTACAGTGACTTTCTGGCTATCTGCCAAAGGATTAAGGACATATACTAATAGGCAAGGGACGAGGAATAAAGCAAGTAGCAGATACAACCAAAAGACTGGGAAGAAAGAAGCCAAAGAAGAAAGAAGCCAGAGAGGAAATTTTGTGAGAGAAAATGAGCTTGGAAGGGCTGCCACATATACCTGGGAAGACAGAGTGCAAAATGGATGCCTATAACCATATGTGTGCTCAGAAAGACCTGAGAAGACCCTAGACTTGCACTCTGACAGATCTGTGGATTTGGCACAAGCAGGTAAAGGTGAAGGCAGGTTTGGAGACAGCCTAGGCTCAATGATCAAGAAATGCCCCAACTCAAAGACAAGTTACAAAGACCAAGAGAGTAGTAACTGTTTTTCCTCTTTGGATCGGCAAAGATAAGGCTGACTGTTGAGATAACTGAACAGAAACATCAGTGACCACACGCAAAAAGGAATACAGTCTTTGGCCAGGACGGGGCGGGGGGGGGGGGCGCGCAGAGACTGTAACTTTTTTTTTTTTTAAAGAAAAGTCACTAAACAAATTCAACCACTGCAACTCTCAACAATCCAAAAAAAACAAAAAAACAAAACAAAACAAAAAAAACCCTTAAGGAAGGGTAGAATTTAATGTACAGAATTATGACAATACAACATTCAAAATATAAAGTTTTCAACAAAAAATTACAAAAAACCCAAAAGAATGATGTATTCACAGGAAAAAAATGAACTGACAAAAATAAAATCATCCCTCAGCAAGGCCAGACACTGGACTTACCAGAAAGACTTTAAATCACTGTCTTATATATGCTCAGTAAACTAAAGAAAACCATGGACAAAGAACCAAAGGAAATCAGGAAAACAATTAATTTAAAAAAAAAAAAAAAAAAGACTACCACCTGAGAGACAGAAAACTTTTATAAAAAGGAAACAAACAGAAATCCTGATGCTGAAAGTACAACTGAAATGATAAGTTCCCTGGAGGGGTTCAATAGCAGATCTGAATAAGGACAGAGGAAAAAATAAGCAAACAAAAAGACAGGACAACTGAAATTAACCAGTCTAAAGGACAGAGAGGAAAAAAAATAAGAAAAATGAACAGAACTTGAGGTACCTGTGGGACATCATCAAACATACCAATATAAGTATAATGTAGTCGGGGGGGGGGGGGTAGAGGGTAGATGGAGAAATGGGCAGAAAGAATATTTGTAAAGATAATGGAATGAAAACTTCCCAAATTTAATAAAAGACATGAATTATATATCAAAGAAGCTCAATAAACTCCAAATAGTAAAAACCTCAAAGCCATCTAGATTGACAGATATCATCAAACTATTGAAAAACAAAGACACAATCCTGAAAACAACAAAGATGAAGGAACTCATCACGTACTCAATAAGATTAGCAGCCCATTTCTTATTGGAAACCATGGAGGCTAGAACCAAGACATATCTAAAGTGCTATAAGAAAAAAAAAGATCAAAAAGAAGCCTACATCCAGCAAAACTATCTTTCAAAAATGAAGAAAAATTAAAACATTCCCACTTAAACAAAAGTTAAGATAATTCACTGCTAACAGACATGCCCCACAAGAAATGCTGAAATAGTCTTTCAAGCTAAAACAAATGGAGATCAGAAAGTAACTCAAAGCCCTATGAAGAAATAAACTCCAGTAAACATAACTACACATGGAAATATAAATGCAATCATTGTTGTATTTTGACTTTGTGACTCCTCTATATTTCCTGATTTATATAATGTGCTTACAAATATATGGCTAATAGGCACAGAATGCATAAAAATATAGTTTGCGACAACAACATGAAGGTAGAGGCAAACTAAGCTGCATAGGAGCTAAGTTTTTGCATTCTACTGAGAAAAGTTGGCATGAATTCAAACCACAGTTCTAAATTAAGGATTTTTTTTTTAATCTATTTATTTGTCAGAGAGACAGCAAGTGCAAATGCAAGCGCACAAAAAGGCAGAGTGGCAGGCAGAGAGAAGTGGACTCCCCACTAAGTAGAGAGCCAAACATTGGGCTTGATCCCAGGATGCCAGGATCATGACCTGAGCTGAAAGCAGACATTTAAACACCTAAGCCACCCAGGCGTCCCTAAATTTAGGATGTTAACTGAAATCCACATCATAACCACCAAGAAAATATGTAAAAAGTGTACAGAAAAAAAATTCAGAAGGTAATCAAAGTGCATTTTTTAAAAACCTCAAACACACAAAAAAAGGAGAGATTAGAGAAAGGGAGGAAAAAATATAACACATACAGAAAACACAAATAGTAGGGGTGCCTGGGTAGCTCAGTTGGTTAAAAGACTGCCTTCAGCTCCGGTCATGATCCCAGGGTCCTGGGACCAAGCCCCACATCCGGCTCCCTGCTCAGTGGGGGGCCTGCTTCTCCTTTTCCCTCTGCTGCTCCCCCTGCCTGTGCTCTCTTGCTTTCTGTCAAATAAATAAATAAAATCTAAAAAAAAAAAAAGAAAGAAAGAAAATAGCAAAATGGCCTAAGAAAGTCCTCTATCAATAATCACTTTAAATGTAAATGGATTTATAAATGAATGGTATATACATACAATGGAATACTATTTGGCAATAAAAAGCAATGAAATATTGAGATGTGCTACAACATGGATGAATCCTGAAAACAGTGTTAACTAAAGGAAGGCAGACACAAAAGACTACATAGTATTTAATTCTGTTTATAATGAAATGTCCAGAACAGGTACATATATACAGACAGAGCAAGCAAATTAGTGCCTACCAGACACTGGGGCAGGGAAAGGACATACAGACTACTAAAAGGTGAAGGTGTTCTTTGGGGAGTGATAAAAACGTTCTACAATTAACACTGTGGTGATGGTTGCACAATTCAGACTATATGGAAAGTGACCGAATGTTAGATTTTAAATGTGTCAATTGTTTTGAGTGTGCATTACATCTCAGTGAAGTTTTGTATGTGTGGTGTTTATTTTTTTAATCTTTCTATATGTGGTACATATACCAGCACTTTTACCATGGACTAATAACTAGTTAAGAATGCAGACTCTTTGGGCACCTGGGTGGCTCAGTTAGTTGAGCATCTTGAGCATCTCCTGCAGCTCGAGTTATGATCCCAAGGTTCCTGGAATTGAGCCCCATATCACCTTGATCTATGGAGCCTGCTTCTCCCTCTGCCTGCCACTCCCCCTCCTTGTGCTCGTGCTCTCTCTGTCAAATAAATAGTAAAATCTTTAAAAAAAAAAAAAAGAATGCAGACTCTTGGCCCCACCCCAGAGCTGCCAAAACAAACCCCAGATGATTCCTATGTACCTTCAAAGTTAGGATATAATGCCCTGGGGCAACTCTGTCACAGTGAGAAAACAAGAGACCTAGTTAAGTGGCTACCTAAACTCATATGGTCAATTCATAATACACACTTTATTCTTTGAATCACAGTTGTTTGCAAATTGCCCTTTCTCCCAGTAGAAAGGACACAAATTGTATCTTTTCACTTCCTAGCCCTAAAGCCTGGTACAGTGTTCTATAAACGATACTCAAATATTTATTGAATGGCTAAAATGACCTCATAACACAGACCAATTTCCAAAAAGAGGCATTACGCCTTGCCTAAACTAGCTCTGTTAACAAAATAAGTAAATTTAACATACCATTAAATGCGCTTATATTCTAGCAAATGCTTGAAAAGAATTTTTTTTCAAAAAGCGTAGCAAACAAAACTGGATTCTGAGTTTCACCAGAATATCAAGGTTTTCACTGAGCAAATGGAAAATATATTTTATAACTCAGGAAATCAGAATGCTCTTACACAGAAAGATAGCTCCTCTAATTAAATTAGCCAACTCAGAGGAAGGGTCATAGCAAAAGTGTGCATAAAACTGGTAAAACTGTGAGCTTTACAGAAAGGGACATAAAGTAAAGTTTCAGTCCAGAAGACTATCTTTGACTCCTTCTACTGGTAGGTAGCCAACGTAGATCTTTGCTCTTCATCGTTGGTTTTTACTTGGGAACTAAGGAATAGAAAGGAATAACTCTCAAGAAACCAAAAACTACTCACTGAGCTAAACTACTATAACAAAGTATATGGATGTGTGATGTTAAAAGGCTCACTATGTAATGACAACTGGCTTGTTTTAAGTTGGGACTTCTGAACAAGGCCCCAAGTGGGCTTTTACTCCTAGTAGATATCTTTTCACCCGGGTTTAAATGAAAACCAGTTTTCAATTGAAAATCCAGGGTCATAAAAATGGCTAATTCTTGGCCTTCAGGCATATAACTGGTGGTTCTCTTTAAAAAGTTTGATACAGGGCACCTAGGTGGCTCAGCTGGTTAGGCGACTGACTTTAGCTCAGGTCACGATGCTGGAGTCCCTGGATTGAGGCCCGCATAGGGCTCCCTGCTTGGGAAGGAGTCTGCTTCTCCCTCTGACCCTCCCCCCTTCTCATGCTCATTCTCTCTCTCTCTCTCTCTCTCCCCCTCTCAAATAAATAAATAAAATCTTTAAAAAAGAACAAATAAATAAATAGTATGACACACTTAGAAAATCATATAAAAACATTAAAAAAAAAAGAAAGAAATTGTCCCCAGTGTCTAGATCTTAAAGACAGCTTCAAAGAATGATATAGGCTACCCACAAGCAAGTGCCACAAAAAAGTGTGTGCATGGAATTACTCACTCAGAACTTCAAGTAAAAGAAAAAACTTGCTACATTTCAGGCAACATTTCAGGCTTAGTCAGAAAGTTAAATCTGAGAAGTAAAATATTTTCAACAGACAAAAGAAACCCTCTTTTCCTTTGACTCCTAGTTTGTTTTCTCTCACAAAGAATTCTTTGTTCAAATATTGATAGAGACTCTACTGAAACAATAAGAAAAATACGTTACATTTCCAAAAAGGCAAAATGTACAGTTATGTAGGTATGGTCTATAAGACTCCTTCATCTAAAGTCACAGTCTGACCAATCCATTAGCTACCACCAATTAATGGTCAGTGGTGCCTCTTCTCAAATACTACTAAAAATTAAAATAAAAGCCCTCAGGAAAAAAAAACTGAAAAACATACCCATAGCTCAATTTTGTTTTACTATACAAGCTCCACCAGTGACTCTAAGGCTCCTAAGTTAGTAGATAATGAAGGATGGTTGGAAGGCAGGTAGGCAGGTATGGACAAGGTTTTCCACCACCCACCCACCCCCACATCCCAAACCCCATCTTCCAGGGCCCCCACCCCACCCTAAGAGGAAATCACACTTAAAAGGATTTTACACCAACCTGGAAGGAGCCCTCCATCCTTTCGCAGTGACAAAAATCTGATTAGATGACAGGCACGGGGAGGGTTAATTAGGTTAAAACAGCCAGTCAACAAACCCATAAAAACCCCTAGCCTTACAAATTCCAGTGGCAACCCTCTCAGATCTCGTCCTTCCTCAAGCCTTGCTTTGCTGCCCACCACTCTTTTGTCCACCTCTTCATTCTTTGAGCCAATGTGATCAAAAACCACAGGCACTGATGGAGAAAAAAATTCTATGACAGTAAGATTACTGCCATCAACACATACTGGTTCATTCTTTGGCTATGGAAAATGACTCAGGTAAGAAAATAAAATACAGAATTCCTTAAGTTATCAATATTAATCTTCTTTAAAAAGGATTTACAAATGACAGCCTCAGCCTGCTATGGACTGAATTGTGTTCCAGTAAAATTCATGTTGAAGTTTTAATCTCCAATATGATGGTAATTACCTTGGAAAGTAACTAGAGTTAGATGAGCTTGCGTGGGTGAGGCCCTCAAAATGAGATTAGTGGCTTTATAAGAAGTGGAAGAGAGCCAATCATTCCCCCAACCCACCGAGTCTGTTGTTGTATTTGATTACAATAGCCTGACCTGACTTAAGACACAGCCTACAAACATATAATACCAAATAAAAGTTGTGAAGCACTCATATCACTGAACTTGTAACTATAATGCCCAGGCAAGTTTTATAGTCAAAATCTGAACCTTCGAAATTTATGATAGGTACCCTACAGTTGCAACATGACAACGTTAAAGTCTTTTTTCCTATTTGCACATGAATTCTGAAATAATTAATTCTTAGATCAATTAACCCTTATTTAAATGAAAACCCTAAATATTTTACCAAGTCAAATGGTGTTTTAAAGTTTCTATGTCATTATACTGCTCAAAATGTTCAAATAATGGGAAATACCATCTTCTTACTACCCTACTGAGGAGGTCTGCTTCTAAACTGGAAGAAAAGGACTCCAGAATAAATGATGATATAAACTCCAAATTAGGGCCCTCTGGGGAAAGAGAAGATAACTTACATCAAGTGACAAGACTACCAAATCTCTAAAGAATAATAATCCAAGGTCTTCTCCTAAACTAAGTATTAGGAATAGAAATAGAAAGGAGAGGAAATGAGTAAAAAAAGATAAACTAAGAGCAGAAAATAATAAAGCAAAATTAACAATATTCCCAATACTTGTTATATTATCAATTATTTCCTCTAACCAATTAAAGCAATCTGGTATCTTCCTAAGGAGAAACTGTTAAGTATTTGAAAAAAAGGCCATTACTTCAGGACTAAACGAAGTCTGTTCTTATAGTTCAGAAAGGTTCTTTAGGCTTTCCATAATCTCTAAGAACACTCAGATTTTGGGACATAGTAAGTATTCAAAGACTACAGGTGTTAATGAACAGCCTGTTCATTCCAAAAAGTAGATGAGACTGGCATGCTAAACCAGGTGCCTAACTCCATTTTCTAGCCAGTCAATCTATTCTACACACTGTGGTCCGATTAAGGGTAAGATTATTTGCCAGCTGCATATGACCTTCAAATCTAATTTCTAACCAATAAAATCTGAAGTAGAGCTTTGTATCCAAGCCTCCCTGAATCTGATTCCACCATATATTTTCTACCCTTAACATATTCTAGCCCTGTACTATACGCTAGGACATTCATAGTGATCTGAATAATGCTGCTTCATAGACTTCCTCATCTCTGCCTAGTACCGCCCTTCAATTCTCACCACCAAAGCCATGTTGTCTGAGGCATTATCTGATTTTCACTCAAATCAGAAGTAATCGCTCCTTTCTCTAAATTTTCACACTCCATTCTTTGTACTTCTCTTAGTCACTTACCAGGTTCTATCTTATTATATGGTGAGTGACTCATGTACACAAATAGTATGCTCCCTGATAGAAGAAATCATTACATCATCTTTGTGTCTCCCACAAGACCTACCACACATTTTCATAAAGATCAGCTGATTCACTAATGGATACCTCAAAAGACTCTGTGGTAAAGATAAATACATTTTAAGAAAAGAAGACATGTTTATATATGTTACATTTTAAACTTGAAAACCAAGAGTCCAAATCAACTATGCATTAATTCTTAAAATTACTAATGTCTATCCTTCAATCTACATCCAAGTATTTTCACTTCTCAGATTACCAAATGCTATGGTCTGAATAGTGTCCCCACTGCAACTTTATATGCTGAAATCCTAACTCTCAAACATAAGGTATTAGGAGGTGTGACTTTTAAGATGTGCTTAAGTAATGAGGGTGGAGCTCTCACAAATGGGATTAGTCTTCTTATAAAAGAGACCACCTCGAGGTTGGTGTAGAGGAGAATAACTACCATGACTTCCAGTGCTTTGACGAAACCTCAGATGCGAGGCCTTCTGGCCAAGCGTCTGCGATTTCATGTTGTTGGAGCCTTCGTTGTATCCCTGGGGGTTGCAGCTTTCTATAAGTTTGCTGTGGCCGAACCAAGAAAGAAGGCATATGCAGATTTCTACAGAAATTACGATTCCATGAAAGATTTTGAGGAGATGAGGAGGGCTGGTATCTTTCAGAGTGCAAAGTGATTTTGGAATGTAAAGAATTTCTTTGGGTTGAGTTCAATTGAAGTTTGTCACTGACCTGTGTTCCTGAACTATGAAGCATGAATACTGGGTTATGGAATAATTTGTCTTGATAAATAAATAACTAACAAATAAAAAAAATAAAATAAAATAAAATAAAAGAGACCACCTCAGAGTGTCCTAGCCCCTTCCACCATGTAAGGACAGAGAGAAGGCACCAGATATGAACCAGAGGAGGGCCCTCATCAGAATGCAACTGGGCTGAACCCTCAATCTTAAATTTCCCAGCCTCCAGAACTATCAAAAATAATCTTCAGTCGTTTATAAGCAATGCAGGCTACGGTTTTTCGTTACAGCAGCCCAAAGAAATTAAAACACCAAACTTACCTCAAACAAGCGTAAATCAGCAGGAACTCTGTCCCCAACAGAAAGGCAAACTGTATCACCTGGAACCAAGTCTCGAGCAAGTGTATGTTCCAATTTTCCTTCACGTACACTGTAACAGAAACAGAAACAACCACAGCTAAAAAAAGAAAGCCACTCCACTTATTTAAAAAAAGTTTCTTCTAGTGGACTCACCCAAGGAAAAATACATTGTAGTATTACTAACACTTCAAAGAAGCTAAGTGAAAAAGAAACTAGGCAAACAATTGTTTTTCTATTCTTGGTAATTAAGATGTTCAGATGGCAAAAAAAAAAATTATTGGAAAAAGTGACCAGTTATTGTTCAAATGTAAAATGTGAAAATTGAAGCAACCTTATTCTGAGTCTCATTGGGCATCACTGCAACCCCAGCAGTGCTTAGCACATAGTCACACAAGGGAAAAAAGCTTCTGTTGAATAAATCGATGTCTCAAAATCTCAATATTAGAACTTAAAAGTTTTAATATTACAACTTGCTGAACAGAACATGAATTTTTCACATTGGACTAATCATTTCTACCTTATGTTTAGATAAATTGGTGCCACAAAGTATACTGTACTACTCCTATCCAATTTGTTTTTAAGAGTGAAAACCCATTTTCATTTGTCTCCATGTATTTTTTTTATTTCCTCTTTGATTTCTTGGTTGGCCCATTCATTTAGCAGCATGCCATGTAGCTTCCATGCATTTGTGTTCTTTCCAGATTTTTTCTTGTGACTGATTTCCAGTTTCATATCATTGTGGTCAGAAAAGATGCATGATATAATTTTAATCTTTTTTAATTTATTGAGACTTGTTCTGTGGCCTAATATGTGATCTATTCTGAAGAATGTTCCATGTGCACTTGAAAAGAATATGTACTCCACTGTTTTGGGGTGGAATGTTCTGAATATATATATTAGGTCAATTTGGTCTAATGTGTCACTCAAAGTCACTGTTTCCTTGCTGATTTTCTAAAAAAAAAATCAACTGTCTAAAATCTTTGGGACACAGCAAAAATTGTTCTAAGAGGGAAGTTCATAGCAATACAGGCCTACCTCAAGAAACAAGAAAAATCTCAAATTAAGAAGGTGGAAAAAGCAGAATAAAGCCAAAGCCAGTAGAAGGAAGAAAATGATAAAGACTAGAGCAGAAATAAATAAAATGGAGACCAAAAAAACAATAGAACAGATCAATAAAGCTAGGAGCCAATTCTTTGAAAAGATCAACAAACCTGATAAAACTTTAGCCAGACTCCTCAAGAAAATAAGAGGGAGGACTCAAATAAGTAAAATCAGAAATAAAGCAGGAAAAATAACAATATCACAGAAATACAAAGAATTATAAGAGAATATTACAACAAATTACATGCCAACAAACTGGACAACTTTGAAGAAATGGATAAATTCCTAAAAACATATAGCCTTCCAAGACTGAATCAGGAAGAAAGAAAATTGAACAGACTAATTACCAGTAATGAAATTCCCAGTATAAGTCCAGGACCAGGTGGATTCACAGGTGAATTTTTTTTTTAAGATTTTATTTATTTATTTGACAGAGAGAGAGCAGGAGAACCCAGCAGGGGGAGTGACAGAGGGAGAAGCAGGCTTCCCACTGAGCAGGGAACCCGATGCAGGGCTCAATCCTAGGACCCTGGGATCATGACTTGAGCTGAAGGCAGTTGTTTAACCAACTGAGCCACCCAGGCACCCCTCACAGGTGAATTTTACCCAGTATTTAAAGAAGAGTGAATAACTATTCTTCTCAAACAATTCCAAAAAATAGAAGACAAAAGTTTCCAAATTCCTTATATGAGGCCAGCATTACCCTCACACCAAAACCAGATTAATACACTATAAAATATAAAAACTACAGGCATTTATCTCTGATGAAGACAGATGTAAAGATCCTAAAAAAATATAAGCAAGGGGCACCTGGGTGGCTCAGTGGGTTAAAGCCTCTGCCTTCAGCTCAGGTCATGATCCCAGGGTCCTGGGATCGAGCCCCGCATTGGACTCTCTGCTCAGTGGGAAGCCTGCTTCTCTCTGCCTGCCTCTCTGCCTACTTGTGATCTCTCTCTGTCAAATAAATAAATAAATAAAATTAAAAAAATATATATATATAAACAAACCAAATCCAACAACACATTAAAAATATCATTCACCACGATCAAGTGGGATTTATTCCAGGAATGCAAGGGTAGTTCAATATTCCCAAAATCAATCAATATAATGCATCACATTAACAAGAGAAAGGATAAAAACTATATGATCATCTCAACTGATGCAGAAAAAGCATTTAACAGAGTACAACATCCATTCACGACAAAAACTCAACAAAGCAGGTGTAGAGGGAAATCTGTTGCATTTCTCTGCACTAATAATGATGAAGCAGAAAGAGAAATTAAGAAAACAATCCCCATTTAAAATTGCACCAAAAAGAATGAAATACCCTGGAATAAACTTAACCACAGAGGTGAAAGCCTATACCCAAAAAACTATAAAACACTGATAAAAGAAACTGAAGATGACACAAATGGGAAGACAGACACATAGATCAATGGGACAGAACAGAGAGCCCAGAAATAAATCTATGCTTATGTGGTCAATTAACCTACGACAAAGGAGGCAAGAACATATGATGGGGGAAAAGACAGTCTCTTTAGGGGCGCCTGGGTGGCTCAGTCATTAGGAATCTGCCTTCGGCTCAGGTCATTATCCCAGGGTCCTGGGATCGAGCCCTATATCAGGCTTCCTGCTCAGCAGGAAGCCTGCTTCTTCCTCTCCCAGTCCCCCTACTTGTGCTCCCTCCCTCACTGTGTCTCTCTCTGTCAAATAAATAAAATATTAAAAAAAAAAATTATCTTCAATAAGTGGTATTGGGAAAACTAGACAGCTACATGCAAAAGAATGAAACTAAACCACTTTCTTTCACCACACGCAAAAATAAACTCAAAATTAAGACCTTAATATAAGACCTAAAACTATAAAACACCTAGAAGAAAACACAGGCAGTAATTTCTTTGACATCAGCCACAGAAACATTCTTCTAGACATGAACTCCCAGGCAAGGCAAACAAAAGCAAAAATTAACTGTGGGGACTACATGAAAATAAAAAGCTTGTGCACAGCAAAAGAAACCACAACAACAACAAGATCAAGCAACCTAATGAATAGAGAAGATATATGCAAAAAATATATCCAATATATCCAATAAGGGGTTAATATCCAAAAGATATAAAAAGTCCTACAACTTGATATGCACGCACACACACACACACACACACACACAACCCACAACAAATAATCTGACTAAAAATGAGCAGAGGACATGAATAAGTTTTCCAAGAAAGGCACACAGATGGCCAACAGACACATGAAAAGATGTTCAATATCACAAATCATCAGGGAATGCATATCAAAACCACAATAAGATATCACTTTACATCCATCAGAATGGCTACAATCAAAAAGACAAGAAACAACAAGTGTTGGTGAGGATGTGAAGAAGGAACCTGCATGCACTGTTAGGTGGAATGCAAACTGGTACAGCCACTGTGGAAAACAGTATGGACATTCCTCAAAAAAACAAAAACAGAATTACCATATGATCCAGTAAATGAAAACATAATTCAAACAGATATATGCATCCCTGAATTTATTGCAGCATTACTTGCAATAGCCAAGATACGGAAGCAACCCAAGTCTCCATCCATAGATGAATTGATAAAGAAGATGTGGTATGTACGTGTACACACACACACACACACACACACAGGAATATTATTACTCAGCCATAATAAAGAATGAGATTTCACCATTTGCAACAACACAGATGTACCTAAAGGGCATAATACTAAGTGAAATAATTCAGACAGAGGAAGACAAATACCATATGACTTTACTCATATATGGAATTTAAGAAGCAAAACAAATGAGCAAAGTAGAAAGTGACAAACAAACAAACAAAAAAAGACTCTAAATACTGAGAACAATCTGGTGGCTACCAGAGGGAAGATAGGTGAGGGTAGAGGTAAAATAGATTAAGCAGATTAAGAGTATACTTACAGTGATGAGTACTAAGTTATGTATAAACTGCTGAATAATTATACTATACACCTGAAACTAATATAACACTGTATACTAATTATACTTCAATTAAGAAAAAAAGTAGAAATCCATAATCAGAAACAAGGATCATACCAATGGCATTCTGGCGGCATAAGTTTACTCAGTTCTTCAAGAGATTTTTCTGAACGATATTCCTATTTATTAAAAAAAAAAAAAAAAAGAGCAGAGCATAATGAGAAAACATTTATAAAGAAACGCAAATACATATCTTCCTACGTACATATTCCATGTTAGACTTAATAATAATCTCTTTTAAAAAAAACTTGCCCCAGTTCTTATCTTTTCCTTTACTTGTATTTATATTCCTAATAAATAAAAGTGTATCCCTTATTAAATAATGTCAAATTATAGTGACTAAACAATTCTGACAATTAAATATTCCCAATTTTATATGTTAATATTCAATGTGAAATCTAAGGTCAGTTTATTTATAAGAAAATGAAGAACACTCATTAGTGTGTCCAAAGAGTATATAATTTTCAGTCATTAAAATAATTGAGCCTCATGACTAAGATAATTTTACTTTTAGTATTTAATGACCAAAGAAGTCAAAGACAATTAACTGCAAGCAAATCTGCTTTGAGGATTTAAGCACATGCTTACTACAAAGGTTTATGGAGTAGGTTTGTTTAGAAAGAACATCTGTTAAATAAGAGTAAGTTGTGGCTGGCACTCCTTTCACAGACACCTTTCCCACCACCCTGAACTATCCAAAAGCGAACATTCTCAGGAGCCCTAAGTCTGTGATGCTCCAGCCCTTCTCTATGCAGACAGTCAAAGCTGAGGGTCAAAGATATCTTTCATCTCACCATACTACTCAGTCCATGTTTCCATGGGCAATCTTGCCTCACATAACATCACCGCTATTTTTGTCTCACGTCTGCACTAATTACACCAATCTTTTGATCTAAGTTTAGAAAGGGAGAAGGGTGAGTAGTGGGATTTAAAGTTGGGGAGTGTTTTGAAATGACTGCACTGCCAGTACTATTCAAAATTTCACATCCATCACAAACTTTTGAAATACCAAATGCAAAGCTGTGTAAGAGTAATTTAGAATTAAATCAGCTCTTAATTAGGCAAGAGGAACAAATGTGAGAGTAAGGCAAATCTATAATATGAAAATTCTAAGACATCCCTCCCCAACCATAACTTGGATATTAAAGAATTCGCAAGTTTTACCCAAAAACTCCACAGAAGTCTAGAAAACACTCATCAAGATCTAGATCCTAGTAATAAATGACATAGAAGCTGCCCAATCTTTACCTTCCTTTTCAGCCTTCTTAGGCTTCACTACAGAGATACTTCTGTATCAAAATCATGTTTTAACAAGTCACTAAAAACCTGACAGTCGGGGCACCTGGGTGGCTCAGTGGGTTAAAGCCTCTGCCTTCGGCTAGGGTCATGGTCCCAGGGTCCTGGGATCGAGCCCCACATAGGGCTTTCTGCTCAGCAGGGAGCCTGCTTCCTCCTCTCTCTCTGCCTGCCTCTCTGCCTACTTGTGATCTGTCAAATAAATAAATTAAAAAAAAAAAAAAAAAACCTGACAGTCATCTCTAGTGAATGCTTAAAAGTTATATTTTAAGTTTATTGTAAAGTGGCATCAATGTATGATGATATAAAACAATTAGCTATTTTCATGGTTGTGGGGGGATACAATGGGGTGAGAAATGGAGATTGGAAAGAAAAGGAAAAAAGGGCAGACATAAATATAATACACAAGCACTCTCCTCCTAGAACCCAGATAAAAACATAAATACTAAAGATAAGTCACTGATAATTTCAGAGTTTTGGTATTTCATGAAAAAGTACTATATTAAATTTAAGTGGCAGCAAAATCAGATTTTAGAGAGGGTTCTTAATTGCAGTTTTAAGAATATTTTGTTGGTTTCAAGGCAAATTTGGGTAAAGGGCTCATGTATGTATAAGAAACCAGACCTACCAATCTGAAACTGCGTTTTTCATGAATGTTTCAATTCTTTCTGGAGTCTTCCATCAACTAAACCTATGACAGAGATATTTAGCAGATGGTTTCCTGCCATTACCTTCACAGTGTATAACATGGGATCTTTGTGGAAAAATCCCACACTATGTTAAAATCACAGTTCTGTAGGTTTTTTTGAGGTAGCTACTCTCTATATACCAACAGAACAAGCAAAATTCCTCTTATTCATTGTGATAATATCATAGGAATCCCTCTGAAGAAAGTCACTCAGTATTTCTTAAGCATTATTAAAGATGCAAGAGGGTTCCAATTACTGGTCGAGTGGGTAGTAACCACTCGCATGTCTGAATGAAGAGCTGCCTTGAACGATGACCTGGAAGGTCCGCCTGGAAGGACCTCTACTAGACTAACTAGCTCCACCTGCCCCAGGGCAACTTTTGTCTTTTCTAAGCAAGAAGATTCCCTGGAAACAGAATCCCTGCCTGTCTACTAATGGAGCTCACAAACTTGCTGCTGATAACCTGATTGAAAGTGACCTTTCTACAGTGGGTTACTGTAAACTAGTAACTTAATCAACTAGAGATTGCCTAGAAAACCTGGATAATGATAAGAAATACCCAAGGAATTAACCACAGACATGAGAATAACCACAATCACTTAAAATACAGTCTTAAGAGGCAAAACAACATGAATCTGAGTATCATATATAACATTTTTCCCTAGAGTAGTCTTTTTTTTTTTTTTTTTAGATTTTATTTTTGAGTAATCTCTATACCCAATGTGGGGCTCAAATCATAACCCCGAGATCCAGAGTCACACACTCCAGCAACTGAGCCAGCGAGGTGCCCCAATCCTTCTATTCTTATTAACTATGCTTTAAAACTTTTAGCTAATAAAAGGAAACCTGCCAACATTGTTCTAAAATATGAAGTTATCAGGTATTAAATAAACAAAACTAAGCCTATGTTTTTATATATGCCTACACTTGTGATAAAAATCCTGCCATTACCTCCACATTACTCACATTTCATTTTTAAAAGGGGTTCTTCATCATTTTTATTTACTATTTCAATGTCTATGCTGAATTAGAAGTTTGATCCACATCAGAACATTCTTTCTGTGTAGGAAATGAGGAATTTAAACCTGGCCCAATTTTTTAAGTGGAAAAATTTTTTAAACCTGTTGCTGGACTTTATTTCTATTACTGTGCTTTTTGTTTCCATCTGCTTCAGTTACCTTTAATTTCATCAAATAAAAAAACTACATTTTCTTCATGCTACTATCTAAATTGAAGCAGTCAAGTTAGTTCCACTAAGTTCCCTGGAGAACTGAGTTTCTGAAATCATTTCAAAAACAAAGAATGAATTGTTCTGACCAGTATCACCAACTCCCAATAACCACAAATTTTCCCATAAGCCACCTTAGTTTTTTTAAGTAATTAACTAAAATACCTATTTCATGCTGACAAAATAGGCCACCTACTCACCTGAACAAAGGCAACCGTGACGACGATAAGTATTGCCTAAACAAAACAAAGAAACAACCTTTTAAAGCAGACACCGTAACTTCAGAAATAATCATGTTTTATTTTTCTAACTTTATTTATAGTCCCCAGATACCAGACACTAAGCACTGATATCAACTCGGGAAGAAATCACAACTCTGCTTTAGAGGACACACAGACATCCAACAGCAGTTTAACTCCCCTAGGACAACTTCTCAAATTTGATCTCAAGATCCCCTTCCACTCTAACAAACTGAGGTTTGTTAGCTTTTATGTGGGATATAACCTATTGGTATTTAACCATAATTTAATACTTTTAATACTTCTGATACATAATTAATACTTTTTCAATTGCTCAGTTTTAATTCCTCTTTATTAATTCATCTAAAAAGTAAATAAAACCATTGCAAATGTTAACACATACTTTTTTTATGAAAAATACAATTGCCAAATAAAAAAATTTGTGAGAAAGCATTATCGATTTTTCTTTTATGTCTGTCTTAATACAAAGCTAGATTTTCACACTTGCTTCTGCATTTAATCTATTGTTCTATGTTGATTAGGCTGAAGTATAGGTAGAAAACCTAATCTCATACAGATCATGTTGGAAAAGGCAGGAAGGAGTAGTTTAAAAGATTTTTCAGATTGTGGATATTCTTCTTAGCTACTACACCAAAATTAGACAAGTGTTAGTTACTTAGAGTAATTTGCAATGTAGAATCGAAACTGTATCAATGAACTTTTTATAATCTATTATAGTAAAATCCACTGATCTATTTTCAATTTGAATGGACCTAAGTCACTGAAAACATGGTTAACATCTTACACTGGTCATTTAGAAAATACTGATTTACTTGGTTTTTCAAATCTTTCAAGTGTTGACACATTTCTTAATAGTAAAAAAAATCATTCATTGAAATGCTACTGATCCCTTTAGAATACAGTCAAATACTGGGAAGCTATTTAACATGTAGTAATTCATAAATATTTTGCAAAATTCTAAGTATCACTTGAAAGCTTGAATTTTATCACTGGCATAAATGCTGTTTATTTTTCTTGAAGCGATAGTTTCATCTCACTCACTTCCTTAAAAAAAAAGTTATCCAAGTCTTAAAAACCAAGTTTGTCTATCATTCATTCTTTCTAGTTAAAGCTTAGTTCAGCTAACCATAATTGCTCTTCCTTGAAACAACCATTGTACCTCAATATACGTGAGTCCTTTATGCATATTTCCCATTTTATTACACAGAATATTCAAAAGATATGTACTCAACTGTCAAGATTTAATGAAATTAATTTTTACTGCTTTATGAAAAACACCCCTGAGAGAATCAATAAAAGAAAACAATGACCACTAGTATAGTTTGGTGCCATTATTTTGACTTGAGTCAACAGTTTTACCTGCCATTGTTTTTGCACCACTGATGCAAATATCCAAAGTAAAAAAAATGTTTCAGTATTACAAAAATAGTTTTGACCTTACATACTCCCTGAAAAGGTCTTAGAGACACCTGGGAGTCCACAAACAAGAGCTCAAGAACTATAGCTCTATATTTCTACTGTGTTCTTAAGCATAAATACATTTGCTCTAATCAATGCTTATACCTGTTATAAAATTTTTATACTACGATAAAACAGAGGGAAAAAAAAGAAAGGAAACTTTCAATGAAAGCTAGAACAGCTTAGCCAGAAAGAATAAAATCTTACATAGTAAATAAGAGTGTTCACTGTTAAGTAACATTTTTAATTTCATAATCATCAGGCTTCAGTTCACAGTTAGTAAAACATTCTCAACAGAAAGTACACTAAATTGAAATTTTAACCAGAAATATATTACAAAATATTTCATATCTATAAAATTATACGGTTGTTAAATAATTCTCACGAGTGCTAATCACAGACCCTTGAACATTACTTAAGATTACTACAACAAAATGCAGAATTTGGATATTAACAAAAAACCTGAAGAAACATTATGCACTTCTCAACTCATTTTCCAAAATAAAAGCCAATCCTAATTTTAAATGATTATCCAATAGTTTAAAAATATATTTTTTCTTACCACAGTGATACTGACAGCATCATCAAACTGATGCATTAAAACACTGATGACTGCAGAAGCCAGAAGCAGCATAATAAGGGGATTTTTAAACTGAAAGTGAAAACAAACAGCATTCAACAGTTTTGTATGAATGGTAGTTGTGCTCCATCACAACAAAAACTTAAAAAAAAAAAAAAACTACTGAGACATGATTAGAAAATTAGGAGTCTAAGTTTGAGAGTTTATCTCTCTTCAATTAACCAAAAAAGTATTTATACTTAACTACATTTAAAAGTCATCATTTCTTAAGTTCCTTTTCAGAAGAAAAGAAAATTAAAATATCAATACTTAAAACTAAGAATTTACCAATTCCTTATGGTATGCGTGTATTTTTGGTATATTAATTAATAAATATAGCTGTTCTGAATTTCTACTGAGGTTAGAATAAGTGGAAAATGATTTTTAAGATAAAGATTTAGGTTAACACTGGATACACCTAAATTATGAAATCCAAACATTCCTATACTTAATAAATTAGCAAAGATTACAATTCTGTGGTTGATCCAGATGCCCCAGGAATAATCCCCTTCATCAGCTAAAAGCCAACAAAAAGATCCACTCAACAGAGGCCGAAGATTTTCCAAATGCTGGTTTTCCTAATATCTATCTGGCAGAAGCAATAGAATCTAAAGAAATAGAACCACACCACCAACCCAACCAGGCAGCACCTTAAATGACCAAGCACCAGAGCCACCCTAAATTCTTTCCGTTACTCCTTAAGCATCAGACCTCTGTTGCCAGAACCTCTTCCTCTGATGAAGTGGTGCCAATCACTATTAAAGGTGCAAAGTAACTAGGCTACAAAGAATTCATCCCACCAGAGAGCCCCAGCCCCTAGATATCACAGCAGCGAGGTTAGATGCCATCACCTCCCACTCCCTTTATGACTCCATTCCCTGGCACAGTGGTTCCGACCCTGTTTCAAATCAGAATCATGTGAAGAACTTCTAACAAGTGCCTAGGATCACACCAGACCAATTAAATCAGAATCTCTGGGCATAGGGCCCAGGCTTCAGCATTTTTTAAGTGTTCCCAAGGGATCTAACACCTAACGATTGAAAATCACTACTCTAGCAAACTAAAACTACAACTGCAATATGGTTCAGGGTTGAAGAACCCCACACACCTGCCTGAGTTAGAGTACTTGGGTTTAAATCCAGCTCCTGTCACTTAGATATGACCCAAGTGCCTCATTTGGTAAAATACTACCTTATACCAAGATTGTGGTAAAGAGGAACTAAGAATGTATATTTAAAACACTGTGTAAACCATGAAACTCTCTTCAAATGTTAGCTCTTATCATCATAATTTGAGGACAAGACCCATCGGCTTTTTTATTATAACCTCTGAAATAGCTATACCATGGTAGCAAGCACACTACTTGATTAATGGCAGGCTCCAGGCAAATGTTTGCAAAGCAACAAATTCAGTGTTCTTCATAGAGAAACAGAGAGTCACCCAGTGCTTTATGATTTACAACTGATATTTGCTGTTAATTGCTGTTTGTGCTTAACTGTATTACACTACTTCTGTTTCGTTCCCATAGCAATTCCATGATGCAGGTAATCAAGCTTTGAAACAGGAATAAGAAAGTAAAACATTATACTACCTAGTAATAAGTCCAATCACTGTGGTTTATAAATTCAGAATGAACTTCCTAAAGTTTTAGGTAATATGGAAATGTGGTAAATGTGAGAATACAAACATACATACAAAAAATACTCTACAAACATATGACAGACATACACACACACAAGGTTCTTTTAATCTCTAAAAATACAGTTTTTCCACTTTAGACAAACTCATCTGCAAAATTAAGACTGATAAATTTGGGCCCATTAACATGACCTTTAGAAAAGCCACACACAGATCTTATATTAAAAAGAAGGCATTAAAGGTTTTCTTTACTAAAAAGAACTTGTTAAAAAATAAATAAATAAGTAAAAATTAAAAAAACTTGTTTGGCAAACTAACCCTACGAGGTGAAAACTGGCCACAGGATTCTTAGAACTTTTCACACTAACATATTTGTTATCAAGATAAAAGAAAATCCTACAATAAGTCTTTCTGAAAAGATTAGGATATTGACAAAATATAATTAAAAATAGCTATTGTTTATTGATAGCTTATAACCTCCTAAAATTATTATCCTCATGTTATAGATAAGACTAAAAGGATAATAAAGATCATATAGCTAGTAAGAAATAAAGACAGAATTTGTACCAGGCAGTCTGGATTCAAACTACCTTATTTTTATTACATTTTCTAAGCTGGCCATATTACTTTTAAAAAATATTAGCATTCCTTATAATAAAACAAGTGTAAGGTAGACATCTGTAAAGGAAACAACTGTTCAAGTATCACTCCATGTTATACATTCATAAAGATTTGCACACTAAAAATTATAGAAGTTCCAACTTAACAGCAAACCCTAACAGAAAAAATGTAGGTAAAAAACATTTTTACATATTATTTGCTTTCTCCACCAAAAAAAACAAAAAACAAAAAACAAAAAAAACCTTCACAAAAGTAAACAACTACACTAACAAAAATACATGTAAATTACACAGCAGAGAAGGAAATAAAAATATCTCACCTGAGAAATATACTTCTTCCATAGTGGCTCATCTTCACTGATATCAAACTCATTCCAGCCATGGAAGGCTCGCCTATGACTTACTTCACATTTGTTTAGACCATTCTGAAGATCAGCCTATTAGATTTTACATATAAAAGTTACTGAAAATGTTAGCAGAGGACAAAAGAAGAAAAACACAAGGGTACATATTTATGTTCATATTTATAAGAAATTATACAATAGTCAAAACTAACTTGTAACAAAAAAAAAAAAAAAGCATTATCAGTGGTTGCTTGGGGCCAGGAGCAAAATCTACTTAGAAAGATTAACTGCAAAGGGACCTGAGGGAACTTCTAGGAGTGATTAAAGTGTTCCATATCTTAATTCTGGCAGTGGTTAACATTTGCCAAAATGCAAACTATTCTGTTAATATGGGTACATTATATTTCATGTAAATTACACCCTGACAAAAAAAAATTTATTGATGTATAGGTAACATACATTATTATACTAGCAAGTTTTAAGTGTAAGCAATAAGGTATAGTTTAATAAACAAAAAACTTAGGATTTTCTCTGGGAAAAGAGAAATAATAAAAACCAGCCACATGACTTACAGAAAGTAAAATATGGTACATTTTAATTAGTTTTGTTTGCTTTCATTGTTTTATTTTCTAAAATTAGTTTCTCCAAAAGAACATTCAATGGACCATAACTGCCTTTCTTGTTCTCTGAGCCTATCAAAACCCTCAGAATGGAATTACTTTTTACTCTTGGACTACATAATTACTTTAAGCAGATAATATGTGGTTCCTAAATTACTGAAAATAATTATGTTCTATGAATACCACCTACATTCTTCAATCACTGCAATACTTGTTTTATAAGAAATATATATGATATATGGTCATTCAGATAACTAAAACATACTTCTCATTTGTATCTGGTCTTCCCTCCAGGGTTACCGGCTCACAGCTCCTAAACCCTTGTAATTTCCTGGGATGATGACAATAAAGGCATCTTTCATTGTGTTAATGAAGGTGACTTTTAGACCCCACCCAAGAACAGCAGCTGGTAGACAGGAGGACCAACCATATGATCACAGGGTTTAGTCCTAGCACCCTACCACTATTCTCCCTCACCTCTGAGGAGGAAAGAGAGAGGATGGAGGTTGAATCAGCCAAAGGCCAATGACTCAGTCAATCATGACTAAGCAATGAAGCCTCCATAAAAGCCCAAAAGAACTGGGTTTGGGCTTATTTTACTACTGGCTACTGTACTGAACAGTGCAGAACACCACACTATGTCATCAGAGGAAATTCTATCGGATGGCATTTACCTATAGTCTAAATGACTGATTTACTATCTATTCCCTTCCTCCCCACCAACCACTTACTTGGAGAATGCTCGCAACTTCACTGACTGGTAATTCACTTGCTTTTTTTGATGTCAATACAGGAATCATTGTCTCATTTTCACCATTAGGAATTTTTTGAAAACGTGCAACCTAGCAAATAAAACCAAAGGAAAAATATTTGAATATACCAAAAAACTGGAATGCAGTCTAGAATAAATGAAAATCCAAATGTTCACAGAAACTTAGTTTCCAGTTAGAAAGTGAACATTTTTAGAGTAATAATTATCTAGTCCAAATAAGATAATTTTCTACTATGTGCTATTTCTCCAGAAAGCACATCTCAAAAATTAAGCCACCAGTACCAGCTAGGACACAACATTTTTAATTTCCACATTAAATTTTTTTAAAAGCTATTTTCTACAGCAATGCAATGAGTAAAAAGTGAAACAGATGTCCCGTCTAGCAGATCCTGAGAATTACATGTAGTCCTAATCCTCCAAACTCATTATGTTTAACAGGAAAGACAGAGAACAGCTAAGCTTTCTCCATTTTAACTACTCCTGTTGGTCAGCCTGTTTCTTAACTGTCCAAAAAACAACCGGCTACTCTACGTAAGCACCAGGACAGCAAGTCAGATTTAAAAACCCATTTCCCCCGGGGCGCCTGGGTGGCTCAGTGGGTTAAAGCCTCTGCCTTCGGCTCCCATCATGATCCCAGGGTCCTGGGATCGAGCCCCGCATTGGGCTCTCTGCTCAGCGGGGAGCCTGCTTTCCTTCCTCTCTCTCTGCCTGCCTCTCTGCCCACTTGTGATCTCTGTCTGTCAAATAAATAAATAAATAAAAATAAAAAAATAAAAATTAAAAAAAAAAAGCCCATTCCCCAACCAGCAGGAAAGCGAAGAGCAGAAGAGACACACAAGCAGAGGATGCACAATTAGGGCAGGGGCTCTGAACAAACAGAGTAAATCACAGAATTGGTGGTAACCACGGTATCTAATTGATGCAGCTTCATAAGAAGTATCTACAGAAAAGTGTTTATTTAACACACTTCCAGAAATAAATCCCCAATCCAGACTTGTCTTGGGTCCTAAGCTAACAGCTTCTTTATAGACAAAAAGTTTTGAGAAAGACAAAATCTCCCCACAGAAACTTCAGCGAAGAAAACATTTCAGTTGCTACACATCCACTGATTAAAATACTGAAACTGAAGTGATCCTCTTACTGCCAAAACATAGGTCTTTAAGCATTCAGAGGGAATGTTTTCCTAACCTTGGCTCATCAACATTTTTTAGGATAAAATATTTCCCTAAAATTTTTTGACACAACACTTCTTTAAGACAACAAATGAGATTGATCAAAGAAGAATAACTTAAGTTTCTATTATTATAAGACAATAAGAGACCTGCATGCTGTCATTAGAGGTCTGTGTACATAAAAAAATCTTCACACTTACTCCAAAAAATAGTAAATACCTGTGGGGAAAAAAGTACTCCCTCAGTGTAACTGAGTTCTGGAACAATCAAATACATACATGTTTTCTAATCTCATTTATTTAAAAGGCAGTCCTGAATGTTTAAGTACTTTAAAGCAAGAGGAAATATTTTTCTACTTTTAATGAGAAGATACTAATAATTAAAAATTTTGAGGAAACTGGAAATAGATTACCTTGCTTTCATACAAAACAGTCTTGAAATTATTTAAAGCATATTTTTACATAATTTGAGAAATTCAAAACCTTAAAGAAAATATTGGAAATCTCATAAAAGTTGCACACTTGTTTTAGAGCCACTGAATGTCCTTATTTCAAACATACAGAACAAAGTAGGATGGGAAAGATTTCATTTTACCACCCCTAAATTAAACACTGGAGTAAACCCAGCAAAAAACAATGAGAACTAAACCAGTGTGACATGGTTATTTTATCTTGTGAAATCTTAAAGCAAAATTAAGAAGGAACAAATATATTTACATTACCTCCAGTGACAATGAGATTAACAAAACCTTTTATTTCTAAGATTCCTGTACCTTAGTTTCTTCACATACAAACAGGGATACTAGTGCCAAAAGCTGTGTGAAAATCACATCCCTTAATAAAGCACCTGACCCACTAGTACTAAGGGCTGAAATAGCTGGTTTTCTCAAAAAAGTATTTAACATTTACATGTATATTCACCAGTACAATTAGCTCAATACAGAACTAAATTACCAATCGAGGTGCGTCAAGTTAGATTTGCAATAATCTTTCCATTAAAATATATTTTTCAAGGCACCTGTGGCTCAGTTAGTTAAGCAGCTGCCTCCAGCTTGGGTCATGATCCCAAGGTCCTGGGGTCCAGCCCCCAGTTGGGCTCCCTGCTCAGTGGGGAGTCTGGTTCTTCCTCTGCCTCTCTTCCCCCTGCCACTCCCCTGCCACTCCCCACTCTCCTTTTCAAATAAATATTTTAAAAATTAAAATTAAAATTAAGTAAAATGTACTTTTCTATCATTGATAAAGTGAAAACTGCTATCTGAAGTACCTAATATGCAGTACAAGAGCCTTTCTCATAAAATCTTTGTGAAGTAATCTTTTGGTAGTTGTTATAAAGACAGGGTCTATTGTTGGAATAGACTCTCCATAAAATCCTTCATGAGCATTCCATGGCCCAAAAGAGCTAAAAAATCTCAACAAAGAAAGTAAGACTGTTTCGCTTAATAATGGGTAAGACACTGGAGGGACATGATGTTATCTCTCTAAATATATGAAAAGCTGCCATGTGAAAAAAGGAAACAACAAAACCAAAGGGTAAGTTTCTAGTCAACCAACTTCTGGAGTTCAAATGAAGAGCACTAGATGTATTCTGGCAAAGGCTAGACAGCCATGTGATAAGGACAGATTTCACTGAAAGGATTGCTATCAATAGGGGAAGGCTACAGCACAAATTTCTTGGCCAAAGGCAGCAATCTCAACTACATTTATGCTTACTAGATTCTACTTCAACCTAAAATTAAGGAAATTATTGAATTTTTTTTAATTTATTTATTTGACAGAGATCACAAGTAAGGAGAGAGGCAAGCAGAGAGAGAGGAAGGGAAGCAGGTTCCCTGCTGAGCAGAGAGCCCCATGTGGGGGGCTCAATCCCAGGACCCTGAGATCATGACCCGAGCCAAAGGCAGAGGCTTTAACCCACTGAGCCACCCAGGCGCCTCGGAAATTATTGAATTTTAATCCTGTTTTCTTTTTAAGCAAATGTTATATTTCGTAGTTCAAATGGATCATTATCTCTATGGCTTATAAGAGTAATTTGTTCAGCTTTTTTGCAACACGTTTGCCACCTGAACACAGGTGTCGTGAAAACCACCACTCAACCTAAACCAGAATGGGATAGGAAAAGACTCATATCAACATCGTCGTCATCAGACACGTAGATTTGGGCAAGTCTACCACTACTGGTCATCTGATCTACAGATGTGGTGGGATCAACAAAAGAACTATCGAAAAACTCGAGGAGGCTGCTTAGATGGGAAAAGACTCCTTCAAGATTGTCTGGGTCTTGGATAAACTGAAAGCTGAATGTGAACATGGTATCACCACTGATATCTCCCTGTGGAAATTTGAGATCAGCAAGTATTACGTGACCATCATTGATGCTCCAGGACATAGATTTTATTAAAAACATGATTACAGGCACATCTCAGGCTGACTGTGCTGTCCTGATTGTTGCTGCTGGTGTTGGTGAATTTGAAGCAGTTATCTCCAAGAATGGGCAGACCCATGAGCATGCCCTTCTGGCTTACACGCTGGGTGTAAAACAACTAATTGTTGGTGTTAACAAAATGGATTCCACTGAGCCACCCTATAGCCAGAAGAGATACAAGGAAATCCTTAAGGAAGTCAGCACCTACATTAAGAAAATTGGCTACAACCCCAACACAGTAGCATTTGTGCCAATTTCTCGTTGGAATGGTGACAACATGCTGGAGCCAAGTGCTAACATGCCTTGGTTCAAGGGATGGAAAGTCACCCATAAAGATGGGAATGCCAGTGGAACCACACTGCTTGAAGCTCTGGATTGCATCCTGACACCAACTCGTCCAACTGACAAGCCCTTGCGTCTACCTCTCCAGGATGTCTACAAAATTGGTGGTATTGGTACTGTCCCTGTGGGCCGAGGGGAGACTGGTGTTCTTAAAACTGGCATGGTGATCACCTTTGCTCCAGTCAATGCTACAACTGAAGTCAAGTCTGTTGAAATGCACCATGAAGCTTTGAGTTAGGCTCTTCCTGGGGACAATGTGGGCTTCAATGTCAAGAACGTATCTGTCAAAGATGTTCATCATGGCAATGTGGCTGGTGACAGCAAAAATGACCCACCAATGGAAGCAGCTGACTTCACGGCTCAGGTGATTATCCTGAACCATCAAGGCCAAATTAGTGCTGGATTGTCACACAGCTCACATTGCTTGCAAGTTTGCCGAGCTGAAGGAGAAGATAGATCGTTGTTCTGGAAAAAAGCTGGAAGATGGTCCCAAATTCTTGAAATCTGGTGATGTTGCCATTGTTAATATGGTTCCTGGCAAGCCTATGTGTGTTGAGAGCTTCTCTGACTATCCTCCTCTGGGCCGTTTTGCTGTTTGTGACATGAGACAGACAGTTGCTGTGGGTATTATCAAAGCAGTGGACAAGAAGTCAGCTGGAGCTGGCAAGGTCACCAAGTCTGCCCAGAAAGCTCAGAAGGCTAAACAAATATTATCCCCAATACCTGCCACCCCAGTCTTAACCAGTGGTGGAAGAACAGTCTCAAAACTGTTTATGTCAATTGGCCATTTAAGTTTAATAGTAAAAGACTGGTTCATGATAACAATGCATCATAAAACCTTCAGAAGGAAAGGAGAATGTTTTGTGGACCATTTGTTTTTTGTGTGTGTGTGTGGCGGTTTTAAGTTATTAGTTTTTAAAATCAGTACTTTTTAATGGACACAATTGACCAAAAATCTGTCACAGAATTTTGAGACCCATTAAAACAAAAGTTTAATGAGAAAAAAAAAAGAGTAATTTGTTCACTCCTTTACTCTTTCAACAAACACCACATTTATTGAGAATCTGACTCTGCAGTAGGTCCTCAGTATTAACAACGAGCAAAAAACATCCTGAAGGGGAGGAGGGAGAGGAAGGGGACAAATGTTACCAAAGAATAGCACTAATGGAAAACTGCAAATGATCACTACAATGAAGGAGAAGTCCATGGGCAATGAGAGCTTACACAGAGATTGCAATCAGGACAGGAAGTTTTCATGAGAAGTGATGCTTATAGAACTGAAAGACAAGAAGCTGCCTACGGGAAGGGATGAAGAAGTGAGGGAACTGAGTGTGCAAAGTTCCCAGGAAAGGAGGAAGCATGGCAAAATGAAGTACTAAAGTTTGAAGTACTAAACGAAATCCAGCATTTATTCACTTACTCATCTCATCTTTAGACACATAATCAATGCTTATTATACGCCAGGCATTGTTGTTGGTACTGACCCAAAGGTAAGAAGAAAATGAAAACTAGCCTCATGTACATACACAGGAAACAAAAGACTACAAATAATGCACTATACAATAAATGCTCCAGGAAACAATTTAAAAAGGAAGGGTAAGTAAGGGGGGAATTGTTTCAACTTATATGGGGAGAATGGGGGCAGGGAGGACCTCTCCAGTAAGGTAGCATCTGGGCACAGATACCTGAAAAAAAGCAAAGGAACCAGCCATTAGATTTCTAGGTAGAAATGTCCAGGAGGTAGAAAGGTATGTATACATACAGGAGAGGCCCAGGTTAGAGAGATGAGTGGGGGTAGTCATTAGCACACAAATGGTATTAAAACTGAGAATAAACCACACCAGCACAGAAGAAAGGGAAGAGGTCTACGGCATGACCCTAGGGCCTTCTCCGAAAATAGCAATCAGAGATGAGCAGTAATCAAGAGAAGAGACCAAGCAGCAGCAACTAGTAAGGTAAAAGGAGCACCAAAAGAGAAGTCAAGTGCAACAAGTATTTCAAAGAGGGTGTAAATGGCTAGGCCAAATGTTAGTGAAAAATTAAGATGAGGACTGAGAACTGACCACTGAACTTGGCAACACAGAGATAAAGAGAGTGGTTTCAATGGAGTGGTGGTGAACAAAAATCAGACAGGAGTGAATTCAGAGAAAACAGCAGGGGACAAGGTAGATACTGCATGGACAGATAATCCTTTCCAGTTGTGCTGTAAAAAAGAGCAGAGAAAAGGGATTATTATAACCAGAATGGAGTATAGGTTTCAAGAGCTGGGTTGTTTTTGTTTTTATTTTAGTGAAAAAAATAACAGCATGTTTATACGCTGATGAGAATGATCTGATAGAGGAAAAACTAGTAATTCAGGAGAGAGATGGCACAACTGATAAAGTGATGCTCTTGACTAAATGAGATGGGATGAAATCTGACATACTTGTAGAAGGATTGGCCTTAGATCAAGGAATAGACAGTTCATCCACAGTTACTGATGGGAAAGCAGAGTAACACAAGAAGAATGCAGGCATGCTAGTAGCCGTGGTAGAAGAAACATATGGAAATATTCTTCTGAGAATTATCTGGATTGAAAAAATCAGGACATATAAAGCAAAAAAAGGCTAAAGAAGTAGGTGCGGGATTTTACATGGCCCTATGGGTCCTATTATGGAATTTCTTTCTTAATCCTAAGAGCAAATGGAAAGCCTTGCAATGTGGTCTTAAAAGTAAATAAATAAAAGGCATAAATTGGAAAATTTAAAAAATACAGAATAGGAGTGGTAAAAACAAGCCAGTTTGGACACTATTACATACATCTAAATAAGAGATAAATGTAGCTTGGACAAGGGTGGTGGGGTGCAGGAACAGATGCAGAGGTAAAATAATAGTACATGATGATGAACTACATACATATATCAAAGAATTATACTAGATTTCTAGCTTGTCTTACATGCTAAACACTAATGCTACTCACCATGGTAAAGAATACTGGTTTTGATTTTTTAACAAATGGTGCTGTGACAACTAGATATTCACACAAAAAAGCATCAAGCTGGACCCTTCCTCACACCATATATACAGATTAACTCAAAATGGATCAAAGACCTAAATGTAAGAGCTTAAACTATTAAACTCTTAAAAGACACCTTGGGCTTAAATCTTGACCATGGTCTCCTAAATATGGCACCAAAAGTACAAGAAACAATAAAAGACTGAACATTATCAAAATTGAAAACTTCCATGCTGCAAAGGACACCATTAAGAAAGTGAAAAAGACAAACCACAGAATGAGAGAAAATATTTGCAAGTCATTTATCTAATAAAGGGCCTGTACCTACAATATATAAATTCTCAGAATTCAATAATAAGAAGACACAATCCAATTTTAAAATGAGTAAAAGATCTGAATATATATCTCTACAAAGAAGATATACAAATGACCAGTAAGCACATGAGAAGGTTTTCCATCCTTAGTCATGAGGAAAATACACATCAAAACCACAATGAGATAGCACTTCACATCCACTAGGATGACTAAGGTAAAAAAGACAGATAATAACAAGTGTTGGAGAACATACAAAGAAACTGGAACTTTCATATATTGCTGGCAGAGTTGTTAAAAGGTACAGCTGTTATGGAAAAGTTTGGCAGCTACTATATATATATATATGTGTGTGTGTGTGTGTGTGTGTGTGTGTGCGCGCGTATATATATATATATATATATATAATTGTGCTATTATACAAACATCACATTGTCTGGCTAAATGAGGACAGTGTTTTCACCTTGAAAATTTCTAAGTGTTAATGCTTTGATTTTGAGAACAATAAATAGGCAAATCACATAAATTTAGTTGAAGGTAAATCATCTTGACAGGCAATGCTATGTCCTTTGTGTGGTACTACAAAAGTTCATTGTCCATGGTTCCAAGTTTCAGACACTAGGTATTATTTGCTTATCTCCTACCTCATCCTAAAAATATCCTGGGCTTAACTATATCTTAGTCTCTGCATAGTTGCTTTACATTTGTTTCAAATAACGGCATTTATTAGATCTACACCTTGGATGATTTAACTCATGAAACCAATAAGCACTACTAAATATACCACACACACAACTACAGTCCATAGTCTATACCTTGCAGAGATGAATAATTCAGTTGAAGAGCCACGTCATACCAGAACATACACATTAAGAGTTGCCATACAGCAGTCAAATCATGACAATGCAAGTAAATGAGTCTGAAAATTCAGGAGAGGGAGACTGTTACAGCCCTCAGAATTCTGGGGAACTTTCCTGAAGTAAGCCATTAAAAATGGATAAGAGGGGGGGCACCTGGGTGGCTCAGTGGGTTAAGCCTCTGCCTTCGGCTCAGGTCATGATCTCAGGGTCCTGGGATCGAGCCCCACATCGGGCTCTCTGCTCAGCGGGGAGCCTGCTTCTCCCTCTCTCTCTGCCTGCTGCTCTGCCTACTTGTGATTCTATCTCTCTCTCTCTGTCAAATAAATAAAATAAAATCTTAAAAAAAAAATGGATAAGAGGGAATGCCTAACATCTGCCAAGGAAGCATTTTTTTTTTAAGATTTTATTTATTTATTTGACAGACTGAGATCACAAGTAGGCAGAGAGGCAGGCAGAGAGAGAGAGAGAGAGGAGGAAGCAGGCTCCCCGCTGAGCAGAGAGCCTGATGCAGGGCTTGATCCCAGGAATCATGACCAGAGCCGAAGGCAGAGGCCAAGGAAGCATTTTAAACAAGAGATGAACACTGGTAAAAGTCAGAGCAATAGAAATCTAATCTGTATGTGACTAGGCCAATCAGACTAGGATGAAGTGTTTTACTATACACTTCTACTTCCATTAAATGACCCAGATCTATCCGGGTACTAAGACAAGCTAGAGAGTTTTTAAGTGGATATACTTAAAAACTCCAGAAAATTTAACTTTGGGACATATCAAATAATTCAGTTAAATATAGATCCTATATGCATCAGGCCCCATCACAGACCAACTGAACCCAAATTTGCATTTTAACAAGATAAGCAGGTGATTCACTCATATATTGAGTCCAAGCACTGTTATACATCAGTTCCCAATTCTGATACAAATTAGAATTATACAGGGATTGCTATGGATTGAACGGCCCCCACAGAATACATATATACATATGTTGAAGTCCTAACCCCCAGTTTAACAGTATTGAGATATGGGACCTCTGTGAAGTAATTAGGTCATGAGGCAGCCCTCATGATGTTTTAATAAGACACCAGAGAGTTCATTTGTGTGTCTCCTCTCCCCATCCCTTCTCCCCAGCCTGAGGGCTGTGAGAAATTAATGTCTGTTATCTAAGCCTCCCAGCTATAGTAGCCAGAGCAGACTAAGACAGGACCTTTTTTCATTTTAGTCCAAGTGTCCAGGCAACATCTTTAAAGAGTGTGAATCATTAGGTCTGGAATGGAGAGGCCAAAACATCAAATTTTGTTTGGGTTGTTTTTTGCTTTGTTTTTTTTTGGGGGGGGGGGTTGTTTGTTTTTGTTGTTGTTGTGTTGGTTGGTTTTTTTTGTTTTGTTTTTTTGAGGGAGAGAGAGAGAACGCGCGCGCGCGAGCACACAAGCTGAGGGACAGAGGCAGAAGGAGAGAGAGAATCGTAATCAGGCTCCATGCTCAGCACAGGGCCCAACACAGGGCTTGGTCTCATGACCCTGATTGAGATCATAAACTGAGCTAAGTCAAGAACTGGATACTTAACCAAATGAGCCACCCAAGTGCCCCCAAAACATTTATTTTTAAAAGCTTCCCAGGGTAGGTCTAATGCACAAAGTTGATCATCACTGGCCTAGAAGATGAGGTTGAAAGGCATGGTTGGATTAAACTCAAACATAAGTGTTTTACTTTTAAAAGGTAAATATTTGCTAAAATGAGTCATCACTATAGGTTTATAAACTGTCCCTGGAAAAAGAACAAAAAAAAATTCTGTCACTCAGAATTCAGCACAAGGACAGAAATCTGATTTGAAAAAGCAAGTCAGCAAAGGTAGCTCAAATCACCCAAAAGAAGTTAAGCCACAGGGAAAAACAGAAAATATTTCATCCCTACAAAGTTCGGAGTACTAAATACAGGTTCTTAAAAGTTTTCAGGTCAACTCTTGATAATAAAATCCTCCTAAATTTCACTTCCAAATAATCAGAAACCCCACTCCAACTTCAAACACAACAGCCTTTCTTTTATGTATTACATGTTTTGGCTTCAGCAAAGAGAGGGTAGTTTTAAAACAAAGAGCTTTACGGTTTTAAAAGGGGGAAAGGGAAGAATGCCTGGGTGGCTCAGTCAGTTAAGAGGTTGCCTTCTGCTCAGGTCATGATCACACGGATCAACCCAAGAAAATCAAGTGTACTCAGAATTAAACTTGAAAGAACCAGGCACCTCTCCACAGCTGTTTAACAGCTATAGCGCAGAAAAGCAGGTTTATCAGGAAACTCTATGGGTCAAACTATACAATGCCACTGTATAAAGGCATAAACAGGCTGAAGAAAACAACAGTGACACAGTAGTTCCAATGAGACAATAATGACAGTAGTGCCAATTCAAGAACAGTAGGTTCACAGTGATTTACAGAAACCAAGCAGACCTGCTCAATTTAAGAAGCAGTTCCTTGTTGAGTAAAGCCAAAAGTAAACTGCACTACATAATCCCACCTAGATGTGGTTTTAATTATTGCCACAGAGAAGCTTACACACATAAAACACATGCCAGGTAAAAGGCAGAATTTACACTTCTGGCATCTATCTACAAACCGTATTTGTAGAAATGACACTATCATTCAAAGAAGTAGTGAATTTTCAAAAGGTGACCAAATGACTCCAAGTGTCTTTAATTGATCTGTTCGTTAAAAACAAGGCAGCCAGTATTTTTCTATAACACTGTGTAAGTCCACTTATACCCACGCTGTAACATGCTTAGCTGGATGGAATAATAGTATAGTGCAGCAGGCATCAAACCGAACACCGCTTCAGAGCTGGAAAAACAGGAAAGGTTCTAGACCCCACTCCAACTTCAAACACAACAGCCTTTCTTTTATGTATTACATGTTTTGGCTTCAGCAAAAAAGAGGCTAGTTTTAAAACAAACAGCTTTATAGTTTTAAAAGGGGGAATGGGAGGGGGGAATGGGAGGGGCGCCTGGGTGGCTCAGTCGGTTAAGCAGTTGCCTTCTGCTCAAGTCATGATCTCAGGGTCCTGGGATCGAATCCCCAAATCGGGCTCCCTGCTCAGCAGGAAGTCTGCTTCTCCTGCTCCCTTTTCCTCTCCCCCTGCTTGTGCGCTCGCTCTCTCAAATGAAAAATAAAACTTTTTTAAAGGGGGACGGGGAGCCTTAAACATCTAGTATCATGGTTTTTAATCTTATTAGTTGGCATCAGAATCACCTGGAGGTCTCAACCTCAGTGTTTCTGAATCAGCAGGTCTCGGGGAAGTTCCAGAAAGTATGTTTCTTATAAGTTCTCAAGGAATGTTGATGTACTAGTGCAGGTCCCACTTGGAGAACCACTGCTCTAGATCCCAATTTATAATCCCAAATCTGTCTTGACAGCTGTGTGAGCTGGGACAAGTAAATTAACTTCTCTGCATCTTTTTCCTCAGTGGAAAATTGGGATAATACCAATTTAATTTCACCAAGAACTAAAAAAAATTTTTAAATTTTTTTTTTAATTTATTTATTTGTTAGAGAGAGAGAGTGAGCGAGCACAGGCAGACAGAGTGGTAGGCAGAGGCAGAGGGAGAAGCAGGCTCCCCGCAGAGCAAGGAGCCCGATGCGGGACTCAATCCCAGGACGCTGGGATCATGACCTGAGCCGAAGACAGCCGCTTAACCAACTGAACCACCCAGGCGTCCCTAATTTTTAGAAGTGTGTGCACAGTACCTAGCCTATGGTGGGTATTCAAATACTGGCTCCCTTCTCCTAAGGCAATTATACTAATCATATAATTATGCACTTGTCTCACTCCTCACTCTAGATATTCACAAGGGTATGACCTGGTTTTCATCATCTAGATATCCTCAACAAAGTTCTTAACATCCAATACCAGAAGTACTATTAGAAAAAAATTACTGGGATTTCAGTCTTAAAAGACAATCATACACAGCAACAGAATAGTGTTATGATCCTAAGACATACCATGCCTTTTAAATGATCTTTCACTCAAAGTACAAAAAAGAAGGCAGAACTGATCAGAAAAGAATTTATTTAGTTATCCATGAATTAGTCTGTCTTCTATGAGGCAAGTCCCTGTGTTTCCACTTTTCAAAGTGCTGAGATTAAAGTTTCCAATCTCTAAGACATTGAACTTCACTGGCAAATGTAGCAGCCGTGCAAGCAGGAAAAGTCAACCTGTCTCTGATGAAGCATTTCAAGGATCAGACTGCTGGCATGGAGCAGAGTAGAAGCTGGCAAGTGTCTCAGAGTGGGCAGGGCTCATCAGTTTACAATCACTGTTCAGTCCTACCAATGAAGAAATGTTGGCATGGGAAGGAAAAGGCACTAGAAACACATTTTTATGAAATACTGTATTACTAGAGAAGCAGGCTTAAAAACACTTCAAATGAAAAGATTTAAAAACACTTCAAATGAAAAGTCCAAACTGAACTAACATATCTAGGATCATATACATAACTAATCAGAAACATCCACAAACTCCTCCTATAATATGCAAGTTCCTGTTTTTCCACCAACTACATCTGACAAAGTCACTAATTCAGTCTCATCTAAAAGGCAAAATGGAATAGGACCATTCTCAAACTTCAGTTGTCCTCAGAAATAGCTGGGAGATGCTGTTTAAGAATACAAGTACTCCCACTTTTATTCAACATAGTACTGGAAGCCTGAGCTACAACACTCAAGAAAAAAAGAAATAAAAGGCATCCAAATTGGTAAGAAAAACTTCTTTATTATTTGCAGATGTCATGATACTACATACAGAAAACCCTACAAACTCCACTGAAACACTACTAAAACTGATAAATGAATTCAATTAGGTTGCAATACAAAATTAATGTAAAGAAATCTGTTACTTCTATATACTACTAATGATGTAGCAGAAAGAGAAATTAAGAAAATAATCCCAATGGGGCACACGGGTGGCTCATTGGTTAAGCACCTGCTTTCAGCTCAGGTTATGATCTCAGGGTCCTGGGATCAAATCCCGCATCGGGCTCCCTGCTCAGAGGGAGTCAGCTTCTCCCTCTCCCCCTACCTCCTGCTCACACTCTCTCTCTCAAGCTTTCTCTCAAATAAAATCCTAAAAAAAAAAAAAGGACAAAAAAGATGTGGTATACAAAGTAATATTAAAAAAAGAATGACATTTCTCCATTTGCAACAACATGCATGGGCCTAAAGGGAATAAGGGTAAGTAAAATAAGTCAGATGGAGAAAGACAAATACCATATGATTTCACTCATTTATGGAATTTAAGAAACAAAATGAACAAACAAAAAGAGGTAAGAAAAAAAAAACATGCAAAAACAATAACAACAACAACAAAAAACCAGACTCTTAAATACAGGTAACAAATTGGTGGTTGCCAGAGGGGGAGACGGGCCAGGGGACACAACTGGGTGAAATACACAAAGGAGATTAAGAGTACACTTACCCTAATGAGCACCCAATAATGTATAAAATTGCTGGATTATTGTATTACACACCTGACACTAATATAAGGCTTCAAGTTAATTATGCTTCAATAAAGGAAAAAAAGAAAGAATAACGGTACCATATGGATCCCAGCAAAAAAGTTAAAGCTGAATATCACCAGTGGTAACTAGGTCTAGACCCATGGTTCTCAACCCAGTGTGCACATTAATGTGCAGTGCACATTAAAATCACCTGGGAAGCTTTCGAAAATTCCTACAGCTGGAACTCCAGACCAATTAAATCAGTGACCACAGAAATGGTCAGTCCCAAAGATGTGGAGATCCCAGGAACAGGTCTTTTTTTTTTTTTAATCTCCCGAAGTGATAATGTACAGGTAGTGCTCTTAACCTACCCATAAATTAAACAGGAAATACAGGAGATAAAGGAGCATATTAAATTACTTCAAAGAAATGGACTCAGCAAATTCCAGCCTATGGGAAATTCTACAGGACAAACAACCTGATTTTGTCAATAAGGTACAAGGGAAAGGGGACATTTTTAGACTAAGAGCTATTTAAGAGACACGTTAACCATTTACAGTGTTTGGGCCTTATTTCAATACTGATTCAATTAAATAAACCGTTTTGTTTTGTTTTGTTTTAAATCAATTCAGGCTCACAGTTCCTTTTAACCACTGTCTCTCTTTAGTATCCTTAAATCTGGAACAGTTCCTTACTTAGTCTTTTTTTCTTTCATTGTTGACACTTTGGAAGAGTAGAAGCAGGTTATTTTGTACATATCCCTATTCTAAAAATTATAATCCGAGATAGTCTGATATTTCTAATTAGATTCAGGTAATACATTTTGGGGAGAGAGGAAACATCACAAAACATTACATCTTTCTCAAAACATTTTATCAAGAGGTATATGGTATTTGCTACAGACGTCGTATGTTGAAGCCATAACCCCCACAATGTGAGTGTATTTGCAGACAGGGCCCTTACGAAGGTAATTAAAGTTAAATAAGAACATAAGGGTGGAGCCCTAATCCAATAGGACTAATGTCCCTATAAGAGGAAGAAATACCCGAAATAAGCACATACAAAGGCCATGAGGAAATAGCAAGAGGACAGCGGATCTGTAGGCTGAGAGAAGTCCCACCAGAAACCAACCCTGTCAGCACCTGGTATTAGACTTCCACTCTCTAAAATTTAGAGAAAGTCAATTTCTATCTTTTCTTGTATTCCGTCATAGCAGCCTGAGCCAAATAATATAATGCTGTCTGTCCCACCAATGGTGATGTGAATTTTGAACATACGCCTAAAGTGGTACTTGCAAGACTTTCCCACTATCAAGATACTATATTTCCCTTTGTATGTACTAAGTTTCTTGTGGGGAGATATTCTGAGACTAGTAAAATATCCTGTACCTTACACTCTTGCTTACTAGGTAACTCTTGCCTGAAACAGTTATTACTGTGGTGATTACCAAATGGTGATTTTTTTAATTCCATCATTCTGTCTACATTTATTGAACGGAATCCTACTGTAATAAAGAACCTTCCCTTCTTCCCAGTTTTTTGTGTGTTTGTATATATACAATCAGTTTTTATATAATAGATTCTATACCTTATTCTATAAGGTATAAAATCCATTACTATTCACATTATTGCTCAAACTGTCCCAGTTTTGGCCAGTGTGGAGCCTTGAACAGACTGCCTCCCCTATGCCCCTGTGAGAAGTTCTCACCAATTTTCAGCACTTCCTTACTTTCTGGCACCACAAGATGTTCCAAGCATATCTTTGCATCTTCCCTGTCCCAGCACAGAATTAGCCATTTCTCCGCAGAGCTTGGTTCCCTTATTGACAAAAAATATTCAGAAGTGTCATGGCTTCAAGGCCTTCACAACAGACTGAATTAAGGAATGTATACACATACACACAAACATATCTATTTTCTTATCCATATATATGTTAAAAACATTTAGTCCATATTGAAGCTACAAATTCTAATTCCACAGACGTTCATTCCACCTTTTTCTCTTATTTCTAATTCTTTAACAATGGAAAAACCTGACTCACTCACATTATCACCATAATATACACTTATTTGCACTAATCTAGAATACACAGAATAGTTCTAGCTACACTACTATAAGCAAATTTTTACTAGAGTACAATATTGGTGCACAATACTTTGTTGTAGGTTTGCTTATAGTTTTTTGTCAATAGCCTTATAGCCAAAAATCCTGTATTCCAAAATTACTAATGTTAGTTCTTCCCATGCACACCCTTCAGTACAGCTGTTATTCAACGGAAATAGCTAGGTTCATTTGTATTATTCCATTTGGAATTTTTTCCCCATCATCTCCCATCTTTGTTAATTTTGAGTATATGAAACATGAACTTAGTTCTAATACTCAGAACTATTCAATATAGGGAAAATCAGATTAGTGTCAAACCTATCCCTTTCATTTCTTCAATCTCTACCTCACCCTGTGTTACCAATCTCACTAGTTTTTAGTCTATCTTTCCTATGTTTCCTTTTGCACAAATGAGCAGCTGTGTGGTATATTTTATTTCCTCTTTTCTTTAGACTAAAAATCTATCATCTTTTTCTCTTAATCCTGGAGATTGATCCATCAGTTCAGGGATCAGCTCAGAGATCTTCCTTTTTTCTTTTCAGAGCTGCATAGTACTGTTATATGGATGTAACATATTTTATTCAACCACTCTCCTATGTATGAAACTGCAAACAATGATCCATGAAAAACTACACATGGATGTTCATATTGTTGGAGCTGTACCTTCAGGGAAAATTCTTAGCATTGAAACTGATAGGCCAAAAGGCAAATGCATACACAGGATTCTGCTGAATACTGACAAATCTCAAGAGGGGCTGTACCTTCTCATCAGGAATGTAGACATGTCTATTTCCTCATATCCTTACCAACAGGATAGATTGTTACACTTTAAATTTTGTCAATCTGAAAACTAAAAAATGATGTCTTGGTGTACTTAAATTTGCGTTTTTCTAAATATAAATTTGGAATCATTTCATGTTTAGGGGTCATCTTATGTTTTGGGGGGATTATCCCTTTACATATTTTGATCATTTTTTCTATCAGGTTATTATACTTTATCCTCTTGATAATGTTCTATGATGCATAATTTTGTTTTTTTTTGTTTTTTGTTTTTTTGATGCATAATATTTTTTAAGTTTGATGAAGTCCAGTTTATCTTTTCTCTGTGTTTTGGTGTCATATTGGTGTCATGAATAGTTCTTCCTGAGGGTTTTTTGGTTTTTTTTTTTTTAAGATTTATTTGAGAGAAAGAGTGTGCACAGGCACACACAAGAGAGGGGGAAGGGAAGAAAGAGAGAGAGAACCCCAAGCAGATTCTCAGCTGAGCACAAAGCCCAACACAGGGTTCTATCTCATGACCCTGAGATCATGACCCAAACTGAACTCAAAGAGTTGTACATTTAACCAACTGTGCCACCCAGGTGCCCCTGAGTTTGTTTGTTTGTTTTTAAGAGTTTTATGGTTTTAACTCTTAAATATTTGGGTGGCTGATCCATTTTGAGTTACTATTAGTCATTAGTTAATATTAGTAGAAGTTGGGCAATATCACTGAATTTTATAGTTATAGCTAGGACATACTGCTTCCCTCCTTAAAGATTCTGTATTGTTAAGTCTGGCAGTTAATTTCTGAAGTTTACCTTCTGTAATATTTAGTCAGTCCATCCTAAATTACTGAGTACCAGACAATTCATGGAACTTGGCATTATGGCTCTTAGAACATGTTGTTAATACTGAGTCTCCAAGAGTAACTCAAAATACGGGACAGTAAGAGAAAGGATTGATACATTTTATTTCCTAAAAATGAAATTTTCTTGCATGGCAAAAAACATAGTCAAGACAGCTAACAGATTAGGAGAAAGTATCTGCAACGTATCACAGATACTTCTATGCTGATGTTTATCACAGTATTATTTATTCACAAGAGCCAGAAGGTGGAAACCTAAGTGTCTACCCACAGATAAATGAATAAACAAAATGTGGTATACACATACAATGGATTATTATTCAGCCATAAAAAGAAATTAAGTTCTAATACATACAGAATATTGGTAATTCTTGAAAACATTATGCTAAGCGAAATAAGCCAGAAACAAAAGGACAAATACTGTATGAATCCACATAAATGAAATGTTTAGAAAAGGAAAATTCATTAGAGGCGGGAAATAGATAATAGTACTGAGAGGCGAGGAACAAGGGAGAAATGCGAAGTTATTGCTCAATGGGCACAGAGTTTCTGTTTGGAGTAATGAAAGTTTTTGAAATAGTGGTGACACTTCCAAAAACACTATGAATGTAATTAATGCCATTGAACTGTAACACTTAAAAAAAACTTGCATTTTGGTGCCACCCCTTCCAATTTAAAGAACTGGGTTGTAACATTTAAAAATTAACCAACTGGGGGCACCTGGGTGGCTCAGTGGGTTAAGCCTCTGCCTTCGGCTCAGGTCATGGTCTCAGGGTCCTGGGACCGAGCCCTGCCTTCAGGCTCTCTGTTCAGCGGGGAGCTTCCCCGCCTACTTGTGACCTCTCTCTTTCTCTGTCAAATAAATAAATAAAAATCTTTAAAAAATAAATAAATAAAAATAACCAACTGAATCTAGTTTATTACTCTACTACACATTATTAACAAATATTTTAAAATCAGGGTCACCACTATGCATGCCACAGAGACTGTTGGTAGGGCTTGTTATGACCCCCAGTAGATGAAACCTATAATGCAGAATTCATATACTATGGTTACTCTGACATCCTCTAATATCTAAAAGCCAAAAGAGGAAGGTTCATTCTTCACCTTCCTAGATCTGAGCAGAAATGCAAAGGTAAAGTTGTTCTCCAAATCAAAAATCTGAAACAGTGGTTTCTATCAAAGTCCCAGTATTTCCTCCTCTAACTCTATTCCTTTCAATTTTGTATTTTAAATCTATCCTCTCGATCTCAGCCTTTTTTGCCCCACGTATTATAACTTCCTCCCTTTCCCAAAGTAGACATTTTCATTTTCCATGCTTACTGCTAATTCATGCTTATCAGAACACTAATGACTTTCTTTTATTATTTTTTGAAGATTTTATTTTTTTATTTGACAGAGAGAGAGATCACAAGGAGGCAGAGAGGCAGGTAGAGGGGGAGGGGGAAGCAGGCTCCCTGCATGTGGGGCTCAATCCCAAGACCCTGAGACCATGACCTGAGCCAAAGGCAGAGGCTTAACCCACTCAGCCACCCAGGTGCTCCCACTAATGACTTTCTTAAAATAAAAGTAAAAATAATACAAATATGACAGCTACAATTCCAACAACCTTCTTTTCTACGTATCTAGCTCATCATACATTCAATAATGTTTTACATGGGGGCAAATGAACTTTTTCCTGAGCCATTTAGTCCATGTTTAACTCTGGTATCAATGTGGGCAGCCCTCGGTCACCCTACCAGCACCCTACTGGACAGAATTCTTCTTAGTTTTTCCCTACTTTCTTTGGCAAATACAGTTAATTTCTTGCCCATTACGACAACACAGGAGTAAATAATGGGATCACTGACCCTTTTCAAGTTATTCTCTATTTGCCACATTACCTCCAATTTGAAAAAAAAACTTTAATCAACATGCTGCTTCATGAATAAAGTCTTTGAGGTGCCTTAAAATGTTGTCTGTACTTTTTTCTCCAACGATGAAAAAAAAAAAAAACCTACACATTCTCTTATTAAATTTCACCCATCTGATCCAAAGTTTTAGATTTTTAAAAAATGTTCAAGTAATATAAAAGCCAAAGATTTTCATTTTAATTTTCAGCACACAATACTCTTTAAGCAAGATTTACAAAGATTCCAGCATTAATTTCCAACTGTTCTCTGTTGAATACAATTGTAACCAATCTGTAATCCAAATGAGACCAAGGCCTCACATAAAATGAACGAACCAATCCAAAGGGACTCACATGTTTAATCTGTTGTTTTTAAAAAATGCCCTTCACTCAGTAGTTTTATTTTCCGTAGAATTCACTACTAAGACTTGTTTCTGCTAACCAATGACCTTAGCTCCTTCCAAGGACACAATTACGGAAATGAATTCCTGATCAGTACATACCAAAAAAGAAAACAAACAAACAAAAAAAAACCCATGTTTACAAAAACCAATCCTCAACAAGAGTAAGGAAGAAAGGAAAGAAAGCACCACTTCGGTATAGGGACAATAAACAGATAAAGAAAACAGAGGAGTCAAATTACACAGAAAACTTAGACATCATATATTCAGACAGGTTTGCATTTTACTAGTGAGGCAACTTAATCAAGTTGCACTGTCTGCATTGGTACCAGCATTGGTATTCAGTTCTAAGCCAAAAGAAACTGGTATTACAAAGCAATACACAATGGTTTTGAAAAAGCAAAGTAAGAAAAATACAAATCCAAGCCCCGATTAGCTCTACTAAACAATTACATTCTAGGGTCACCTGGGTGGCTCAGTCGTTAGGCATCTGCCTTAGGATCAGGTCATGATCCCGGAGTCCTGGGATCGAGCCCTGCACTGGGCTTCCTGCTTGATGGGAAGCCTGCTTCTCCCTCTCCCTCTGCCCCTGTTTGTATTCCTTCTCTCGCTGCATCTCTCTCTGTCAAACAAATACATAAAATCTTAAAAAAAAAAAAATCACATTCTAAACCTGACCCCAAGAAAATCATAGTTCCTACCTCATTTCAAACAGTCACACCCAAAACCTCAACATTACAGGCAGCCTATGTGGGAAAATACTACTTGGTCCCACTGCCTGAAATGCCTTCAGAACATCTTTACAGAAGAAGGACCAGATCCAATCCACACAATCCATACTTTATCAATCTTTCAGGCTTCATTCTTCCTATGAATCTTTTTGTGACATCTTCCCACAATTCTGCATTAGCTACCACCACTTAGTACTCTATTTAGCTCTCACAGCTCCTCCAAACATGCCTTTTTCCCTCTACTGCACTACTGTAAATTCAATGGCTACAGGAAATAAGGGTTGCATAAACCAGCACTGGTCATGTCTAGCATATATTTGGTTCCTGAAAACTACTAAAAGGATAAATGAATAACTAAGCTAACAGACTTCTTAACTGTTTCAAATAAGACTATGTCCATAAACAAAAACTATACATTCATACAACTGGGAATTAATTCCAATAAGTTCATACTTAAATCCCTTTCCTAATTTCTACTTGGGGGGAAAAGCCCTCCTGTCATCCAAAGTAATTAATGAGTCAAAGGAAGATGCAATGATCCAACTGCTTTCACTTAAACGTATATTCTCTATTTGCTCTGCATTATACATAACGGCAGAATACTTGTATGGTTCTGATACTTGCTTATAAACAACTTGGCTTCTTTCTATTGGAAATATATGTTCTCATGAAGAAGAGAGGCAGTGGGGCAGCTGGGTGACAGTCAAATGTCCTACTTGATTTCAGATCAGGTCATGATCTCAGGGTCCTGAGATTAAGCCCGATCTTGGGCTCTCCGCTCAGCCCAGAGTCTACTGGTCCTTCTAACTCCCCCTCTATCCCCCCCGCTTACTCACTGGTGCACTCTCTAAGATAATAAATAAAAACTTAAAAAAAAAAAAAAAAGAAGAGAGGTGGAAGGGAAAAGGGCAATCAAAAATCACTCAGTCCAGCAAGCTATTTATTCCTCAGTATCTATCTCCATAAAATGTAATTTGTATCACTTCATTAGTAATTCACATGCATATTTTTAATACCTTGTCTCAATCTCTAGTCTTTTTAAATTATAATCAAAGATACCCCAAAAATGACACTATTAAGCCCAAAGTGGCCAAAAATAATCTGAATATGAATCAATGCATGAATCAGTAATTTGAATAGATTTTTAGTTGTAAAATTAGCTATGAAACTTACATGGAGCACTTTCATTTAAAAAGATGAGCTATTTGTTTTTAAAAGATCCATAAGAAACAGGGTGTAAATGTCTAAAGCTCTGGAATCCACATATGTTATCACTATAGTTTGAGGAGGTATAACAGGAAAAGGACAATTAGTCCTAAGAGGAAGAGATGGGAGATTTACATTTCTCACTTGCTAAACACCAGTGGTGATCCTGAGGACTTCTATTATTTCATTCAACCCTCAGAAAACTCTTTGAAAAGGGTCAGTATTTTTCCCATTTTGTAAATAAGGAAACTAAAAGCTGTAGAAGTAATTTGCCCAAGACAAAATTGGTAAATGGTACAGCCAGGAACTAAATCAATGTCTAACTTGAAAGCCCTCACTTTTTCTTTAAGTAAGCAGGACGCACACGTGGGGTGTTGAACTCATGACCCCAAGAATAAGTCACATGCTCCACTGACTGAGCCAACCATGCACCCCAAAAGACCTCTTTCTCAATGACTACACTATATTTAATCAGATAACCCACAAATTTCAAAGTAAATCAACTTTAGAGGACTAATTTTACCACAGTGAAACTAGATTTAAAATCGAACAACAGGGGCTCTGGAAAGATGAATGGTGGAGTAGGAAACAAGGAGGAATCTATCTCCCCACCTAGATAACCAACATGCTGGCAAAGTATCTCTGATGTAACTATTTTAGAATACAAGAATCCATGAAAGGCTCACAACTTCCTCAAAACTTCAACAGTAAACTGTAATTTATTTCAGTCCATTTCAGCTCTTGCACAATAGCAGCTACTCATCCTGCACACACAGACACACACAGACACACACACACCCCTCTACTCCTCATCTCCTAACCCCTGGCAGGCAGCTGTGCACGTATTCCTGGAGAACTTGCACATAACTGACAGAAACCAGGGTAAGCAAAAAGCACCTGTTCTCCAAATACTGGGATCTCTGTGCTATGATCCCTGATTGCTTAATTATGACCACAGAGGCACAAAGAGGCAACTCTGCCAGCAATTGGCCAGCAATTGTCTTTCTACCTCAGCCACCTTGTTGTAAACCTCTCCTCCTCCAGCTGAACTGACTTCCAGAGGATTTAAAGTGCCAGCAACCATTCTTTTCCCCCATTCATTTTTCTCCTTTCCCCTTTTGAGAACTAAAGGAGGAAGACATTTAAAAACAACTGCATATTTGAAGTAATTAAAAGTCACTGTGAATGCCCAGGGAAATGCACAGGCTCAGAAGAGACCTGAGAAGACCTTAAATTTACACCTCAGGCTGATCACTGACATAAAAGTAGCCAAAACAAAACAAAACTATGGAAGAGCACAGAATCTGATTTCCAGAGTTACTATATTATTAGAGTCACATATCCAGTTTTCAACAACAACAAAAAAAATCACAAGACATACAAAGAAACAGAAAAGTATGGTATATCAAAGGGAAAAATAAACAGAAACTGTCCCTAAAAAGGGCTTGATGGGGGAACTATTAAAGACTTAAAACAACGGGGCGCCTGGGTGGCTTAGTTGGTTGGGCGACTGCTTTCGGTTCAGGTCATGATCCTGGAGTCCCAGGATAGAGTCCCACATCGGGGGGGGGGGGGGGTCCCTGCTCAGCAGGGAGTCTGCTTTTCCCACTGACCTCTCTCCTGTCATGCTTTCTCTCTCTCTCAAATAAATAAATAAAATCTTAAAAAAAAAAAAACTTAAACAATGATCTTAAAGATACTCAAAAACTGAAGATGTGGAGAAGAAAGAAAACAACATATGAACAATAAGGAGATAAAAAACCTAAAAAGAAACTAGAAATAAATTCTGAGCTAAGAAGTACAATAACTGAAATAAAAAATTCACTAGAAGGATTTGACTCATTTGAGCAGGCAGAATAAAGAAACAGTGACCTTGAAGATATGACAACGGAAATTTAAAATGTGAGAAACAGAAAGAATAAAGACTGAAGAAAAGCGAACAGAGCATAAGGGACCTGAAGGACACCATCAACAAGACCAATACAGACCATTACGGGAGTCCCAGAAAATGAACAGAGAGAGAAAGGGCAGAGAGAATATGTGAAAACGTAACAGCCAAAAACTTCACAAATTCGATCAATCACAAATATAAACATCTAAGAAGTTCGATGAACTCCAAGTACAATGAACTCATAGAGATCCATACAGAGACACATTATATTCAAAAACCAAAGACAAAGAATCTTGAAAGCAGCAAGAGAAGCTACTTGTTATATACAAGGAATCATCAATAAGATAATCAGATTTCTCATCAGAAACTTCAGAGGCCAGGAAACAGTGGACCAAAATAAGGAAGGGAGGAAGGAAGGAAGGAAGAGAGGGAGGGAAGATCTGTCCTGCAAGAAATGCTAAAGATCTGCAAATTGAAATAAAATGACACGAAATAGTAATTTTAAGAATAAAAATCTCAGTAAAGGCAAATACATAGGTAATTACAAAACTAGTGCTATTTTAACTTCGGTTTATAATACCATTTTTTGTTTTCTACATGATTTAAGAGACTAATAATTTTTTTAAAAAACAATTATTAGATAACATACCAACTTTCTAATTTGTACTCACTGGCTGAATACAAGAAGGACATATTTCCACCTTTTCCTTTCAATAAAAATTTTCTTCTAGTTTTCTTCAAAAAAAAAATGATTAGTCTAAAAGCTAGTGTTATTGTTAACCTTTGTAACTCCAAATTTTGTTTCCTTCATGATTTTAGACACTAGTATATTTTTTAAATTATGTTTTTGGACATACATTGTTTAAAATGTAATTTGGAGACAGCAGCAACTGAAAAGAGGGTGGAGATACAAAGGAGCATAATTTGTGTATGCTAATGAAGTGAAATTGGTATAAATCCAAATCAGAGCATTACGACTTTAGGTTCTTAAACGCGATCCTCAGGACAACCAGAAAGAAAATAACTACAGACTATACACAAAAGGCAATGAGATGGGACCTTAAGTATTTCACTACCAAAAAAACAACTTAAAACAAAAGGTAATTAATGCTGGAATTAAGGGACAAAAAAGCTATAGGGCATAGCAAAATGACAGAAGTCCCTACTTATCAGTCAGGCTTAAAAAAGGAAGGAAATTAGTATGCTGCAATATAGATGAACTTTGAGGACATTATACTAAGTGAAATAAGCTAGTCACAAATTCCACTTGTATGATGAGCTTAGAATAGGCAAATCACAGAAACAGAAAATAGACTAGAGCTTACCAGGGATTGGGAAAACTGGAGAACAAGGAGTTAGTGTTTAACAGGTACAAAGTTTCAGTTGCGGTGATGGGAAAGTACTGTGAATGTATTTAAGGACACAGAATTGTATACTTAGAACTGGTTAAAATGGCAAATTTTATATTATATATATTTTATAATTCTTACAAAAGTTAATAATGTAAAATACTAAAAACCACTGAACTGTATACCTTAAGTGCAAGAATTATATGGTCTCTGAATGTGTACCTCAGTAAAGCTGAGGCTTTTTTTTTTTTTTAATCTAAAAGTTTTTTTTTACCAACCTTGGTGCAAAAAAGCTTCTCACCCTCATCCCCTCCCCCTCACTCACACACCCTGAAATCTTGAATACTGCAGAAGTTTTTGGAAATTGTAAAAAGGAGAAAATAGCAACCATTTAAAAAGACACCAGTCTGTGTCTAAGAATTTCTCAAAAGGTTAGAATACTAAGATTGTATGGTCTTCTAATACCAACAAATATTTTATAAATTCTGCCACATGACCCAAATAAAAACACATGGGCTAAACTAAAAACATCGCTAGACCTCTGGCTAGGAGAACCAACAATATTAATAACTTAGTACAGATGTGCCACTAGGCTCTATCCTGTTTAGTATCTTATCATTACCTCAGACAAATATCTAAGAAGCACGCTTATCCAAGATGACATCAACTTAAAGCTGGAGAAAGGCAGCAACCTTGCTTCATAATTCAAATGAGGTTATCAGGTTGAACCAATGAGTACAGGCAATATACCACTACCTTCACATTTGCAAAAGCATATATATACTTTATTATAGATGTAAAAACCAAATCTCAAAATACAACTATTAAAGTACCAGATAATAAAACTCTAAAATAACAATTCAGAAAATTAAATATGTTGGGTTGACCTAATACACCACTTAAAGAGCTATAAAATTATTCTTAGTGTAATCCTATTGCTAAGAATGTAGACATCATCTTAAACTGAATTAGACCACATGAGTAATGGCTCCAGAGCACTGCATAATCCAACCATACTTTGAGGATTCCATATTCACGTTAGAGCATCACTAGGGTCTGCTAAAGTGTAACTTATACAGTGACATTTCTGGAAATGAGATCTTAACAAAGATTGTTGGAATAAGTGATGACAACTTGGTCTAGGGAAGAGAATTACAAAGGGCAGTGCATGACCATTAACTGGATTGCACTAAGTTTCTAAGTAAGTAATGAATATGAGGTACCTTCAAGTAGTTTAAGGACTGTTATATAAAACAATATCCTGCCTATATTAAGGGCACAACCAGTATCAAAATACAAAAGTATAGTTTCCAATCACAGAAAACTTACTAGGAGACACTACTGGTGATTTTTATCCAGGGTGGGAAGTTGGACCTCTTGAACTGTAATACAGAAATGGTCTGGCAGAGTGCAGAGTGATACCACTGCTTCCTCACTGTCTGCAGTACTAAAGTTTCTGACATGAATAAGCAACCTCTGTCAAGCAAGATAACACAAAATGGTTACCTTCCACACTGAACTGTAAGTTGCAGAACATGGACTCAAAACAACAGTAATACAATCAGTCTCCAATGTAGACAAGCACTTAAATAATCCTCATTTGACAAATTAAAAACTAACACAATCCCAAATCACAATTATAAATCATATTTCTCTTCCATACCTATAATGCTTGAAAATGAGAGAGAAGGTTCTAAACGCTACTGAACATTTGTATCCAAAAGCTAATTCTAACCCATTTTCATTAGAGTAATACAAATTTTAAAAATGCATTTACCTCTGGAAACCAGCAGAAACCACACAAAAAATACTCAACTTGGCAGAAAAAAAAATCTCTTATTCCTAAATAGAATATTTTTAATTACACTAAGTCATTTTTAATGATTTTTTAAAAATGAAATCCTGCTCACTTTTAGAGTCAAGCAATAGGAAGGTTTAATGTAACAAGCCCATCTCCCTAGTCCAACTGCCCAACTGCTAGCTATTTCTGTGTATATACTGCTAGCTATTTTCTACAGGGATGTTACAAGTTTTTGGTTTTTGTTTTGTTTTTAATCACAAACAGGACTATATAACTGTAATTTGGTTTTTTTTTTTCACTCAATACATCTTGGACCTCATTCTGTTTCACCACACATACTGATCTACCTCATTTTTTTTAATTGAAGTATAATTGATACACAATGTCCTATTAGTTTCAGGTATACATAGTAATTTGATATTTTTATACAGTAAAAAATGATCCCAAAGATAAGTCATTACCATGTCATGATACAAAGTTATTAAAATATTACTCACTGTATTCTCTATGCTGTGTACACACACAAACACACACACACAACACCTCTCCATCCACTGATCAACTAATGGACACTGTGGCTGCTTCCATATCTTCACTACTGTAAATGAACACAGGGGGTGCATATATCTCTTCAAATTAGTGTTTTCCTTTTCTTCATACACCCATAACTGGAATTGCTGGGTCATATGGTAGTTCCATTTTTAATTTTCGGAGGAACCTCCATATTGTTTTTCAGTGGCTGCACCAATTTACATTCCCAAAAACAGTGCATGAGGGTTCCCTTTTCTCCATATCCTTGCTAACACTTGTCATTTTGTCTTTTTTGATAACAGCCAATCTAACAGGTGTGAAGTGATCTCTCACTGTAGTTTTGATTTGCATTTCCCTGATGATTAGTGATATTGAGTATCTTTTCGTGTGCCTGTTGGCCATCTGTATGTCTTCTTTGGAAAAATGTTTATTCATGTCCTCTGCCTCTAATCAGGTTGGTTTGGTTTTTTTTTATATAAAGTTGTGTTAACTTTTTATATATTGTGGATATTAACCCCTTATTGCTAGTACGACTTACAAGTATCTTCTCCCACGAAATAGGCTGCCTTCTCATTTTGTTCATCTCCTTCACTGTGTAAAAGCCTTATAGTTTGATGTAATCCCACGTTTACTTTAGCTTTTGTTACCTTTATCTGAGTAAATACTACAACCAATGTCAAAAACCTTGCTCCCTATATTTTTTTTCCTATAAAAATACTACAACCAATGTCAAAAACCTTGCTCCCTAAATTTTTTTTCCTATATTTTTTTTCTAAGAGTTTTATGGTTTCAAGTTTTACATTCAAGTCTTCAATCCACTTGGAATTTATTTTTGTATATGGTATGAGATAGCTTCTTTTGCATGTAGCTGCCCAGTTTTCCCAACCACTGGGAAGACTGCTTAAAAGACTGTACCCATTGTATATTTTTGCCTCCTTTGTTATAGATTAATTGACCACATGAGCATGGGCTCTATTCTATTCTATGCCAGTGATCTGTGTCTGTTTTCATACCAGTATCATACTATTCTGATTACTATAGTTTTGGATTAGTTTAAAATCAGGGGCTTCATTGTTTTTTAATGGCTCACAGACATTTCACTATATGGTAGTACCTCTATTTAACTAGTCCTCTTGATGATAGACATTTGGGTTATTCCCAACTTTTGTTTTTATAAATGTTGCTGTAATAAAGATCTCTGTACAAATCTCTTTGTATGCTCATGCAGGTACAGGTAGAAGATGCATTCCCGGACACAGACTTGTTGGGTGTATTTTTTATTCTGGCAGCTTTGCTAAATTGTTCTCCAAAAGGACGGTGTCAAGTGAACTTCCAACAACAGTCAGGAGCTTCTATTTTCCCTGCAATCTAGCCAGGAGTAAGCATCATCATATTGTTAAATCTTCGGCAATTTGATGAGCAGAAAATAGTTATTTAAATTCACATTTCTTCATTACTGAGGTCAAGCACCTTGTCATGTATCTTTTGGCAATCTGCAACTTCTTCTGTGAAACACTTTTTCATGTCCTTTTTCCTACAAGTTATTGCCTATTTCTTATAGATTTTTAAAGAGCCTTCTGTAGGAAAGAAGCCTTTGTCACTTGTTTCATTTTCTTTATTTTTTTAAAGATTTTATTTATTTATTTGACAGAGAGAGAGAGATGACAAGTAGGCAGAGAGGCAGGTAGAGAGAGTGGGGGAGGCAGGCTCCCTGCTGAGCAGAGAGCCCGATTCAGGGCTCGATCCCAGGACCCTGAGATCATGACCTGAGCTAAAGGCAGAGGCTCAACCCACTGAGCCACCCAGGCACCCTTGTCACTTGTTTCAACTGTTTTTATCATTGATTTGCATCTCTTTTTTACTGTCTTTTTAAATTTTACATGATCACGTATTTCAATTTTTTTATGGTTTTGAAATTCTATTTCATGCTAGTTTTTTAAAAAGCCTTTCTCCTTCCACCTTTGCATTTTTTCCTAAAAGTCAGCTAAATGTCCCTGTACCATTTATTGAATAATATATCTTTTCCCCCACTACGTTATTCCCTGAGGAGGGCGAAGAAGACAGTAATAAAATAAGACCATTCCAACTTTTAAAGCCATTTTGTACATTACCTAAAATAAACTGACACCCAAATGTTCAAAAACATCTTATGTTTGTACCTATATGGAAATATTAGATCCTCAGAGTACAATTATTTCAATGCATTCTCTATGAAAATTACAACTGCCTTTTTTTTAATAGACTTGGGCAAACCAATTCTAAAATTCATATGAAAATGCAGGGGACTCAGAATAAACAACAACAACAAAAAATCTTAAAAAAGGATAAAGTTGGTGGACTTGTACTCCACGGTTTCAAAACTTACTATAAAAGCCATGGTTATCCAGTGTGGTTATGGCATCAGGACATATAGACCAATGGAACAGAACTCAAGAGTCTAGAAACAAACCCATACTTCTACAGTCAATTGATTTTTAACAAAAGTGCCAACACAATTCATTGGAGAAATGGTGTTGGAATATCTGGCTATTTCATGCAAAAGAATAAAACTGGACAGCCACCTCATTCCATATACAAATACTAACTCAAAGTGGATCAAGTGTGAAAGCTAAACTATAAAATTCTTAGGAAAAAAAATAGATCTCTGTCACCATAAATCAGGCAGCAGTTCTTAGATATATACCTAAAGCATAAACAACAAAAGAAAAAATTAGACAAACTGGACTTCATCAAAATTTTAGAAGTTTGTAGTCCAAAAGACACCATCAAGAAAATGAAAAGACAATAAAAATTTTTTAAAAAATGAAAATGAAAAGACAACCTGTAGAATGGGAGAAATATTTGCAAATCATATGTCTGATGAGGGTATTATAAATACTATAGTAAACACCCACGCGTAAAATTTTTGTATGCTTCTGCGGATGTAGGTATAAGATATATTTCTATTCAGGGGATGCTTAGCTGGCTCACTTGGAGGAGCATGTGACTCTTGATCTCAGGGTCATGAGTTTGAGCTCCACATGGGATGTAGAAATTATTTTAATAAATGAAACTTAAAAAAAGGAAAAAAAAAAGATAGTACTAACCAGTACCCAGAATATGTATAGAATCCTATACACCAACAATACAAAATGCAAATAACAGTTAAGATTCTGCCTTCAACTCAGGTCATGATCCCAGGGTCTTGGGATCAAGTCCTGCATTAGGCTCCTTGATCAGTGGAGAGCATGCTTCTCCCTCGGCCTGCCACTACCCCTGCTTATGCGTGCTCGCTCTCTCTCTCTCTGACAAATAAAATCTTTAAAAAAGTTAAATTTGCAAATAACAAAATTACAAAAGGGACAAAGGGCTTCATTAAACATTTCTCCAAAGATATGCACGTGACCAATAAGCACATGAAAAGATGCTTGATATCATCAATCATCAAGAAAATATAAATCAAGGGGTGCCTGGGTGGCTCAGTGGGTTAAGGCCTCTGCCTTCGGCTCAGGTCATGATCACAGGGTCCTGGGATCAAGCCCCGCATCGGGGGGGGGTCTCTGCTCAGTGGGGAGCCTGCCTCCCCTTCTCTCTCTGCCTGCCTCTCTGCCTACTTGTGATCTCTGTCTGTCAAATAAAAAAATAAAATCTTAAAAAAAAAAAAGAAAATATAAATCAAAACCAGAACATGATACAATTTCATACCCCTCAGAATAGCAATTATAAAAAAAAAAAAAAGAAAGAAATAACAAATGTTGGAGAGGATGTGGAGAAATTAATTGGAACCCTCATACACTGCTGATGGGAATGAAAACTGGTGCAACTTCTGTGGGAGTTCCTCCCTAAATTAAACATAGCATTACCTTATAACCTAGCACTTCCACTATGTATATGTATATGTATACAGACACACACACACACACACACACACAAAGTATATACCCAAAGGACTGAAAACATATATTCACACAAAAACTCATACATGGGTGCCTGGGTGCCTCAGTCGGTTGGGTGTCTGCCTTCAGCTGGGGTCATGATCCCAGAGTCCTGGGATCAAGTCCCATATCAGGCTCCCTGCTTAGTGGCAAGCATGCTTCTCCCTTTCCCTCTGCCTGCCATCCCCCTGTATGTGCGCTCTCTGTCAAATGAATAAATAAAATCTTTAAAACAAAACAAAACAAAAACTCATACATGAATATAGCAGTATTATTCAGAATGGCCAAAAAGTAGAAATAGCCCAATGTCTATGAATTGATGAATGTGGTATATCCATACAATGGAATATTATTCAACAAAAAAATGAAATGATACAGTCTATAAATGGACAAATATTGAAAACATGCTGAAGTGAAAGAAGTCAGACAAAAAAGGTCACATATTCACGATTCCATTTACATGAAATATCTAGAATAGGCAAATCCATAGACACAAAAAGTGGATTAGTAGTTGTCAAGGGCTAGAGAAAGGAGAGATCAAAAAGTGTTTGCTAATGCATAAGGGGTTTCTTTTTGGGGTGATGGAAATGTTCTGGAATTAGTTTGACCTATAACTCTGTGAACATACTAAAATCCACAGAACTATGCACTTTCAAATGGCAAATTTTATGGCATGTAAATTATATCTCAAAGACAAAAACCAATAAATGACAGGATCTGCCAGCCTGTCACTGACTTTGTGTGTAAAACTATGCATCCAGAACAAAGATTTACTTGAAGACTGATTTCAAACACTTGTGGGACCACAGATAGAATAAATCCCCAAACGGAGATAATGCAGAAATGAAAGCTGTAACTAAGGAACCAAGGGAGCAAGCCCAAGAGAATGATTACCAGAGCACAACTCCTTTCAAGTGAACTGCTATCAGCCAAAACAATTACAGCTGTACCTAACTCTAAGCAAGTCCAGTGCTTTTAGAACAGATCTTCTCCACAGAAAAGTGGAGGAGGGATAAGGCCACCATTTACTTCAAAAAGACTTAGAAAACTAAAATCAAACATGATGTGGGAAGATCCTAACGGCAAACAGTTCATAAATACACATTATCTCATTATAAATGAATAACATAAGCATACAGAAACAGGATAGGGGCACCTGGGTGGCTCAGTGGGTTAAGGCCTCTGCCTTCAGCTCAGGGTCATGATTCCAGGGTCCTGGGATCGAGCCCCACATCAGGCTCCCTGCTCAGTGGGGAGCCTGCTTCCTCCTCTCTCTCTGCCTGCCTCTCTGCCTACTTGTTATCTCTGTCAAATAAATAAATAAAATCTTAAAAAAAAAAAAAAAGAAAAAGAAACAGGAAAAACCAGAACTACCCCAAATAACTTTGGAAAATAGATTTTGACTGTGTACTATAAAGCTAAAGACAAATGTACTCTAGTTTTTAAATGTGTATCTCACAGGGAAATAGGTTAGCAATTATGAAACTACTGGTGTGTGTGTGTTTGTGTGTTTGTGTACTACGACTGCACAGGTTAAGTAAATATACTGTGGATAAGAACCAAATTTCTCACATTTGAAGAAGGCAAAGGGGAAAAACTCTAAAATGAATCCTGAGTTCAGGGTTTTCGTTTTATATAGATGGATAGTTAAGGAAATAAAAGTACATGTGTATCTATATATATATATATATATATATATATATTACAATACATCTATTTGCAAACTCTAAACCAAGAAACGATAGTACCCGATTGTACTGAGCACAGATGACACTCAGATCCTAGTTTCTAGATACCAGTCTCCAATAAAATGAACATGCCTTCCTTGGAATGACTGATTGTGTATGTGGCTCGTATAGAGAGGAAAAACAGAGATGCATCTAAAACATCTTGTGGTGCCAGAAAGTATATTAGAAGTCACAAAATGATGGGGGGTATTATAGAAAGGACAAAAGAGCAAATTTGAAAATGTTCTCAATAACCAAAGATAGAATGATTTGAGCAACAAAGTATTAAATTTTAACCCAAACAGTAAAATAAATATCTATAAATTCATGTAAATAAACAATTGGATAATTAACAAATGGAGGAAAACGGACAATTCTTCCTTAACAAAAATCCAGTTAATATAGAAGGAACAAAAGAAACAAAATCATCATTAAGCAAACACCACAAAAGTTAACAGCGGCCAGCAAGAATCATTGATAAATGCAAAAACTGGCCTGTGAAATGTATGATGACATGAAAGACATCTGTAGCTTCAAAGTACCTCCCCACAAAAGGAAAGTATTAATTACAAAGGAATGATTACATTACTAAAGAAATTACATTAATTATTCATTACAAAAGAAAATCCGGTAACTTTAAAGTAGAAAAACCTGGCAGACACCACCTTAACCTTAATCATAGTTAACATGATGGGGCATAAGTCATACTAATCATGAGCATAAATCAGACAAATCCAATTGAGGGACTTTTTTTAATTAACATATAATTTGTTTCAGGGGTACAGCTCTGTGCTTCATCAGTCCTACACAATTCACAGCACTCACCATAGCATATACCCTCCCCATGTCCATCACCCAGTCACCCCATCCCTCCTACCCCCCTCCCCTCCAGCAACCCTCAGTTTGTTTCCTAAGATTAGGAGTCTCTTAATGGTTTGTCTCCTTCTCTGGTTTCATCTTATTTCATTTTTTGGGGGACATTCTTAAAAAATAACTGACCAGTATTCTTCAAAAGTGTCAAGATCATGAAAAATATTAAAAAGACCAGAGAATAGATGGAAGGAATCTAAGAAAATATAAACTAAATGCAAGGTGGAATCCAGAACAGGATCCCAGGTCAGAAAAAGGAGAACTTATAAATGTGAATTTCTTGGTTTTGATCATTGTACTATGATTGTATGAGATTTTAACATTAGGGAGATTGGGAAAAGGGTTTATGAGAACTCTTTATACAAATTTTGCACCTTTAATGTAAGTCTGAAATTACTTCAGTTTAAAAGTTTAAAGATTTTTAGAAACACCTCTGAAAGTACAGCATATCTTTCTTCTGTAATTAGAAATTAAGCAACACTTTAACAACAGTTAAACAATTACACCTGGAAAGAATTTGGTTTTTTTTTTTTGGTTGTTTGTTTTATTAAGTTAAAAGGTGGGCACAGTACTCCATTTACTGATAAATCAGTTTGTAGAAATTATTCCAAATCCGGAGACAAATTCAGTACAAAGACGAGGGACGGGGTATCATATCATCTACATATTTTTAAAAATCTGTCCATTGTTATTACCGTACATTAAACATGGAGCTGTTTTATAAAGCTTTCGGCTAGCAACAATTATTTTAGTAGTAATATCAGAGTTAAAAAAAAAAATGTTGGGGGGCGCCTAAGTGGCTCAGTGGGTTAAAGCCTCTGCCTTCGGCTCAGGTCATGATCCCAGGGTCCTGGGATTGAGCCCCACATCGGGCTCTCTGCTCCGCGGGGAGCCTGCTTCCTTCTCTCTCTCTGCCTTCCTCTCTGCCTACTTGTGATCTCTGTCTGTCAAATAAATAAATAAAATCTTTAAAAAAAAAAAAAAATGTTGGACTAGCCGGTAATTTGACTACACAAACATATGGTACATTCCTTCATTCCTTCTCCTAGTTCCTCCATTTGTCCAATGGCACTCCTTTCACATAGGAGTTAACTGATAGGGTTACTTTTACAGGCTATGGCAACCAAACCCTTATGAAATCAAAGTCATGAATGCAGCATCCTTCACACCCTGTACTTAACTGACGCAAATGTCTACAAGTACAACAGAGAACCATGTAAGTCCTTAAAAGCAACTTGTGGTCAGATACAATTTATATCATCAAAAGCTACCAACTTTGAACCCTACAGGTTTAAGCTGAATGAAAATTTCTTTGCTACCACAAAATGTACTCTATTATCAATTATACATATCTTCCATTTTAAATGGTTTTCCTCAAGTTATTTAATTTTTCTGACCAACTATTTAATGAATGGTATGTTTAAATCATCTTAGTTAAATATGAGAAATAGGAAGAATGTTATTTATAAATTCTACTATTAAAAGAAATACTAGTAAGAATCCAATAAATAGTTCACTAAACTCAAACACCTTTATCTATTAATCTCATGTTATAATTGGGGTTACTAAAGTACAGGGAGATTAAACCAATCTTTTCCAAAAAGAGGAAGCAGCAAAGAACTCCTTAAAAATGAGAATTTGGGGCGCCTGGGTGGCTCAGTGGGTTAAGCCTCTGCCTTCGGCTCAGGTCATGATCTCAGGGTCCTGGGATCGAGCCCCGCATCCGGCTCTCTGCTCAGCAGGGAGCCTGCTTCCCCCTCTCTCTCTGTCTGCCTCTCTGCCTACTTGTGATCTTTCTCTCTGTCAAATAAATAAAATTTTAAAAAAATGAGAATGGTACACAACTATGTACATGTAAACAGATTATTAAACACTATGGCTATGGCTAGAATACATGTTCAAGGTTATGATCCTTATATTAAAATTGAAAATATATGTGTCCTGACCCTAGCATGAGTGAAAGAGCCGGTGGTAATTTCTACACTTCACAAAAGAGTAAAAAAATACTTACTTTCTTAAGTAAAAGAAAACTACCTAATGAAGACCTTATTAAGTAAATCTAAGGAAGAGTTCTGACTTCAAAGAAGAGTCTACTTGAAATTTTGTCGATGGATACAAAAGGAAAGGACGTTACAGACACAGGTCTGGCATTTTCCGAAAGAAGGAACTCACAATACTTCAGTCTTGATTTCAAAAAAAAGTAAAATTGCTTTCAAACAGTAAAAGATCTCACAGCAAGTAAAATTATGAGTTTAACCTCACTGATTAGTAGGTAACACATTTAACCCATATTTTAACATTTTTACCTACTGCTAATTACAAATCATGAAATACTAAAACCCAAAATCATAATGTGATGCACCTATGACAGAATCATTGATATTATAAAAACCACTATAGCTTTCCTAGGCATTCTATTCAACTCTCAGAAAAATATGTGAAGCCTCGAAATCAGAGTTTAACAGACAAATGACAAAAATAATTTCCTCACAGTCATCAACCAAGGACAGGGAAATTGGCATTTGCTGAGCAGCCCTTTCATGTCAAGAACATACACACCTTGCCCTATTTAAACATAAGAAGCTTGAAGTAGAATACATCATCATCCCTTTACAAGTGAGGAAACCAAGGCTTAGAGGAGTTAACTTCTTGGCCCTTGGTTAGGACAGTGTTTCTCCAATTCAGCACCCTCAACAGTTAGGGCCAGTTAATTCCTTGTTGGAGGATGAAGGGGAAGGGGCTGTCTTGTATACGGTAGGCTGTTTAGGAGCATCCCTCACCTCTACTCACTGGATGCCAGTAGCAGCCTGCTAGTTTTAACTAAAATATCTCTAGACATTGCCAAATGTCCCTGGAAGGCAAAGTCACCCCTAGGTGAGAACGAGTAAGTTAAAGTGAAGAAGCCAGCATTTTCATTCAATGGACAATAGCAACATGCCAAATGCTAATCAGAATTAATTAGGGACAACTGAAGATCTTTGCCCTCATGAGCTCACTTTGAACCCTAGACACCAATTGGTGTTCAATTTTAAAACCTCCCTCCATACACGGACCTATAACATGCAAGCCATGACAGTTTGACCTTCAACATTCTCTGCTTGGCCTGTCCCCAACTCAGCTAACTCCTCCAACTAGCCAGTGGTATCTCTACTCACCCACTTATGCTGGTGTAACAGCTTGTAGTCATTCTGACTCAACCTTCCCCCTTCATTTCCTGAATCTAATTACAACCCAAGTTCTGCTGGGTTTTCTTAAGAGTAAATTGCCTCTCTCATCCATCCCCACTCTCCATTCCCATCCTTCTAAGACAGCTACAAGCTCATCTCCACTCCTTCTTTCTGGAACAGAAAAAAATCAAAAAGAACTAATCTCCTTTGGTTCCTCAAAGAAATGGAGGGTATTCGTAAAGATACCATAACTGAACACCAACTTCTAGGGTGGGGGCTGGCAGACCTCAAACAGTGGTGGGAAAAGACCACATCCTCTTCTTCTGGAGTAGGAAAAGAAACTGGAATTTTCCACCAGATCACTAATACTTTTCTTTTTTTCTTTCTTTTTTTTTTTTTTTTTTTTTGGAGAGAGAGAGAGCAAGTGAGCAAGCATGTGCTTGCACGTATGCACGGGAGGGGCAGAGGAGAGAATCCTAAGCACAGAGCCTCACACAGGTTATCAATCTCAGGACCCTGAGAGATCATGATCTGAGCCTAAATCAAGAGGCGGACACTTGGGGCGCCTGGGTGGCTCAGTGGGTTAAGCCTCTGTCTTCGGCTCAGGTCACGATCTCAGTCCTGGGATCGAGCCCCCGCATCGGGCTCTCTGCTCAGCAGGGAGCCTGCTTCCTCCTCTTTCTCTCTCTCTCTCTCTGCCTGCCTCTCTGCCTACTTGTGATCTCTGTCAAAAAAATAAATAAAATCTTTAAAAAAATTCCTTTAAAAAAAAAAAAAAGAGGCGGACACTTAACCCACTGAGCCACCCAGGCACCCACGATCACTGACACTTTCACAGTCAGATGTTAACTCTCAGTAAATAGCAACCCTGACAAACATTAAGAAAAGGACATAGCAGAGATTAGTTTGCATGCCATTAAAAAGTGGCTTGCGTGCTATTTCTGACACTTGTGCCATGAACAGCTTTTGCCTGCTCTTAGGTAATGTACAATTGACATTCAACAGAAAACGGGTGATTCCCAAAGAAAATTTGATCCAACTAGCCTTTCTGCTTCTCCCAATACATAAATCCAGATGAAGGTAGATAATGCAAACATTCCACTAAGAAAAGTCTCAAAGAGATGGTCAAACAAAATCTAATGAAATAATTGCAAAGGCAAAAAAGATATATTCCCAACATATATGAATATGCAGCACCAAGAGGCTAATTTATTTATACTGCAAATGAAAGGCTCTGATTTAAGATAAGAGGAAATCCAGGACCTGTTTTAAAGTTTATCTGTCCCTTTGGCAGGGAACAGAATTTTATTTTATTAATGATCCTTAGGATATGCTTTATCCTTTTAAGACTCCCCAATCGAGGAAACTTTAAATCCAGTATCTGAAATTCACAACCTAGTCGAAAGTTTTAATTTATACTTCCCAGTTTTAAAAAATATTCAAGAAAATTATGAGTGATATCCTAAATATTTCTTCTTCTGTTATCATTCCTGAGTTTTCCTATAAAGTGGCAGATATATTTAGTGTCAGGATCCTACTGCTATTCCAACTTTATTGGGTTCTTCAAGTAAATAAATGAAAATAATTTCTACAAGGACTTTTCCATGTCTCAGAGTTTTCAGAAGGAATAAAGACATGCATATCCTGTTTAGGACAACACCTTAATGAAAAAATCAAAAATCAAGCCAAAAAGCCTTAATTAAGCAACTATAGTTAAGAGGTATATTTAATAATTCCAATTCACACATTCTCTATTATCTGAAGTAGAAAGAAAAAGCACGAACTGAAGTTCAATTAGATGTCCAGTTACAGCCATCTTAGGTTCTACTTTTGATCGACACTATTACTTTCTTTCTGGCTATAACCTATGATACCATAACCTTGTAACATTTCACTCTAATTTTTGCTAAATGTATCCAGTAAGTTTAGCCTAAATTCATTCAACACAATTTGAGGAATTTCCTTGTAATTCCAAGATTTATGCTTTTGTCAACAGTAACTTAAAACCTTGAAGATGGAAGACATAATTAACAAATTCATATAAATACAAGCCATAAAAATTCAAAAGGAAATGCATCAATTTAGCCTGACATTTCTGTTTCAGAGAAATATTTTCCTGTACAACATCATGGCATTAATACAGAGCTCACCCAATCAGTTTTTACTTTACTGCCTGTTACCAACACTTGTCCGCATGAAAATCACAAAGATAATCTTGTCACAACTAAAGCCTGAAGTCACTATGAAAAGAATGTGTCTTTTAACAAAGTAAATACTGGAGGACCTTTTGAACTGACTCTTAAGGGTTAAGATGTTACATGTAACAACTATGTAATTTAAAATTCACACCAGCTAACTTCACCATCAAGCTATGGTATTCTTTCCAGCTTTAAAATAAAACAGAACCTAGTAGAACATATTACAGTTAACCAAGATCTCAAAAGAAAATCAGCCTCGAGCCCCAAGGGGTGTATGTTCCTAGGAGACTATTTTGATCGACACTGCTTCAGTTAACAGTTTAATTCTGCTGCCATTAAATAAGATAACATTAAGACAAATCAAGTATTTAGAATTCAACTGTAGAAAGCTATTGCTTACAAATAATCTCTGCAGCATCCTTCCTCTAGGTTAAATTACATTTTATAAGATGCTATTACATACGTAATCTCTTTCAGTTTCAACTCTTTCGGAAATACTAAGAATATTACTTTATTGACAAAAGTGCAAACAAAATACATCTTCCACGCCTAAAAACACAAAATATTTTTATAATCTGGCTTCCAATTTCTAGTCAAATGAAGGCAATTAAGGTGGTTTCTCATCTGTTTTACTTACAGTTCCTCCAACTATCCTTATTCTACCATGTAATCTTTTCTTGAGACATTCTTAGATGATCAACAATTTGACCAAGAAACTATTTTTAAAAGAAAGTGTAAATAAACATACTTTCATTTCCAAACGCTATCCAAAGAAATCAGGGGAATTTATTCTAGACCTATTAGCCCTGCCTATAACTATAAATTAAACATGTCCAGAAATCTTGAAGATTATTATTTTTATCCACTAGTCAAAGAAATATTTAAAGTTCGGGGCACCCGGGGGGCTCAGTGGTTACATGTCTGCCTTCCCCTCAGGTCATGATCCCAGGGTCCTGGGATCCAGCCCGGCATCGGGCTCCCTCCTCACATTGTGCTCCCTGCTCTGCAGGAAGCCTGCTTCTCCCTCTGGAACTCCCCCTGCTTGTGTTCCCCCTCTCAATGTCTCTCCGCTTCTGTCAAATAAATTTTAAAAAGAAAGAAAGGAAGAAAAGAAATATTTAAAGCTCTATCAGTTTCAGGTACATTAAATTTATATTTTTCTACAAGAAAGGCCAAATTTATTCCAAAGGAGAAAAAAAAAATTACTGGGAAGAAGAAACTATCTGCAAAATTCTCCAGCTAGAAATACCTTTCTAATAAACCAACCCTTTAAGTACAATTAATTTTTTAAAAATCAGGAAAAGAGCCGTTTACTTGTACATCTCAGATTCCCAGGTGGTACCCAAATTCAAAATAAACAAGCAAAAAAGAGCTCCAAACACGCAAAAGGAGTTCCACAAAAGGATGTCTAGGACCAATCCCTGCAACTGCAGGAAATTAACACTTCAAATACTTCCTATGACTGGCAGGAAATATTCAAAAGGCATCCTGGAGGCTAAAGCTAAAAACTGGTAAGCTCTGCTGTTAAGTTTAAGTGAGACATGGGAGAAAGGTCCAGAAGAATTGAAACTGAAGTGCCAAAGAAAATTACCACCACTGTTGAAAGGAATCACAAGGATAAAGTCATTCCCTCTAACAACCCTTGTAGACTCGGCACACTACCTAACCTTCATGCTAATGCCCCTGGGAGCTACTACCAATTCTACCCTGTTAAGTACCTAGAGATGTAATTTATGTATTTGCCTACTAGAGGAGTATCTTTCTGGGGAACAGTAGTAATCACTCAATCACTAATGCATGCTAACCATGTGTTAACCATCATTCTGGGCACTTCACATACCAGGCTTCATTTATTCCTCATATCAAACCTCCAAGAGGGCATTATCTCATTTACAGATGAGAAAACTTAGAAACACAGTAACTCATTAGATTTTTTTAGGAGAGGAAAAAGTTACCTGTCAGGATTCAAATCCAAACCTGTCTCCTTCCACATTGGCCTCTGGTTTCTTGCTGGAGCCCCAACTTTCTCTATAGAATTAAAACCGTAACAGTAGAGAAAATTCTATACTTGACTCACCCATTCCCTAACTAATAATAGCAAATTCATACAGAGCATTTTGGCCACAACTGTTCCTCCTTTCAATATTCAGCTATCATAACATTAATGCCAGAAGGCATAATAGTATGCAAACACTGAGTTAGGCTATTTATAATAAGCATTTATTGAGCATTATGGGCCAGAAACATCTAAATGCTTATAACAATCTCACATGGGGGGGGGGGTGCCTGCGTGGCTCAGTTGGTTAAGCATCTGTTTTTGGCTCAGGTCATGATCTCAGAGTCCTGGGATCTAGTTCCCTGCCTAGCAAGGAGTCTGATACTGCCTCTCTCTCTGCCCCCACCCCGTGCTCCTTTTCTCTTTCTCTCAAATAAGATGTTTAAAAAAAAAAAAAAAAAACTCATATGGTAGGCTTTATCAATACCCTTATTTTATAGATGAAAAAGCTGAAGCAAAAAAAGCCAAATTATGCTAAGTGGGGATCTGGCATTCAAATCAGGTTGCCAGGCTTCACAGCACGTGATCTTAAACTCCTTCCTCTCTCCCTAGTTTCTGATTTCACCCTCTTAACTATGTAGACTAAGTATCAGCAATCCCAATTTATAGATGAGGAAACAACAAAGACTAAGAAAGGTGAAGTTAACCATTGAACACAGGTTTGAGCTGTGCTGATTCACTTACATCAAGATTTTTTACAGTACAGTAAATGTATTTTCTTCTCCTTACAATTTTCTTAACATTTTTTTCTCTAGCTTACTTTCTTGTAAGAATACAGTATATAATACATATACAAAGGATGTGTTGACTTTATTATCAATTATTATATAGCTTCCAGTCAACATAAGCTATTAGTAGTTCTGGGGGAGTCAAAATTTATAGTACATTTTCAAATGGAGAAGGTGGTGCCCCTAAACTCCACATTGTTCAAGAGTCAACTGTAATTTGCTTCTAGTCACAAAACTTTTAGTGGTTAAGGCATGGTTTGAATCCATTGTTTTTCCACACTCCCAAGATATTAACATATCATGTCAAAGGAGAATCCAACTATAAAAAGAAAAGCAATAATATTCTATGTATTTCAAAATAGTCCACTGAAAATTCTAGGTTAAATGCAAATTCTTCTTAAAGCTGTTTAAATATGAGAAAAGAAAAAATGTTATGGTAATGAGAAACTGACAAAAAAAGCCTCTAGATTATTACGGGCAGAAAGCCCCTGCAAGCTGTTAAGAACTGTATATTACTATGAGGCCAAACAATACAAACTCAGTCAGATACAAGCACGCACCATGCTCCCATCTTACCATCACTCCCTCTCATGTCAAGAGACAATATGAGAGTCAGCTTTATTTGTCATGCTCCTTTTTCTTAGAGATCAAGAAACAAAAGCAACCTCTAAGAATACACCTAGACTACTCTCTTAAATCTGGCAACACTCTGAAAGCAGAAGTTATTGATGTTATTTAAGATACAACTACCAAGAAACAAGTATATGAATGCATTTAATATTCTTTGTCTCTTGTAAAGAAAGGATTTGTCTTTCTGAAATCTGTAAACCAAGACAAAGAAGAGAAAGCCTCAGGAAAGTGATTTTTCCTTAATACCAGACAAAAACATTACTGCTTTTAAATGCTGTTTCTAAAGACCCAATTAGGTGGTATAACTCCTCTGCAGTTACATACTTAAGTATTCCAGAAAATGTCTTCCACCATTATCCATCTAGAGTAAAACTGAGCAATATAATCATGCCTCTTGTATTTCCTACATACCCCAGGGTCTCAGGCAGCAAAACAAGGTATGCATATAAGAAACCACTATCCTAAAACTACCAGTTCTACTTAGGACAACTGAGCTTACATTCTCAAAAAACGGAAAAACAAGTGAGAAAGCAACCCAGAAACCCCATTCCAGCTCCTCTGTACCACTTACAGATTTTAAAAACCAAAAGATACAAGAAGACAAATTGTAATTTTTAAGTATCTTTCATAGCATCTTGCAGACCAGGAGGGTGAAAAAAAAGAAAGATTATCACACACAAGTCAGCAGTCAGTCCACAGAATAAATGTGGCTGTTTCAGGAGAGAAAATAACATTCAGAGTTGTTCAAAGCTTTTGGAAAATATCCAGTGCTGTGTAATGAAAAACATCAAATATTTTAATGAGACCAAAGGAATCAAGTAACATGTGAACGATAATTTAGTGGTCCAAAGTATACAGTGGACAAACAAGTTACATGTCAACCTTCTAAATGATGTTTTGAAATACGGAAGAACTTTAAGCAAGGAAATCACCTCATAACATTCTGTTAAATTCAAAGTTATTTTTTCTGAACTCAAAAACAAATCTGCATTAATAAAAAATTGTTTCCTTTCTTATAATCTAATCCGGTCACATACCATCATCAAGGCTTGACATGCAAAAATACAGAGATGCAGTCCATCCCCTTCCCTCTCCATTTCCACTTCCCCTCGAGTGATTCCTTTCAAATAGCTATTTAAACAAGCACAGATGCTACCTGAAATGAAAACTTCCCTTCCATTCCCTAAGCTAAAGACAGCGGCGGCTTTCTCCGGAAAGCAGAATAAAGCTCAGTAGCCCACAGTACCTTAATTTCCGAAATTCCCTGTGTTACCAAAATAAAAGCTAATACCCGAAGAAAGCAATTCTTTGTATACTTCGCAAAGGAAAAAATTAAATCAGGAAAATAAAAAGGTGGAAAAAGAAAGGCAACTTAAAAGCAAACCACCACACCCTCAACTCCGCGTTGCAACCCGTCTACCAGGGGCCTTTACCTTCATTTTCCATCGAAACTGCACTTGGATTGATGGCTACAAGTCTTTAGTGTCAGCCGCGCCACACTGGGAATAGAGAGGAGAGGAGGACAAGGAAGAGAAGCCCCCGGAATCCCAGGCTGTCACCCCCTCTCCCGGCCACACGTCCCACGGCTGCTCCCACCACCCCTAGCAGCAGCATCTGCAAGAGAAACCGGGAGAAGCGGCGCTGACGACAGAGAGGGCGAGGAGGGGGACCCCCGCCCCGCCACCACGTCGGGAGCCCCCAAATCGCCTGCCCACCCCCTCAGCCACCCGCAAGGCCCCCAGCTCAAGCCGGCGGGGCGGCGCCCTAGAGACACCCCCAAGCCGGGGTATCCTCGGGACGCTCCCTCCCTCAGGACCTGGAAGTTTCTGGAAATTAGGGGCAATAGTTAACACCGGTGCCCTCCCAAAACCCCAGACCCCCTTCCTCCGGGCTGCGGGGGACTCACCCGCGAGGCTCGCGGGAGCGCCCCGCGCGCCTGGGGCGAAGAGGAGTGGCTCCCCAAGCGGCGGCGCCTGGCAGGAGCCTGCTCCCGGCGTGAGGAAGGAGCGAACCGGAGGGCGGTCGGGGAGGGGAAGGGAGAGGAGGTGTGGGGACCGGTCACGGTCTGCCCGGCCGACTCGGCGCGGCAGCGGAGGTCTGCCCCGTCTCCGCCTCCTACGCTCGGCCCCTCCCCGCCGCCCCCCGCCCCAGCACGCCCCAGCACACCCCGCACTCCCGGGCCCGCCGCGGACCGAGCTTTGTCGCTACTACTTCCGCTGTGAGGGGAGCGCGCGCACGCGCACTCGCACGCACAGGCGCAGACGGCGGAAATGAAGCGAAGGCCGGGCCACCCGCCCGGAAAAGGCTCTGGTTGGGTGCGGAGCAGTCCCGTAGGAGGGCACGCCGGGCCAGAGCCCCGCTCCGGCCCCACCTTCCCTGCGGAGGCTCCTCGCAGACCCCCGGGGACGGTGCCCGCCCGTTTCTACGCACCCACTGGGCGCGAGGGTCAGAGACCCACCCGCTTCCCAGCCCCGGCCACGCATTCTCAAGAGGCAGCCGCGGGGACGGGCCAAGCGGGCAGGTACGATCATGCTCCCCGTCCCCGAGGTATTTGAGCGCCCTCTACAAAGGCGACATGGGAAGCCCCTCCCGTCGGGGTGGCCGTCACAATCTCGGCAGGCGACGCGAGGACTTCCGAGGGAAGGGGCGAACGCAGAGGGTCTCTGGTGTTCTCACTGGGACTTCCCACCATCTCTTGCAGACCCCTATCCCGGCTGCTTTGCGCTGACTGCGAGAGCAGGTTAATCGCGGGCGACTTCCCAGAGTTCTGTCCCTCTAAGGGATCCGCTAAAGTGCCTGTGTGTAATGAGAAGGCAGGGATCAGCCGCAGAGCTCGAGGGAGGACTCGGCGTTTTCAAGTGTGTGGAACCTAAAAGGTTGGAGCAACTAGAAACAGCGTCCAGAGGCAGAAGCCGAAGAATGGGAATTACCTCCGGCCACTGGCTGTCTTTTGCCATTTGAACCTTTCACTTGCTCAGCATCTCACCCAGACCCCCCAATAAGTGACTTTTTTATGGACAGTTGATGTTGAGCTTTGGTAAGCCGGGAACAGGAGACTAAACCGAAGTCCTCTCGTACCTAAGTCCACTAGAGGGCAGGGCTACACCTGCTGAGTTGGACCGCGCCCGCCACAAAGAACTGTAAAGACCGCAGGAGTCTTCCCTTGTGTGCTAGAGGTATTTTTCTCCATCAACACCTACTCTCATTAAAAAGCTTGCCCTTTATCTCAGGTTCTGTAACACTTCCGGATATGTTCTCTGACCGCATGTTCAACGTCAAAATAAACAAATGGACCGGGTTACCTGTCTTCCCTATTTAATCTCGTGGAACTAGTCTAGGACCAAAAGTTCTGGACAGCTTTCTAGCTTTACTTTTCAGTTAAGATACATTGAGATTTTATTCAACGACTTCACTTTTAAGATCCAAAACAAAACAGAAAAATCAGGGTGAACTAGTTTCTAGTCTCAGAGTTACTATCTATAACACCCGTTTGGCTTACAGGCTTAGGGACTTTTGCCCAGCCAGTGGTGTTACAAACCTCATTTGTAAAACAATGTGCTATCTCTTGCTCAATGTTGTAATCAATTTGTAATGATTATTAGTTACTATACTTATTGGACCTTGACACCACAGCATCGTATTAAAAACATAAGCACCTAAAGTAGAAAATGTAAATGTAGACATTATTTGATATTAATATATGATCTTACAAAATAGAGGGCAATTTCCCTATACAGAATTTGATATTGGATTGCTTTAATTAGCTCAGACTTTTTTTTTATTATTAACATATAATTTATTACTTGTTTCAGGGGTACAGGTCTGTGATTCATCAGTCTTACACAACACACAAGTGCTCACCCCAACACATACCCTCCCCAAGTCCATCACCCAGCCACCCCACCCCCCAAGCTCAGACATTTTTCTAAAATAACTTAAGAATTATCTGTTGTGCAGTGCAATACCCCAGCATTAACACAGAATTCATCCTTAACTCCCCCGAGGATATACCACCACATGGCTTAAACCTAAAGTAGCTTACCCTGGAATTTTACTTTTTGGTTGCTTAAACTGTGAAAGCCATTGTTCCTATTACTAAGGCAAATAAGAAACTGGATAAAACCAGCTTTGTCCAGATGAATTGTTACATACTGTCTGCATTCTTAATCCACCATCAGTTGTCTCACAAATTCCTAGGCTGGGGAGCTGCAAAAAACCTTTAAGGATAGTTGGTTCAGCCCCTCAGCTGATCCTTCAGCCTTATCAACACTTCTCCACAGAGTGATCCTCTTCTGTGTCTGAACACCTCTTCTACCAAGCTAGCCAACATCAGTAGCACCAGTTTTGACTTCCTATGTAAATGAAAGGTAGCATTCACTGTTCAAGCCAGAGCAGTGGGGACTGCTTGAGCCATAAGTTTCAGAAATCCTCTTCCAAAAAAAAAAAAAGAGAGAGAGAGAGAAAAAGGAATCCTCTTTTCTCTTTCAGCATTCTCCTCTGACCAGCTAACCTTCCATGAGACTTTGATACAGCAATCTCCACCTCCTTGTCTTGGGGGAAGAGGACTAAATAAAATACATGTACACTCAATTATATCATACACATCCATGTGTATATACATTCATCTATACATATACATACATATATTATTACAATATTTTAGATACGGATGTATGCATAATAACCAGCCTTTCCCTCAAAAGATTGTTTTGAGGATCTGATAAAGTGAAGACAGGTTGTAAATGATAGGGACTCTGAAAGTATAAGCTTATACAGAGAAATAAGCAAAAAAGAGTATTAGCTAGCTAGAACGAGATTAATTAGATTAATGGCAATGAAATATATTATGTTCAAGTTCCCTCTGTCTTCTTTTTTACAAATCAATGCTCTAAAAATCTACTCATTTGGTTCTGAATATTTAACCTACAAAATTAATTAAATATATCTGATGCCAAAGGTGTTCCACATATGAGCAATAAAGGGGAATTTGTCAGGTACCTCTGCCTAGGGGAAATCTACAAATAGGAAAGATTGAGGAAGACGGTCATGGTGTTCTAATTTTATTTATACTGCACCTTATTACACAAAGGATGTGAGGCATCTTTTTTTTTAATAACATTTGATAGCTGGTATTTTTATAAACATGAATGATGAAGAAATATGTTGGCCTTTAGGATTTAAAAATTAACCCAGAAAAGGTTATTTTAAAATCTTTCCTTAATATTTTATTGTAAAGGCTATTTTAACCTTATTTTATGTACCAAAGGTTAATAGTTAAGGAGTTTTACCTAGCTGTTAGGAAAAAAGTTGTCATTTTTTTAAGGTAAATATTTTAAAATATTTAAAAGCTATAAAGACACAATGTTTTATTGTTATAAGCTAACCTGCTCAAACAGAACAACAGAAGTATTTTTCATCCTGTGAGAGAAAGGACATGCTAAGAGTCAAGTCTGGGGGAAATACAGTCTTCCTATAAGAAGCGTCATAGTCAATCCATATCTAACAACCACCTGCCAGAATTGCCATAAATCTGCTTGGTTCTCTGTCTTAGCAGTGCTGGAAGAGTAAAAATAAGAAGGAAGAATAAAAATCAAACGAGCTCAAAAATAATGTAGCTGTGTTTTGGTTGGCTTTACTAGCACAGAGATACCAAAACTTTACAAATATTTTATCAGCCCACAAAATTGCATAACTTCTACACGTGCTAGCATTTCCTTGCTGAAACTGAGCAGAAGAAACTAGAGATTTTAAAGAGTGCTTTTTTAATTTTTAAAGTTTATATATGACTCAGTTCCCCCATTCAACAAGTTCTGAGCCTGTGGTGATATTTGGGATCTTTGATATGTACTACCAATCTAACGGATTGGAGGTGGAGGGTAGGTGGGAGCACAGATAAGAATAAGAAAGGGAAAGAGGAGAACAATTCAGTGGCTCATTTGATTGTCTGCCTTTGACTCAGGTCATGATCCCAGGGTCCTGAGATGGAGCCCCACATAGGTCTCCCTGCTCAGTCCGGAGCCTGCTTCTCCCTCTGCCTCTGCCCGCTCCCTCTGCTTGTGATGCGTCTCTCTCACTTATCTTTCTCAAATACATAAAATCTTTAAAAAAAAAAAAAAAAAGTGGGGGAGGAAAAGCAAAGTGGTATAAGTCCCATATCCAAAAGTCATCTCTGGTCTTCCTTGTTTTCATGGAAAATAGACATACAATATTCCATATTACATACATGCCAAGATTTATCTTGAAGTAAAAATGTACACATTTAAAAGGTATTCTGTCTAGTTTCCAAGCTGCCATAATTATCTCTGGCCCAAAAGCATTTGTCTGTGGTAAATATCTAATAAAGACCTATTGAATAAATGGGCAATCTGGAAAATGGTCATCATAAATACATATATGTTGTTGAATGAATAAACATAATCCCACCTTTTTATCTTTTTCTACTTCTACTTTCCTGTAAAGCAAAGAATTAAGGGATTTTCCAAGGTTTAAAATTGAACTTAAATCCCCAAACCACAAAGGGGTTAACTAGTACAACTTGGTCTGAACAAGAATAAGTCCTAACCATTGTAGGAAGTATTAAAAATTGAGCACTGCTCAAAGCAGATGAAATTTTACACCCAGATTTTGAACCCAGGTAACCATTTGAGATTAAAAGGTAACGATATTGAGGTGGCTGCTTCCATGCACCAAGGAAATTTCAGCTGAGATTGTGCTTTGGGTTTTGATGGCATGCATATCAATGGCTGACAAAGCACTACAATTTCCTGCACATTCTTTGGTTATTACCTTAAGTATCCAGGAATCCACTCTTGGAAAAGACAGCTTGGAAACTAGGTATGAGCAACAGGCCTTAGAATAGCCAACTACCTTAAGTTGCCACTGGCCAGCTATTTCTCCTCATTTTGTCAGTTTTACAGATAGGTTGGTCATAAATTAGTTGAAACTATCAGACAGATTCCATATTATATCTGCTGGCCCCTTGCTGTGTTGGAAGTAATAGCCTAGGCACCCTCCCTCCATTTAAATCCTTCCTCAATTTCTCATCAGAAACATTTTCAATCTCTGTTTACTGTGTTGCACAATGGGGGGTGAGAGAGCTTTGAGAAAGGTTGCATTTCCTCAGACTGCCAAAATGGTACATTTTGCACTTAAAAAGTTTCTACCCCACCATTTTCTAGAAGTCTTTATTTTTTGCAAAGCTTGCATCTTTGCCTGAACTTGTCCCAAGTCCTTCCAGGCTCCCTGCAGAAATCATCTCTCTCCACTGTGCTTCCTATTGTGAGAACAAATGGGAAAAAAGGCACAAAAATGCCATTATGATAATAAATTAGAGAGGGAGATCAACAGCACAGAAATTGCCCCAGGTTTTATGAGGATTCTGAAGATTAGCCCTGGATGGTCATGCAAACAGACCATGCTCCTATTGAGCATACTACACAAAATAGGAACCCACACCAAAGAGATGGTTCATAAAACCAACCAGCCTACAGAGAAAGGAGAAATGCAATTTGGCAAGATGGTTTGCAAGTAGATGATAGAGAAGGAGAATTACAAATTGGCAGAAAGGAGTTCTTGCAACACAAGCAAATTGTTAAACCTTCAAGTTAGAAAATTCATCACTACAAATAATGATCTGATGGGAAATTGGATTAGCAGCATTTTCTATACCTTCAGACAACTTTATTTTTGCTTTCTGGGTTATAAAAGGCAAGGTGTATGTAGCCTATTTCAGAAAATATTAAAAATATCTTAATATTGCTGAATATTCTATATTTGGGGGATCAAGAAAATGGGGATTCTGGATAGAAAGGGAAAAAAGCTTTCTACAGGCCAGGAACAAATAAGCTGAAGTGCAAATTTGGGGCTTGAACTGGCCCAAGCAGTCCCTAGTTCAAACAGTTGAATGCAGAACTATTTTCTAAGAAACCGCTACCTCAACCATAGGAATCCCGGTGTTCAAAGTGAGCAGTGTCCCTCTCTAGAATACTGAACAGGGAGCTGACAGACTGAAAATGCCATCAGGCCCTAGGAGGAGAGCAAAAGGAACTCTCTGTTATATTCCAAATGATAAAGTACATCTTGTAATGAATCTTATCAGTGATCCTCAAACATCCATTCCCCTCCAGGAATGGATGTCTAAATTAGTGTTTCTCAAAATTAGTGTTTCTCAAAGTGTGGCTGCCACTACCAGCGGCAGCAGCAGCATCACTTGGGAACTCATTAGCAATGCAAATTCTCAGATCCCACTCAGACCTACTGAATCAGAAATTCTGGGTGCTTGGACTCAGCAATCTGTGATTAACAATTTTTCCCCCTAATTTTGAATGTTTGGAAGTGCTGCAGCCACCTTATTACCCCACCTACCACTCTTTCTCCAAAAATCCAATACCAAGGATGGCAAAGTAGTGATCAGAGGAAGCCAAGTCCTTTAACACATAATTAAGCTAACAAATGAACCGGTCCTAGAGCCTGTCCTACCACAAGACTTCCTTTAATATAAGGTAATAAACAAATGATATTTTCTGTTACTTGCAGCTGGAAACATCCTAATTGATAGAGTCTTAAATGAAAAAAAGTAGTTCGCTTTAGATAAATAGGTTAATGTATTAGTTGGTTGCTCTGAGACTGCTCTGAGACTCTCAGACTGCTCTGAGAAAACTTAAAAGAATTCAAAATACTGTGACATATGCAAGTATAAAGTGTTAGAGTACTTTAGATATTAAAGGCAATGTTAATCAAGGGGAAGTTACAGAATAAGATCTAAGTAAAAAAAAGAACTGAACAGGGGAGTATTGTCTGTTTTTTAGGTTAGGTGATTTCCATATTAGCATATAAAGTAAAAAACTGGCTTTTAATTTCAGAAACTCCTTTGACCAATTTTACCTATTACTACTCAGGAGTATTTTTTTTAAGATTTTATTTATTTGACAGAGATCACAAGTAGGCAGAGAGGCAGGCAGAGAGAGAGGGGGAAGCAGCCTCCCCGCCCAGCAGAGAGCCCGATGTGGGGCTCCATCCCAAGACCCTGAGATCATGACCTGAACCGAAGGCAGAGGCTTAAACCTCTGAGCCACCCAGGCGCCCCAGTAGTTTTTTTTAATCTTTTTTTTTTTTAAGATTGATTGATTGACTGATTGATTTGACAGAGAGAGATAGCAAAAGAAGGAATACAAGCAGGGGGAAGTGGGAGAGGGAGAAACAGGCTTCCCGTGGAGCAGGGAGCGCAGTGAGGGGCTTGATCCCAGGACCCTAGGATCATGACCTAAGCTGAACACAGACACTTAACGACTGAGCCACCCGGGCATCCCTAATCAGGAGTATTTTTAAATTATGTTATACTGCACATTATTCTTGAAAACTAGTTAGATTTTAGAATTTTTATTTTCTAAATAAAAATCTAAATAAAAAATTTCTAGTTGTGTGCCCTAGACCAGACTTTTTCTTGTTTAATTCTTTTTTCTTGTTTACTCAGCTAATGACTACTTAGTGATAATTCTACTGTGAAATTGCTAAAGTAAAATTAAGTTTTCCACAGTCATTTTTTTCCAACAAACTTGATAAAACATTTATTGTCTTGAGGTTTGCACATCAACTTGCATCTATTTTCTGACTTAGAGCAGTTAAAAAGCTATGACATTAAGAAAAAAAACCTAAACATATTCTTCCCCTATTTTAAATGATTAAATTGATCATTTTAACCCTAAAAAGTACTTGGAAAGGTAAATATTGCATGCTTGATTAATGGATTTGTTTTACTATTAGGGAAATGAAAATCAGTTTCACTGAACAGCTAACAAAACACATTTGTTTAGGGTTTTTCAGTTGACATAACACTTCCATGTACATAATTAAATTTAATCCTCACAACCCTGTGAAGTAAGCAGACTAGATCTTGTTAATTGCTTTTTATAGTTAACAAGGCTAGGACTCACACAGGTGAAGCTCTTTGAACAAGAATTTCTCACTATTCAACATCAGAGCCAGGAGTCCAATATCCATCTGGGCTCCTATTTCGTTACAGCTACCTCTGTGACCTATTAGAGAATATGTGAGAAGCTGCCCTGTTTACTGGATTACCTTTTACAATTTATCATTCTGTTTTGTTACATCTTTCAACTCAATAGGGCACCCTGAAACCTTGATGACCATTAATTCCTGAGCCTAGCATATCTGCCCCATAGCTCATTTGATGATATTTAAGAATGGTATTAATTAGTAAGGACTTGATTTTACGACATCCTTGGTCATTGTCTACATCTCTTCACTTGTTCTTGCTTAACCTTTGGACACTGGGGAAATCATGCTCCAAGCAGAAGCTATTCTAGAATCCCTTGGGTTTATCTTCTCAGAGTAGAAATTAGTGCTAAAATGGAAGTGTAATCCTAACAGTAAATAATTACAGACGGGCATTTTAGAGAGATTATTCAATAGGTAATTGAGATGTGTTCATTAACATGCTTTATTGAAAAATCAGCAAAATACATATTAAACACATATCCTAAGGATCTAAAAACCACTGAACAAGTTTAGGAATATTGATTTTATTCCAAGTAGTAAATTTTTCTTTCTTCTGATCTTATAATTATATTTGCATATTAACCAGAGTAGGGGTAAGGTAAAATTGGGAGATTTTGTTTTTAATGATTTTAGGGGTGCCTGGGTGCCTTTGTTGGTTAAGCATCTGCCTTTGGCTCAGGTCATGGTTCCAAGATCCTGGGATCGAGTCCCACATCCGGCTCCCTGCTCAGCCGGAAATCTGCTTCTCCCACTGCCTGCTGCTCCCCCTGCTTGTGCGCTCTCTCTCTCTCTCTCTGGCAAATACATAAAATCTCAAAAAAAAAAAAAAAAAGACTTCATAATGGTTTTAGATAGTATAGAGGACATACAACAATTACACCTGTTTAAATCCCATTATTTAAATCAAAAATTACAATTTTCAGTCACTTCAGTCAGTAAACAGCTACAAAAGAAAGAATTAAAAAGATAAAAACATATTTTAGATTACTCTTGTGATGAGAGATAAAAGCAGGAAAATGTTCACATTTAGCCCAGAAGGCTGACCTAGAGCCTGCATAATTTTGATAAGGATCAAATTTGTACTGGTTGCTACATATTTAGATCTCATGACTGCCTGTACATCTCACTGATGGCTAATATGGAGCTGAATGATAAGCACCAGAGAAATCTTGAGAAAGTAGTTCTACGAGTAGAAATTCAAAGAAAACGTTCATGCTCTAATATTCCCTGCACCTCCCCCTTGAACACTAGGCATATAACCACCAGCTTCATACAACAAAAGTGCAGCTCTTTCAGCTCATAGGTCCAGTCCCTGTGCTACTTAAATAAACTTACTAAGTTGTACCATAAAACGTCTCAAGAATTCTTTCTTGATCATCTCATTCAATGATCCTGCAACACTTATGGCAAGACACTACTCAATGACTTCTTGCCTTACTGAGGATTATATAATGCTACTAGGAGTAGGGCAGCTATGGTTGAAAATGGCCAGTTAAGAACCTATGAAGCTTTAAATCATCATCACTATCCCCCTGGCTTTGGCAATGACTCTCCATCTTCCAAACAGCATATGTACTCGAAAAGGTGCAGACCCTGTCAGCTTTGATTTTTGAAAATATACATCACTAAATGATCTGCATTGGTTGCATCAGTGGTTCTCAAACTGGGGACCCTACTACCCAGGGAACTTTTTAGAAGTGCAAATTATGTGGCACCCCCTCAGACCTACTGAACTGGGGGTAGGGGCCTTTATCCTAATATTTAACTAGTCCTTCAGGTGATTCCAGTGCTAAAATTTGAGCACTCATTTACAGGAAACTTAAAACTTTCATCTAAAAATATTTTGATCATGCCAGTAGTCCTCAATTCTGAAAAATAGTGTGAGAGTATATATCCGTATTTTAAACCTTCTCCAGCATTTCCCAAAGAATGAATTAAATTCTTAAAAGAATTATCTTAAAGTTATAGGACTTCAACCTTCTTTGTGTAGATACCTATTGGCCTAAAACGAATTATTTTAAATGACCAGGGGAAAGGACATTAAGACTAAAGGAGATCACATTTCTCCCGTCTTAAATAACTGTGAGCATCATCTCAGCATAGCCCCAGTTTGGTATGGAGGAAAACAAAAATTAGAGGGGCCATGCACAGGCAATGGAGCTATAGTTGTGTTGCCAGCTCTAAGTCAGTCTTTGTTTTCTTATCTCAGGTCAGGACCTTTGGAACAATGTGTCTTTGACCGGTGTATGAACCTTTGGCAGCCTAGTTAAATGAAAGAAGTGGAGGAAACCTTCATAAGTAGAAAATGCCATTCTATTGAAACAGTGTATTTGTTAGAGACATAGTTTCAGCCTTTAAAAACAGAACATTTAAAAAAAAAAGTTGTATAACATTTCAGAGGCTATAAAATTTTTTTTGAAGTACATTATGCAGAAATTATGTGTAGGGGAGTGGCGCCTGGGTGGCTCAGTGGCTTAAAGCCTCTGCCTTCGGCTCAGGTCATGATCCCAGGGTCCTGGAATCGAGCCCCACATCGGGCTCTCTGCTCAGCAGGGAGCCTGCTTCCTCCCCTCTCTCTGCCTGCCTCTCTGCCTACTTGTGATCTCTGTCTGTCAAATAAATAAAATCTTAAAAAAAAAAAAAAAGAAATTATGTGTTGGGGATAGAGCAAAAGGATCCTTTTTAAGACTAATGAAATAGGGTTTTACACTATTCAATTGGTGTAAATAATTTGATTACAAACTATGCACTCATAAGACCAAAATACTTATGTGATGTCCTTTATTTATTTTGAGATGTACTTATAGGCCATAGCCTAGTTTAGTAGTAAATATTATAATAGGGTTAGTGGTATAGGACACAATTACAAGGACTGCTTACATTAAGGGCAGTTATTTGCAGAACAAAGGAAGAAGAACAAATGAATCAAGAGTTTCTACCAAGAGGATAGGGGCACCTGGGTGGGGCAGTATTCCATTAAGTGACCAACTCTTGATTTCGGCTCCTATCATGATCTCAGGGTTTTGAGATCAAGCCCATGTTGGGCTCCACACTGAGTGTGGAGTCTGCTTGAGAGTCTTGAGAGTCTCTCTCCCTCTGCCCCTCCCCCTGTTCTCTCTCTCTCTCTCTCAAATAAATACATCCTTTTTTTTTTTTTTTTTTAAGATTTTATTTGTTTATTTGACAGAGAGACATGAGAGAGGGAACACAAGCAGGGGGTGAGGGAGAGGGAGAAGCAGGCTTCCCACCGATCAGGGAGCCTGATACGGGGCTTGATCCCAGGACCTAGGTATCATAGCCTGAGCTGAAGGCAGATGCTTAACAAGTGAGCCACCGCGGTGCTCCTAAATAAATATATCTTTTTTAAAAAGAGGAGTATCTACATGAGAAAACTTGGCATTTGAATACATTACCAGAAGCAAAATACAGCAAAGATATCCAACATAAAGGTGATTTTATCCAGAGACAAGTTATGGTAACTATGTTATAATTGAGGATAACAGATGAGTTTGCAATAGCTTGATTAGATCTTAATGAATTCTTAAAGACTTTCTTTAGTGCTATAATCTTTCTACTATGTCGTCTTTAACAGCAATAACATGCTTTTTATCTATGTGTATTAACTGTCCTGCTTGGAAGGATAGTAAATGGTGTGTTTAATTTTATTACACCAACATAGGAGTTTTGAGGTCTGTTGTATTTGCAAATTCCGTTACAAATAACAAGTCCTTTGCAAATATAAATGGAGGTGTGGGTGGGAGACCTTTGAGATTTAATAGTATCAGAACATTTCCATCTTCATAGTGCTACTTACTATAGAGCAAAATATACTGAAAGAACATCCTCCATTGAAGAAATCCTCTATTTCATTTGATGGAGTTGGGAGCTCAACCTTCTCAGAATAGGACCACATCAGTATTACTTTCAAAGCCACCCTATGGCATGGATTCTTGTGTATTATGTTTAGTATACATACCATTTTTTTTAAGATTTTTTTTAAATTTATTTGCCAGAGAGAGAGAGAGAGAGTACACACAAGCAGGTAGAGAGGCAGGCAGAGGCAGCGAGAGAAGCAGGCTCCCTGCCGAGCAAGGAACCCGATGCAGGACTCGATCCCAGGACCCTGGGATCATGACCTGAGCCGAAGGCAGCGGCTTAACCAACTGAGCCACCCAGGCGTCCCAGTATACATACCATTTTTGTGTGTTATATCATTCCTTCAGAGCTGGATTTTCTTGGAAACCAAGGAAACGAGTTTCAGGGCCCTTCATGTATAGAGGCCCCTTTCAAGGCCCTTAAAGAGACTCTAGCAATGTTCTCATGGTCTTATGGTTTGGTAAAATTCGCAAAGGATATTTCTACTGCAATTGATTTTAGAGTTACTCTTTTTACTGACCTTTCCTCCTTCACACTTCTCCTATCAGGCAGCATCGGGACACCCCAGGGCAAAATTTTAGATCTGGCTTAAAAGAAGTTGAGATGGGGATACGTTTAGATTTCATTTGGATTTAGTGAGGTACACAAAAGTGGCCTGTAGTCCTATCTGTGTATGGTTAAGTTATTGCTGGCTGTCCTAGCAGAGAAAGGATATCCAAGGATATTTCTACTCCCTACTATTCTAAATCACAAGGCCTGAAATCTTTATATAAATGCATCCCCTTGAGCCCAGCACCTGAAGTCTGTGAGTGGAGAAAGAGAGCCTGCAGCTAGTCTGTGGAACTGTTCTATACTCAAATAAAAAACAAATATAAATTAACTATGTTAAAGGAGTATCTGGATTATTTTTCTCTTATCGCCTTAGAGAATGTGAAGTGGTGATTAAAGAATCTGAAGCCTAAAAATGTAGAAACAAAACACCTTAGGATTTATTAGTTAATTAGTTAAAACACTTATTTTTCCAGATTTTGTGATCTCAAATTTGTCACCCAAATTTATAATTTGTTGTGATTTCTTTCTTTTTTTTTTTTTCCCCTTGGCAGAGAGAGAGATCACAAGTAGGCAGAGAGGCAGGTGGGGGTGGGGGGGTAGGGGGGAAACCAGGCTCCCTGCTGAGCAGAGAGCCTGATGCAGGGCTTGATCCCAGGACCCTGAGATCATGACCTGGGCCGAAGGCAAAGGCTTAAACCACCGAGCCACCCAGGCGCCCAGTGTGGTGATTTCTTATTTTATTCTAATAGTCAATTTGTCTCTAATTTAGTATTTACAATTTTACATTCTTTTTCTTAGAAGTTCCCCAAACTGAATAACTTTCAAACCTCTGTTAAAAAAGGGACAGCAGGCCCCAAATGTAGTCATTTATGCTAAGTTTGATGTCACCAAACTGAGACTTAATACCCAGTCTAATTACAGTTTTAGCATCTTCCAGGAATGGAATCTTAAATTAGTCATCTGGAATCACCTGGTCAGCACTAGTGAGGTAACCTGTCTGATAGACCCCTGCCGTCCACTGAAGGAAGATGACCTCGCCACAACCAATCTGCTTTCTTACCAATACAACTTCCTTATCCCTTTCCCTTCTGCCTGTAAAAGTCTTTCATTTTAACTATTTTCTCAGATCTAGATGGGATGCTGTCCAAGTCATGAATTGTTGAAGAAAGCCAGTAAGGTCTTTAAAATTTACTCAGTTGAATTTGTTTTTTAACAGATTTGTTGGTAGCAGTGGGATCCCAAGGAAATTCCTGATAGATTCTGGCAAAACAAGAAACATAGGCACTTGGACCCATGGACCCTTCAAGTTCTCTTTCTCACCATTTCTGAAGGCTGTGGATAAATTCCTCTTCATTCTGATCTCTGCTGTCTTTGTTTCTTTTTCTTTTTTTTTAAGATTTTATTTATTTATTTATTTGAGAGAGAGCATCAGCAGTCGTGGGGAGTGGGGTAGAGGGGGAGGGAGAGGGACAAGCAGCCTCCCTGCTTAGTATGGAGCATGACTCAGGACATTCAAGTGCCTGAGCCACCCAGGCACCCCAGTGAGCTCTGCTGTCTTTGTATTGAACTCCATATCTAACTGGCTTTTTATTCCAGGGCAGCAGGTCAGTTTCGACACACAAAAGTCTCTAAAAGAATGTCAGTTCTTGGCTCCTGGTTCCGTACACAATTCCTCCTCCAGGGCTTAGCACATCATTTTGAACTGGAAGCATGTTCTACCTAGAACCCAAGTCTTTTAACCCTTAGTTTGTCCACAGCTCCTCATTTGATTGAAATCCCAGCCCACAGTTCCCACTGGTTGGTGTATGCAGGTTCAATCTTTTCCCCAGTCCCCAGTTCCATGTTGGGAATTGCTGGCCTTTCATTGCAAGGCCTTTCATTGGCCAGTCCACAATAACATCTCTTTGGTTACTTTGGTATGTTAATGTGTTCTTGTTTGTATTGTTTTGTGTAAGTAAAGGCTATTGCTAAAGGCAGTCTCAGAAGCCAAAAGCCACAAAGTTGGTAGGCATGAGTTAGGCACTTAAAAGCTTTTCGAATGCTCATCACTTAATTTTGAGACTCCCATATTAGTATAAGTTGGTCATGGAAGGGGTTAGACTGACACTAGGTCATCTACCAACTTCAAGAAAATTTCTCTGCAATAAGGTACACCATAAAACACCACACATTCCCTATCCTAGTATCACATCCCTCTTAGGTATTAATTTGTTTCCCAGAGACCCAAGGTGTAGCTAAAGAAATAGGATCCTGGGCGCCTGGGTGGCTCAGTGGGTTAAAGCCTCTGCTTTCGGCTCAAGTCGTGATCCCAGGGTCCTGGGATCCAGCCCCACGTTGGGTTCTCTGCTCAGCAGGGAGCCCGCTTCCTCCTCTCTCTCTCTGCCTGCCTCTCTGCCTGCTTGTCATCTCTATCTGTCAAATAAATAAATAAAACCTTTAAAAAAAAAAAAAAGAAAGAAATAGGATCCTTAAGTTCCAAAGAATTCAGTGTGCCACCTTCTAGCTCACCTGCTTATTTTATGTCTAAGAACTATGGTCCCAGAAACTGTAGATTTCTACAAAAATGTCAGTCTCACTAAAAAAAACCTAGAATTACAATGGCTATTATGGGGACTATACCAAATAGGTGAGATTGTTCATTTAAGAAGTGTACTTGAAAGCAAGGGGTTCCTAAATCAAACAAACAGAATTGGATACCTACTTTAATTGGCATATAGAAGCCTCCAAAAAAAAAAAAAAAAAGAGGAAGAAAAAGAAGAAGAAGCCTCCAAAATACTTCAAAATTCCAAAGTAGCTTCATTGAAGATTTGTTGCAAAAGGCTAATGTAAAATTAAAACTATAAGAGACACCCAAAACAAAAGACTGTAAGACTGACTTAACTCCTACTGCTCCCGTCTATCTTCCTTTATTTGAGTACACATTCTAGTAATCGACAGTCTGAATTGTCTTTGCACTCTGAAGAGACTACAAGACTATTAATAAAACTCCACCAAGGCAGTGGTCTTCCAGATGCCCCATATCTGACCTCCTATCTGGGTTCTTCCAGGGTCAACAGGACTCTGAAGGATTTTCTGGTAAACTGCTACAGTTTAGAGATTACAGTTTCCCCTCAACAGCCAAGGGAAATTAAAAATGAATGGAAAAACTTACCAAATTCTGGTAAATCCTGGAACCTATAGATGGGATCCTGGAAAAAGTTGGCAGAAGCCAGCAAAGGGTGAGAATTCTTACCAGAGTCAGCTCTCCCAAAACTCTGTCTACAATACCTGGTGGAAGGAGGAAAATAAAATTTCATGTTGCCCCTCTCTAAATCCAGAGACAGCCATGACCTTCTTATTTGTCTCATTTTGCATCCTGAGAACTTCACTTGGTAACTGTCAGGTTGAGGACCCCAAAATATAGCCAGATAGGAATGTGGGTTGTACCCCATTTGTGGTTAGATATGGCTGGACAGAAATGTGGGTTAAACGCCATTTGTGGCTAGGGTTCTACCAAACTGCTGCCAGCACCAGAGAAATTATCTAAGTCTTTTTTTGGCTGTCTACGGGAGTGGCCCTGGATCTTGGGAGGACAGTATCTTTGGTACCGTCTTTGGGGAGGCCTCTTACATCCAAGGGGTTGTTCCATACTGCCAGGTATATTTACTCTTTATTCCAGCTGAAAACTGAGAAGGTATCTGAAAGGATTTTTTTCAAAGTTTCTCTGTGGTCAGAAATTGGCCAAATTGGAAGCTGATATTCAGAGCCTGGTAGAACTTCTTAAATGCCCTTTCTAAGCTAAATGTACCCAGAGGGAAATAAACTTTCTGAAGTCTTTATGAAAGGATTTACTAAAATATTCCAAAACAAAGCTCTAAATCCAGAATCTTTTTGATTTCCATATTAGTTGAAGATCTCCCTGACATAAAGGAGCAAACTAAAGGTAATGTAGTTGGATAAATGGTTCAGGCCCTTGATATTATTTAGGCTGCAACCCAGTTCTTTGAGGAATTAAAAGCAATTTTTTAAAAGATTTTATTTTGTATTTATTTGAAGAGAGAGAGAGAGAGAGTCAGCAAGAGAGGGAATACAAGCAGGGAGAGTAGGAGAGGGAGAAGCAGGCTTCCGCTGAGCAAGGAGCCAGATGCAGGGCTCAGTTCCAGGACCCCAGGATCTTGACCTGAGCAAAAGGCAGACACTTAACGACAGAGCCACCCAAGTGCACCACAACTGTCTGTATCTTAGAAAATGTTGCAAAACCGGAAATTCGGCAATAAAAACAATTCAAAGTCTACCTATCCTTTTTACCAATCCCCAAACCTCCCCTATTCATCTCAAAAGGCTCCTAATTTTTGTAAAAATCTGGCTTTCAGAAACAAAGTTCTTTTTGGAGGAACTTACATTCTTTCCCTGTGCTTTTAAGAGGTAAATGTCCTACCTGGTCTTCTTCAGGAACTTTTATCTAGGCCATCTCTTTGAAAAGCATATTTCAGGGAGGAAATTCTCATGGAAGGAAAAAAGGGGGAAAGTCTGTTTGGAACTTAAGTGAATTTTTTATTCACCTAAGACAGTTATCTTGTCTTCTCCACAATATTAGTACAAACAAACAAACAAACAAATAAAACTGTAGCTATCTGAGCAGATAAACTCATCTGCCAGCAATACAATTTGAATCCAACTTCATGTATAACTAATGAGTTTTGGGGGCACCTGGCTGGCTCAGATTGTGGAACATGTGACTCTTGATCTGGGGGTTGTGAGTTAAAGCCCTACGGTGGGTGTAGAGCTTACTTAAAAAGTAAACAATGAAAAAACAAACTTTAAAAAAGTAAGCAAAGTTAACAATTTAAAAAAATAAAGAGGTTTGTATTATTTGGCTAAAATTTTATAGCCAAAAATAAAAGTTCTCTGTTTATATCTATCTGTATGCTTATGTGTGTCTATATACAAAATGTGTTGTAATGTGTGGTATTTTCCTAAGTCTGGGTGGTATTTCCAAAATTAATTTGTAGAACATCCCTATTTAATTGGCTTAAGGAAAATTAAGCACTTATATGAATTAAGTATTCCTAAAACTCTCAGAAATGTAATGGGAACTTAACCCAAATGTTTTTCAAGTTCACATGAGCTAGGATTAATCTTTAGTAATAAAAACCAGTGTAAATTTGTTAGTTTAATTAAAATAGGCATGTCTTTGGAATCATCATTAAATATAATACTTTTATTCTAACTAGGTCTATTAAATATCAAATAATTTCATGTTATTTCTTATATAATTTGTCAGCAAAAAAGAAAAAAAGAAGCATGAGATGATGGCGGATTTTGTCTAAGGTCTCATGACGTTTTCTTGGGTAGTCTAGACATAATTGCTAAGAACAACTGAATTAAATAGCAGATAAACTATAGAAATAAATATTTGTAAATGGGATAAGAGTTTCTTGGTGAACTTTTCAGCAATAATTATGTTTTACTATCCTATCTAGAAAACAGTCTCCAAAATCTTTCTGGTTACTTGAAACTTTTTAAAGTTTTGCTCTGCTAAGTGAAATGATGAGTTAGGTTAAATTCATTGACTATCAAGACCATTTCCAAATAAGATAAAATAGTGAAATATTATTTACTGAACATAATTTACTTACTTTTGGTTTCTTATTACAAAGGAACTAAAGATATTTGGGTTTGTTGGTAGACATATCTTGTGCCACACTGGAAAATTTACTACGAGGAAACATATGTTTCTAGACATTATGAAATCTGTTCATAAATTTGCCAGTGTATTGAATGCTGGTCTAATAGATTGTTCACAATAGTTTGCTTCATTTTCACCAGAAATTCAAATAGTAAGGAGTAAAAATTCTAATATATGTAACTGAAGCTACTTGAGGGAAACAATTCTGTGAAAGGAAACTAGGATGTGTGTTTTTCGCTGAGAGAAATTGAGGTATAGAGATGTGTTCTTTTTAAGGGAAAGATAAATAAATAAATTTGTCCTGGTTGTTTAAAAAAGAGAGAGTTTTACCTTGTGTAGTTAGGGTGACTAAAATTGAATGGACTTGGGGCGCCTGGGTGGCTCAGTGGGTTAAAAGCCTCTGCCTTCGGCTCAGGTCAAGATCTCAGTCCTGGGATCAAGCCCTGCATCTGGCTCTCTGCTCAGCAGGGAGCCTGCTTCCCTCTCTCTCTCTGCCTGCCTCTCTGCCTACTTGTGATCTCTGTCTGTCAAATAAATAAATAAAAATATTTTTTAAAAAATTAAAAATTAAAATCGAATGGACTTATTTTTTTAATAAGCTTTGATATCAATAATATACTTATGCTTAAATAAAATTAAAACTTAATTTTCTTTCATCCGCTTACAGGATAAGGCTTTCCTGGACCATTGGTCTGCTCTTGATATGAGATTGTAAAAGGTTTTTCTTTACTTTTTAAGTAATCTACCTGGAAAACAAAGATTCTGTGTTTTATCCAAAGAGTTCCCTGTATTTCTTGTTGTCTTTACCAGGTCTTTCATTACTTAAGAAAAGTGTCTCTTCTCTATTAGAAGAGTGAAGGTTTTGTTTATAACAATTTAACTTTCTGTATTTACCTGCAAAATCTGTAATTAGCAGTATGATTAAATGGGTAACTAAGTATTGTTTCACAGAGACCTATGGTCCTGTTCAACCAAGTGTTTTTAAATCTTTGGTATTTTTGACAAACTTCCCCAAAATCAAATTTCTAAAGGAAGTCTTTTGAGCTGGAAGTAAGTTTGGGATTTTGCAAAGGATCCCTAAAAATTTGCAAATGATTTTTTCTCTCTTCTTGTAAAAAGAGAGATGTTAAACTAATTAGGTTTATTTGATTTGTTAAATTACATGAGAAGGATTAACAAATGAGAAATGATGCCAGATTTTCTTAGCTATATTTTTATGGATCTATTGAGAAATGATATGAAATTCCTAGGAATCTGGTATGTCCTGGTATAATATCAGTCATAATTCTAGTTGTTACATTAAAATGTTGTATGTCACAGAAATAACCAAATTTCTTTGTCAATTGCATTATAATGCCATGTCATTAGGTCTTTAACCATGGCCATTTTAAAGTCTTTTGTCACTTACAGTTACTATTTTACTCTGAGGCTTCTGCAGTAGTGCTTCATCGTCAAGGAAATTTGTGGTAAGGACTTGATAATCACAGGTTTTTAATAACTTTAAGATCATAAAAGTGAACTGGGTAAGAATTTGCAGAACTAATGGAAAAACTGGATTCAAGCAGAACAACTATTAACTATGCAGGACTGAATGAACATAAATTTGTGTGACTTTTTCTCTGTAACAATGCTGGTTCCTTAATTTTTTTTTCCAGATTTAAAAAAACCTTTTCTCTTAAGTGATCTATGACTCACAGCAATTTGGTAAGATATAACTTGGCAAACAAATATAAAACATTTACTTTTCTTTCCTACCTAATCCCTCCAGAATTCAGGAACTCTTGAGTATTCTTTTCATGGCAATACAGTTAGTTATTTACATTAGTTCAGTAAGAATCTCTTCCCCTTGTAACAGGACACCATTGGAAACACTGGTTGTATTGCCAAGGGCTTTCACTGGAATATATTTGAGAGACACTCAGATATGACCAGATAGCTTTAAAGACCTAAGGTTGATTTTATGGAACCAATAAAGCCCCTTGGAAAAATTGACAGGTGCCTTGCTTACAGGGTTCCCGGCAGATTTACCAGATGAGTAGGGAAGGTCACTTCCTGGCAGGCCTAGGAACCTGAGGATATTTTGTGGACCTTGAGAAGAGAGGAATTCACCCAAGCTATAGATATTGCCAGTAAAATCTGATGGGGAGTCTGTGGTTTGGCTTCTTGGCCTCAAAAGGTTTTAAGAGTTTAGTTGGAGATTCCTTATGTAAAATTCCAACAGAACCAGCTTCAAAAGAGCGTATATTATCAATTGCTATTACTGCTGCATTTATGTAAATAATCAGGCCAAGTTTAATGCAAACAAATGAGCCTTACTATAATCATTTTTTTAAAAATGGGGGTGAGGGGCACCTGGGTGGCTCAGCGGGTTAAGCCTCTGCCTTCAGCTCAGGTCATGGATCCCAGGGTCCTGGGATCCAGCCCCGCATCGGGCTCTCTGCTCCGCGGGGAGCCTGCTTCCTCCTCTCTCTCTGCCTGCCTCTCTGCTTACTCGTGATCTCTGTCTCTCAAATGAATAAATAAATTCTTTAAAAAAAAAAAAAAAATGGGGGTGACTGCTGGTGGCTCAGTTGAGTGTCCAACTCTTGATTTCAGCTGAGGTTATGATCTTAGGTGGACTTGAGCCCTGCATCAGACTCTGTACTCAGTGAGGAGTCGGCTTGAGAGTCTCCCTCTCCCTCTTCCTCTGCCCCTCTGTCCCATGCTCTCTGTCTCAAATGAATAAATAAATCTTTTTTTAAAAAATGGGGGTGGGGTGCCTGGGTGGCTCAGTTGGTGCGGCATCTGCCTTCGGCTTAGGTCATGACTCCAGGATCAAGCTCCGCATTGGGCTCCCTGCTCAGCAGAGACTTTTTCAGTTTTCTCCCATTTTGCTGAATTGGAATTACTAAGAACAAAGACTATCTCGAATCTCCTTGGAAGGGGCTATACCAGATCCTCCTTACTACCCATATGGCAGTCAAACTTCAGGGACTGGAACTTTGGGACCACATATCCCAATTAAAAAAGGTTCCCTTCAGACTCTAGGAATGGCACTCTAGCTGGAGACTTCAAAATAAAAAATGACCAGGAAGAGAAGTAGCTGACATCAAGGTAGCCTGCTTCCTTACAAGACATGGGATCAAGAGGATCTAGAACATTTCTTTCCATTCCTTCTTCCCTCTCTGACCATCCTTTTCCTAATTCTTACACCATGAAGGTCTTTGTGATTCTTTGTCCACCTTTTGCTCTGGCCTGGAAAAATAATGCCATTGTTCACATATCTTGGGCCATTGCAGAGGGGGGTAACCCAAGCTACAAATGACTATTGATCTGTCATGATGTTGGTGACCCTATAGTTCTGCCCATCATAGACTTCTCCCTAATTTCTAATGCCTCAGTTTTTCTGGAACAGTTCTTTGGAACTTAGCCCCCTTTCTATCATGTCAGACTCCCTAACCCTCAGAGTCCATTTCCCTGTCTCTGGTTAACAATCCCAAACCTGGGAACCTTGCATCTAGACTCTGTACAAAGAAAAGGGTGACCAGAATAAAATTTCCTGTGTGGTTTATATACCCTTAAATTTGTGCAAGCCTCCATGGCTGTCACTTTTCCCAGTCATGAGCCACAGACTCAAGTGGAAATTACCAGGAAGCATTCATGATTCAAAATTAGCTTCCTTTGGTTGATCACTCTTCCTCCAGCTAGGAGTAAGTACAAATGAGGCTATGACAAGGAACCTCTTCTTAGGGGCACCTGGGTGGCTCAGTCATTAGGTGTCTGCCTCCAGCTTGGGTCACAATCCTGAGGTCCTGGGATCAAGCCCTGCTTTGGGCTCCCTACTCAGTGGGGAGTCTGCTTTTCCCTCTCCCACTCGCTCTGCTTGTGTTCCCTCTCTGCTGTCAAATAAATAAAATCTTTATTAAAAAAAAAAAAAGAGGAACCTCTCCTTAACTCTTGGAAATATTGCAGAATGTGTTGCTAAAGCAACAGCTGTCCAACAAAAAATCCTTAGACTCCCTGACCAAGGTTGTTCTTGATAATAGAATAGCCTTTGATTATCTTTTAGCTGAGCAAGGAGGTGTCTGTGGCAAACACCACCAGGTGCACTCAGATTAACACTTCTGGGGAAGCTGAAACTTAGCTACATAAGATCACTGAATAAACCACTTGGCTTAAGAAAGTGACTCCTTCAATGGGGTGTTTCTTCAACTTATGTGATTTTTTATTGTTCTGAGTCTTGGGGGGAACATGGCTCCAAAGTACATCCCAGACATTGCGAATTCTCCTGCTTATGGTAATCATAGTAGCCTTCCTGGTGTGCTGTATTCTCTCAAAAGCCTTTAATGCCTGTTCCCAGCCACTTACCAACAAGCAAATGACCTCCCTAAGACTTGAACATCAGAATAGGAGCAAAGAGAATTATCAACTTAAAAAATGTGAACCTGAAGTCATACCCTGTGAATACCACAAAGATTCAGCAGAAAGACACCACGAGGGGTGCCCAGGTGGCTCAGTGGGTTAAAGCCTCTGCCTTCTGCTCAGGTTGTGATTCCAGGGTCCTGGGATCCAGCCTCATGAAGGGCTCTCTGCTCAGTGGGGAGTCTGCTTCCTCCTCTCTCTCTGCCCGCCTCTCTGCCTACTTGTGATCTCTGTCAAATAAATAAATAAAATCTTTAAAAAAAAAAAAAAGGAAAGAAAGAAAGACACCATGAGCTGTGAATACTACACAGAAGATCAACAAAAATTGCAAGAATGTCAGAAAAGTAGCTAGGAGTGGCACCAATGCCTTGAATTTGAACCACATCTCTCAGGTTGAAAGTCTTGTCAAAAGCGGGGGAGGGTGTGTGTGTGGCGGAATCGTCATGAAAGAGACAACAGTACCCAAATGGAATCACTTATGCTAAGCCCATGTCACCAAACTGAGATTTAACACCCAACTTAGTTACAGTTTCAGCAAATCTCCCAGGAATGGAATCCTAAATCAGTCAATCTGGAATTACCTGGTCAGCACTAGTGAGGTAATCTGCCTGATAGACCCCTGCCGTCCCCTGAAGGAAGATGACCTTGCCACAACTGATTCACTCTTCACTAGCATAAGTTCCTGTCCCTCTTCCTTCTGCCTGTAAAAGTCTTTCATTTTGTACAGCTCCACAGAGCTTTTATCAGCTAAATGGGATGCTGCCCAATTCATGAATCAATGAATAAAGTCAATAAAGACCTTAAAATTTACTCAGTTGAATTTTGTTTTTTAATACCTCTCAGAAACGTGGATCTCTACCTAAGAGGATTTAAGGTGTCTTCCCTGCAGAATAGTTACAATTTTTATTTTTAACCCCGTATCCTCAATAAATGAAATAAAACCTAATACCAAGGAAAGAAGAAAGAAAGGGAAGAGCGAGGGGAAATAGGGGAGAAAAGGCTCCTGTCAGTGGTAAGTATCTCACCTTGAGGTAGTGAATCAGAGTCAGTGAATTTGGAGTCAGACAGACCAGCAAACCTGGAGATAAAATCTTACTGTCATCACTTATGAATATGTTCCAAGTCATCTCACTTCTTTAAACCTCAGTTCTTTCATCCCTAAAATTAGGGGATAATGCCACCAATTTTGTCAAGTTATTGTGAGGATTAAATGACAATGTATATAAAGAAACTTGCCAGGTTCCTGGCACATATCAGGCATTTAATAAAACTGTAAAATTCCTTATTCTAGAACGTATAATCCAAGCTGCACACCTTCAAATAGCCTTATGAATTTGCTGCCTGGAAATGAATTTGCAGGAGAGAACTAATTCCAGCATTTTTTTCTGCTCTCTTCACAGCAAATTGTGAACAGTACAACATACGTGGGCAGTTCATTTCTTTTTCTGTTAAAGCATGGAACTGTCGTACGAGGTGAGAAAATACGTCATCTTCCATTCTGAACAACAGTTAGCAAATAAAATGTTGCAGACAAACTGAGAAGTAGAATAGGATACCAAGTTTAGGAATGTGTGTAAAAAGCTGCATTGTAGCCCACAAAAAAGGGTCAACTAACATTTGAGTTAATGTGCTTATTTCCAAGACAAATGTTTTGGTGTTTATCCATTTATTGACTCCTGTGCTTCAAAGGCATCTGTACAGTAGATTAGGAAAGTTTAGGAGCAGGCAACAGGATTAGAAATAGCTCAGAAAAAAAAAAAAAGAAAGAAAAGAAAAGAAAAATAGCTCAGAAGTCAACTCAGGGTCCAGGTATCTCCGTTTATGTCTAACTCTTTATAAAAGCAATAGATGATCTATGATAATATGGACAGGAAGAATGGAACACCCTCAGATGGGATCATAATAAGCATGATCTTGTCAGCATTAAATGCAGGAAAAGGGAATGGAAGCTATAGAAGGGGCTTGATATTAAGGTGAAGGAAAACAAAACAAAACAAAACAGTGGTTAAAATGCAACAAAATAACCTGAAATTTCTTGGCCCCTGTTCATCAATGACTACAAAGTATACTAAGTTATTTATCCTTATCCTGGAGGGAGTTTTAAAACCTATAAAACTGGGGTGCCTGGGTGGCTCAGTGGGTTAAAGCCTCTGCCTTCGGCTCAGGTCATGATCCCAGGGTCCTAGGATCAAGCCCCACATCCAGTTCTCTGCTCAGCAGGTAGCCTGCTTCCCTCTCTCTGCCTGCCTCTCTGCCTACTTGTGATCTCTCTCTCTCTCTCAGTCTCTCTGTCAAATAAATAAATAAATCTTTAAAACACACACACACACACACACACACACACCCTATAAAACTATGGGTACAAGTAGTTCAGTGCTCACTTGGGCTCAGAAAATCTAGTCACTGGTGTGTTAGCTTTTCACCAGAGGTGTTTTTCTGGAGGTAGTTATAGTTCCTCCCCTTGATAGACTATACATGCTACCTGAATCTCCAAAGACATTTGATTCTGTCTTCTTTGACCTTAGATTCCAGAGAAACATGTTCAGACTGTGGAGTATTTACCATTGACCAAATAAAACAAGCAAATTCTAACTGATAAACCTGTACCTTTTCTTTGATCCTTAGGTATCCAAATCGTCCACCTTTCTCTTGCTCACTGCACTAGCATCTTGGAGCTGGAAGGGGTCTGACAAGTCATTTAATCTTCTCTTTCATCACAGAGAAGCCATCACTACAACATCCCCCAAGGAGATACTTGCCCTCTGCAAAAGGAGACCCATTCCTCTACTTCTTATTTTTAGAAAGTTTATCCTTATGATTATATCACAACCTTTCCCTGAATTTCTTTCAGGGTTATTTCATGGTCATTTCCTCTGGAACATCTCAAACGCACCACCATTCTTCTCTACAAATTAGCCCTACAGTTCTTGTGAAACACACAAGAAACAAATTCATACAAAAAAACAACCATGTCTTAAAATTTTTTCCTCTCAAAAGCTAACATCCAGGATTCTTTCAAGCACTTCTGTCTCAGGACAGCATTTATCATCCCCCTAATCCCTTCCCCACTATTGACCATGCCCCCATCCCGTGAACCAATTCCACAAACTTATATTCACAGTGCTTTCCATCTAAAAGGCACTTCGCTAGTCATCCAGGACATACTGGGAATCAAACAGCCCCACAAACAGCCCCACAGGACCAAGGTGGGAATGTTAGGAAAGCCTGCACAAAAGGACTTAAGATTGAATTAAGGTCTGAAGGAAGAGTGGATACTAAGGGAGGATAGTGAGGGGACAATTGGAACAAAGGCCTGGCTGGGGAGTCGTAGAGGAACAGGGAGAAGTGGAAGAAGGTATTCTGCTGGGGCGCAGAGAGCAAAAGGAGGTAAGATAAGCATGCAGCAGGAGAGAGGATCAGGGCCAGACCACATAAGGCCCTCTGTGTTGGGCAACTTTGTCTTTGTCCTACAGGTGAGTAGAAAGAAGCCGATGAAAGAATGTAAGCATGGGGCTGGGGAATTTCCTATCAGGTTTGGTCTCCAGAAGACCTCTCCGGCTGTAGGGTGAAGAACTGCTTAGATGGGACAGCAGTGGACAGAGGGGGACCAATAAGAATGCTGTTACAATATTTCAGACAAGAGGTCATGATGGCTTCGGGGCTAAGTGGGTGAGAGAGAAGACGACAGATTGATTGGGGTAGAACTGAAAGGACTTGGCAATAAATTAGATATTGGCTGAGGGAAGAGAAAATGCTGAAGATGGCTCCTAGGTCTCTGCTGGAATAATAGATGTATGGTGGCATTTTCTCAGACAGAGAAGACAAGGTTGGGAGAGGGGAAGAACAGGAGAGTGGGTGCCGATGACTAGAAAGTCAAGTTATCAATTACAATTCTCAGGCATCTTGAAGGTTTTGGAGAGCTGCAGACTGAATGTTTGTGTCCCCCCATCCCAAATTCATATGCTGAATTCCCACCTCACTACCCCCCTAAGTGTGATGGTATTAGGAGGGGGCCTTGGGGAGGTGATTAGGTCATGAGGACGGAGTCCTCCTGAATGGGATTCATGCCCTTAAAAATGAGACCCTGAAGAGTTAGTTCCGTCTTCTCCTTCTGCCACAAGAGGATACAACTGAGAAGTCGGCAGTCTGCAACCAGGAAGCCAGCTTTCACCAAACATGGAAACTGCCAGCCCCTCGGTCTTAGACTTTCAGCCTCCAGAATGATGAGAAAAGTATTTCCGTAGTTTATAAGCTGCTGTAGTTTCAGCAGCCTGAATGGACGAAGACATGGAGAAAACCACTGGAGGCTTTTTTCCTTTTTTCTTTGTAATTAGCTCCTTTTTTTCTTTGTAATTTTCTCCCTTCAGATAGAGGTGACTGTTATAATTACCACGATAAAACGATTCAACTTTTAACATCACATTTAATAGTCAGCAGTATTAAGGTTCAGCTTCATATTATTATAGCAATTTAACTGCCGGTGTTACTTATATATAGTCACGTGAATTTCTGCAGGGGAGTGTGGTGGAATCTCTGCCCTCTATCTTACATTCTCCCAGATAATCTTTCCCTCTTGGTTCTGGAGGATAAAAGCTTTTTTTCCTACCCAAGCACAAAGACATGGGCCAAATGCCTTTAATCTCCCCCTGAGATGTCATTTGAACTATCAATAGTATTTCATGACTTTTTAAAAGAGGCTTTAAGAAATGGATAACTTTGGTTTATGCTCAAGATATAACCAACTCACTTTAAGGAACTAAAGCCTCTTAACATTTCTTAAACCAAGCTGTAGTGAAAATTACATCATTTCCCTTGGAGCCTGCATCAGCCACTCAAAATACTTATGTAATGTTTCAAATCTCAACGTGCATTTTTTGGGGGAGTGTGAAGGGAGTCCCTAATTTTGTTTTTTTAAATTTATGATTTTGTATTTTTATAAAATTTATTTATTTATTTATTTGACTGAGAGAGAGATCACAAGTAGGCAGAGCAGCAGGCAGAGAAAGAGGGGGAAGCAAGCTCCTTGCTGAGAGCAGAGAGCCCGACTCCATCCCAGGACCCTGAGACCATGACCTGAGCGGAAGGCAGAGGCTTAACCCACTGAGTCACCCAGGCACCCCCCTTTGCAATCTCTTAACAAGACTAGTCGATTCCACTTCCAAAATACTGTCCGAACCCTCCATCCTCACCTGCCAACCCTGCTGTGTCACCTTCTCTTGCTTACCACGGCAACAGCACTTGAAGTTGTGTGCCTACATTCTCTCATTACCCTACAATCCAAGTTCCTCTTAGCAGTCAGAATTTTCTACTTTAAGTGAAAATCTTGTTCACCCCGGTGCAGGGAACGTGACTGTTCTCACTTGCTATTTTAGTCCAGTGCCAAACATAAATAAGGCACGTAGTAGGTGAGACATATACAGAACTGAATGAGTGAATGTGGAGGTTGGGGGGGTGGGGGGCTGAGATCTGTGATGCAGGGGAGGGCAAGATATGGTGAAAATGGGGTTATTTTTAGTAAATGGAGGCTGGCAAGATCTAGGGAAAACCGTGCAATCTGTTTTATGGTTGTGAAACTAGAGGTTAAGAGGTTTGTCTAAGGTCATACAGCTCATTTGGATCATTGCTGGATTTTGCCTGTTTGACCCCAAGTTTGGTGCTCTTTCCAGTGTCTATTGTGAGTCTTCGCAGAGATGTAGAAAGGGGGAATACGACTACTCAACAAAGAGAAGAGGATTCTATAGGCTGAGTCCAGAGGGCAGGTAACGCCTGAAGGTCAACTTGTCAATAACAAATAAATCTCCCTGATGAAACACTAAGACAGAGAAGAGTCTACTGGTTTGAGCTCTTGTCCTTCAATTTATCCTGCCCTGCAGCAGGCTCATGGACTTGAATCTCTTCTTCCGCGTGTCCCACAGATGAGGCGTCAGAAAACACAGGATGGTTAATTCATAGACAAGGATTGGGGGTGATCCACGCTGATGGTGCTTTGCTCTATTGAATAGAAAGACTTCTTTCTGAACAAGAAATATCATCTATGAGCTAGCTGACTTGACATGTCTTGCTTATTTAATAGGGACTCTGCTTGAAATAAGAAGACTGGCCTTTGGGACCAGGAACATATATACAATATATACCTGTGTTATTTATATGTATGTGTGTGTGTGTGAGTGTGTGTGTGTGTGTGTGTGATGCATATATCTTGGAACTTGACCATTGAACTGGTATAATATCTTCCCACGAAATCAATCCACTTAATTTTTTTACTGTCTTTCTATATTCTTATTATCAGAAAATATAATCATGTTATTATGGATGTCCTTATATAAATATGGACCAAAAAATGCTGACCAGGATGGGATGGAATACAGAGCATAATAGAGCTCTACTCAGTCATCTTGTCTAATGCAATCCCTTCATTCCTTTATTAAGCAATTTTTCTCATACTATATCGTGTGTCACAGTGCAGCATATTTATAAGGAATAAAAATATAGAAATGAAATAGGAAGCCCCTCTGTGATACTCACAGTCTCAATGAGTAGAAAGAGCTGTACTCAAATGTTTATAAAATGAGCCAAAAACTACACTACTGCAGTCACAGCAGGTGTATCTGGCTCAAGACCTGCTCTGATGAATCTGGTTAAAATGAAGAGAGTGGTCTTTGAGGACCAAGGGGCATGAACAGTAGGTATATTTTAATTAAGGTTTAGAACCTTAGTATTAGAACTTAGAAGGTTTAGAACTTAGAAGTATTGTTGGAGGTTGTTCTAAAGTCTCTTTTCAATGGCTTAAGAAGAGGTTTCTAGCTCAAACAGGGTCACTGGATTTTTATTTCTTGTTGGGTTACTTAATGAATGCTAACCTCAAAGTTGGTTGTTAAATATTTGGATTGCATTTGAACATTAGAAACTTTGCTCTTGGGGCACCCGGGTGGCTCAGTGGGTTAAGCCTCTGCCTTCAGCTCAGGTCATGATCTCAGGGTCCTGGGATCGAACCCCACATCAGGCTCCCTGCTCAGCGGGGAACCTGCTTCCTCCTTGCTCTCTGCCTGCCTCTCTGCCTACTTGTGATCTCTCTCTGTCAAATAAATGAATAAAATCTTTTTAAAGAAAAAGAGAGAGAGAGATTGCAAAGGGGAGGTAAGGAAGAGGGGGGAAGTACCAAAGCAACTCCCATGTTTGTGGTTTGAGTCTTCATGCTGATTGATGGACCTGAGGAGTAGGAGTAGCAGGTTTGAGGACAGAGCTTGTGAGTTCCTTCAGTCTGCCAAATGGATGAGACAGTCAGATGGAGATGTCAAACAGGCAATTGTATATACAGGGCTGAAGTGCACTGGGGATAAATATTTGGAAGTTGGCAGCAAATAAGTAGTGTTCGAGCCATGGAAATGGAGGAGCTCACCAATGGAGAGAGAGTATACTGTCCCATATAAGCTCACAAACTGTCTTCTCTTGTCATTTGATGCTAGCACCCATGAATAATATCTATACTGGTGGTGCTGCCCGCTGAGAGCAGCATTCCCTGGGGCGCCTGGGTGGCTCAGCCCATTAATCGTCTGCTCAGGGCATGATCTCAGGGTCCAGGAATCGAGCCCATGTCGGGCTCCCTGCTCAGTGGGGAGTCTGCTGCTCCCTCTCCCTCCGCCCCTCCCACCCTACTCGTGTGGGCTCTCTCTCTCTCAAATAAATGAATAAAATCTTAAAAAAGAGAAAGAAAAAAAGCAGCATTCCCTAAGAGCAACATTCCGTGGGGGTTCATAGGGCCCTCAGTTCTCTGTAGGCCTCACTGGGCTGAAGCCAAGGCTATAGTCTGCCCTGAAGTAGAGCAAATTCTCCCCTCCTCACTCAGTGTCCCACTTGGTCACCTGAGTCACAGAGCAGGCTGCTGTACTCAAGAGAATATATCAGTACTCAAGAGAATATTGCGGGCAAGTCTCACTTTTCCCACAAGCTCAGACATCTATGCCCTCATGAATGTGTCCATGCACCTGCCCAAATTCATCTGAGAGCTCGCTGAGGCTCAGGCTATGTCCCCCACCGACCACCACCACCACCACCACCATTTGAATAATGGTGTTCAGAAGTGTTTCGTTGTCTAATTTCCCCAAACTTCCACACCTGCATCTAATTAATTACCTTAATTTTCTACTTAAGGATTTGGCTTTGTGAAATAGCTGCTACACTAGAATCTAGGAATGCAAAGGATAAGATCTTTGGTATCACTTTGATAAGTAATCTGTCCACCCACTGATTGGCATATCATGGTAAGAATAATGATGAAAACTCCCAACAAACCAGCCCTTAGGTCACACCAATTGGCATGACTCCAAGTGCAAGGGGAAAGAATCCTGAGGAGAAGCTTTAAACAAGAAAGCATTCGTGGACAAGGCAGGTGTAAGAATGGCCCTGATTGGGATATTCGGGGGCCTTCCAGGTCCAGGTGAAACATGGGTAGGACCAGGCAAGGAGGTGTGCTCCATAGGCAGTCTGCCTGTGTTAGAAGTCACTGGTACAGTGGCCTGTACCAGGCTCCAATGTGGGTCTGAGGGAACAAAGAACAAGATACCATCCTGTGTCACATATGTCTGGGTTCACTTATACACATGTAAGCAAATGGCTTACTACACACAATATAATAAGAAGCCATATTAGGCACAGACAGAATATCTTGGAAAAGGAAGAGCTTTGCTTCACTCTCCCTAGCAAACCTGGAGAAAGGTTTTTTACAGAGCCCATTTAACCTGGGTCTTGAGGGATGTAGGTGATCTCCAGGTGGGCAAGTTGTCAGTAAAGGACAGAATTCTAGGTTATAGGGAGGCATGTCTTTGAAGGCACAGAGGTGAAGAAGCAGATAGTGTGCCTGGGATAGTAATTTCCAAGTGGATGAACACAACATGGGTGAGATCCAGTGGTGCTGGATGGGGTCAGAGAAGATTTTAGGTAGCCTGCAGACACTACATTAAATAACAACAAATTCCTTGGACTTGAGAAAGTTGGCTATCTTTTCAGTCCCTTCCATCTCTGCCCAGGAGAAATGTCTCAGTTGTCTAGTAGGATGCTGATCTTAAAAGAGTAGGTTTCAGGCTCAGAGGTTTCCCAGGTAACAGTGTCTAGCTAAAATTTAATATTATTTTGTTTTTACTATATTTATGTTTCTCTTCTGTTTACAACAAATGACAGTGGTTTTCCATTTATAGTAGTTACATAAAATTTTCTTTCCAAACAAACTTAAATTTAAAAAGTAAGTGATTTGCTTGGCAACCACTTTGCAATGTGGTTCAAGATTCTGCCCGGGGATTGGCATCATGGCTGTGTGCTTGCTCATCCCCGGCATAGCCACTGCGCACATGCACGGGTTCACTAACAGGTAAAGAAAAAAGCCTTGCCCATTATTCATATCAGTGGAATCTGATGGAAAGAGATAGGCATGTCTCTTGAGTTAATTGTCACCATGTGTCAAAGGATTTAGAGAATATCGACTAAGGAAGCATTTTCCTGATTGGTGAAAAATATCTCAGTTATGCTCAGCTACCCCTTCTAGAAGGTCATGCAGTGTAATGATGTAGTGCATAATAAAAACAGCAAAAAAAAAAAAAAGGCAAAATGATTTAAATGCAAATATAGAAAAATATTAAGAAGTTAATCACACCACAAACTTATGGTAAGAATTATGACAGTGGCATGTGAATATCTGAAGTGTTAGAAATACTTTCTAGAAGAAAGATTAGCAGTTTGCTGTGTTGCTATCACTGTGTTAGTATAGATCATTCAGAGATCAAGCATGGTAAAATGGGTCAAACTTGTTTTCCTCTTTTAAGTAAACTACTACCAGTGTGGGGGTAGAACTCAAGATCCCGAGATCACGAGTTGCATGCTTTACCAATTGAGCCAGTCAGGCTCCCCCAAATGGGTCAAGTTTAAAAGACAGGCAGACAGGAATTATCTTCCTTCAATACTTTCTAGGTAGGGGGCGCCTGGGTGGCTCAGTGGGTTAAAGCCTCTGCCTTCCGCTCGGGTCGTGATCTCAGGGTCCTGGGATCGAGCCCCGCATCAGGCTCTCTGCTCAGCAGGGAGCCTGCTTCCCTTCCTCTCTCTGCCTACTTGTGGTCTCTGTCTGTCAAATACATAAATAAAAAAAACCTTAAAAAAAAAATACTTTCTAGGTAGGTGGGCAAGGGCTCTTGAGGTCTTTGTTTTACTTCCCTCACCTTTATTTATATTGAGAGTCCATATTACAGGACTGTAGGCATTAGAGACAACAAATATGCAGGTCCTAAAATTATAAACATTATTAACCTTCTTTATAACATTCCAACAAGCTTTCCAAGGTTAGCCATGATTGACTCTGACCTGATTTCTCTAATTCTGTGAGACAGTCTGTCTGCAGAGCTGTTAATTGGTTTCAGAAAAGAACTGAATGTGTTATTTTTTTTTAATTTCTCCATTAATTTGTATAGAAAGTTAAAAAACCAGCACAACGTTCCTGATTGCCAGGTCATCCCAAATGGTTGGAAACTGGGGTGGGGACTACCCACCCAGTCCAAGTTGGAGGACCCATGTTATATTCTAATGTTCTTCTGAATGTATTTTGTAACTTTTTTAAAACAAACAAAGTAAATAAACTGCATAAACACTATAGGCACAGCTCTGAAAACTCACAGCACTGGGTGGGGGCTATAACTTAATCCACATTCCACAGTTCCAGCCCATCCTTTCAGCCACTCCCTACTCCCCAGCGCTCACACCCCTCCACCCCGTATAATGAGGCCCGAAGAAGCCTGTGATGGGGTCTTAATGAGCATGGTAGACTGCAACTCAGAGGACCACCACCCAGGTCTCTGGCTTTCCACTTCAAAAGCAAGCACACGCTAACGGGGGAAACCAAAAGATTTCTCTGGTAATCGGGACATGGCAGGGCCTAAGGAAGAGATAAACTGGACCAGCCCATCCCCCGTTGTAAGCACACTCTGAATTTCCAGCTCTTGTAAAATCATTAGAGCACGGCATAAAAGCAGTTTCCTCTGGAACAGTAATGATGATTTTCATCTTCCAAATTAAGCCTTGACTTTTTGGAAAACGTGTCATTAGAGGATTTTCTGTCTGCTGACCTTTGCTTTCACTTCCTGGAAGTGTTTTTATTAAAGTAGGTCATCTCATTCAAATACAGAACACTACTAATATCTCCCATGCAGTTTTGCAGATCTAGTTAGAAGCATGATGTGCAAGCAATTTATGACTCTTCCATGTGGATATACATTTGTCCTTTACCATGGTCATACTTTTCCCGAAATGAGCCACCAGATTTAAGTAGATCACATAAAGCTATTTCTTCTTACAGTTTGGTACAATTCAGAAATGCAGTTTTTAGAGATGTCTTCTCATAGATTGTAAGGGCTAGAATGAAGTACATTTCAAAACAATAAGATGAAAGCATGATTTTAAATAAGAAGTCATCAGGCATTTTAACTATTTTTTGGTAATGTTTATACTCCCACATGCTACAGTTTCCTACTAGAACCCCTAACTTTTGATTGGCTAAAAAGGCTAAAAACTGCAGTGCCCTATACCCTGCCCTCCACTTAAAAAAGTGACTAATTACTTCTCAACGATCGTCATAGCTCGTTAATGGTATTTGAGACTATCAATATCAATATCAATTTGCAAATCCTGGTGATATGAACATAGCCATAAAAACACACAAGAAGACAAATGTATTTCTAGGGTCTAGTATTTTCATCTGTCAAGATATTAATAGTTTAAAATTTGTATTTGCAGCCCTAGAAAGCTTTCAAAGAGTCTACAATTTAAAGCTGATAGAGTAGTTTGGTCAAGCTGTTCAGAAAAAGAGAACACGCACAGTTTCATTATAAAACTGGAGCTTAATGTCAGGATCCAAATGTTCCAAGTTCAAATAAATCTTCACAAGCCTGCTTGCTTCTGTGATTGCTAAATACGACTAGCCGCAAGCAGGAGCCGACCTGTGCCTATAAACATGTAAGACAGCAGAAGCTAAATCACTAAGACACATGAAAGCAACACCCAAAAGCAAATACCGGTTAGCCTTAAAGAGAATATAAATAAAATATACCTGTTCTTCAGCTTTTTGGTTTCTCAGCATCGACAGATATTTCCTAATTGCATGGAGAGGATATTTTTTGAAATAAGAGAATCTAGACTGAGGCAACAGATTATCCATGGTGAGGAAAGTAAGAAGGTTCTTGTCTGCCCCACCCTGTCAGCAACCATATGAAGTCGAGAAGCTTCACAATCCCTCAGATGTCTGAAATTTGCTTGTAGCTCGATCAGTTTCCTGCAAACAAAGCAAATGTTCTCGCTGCTTTCTCTTTTGGGTAGGGTTCCTGATAAAACCAGACAGCCAAGTTCGAGCACCCACCATCTAAGAGCGTCCAGAAATGCAATGCCCAAAGGGCAGAAGGAGCTGGGAGGAATTTAGGGGCTGGTCCACAGAATGCAAATTGCTTAGTGGTAGTGATGCGATTGTCCTATTTCTAGCAACAGCGTTCTGTTGCAAGCTATGTTAATATTAGCTAGCTGGTGACTTTCCACACCCACAGACTCTCGTGAGGTTTAATCTTAATTCTTCTGACAGCTTTTCTGGCTCTTAAAGAGGACATGACATGTGGGTTGGTTCTTTTTTTTTTCTGTTTCCTTCTAGATTTTTTTTTATCAGCATGAGCACACACACAGGGACATCCCTCGGCTGTGACTCAGCTCAAAACTGTTGATTCATTCCGTCTCGAGAAGCTTTGTTTTGGGGGATTTCTAAAAAAAAAAATGAACAATTTGCTTCACTCTTCTCTGTTATCAAGGAGTTCAGTGTCAGCACTTAAGAGGTTAGGTTTACGCTGTCATGCATTATGCAACATGCCCAGTAACCAGATACTTTATGTTAATTGAACAATAGCTGCAAACAGATTCTGTTCTGAGTTAAAAGGCTTCTCTCCTTGAATCCTTATCTCAAATCCACAGGCTGAATCCAGAAACATTAAATTTCCCCAGGCTTTATTCCAAATGTAAGGGAGAAAAAAAAATGTTACACATTTACTTTCTAAGTATTGTACAAAGGATTCATGCTTTTAAAGACAGAACCGGGTAAGAGATCTGTGGTCTCAGAGGATGTGAAATCGTAAAATTTGAAGATCTTAATACTCTGTAGAAGTCACAGGGTGGCTGAAGGAAGTTTCCAAGTACGCTTTGCTATTTTGTTACCCTTTTTAACGTTGTAGTAGCTGGTTCATTTGAGGGGAACAGTTGGCCACTTTGGTGAGGGGCTGTCTTGTAGAGTCTAGGCCAGACATCAACCCCAAATCATGAGGCCCTGCGATGTGCTTTCAAGTGGAAAGAGAGCTGGTCTGTTCCTGTTCAGAGACAGCACTGTTGGGGAGGAGGGGTGAGCAGAGCTGGGAACCCACGTCACAGCCTGAGCTGTCCCTCTGGACAGCCGCCCTGCCACTCCTGGCCTGGCCACTAGCCTTCAGGGAACACACTTGATGGGCTTAATGTGGGTCATGCTGCAGCAGCCCAGGCCATCTGTCAGGCTGGCCCCAGGTCCACTTACAAGGTGATCTTCCAGGCTCACCAGGGGCAGGCTGGCAATTCCAAGAAGTCATTTACATAATTCTGCTGGGGCTCGTTCCCAGGAGGAGGAGGCTCTGCCCTCCTGCCCCTGCTTTAGGTGCAAGGGGGGCTGGCTTTTCCAGTCTCCTCTGTATGCTGGAGACACCCCACTCTAATGAGGGCCAGAGGCAAGCAGTGTGCTTGAGAATCACCAGAATGCTAAGGGCAGTGTTGTGCACTCCCTGCCAACTCATAGCCTGAGAAACAAGGAGCGCGGACACCCAGACACCCTGGCTCTGGAAAGGGGAGCCCTTGAAACTTCAGGAGGAGAAAAGGTGCCATTTATACACACCCTCGAGGAACCCACGAGCTGCCTTTTTCCCTTTTTTAAAAATATCTAAACCTTCAGAGATGCCTCTCTTCTCATGGACAGAAGCTGGCAGGCTTCCAAACACCCACAGCTCGGCTGTGATCAAAGCCTTTTCCCAATGGGATGAACACAAAGCAGACTTCATTTCAATGGTTGTTTCATGATCACCTTCTCCTGGTTTAATGAAAAGAGACAGAGAAGGGTGGGGGGGGGGGGAGAGAAAAGAAACCCCCCCGCCGAAACTGTCCTGGCTAGAATTGATATAAAAAGAAAAATCGGTGAAACAGACGTAACTAAAATTGACGCCAGATATAAATCATATCTAATATGTATTGGGCCTTTTGGCCAAGCACAGTGCTAAATTCTTGATGTTATTCATGTAAGCCTACAGGAGCATCCAATGGGGAAACTGAGGCTCAAAGAGGATGAACAACTTGCCAAGGTCACAAAGCTACAAAGCAGGGGAGAAGGGACTCCACCCAGGTAGACTGACACACGAGAATCTCCAGAGTCTCTGTTCCCAGTCCCGACAGGGCGCAGGCTCTTAGCTCACCTCCGAAACTGATTCCTGAGAGCCTCTACAGATGAATATAACAAAGGAAGGCATGGAGTTGCCTTGTTAGTGAGAAATACAAATGTAGACTGCTAGGAATTTACAGACTAAGATTATTAGATTAGAGATCAGGTGCATCTTCGTGAAAAATCATACTACGCCCTGTCCTGGATTCTGCATAAATAAGGCTAGTACTCATTATTTACCTCATAAAGCTTCCTTTCTGGATAATTCAAGTGCTCTTGAAAAGAGGTTATACTCATAGATACAGATTTTCTGCCCCCTAAACTTTAAAGACTACCATAACCTCAGTTTCTGTTAGGCTACGATGGTTAATTTCGCTCCTTTTTTTTTTTTTTTTAGATTTTGGGGGGGGGCAGAGTGGGCGCGCATGCACACAAGTGGATGGGAGGGCAGGGGGAGAAGCTCCCCCGCTGAGCCCAATGCAGGACTCGATTCTAGGACCCTGGGATCAGAACCTGAGCCTAAGGCAGACACTCAACCAACTGAGCCACTCAGGTACCAAATTTTGCTTACTATTTAATACAGATATGATGTGGGAGAGTCATAGCCCTGTTGTATTCACACAGTATGGACATGTCTGCCATCTCAGCCTGGAGGAGTGATGGTTTGATTGCCACTGTGACTCAGCTGCCTTGGGGAATGGAGGTTGACCCGTGATGGGATGGTTACAGTGTACATCCACAAAGACTGAAAGAACTCAGAGGATATGCCTGGCGGTGAGAAGTTTATTCTGACCCCCTGCAAAGTAGCACAATATGGAGTGGAAGCAATTACCTGTTATTTGTACAACTCACTGCCTGCCACCCTTTGTCCTCTATTTGATAGAAAAATAACCAGCAGAAACCACAATTCCAGGAAAGCCCTGGATCCAGGCTACAGTCCCACTATGAAAGGATGTTCGTGTGTTCTCTTTGGTTTCTAAGAATTACCTGCACTTTCACAAATAGCTTAAAATAAATCCCAGTTTCTTCACTTGAAGAGCAGCACACAGAGGCAAAATTAAAGCCAGAAGAAATAGTGACAAGGGAATGAAGAAAGGGGTATTTTACAGTTTACTCCCTTTCAAATGTGGGAGAAGATGGGATGACAATGAGGGTCTGTGAGGCCATCTAACACTGTGCACTGCACACAGCAGATATTACGTTAACACATGCCAGTTCCCTTAGCTCTTAAAGGGGAAAGACAGGGAGAAAAGAATGGGATCCATTTAACATTGCAAGTGTTAAAATCAGGATGAGAAACAGGAAAACCAGAAAGCATGTCTCCAGGATGCCTCTGAGTTTGATGGGGTTTTCAAAGTGCACCAGCGCAAACACTAAAACCCCACTAATCCCCCTCTCTTTCTCCTTTCAATCAGTGCTGAGAGTTTCTATCAGGAAAATTACTTCATTTTCTAGGAATTAATCCAGTCCAGAGATAAAATGAAGGGCAAGCAGTGAGAATGATGGAGAAGCAGCCAGCCCAGAAAACAGAAACCATTTTTTATTAGGAATTCCACTGAGAAATCACTCTCATCCCACTAGGTCTGTGGATATTGGCTCAGTTTCTTGCTTCCCCAAGGACAGCTCTAAATGAAATCAGGAGAGGAGAAAGGAAAGCATTTACCATGGCTCCTCAGAGCAAGAATGGGCAGCCACCAACATTCTACCTTTTGCATTCTACCTTTTGCATGACGAAATCTTCTGTGCTTCTTGATGTGGTGACATTTTCTTGGTGCTCCCACCATATAGGGAGTAATTAATTATCTTACACCTGCAGATGGCAGATTTTTACTTTCCCCAAATCCACATTCAAACCCACCCCACCCCCCGACCTGTGTTCCTGTTACAACCACAATTCAACAATTTCAGTGTTTCTAATTGCTCTGTGAGCTACGCAATGTTTATGCCTTTTGCTTTCCAGCTTCGAGTATTGATTTCTCGAACTTTACAATACCTCTGCACTCCTGGGACGCTTGTCCTCCACTTAGGGAGAAACTTGAACATGCATCAGGATCACCTGGAGGGCTTGTTAAAGCATGGATCACTGGCCCCACCCTCATGGTTTCTGATTCAGTAGGTTGGGGGCAAAGAGGGAGTTTTTGCATTTGTGTCAACTTCCTGGGTGTTGCTGATGCTGGTGGTCCAGGGACCATGGGTTTGGGTGCCACCAGGTAAGACACCACGGGGCTGTGGAGCGATTTGTCAGGTGGTGGTTGGAGGATAGAGACCCTGTTTGCTGCAGCATTTTGAAAGTGCCCATCAGAACCACATTTTAAAATGTATTTCCCTGGTAGTGGTGGGCTTTTCCCCAGCTCCTTTCTTTTGTGGCCACCACTTCCATGAGGGAGCTCCTATAGTTATCAGGCTTCAGATGCACCTCCAGCTGAGTTCTGTCTGCTCAAGGATATCTTTTTTTTTTTTTTTTTAAGATCTTATTTATTTATTTGACAGACAGAGAGCACAAGTAGGCAGAGAGACATGCAGAGAGGGAGGGGGAAGCAGGCTCCCCGCCAAGCAGATGCGGGGCTTGATCCCAGGACCCTGAGATCATGACCTGAGCTGAAGGCAGAGGCTTTAACCCACTGAGCCACCCAGGCGCCCCCTGGGGATATCTTGACTTGACATCGGCTTGCTCGCAAACTCTCCCCCAATTCCTCCTACCAAGCTGAAGCAGCACCAGGGAGACAACCCTTTCTGTAAGCTCAGCGCCAGAAACCACAACCAGCTGTACCCAACACTCCCTCGCTCCCTTTTCCGCCACTAACACCTCGTCCCATTCCACATGGGGAAGGAGGAATCTCGGGCTCAGAACAGGCAGCCCCCTCGTGTCAAGAATCTCCAGTATCATGGTTTTCCACAAATCCCTCCTGGAGCATAATCTATTCATCTACTGCAGTTTGGCCAGGAGCCTCCACTAACTCTGTCTCCTTTCATCCAGTCTTGAGTTTCCTGCAGGCTGGTCCTGCAGGAAATATCCCCAGCAAGCTTGCTGTTCTTTGTGGGCCCAGAGGCAGGTCTTTGGGGCTGTGTCACCTTCTCCTCAGGACCATCACTTCCTTCCACCTTCCGCTTAACAGTCATGCTTTGCTCTTTCTGAGGGGAGTAGCACTAACCCAGAAAGAGAAAACAGAGGTATTTCCTCCTAAGGTCGGGAGAGCAATGGTTCAACCCCGGGGGGAATATTCAAATTCGTGGTTGTGCTACCTATGATTCCCTATGAAAACTAAAAATAAGGTTTTAGCAATAAGAAACATACTTTTTTTCACCCCTCCAAGGTAAAGGAGATTTGGCTAAGAGAATGGAGGGCGGGGGTGGGTGGGCATGTAGGTATGTCCCCTTCTAATGCTTAGTTGGAAAGGTGAGGTGTAACTGGAAGCACACGTGTGGCTGGGTTAGGCCTACCTTGGTGGGGGATGGCTCTTGGGATCAAGAAGTGATCTGCTTTCCCTTTCCCATTTCTCTGACTCCATTGTGTGGGTGGAAGTTCGGTGGCCAGAGGGCCTGATGCCTCAGATAATCCTTAAATACTTGTCTTGAGTTCTAGTGGAAAGACCCAGGCCAGTGATTATATGTAACTCATTCAGTTTTCACTGCCACCTCCTGTGAAAACTTCCACTGAGAATGAGGGGGCAGGAGTCTGATGGTGGGTGGCGGCTCATGTTATCTAAAAGAAAGATAATGTGCATGCAATTTGGAGTAGAGAAATTGTTTATCACAGTGATGCTTCGAGTCACAGCACTGAATTTTTTAATCTACAAAAGGTAATTATCCAACATGGAAACAATATACGTCTCCCATCAGTTGGATCACTAGAGAGCATTAACATTGGTGCAACCCAGACTATACATAGGCACAATAACCCGAGTAATCGTTACCAGAATGTAAATTTGTCTTTATCATTAAATCTTAGGTATCAAAATCAGAGGCATATGGGATTACCCACTTATTTATTTTTGCAAGATTGGTTAGATGTTTTTTTGAGCTTTTCTGTTCCTGTGGCCCCCAGACCAGCAGCATGCGCATTATTGAGTCCTGGGAATCTTGTTAGGAATGCAGAATCTCAGGCCCTACCCTGGATCTCTTAAATTATTATCTGTATTTTGACCAGATCCCTAAATGATTCATATGCACATGGAAGTTTGAGGCCCACTGCCTGGGGATGAACACAGGGCTCCTACGCACTCCTATTGTACCCCGCACATAACTCGACCCTACCCCCTAATTCTACAAGAGTGCCTGTTTCTTGTCTGTAGCTCCTTCCTCACTGACCTTCTTAAGGGCAGTGACTCTGTCTTGTCCCTTGTTACACCAGTGGTTCAGTAGATCTTGGTGTAATGAATGAATGAATGATGGGTTATACGTTTAGTGTAGCAGCTGGGTATCAGCTCTCTTGAGTTTTTCCAGATCTTCTTGGCCTCTGGATCCAGGCTGGTTATACCAACAGTAACAGCCCAAATTTCACTGGTTCTTATCTTCATCTGTCCATGTAGGATCTTCTGCTGCTGCAAACTGCTACCCAAGTATTTCTGGGAGCTTTCAGATGTGCTTCTCACATAGTCTCAAGCAAATCCTAGCCAGCTGTCATAGCGTTCCCTTCCTTGCACCTGTTCTGGCTCTTTACCCGTCACTGGTGTAGCCACTGGTATGTCCGTGTATTCCCACAATGAAGCCTTGAGGCTCTTGAGGGCCGAAGCATGTTCCAAACCTCTCCTCATTTAACCCACTACTCTTTGTTTCTCCACAACTCGGTCCTGAGCTGTCCTGCCAGGTGCACTCCCATTCAGACATTCTCCAGAGACTCTTCAGTAGCAACTGTCAGGATCCCCTTTCAGTCCTGCCCTGCCGGTCTCTCTTCAGCACAACTCAGAGCCCTTCCCGTGCGTTCCTCACCTCACCAACTGTGCTTCTGGGCAGGACCCTTTTTACAATGATCCTGGGTCATTAGAATGAAATACCTTAGACCTGCCACCAAAGGAAAACAAAACTTCGTTTTTATTTTTTTACTAGATCTAGTGCTCAACCTTGTTGCCATGGATCACTCCTCCTTTTCTCAGGTGTAGTCCTACCAACCATTCCCAGTGTTTCCATAAAGTAAGGGACACCCGCTGCACCCTTCTCCTATGATGGGGTGTAGGAAGATCAGTGCGAACAGGGTCTCTCCAAAGAAACACTTCTCATAACATCATTGCCCTGTTTTCTGCTTGCTTGGGGTTTTTTGTTTTGGTTTGGTTGGTTTTTTGGAGTTTTTTTGGTTTGTTTTAAAGATTTTTATTTACTTATTTGACAGACAGAGATCACAAATAGGCCGAGAGGCAGGCAGAGAGAGAAGAGGGAAGCAGGCTCCCTGCTGAGCAGAGAGCCCGAGAAGGCACTTGATCCCAGGACCTGGGATCATGACCTGAGCTGAAGGCAGAGGCTTTAACCCACTGAGCCACCCAGGTGCCTCTGTTTTTTTGTTTTGTTTTATTTTTTAAAGCTGATTAAGACTCTCTCCTTGACCAAACTGGAGTCAGGTTCTCTGAGTCTTCTCTTTGACTATGTCCCAACTTTGCCTGCTTAGTCCAGTTTTAGAAGAATCCTGTTGGGTTAGTTTAGCATAACACTCTCTCCCTTGGTATCTTATCACCCTTGCCTTCAGCAAGAATCCCCTAGCCTGTAATCGCCCATTTATAGTGAAATCTAACCCATTTCTACTTGACTTCAAGTCCCAAACTCATTTTTTTAAAAGATTTTATTTATTTATTTGACACAGAGAGAGATAGATACAAGTAGGAAGAGAGGCAGGCAGCTAGAGGGGGAAGCAGGTTCCCCACTGAGCAGAGAGTCCAATGCGGGGCTCGATTCCAGGACCCTGGGATCATGACCTGAGCTGAAGGCAGAGGCTTAACCCACTGAGCTACCCAGGGGCCCCCAAGTCCCACACTCTTAACCATTATACAGACTACCTCCCCAGCTTTGTGATATCCCTAAGCAGGATGCCTGGTGCACAATAGGTACCTAATACATGTGCTTATGAAATAAACAAGCTGAAAGACACACCAATCAGCTTTTACATTGTCATCATTTCTATTTAAAGCCCTGTGACTAGTGAGCTATTTTAGATCTGGATCAATTATGGGTGAAGTAACAGATACGTGGTTAGGGTCCTCTCTACCCCTGTGACACAGATAGAGCCTGGGCTTCCAAATAATGACAGTTAACCTGTTCCTTCCTGGATACTCCTGGTCTTTAACATAATTCCTGGGCTCGGACCCAGCTTCATGACAGCTGTTTATGTGATGCTACCATTTCCCAGTGTGTCAAGCCAATGCTATAAAAAGTTTTCATTTAAAGATCAAAAATAAGACAACTTTTGTGAAAGAGAATTCACACATAGACAATTAACAAATGCTAATTCCCCATCATCCCCCATCATCACTGGAGAATGTTCGCACTGATTTACCTGTGAGCAGTATAATGCATAACAACGTATGTGATTTGTTTGGTATCTTAGTCTGCTCTGGCTGCTGTAGTAAACTACCATGGACTGGGGGGCTGAAACAACAAACATTTATTTTCTCATGGTTCTGGAGGCTGGGATGTCCAAGATGGAGGTGCAAATGAAGTTGATTTCTGGTAAGGATTCTCTTCCTGACTTGTAGAAAGCCACCTCTCAGTATGTCCTCACATAGTCTTCCTTTGCTGGGTATGCACAAAGACAAAAAGAAAGAGAGATGAGAGAGTGCTCTAGTGTCTCTCTTTAAAAGGACAATAATTCCACTGGATTAGGGTACCACCTTTATTACTTCACTGAACCTTAATTACTTGGAGACGCTGTCTTGAAGTTAGGGATTCAACATATGAGGGGTTTTTTTTGAGGGGGGTTAAACATTTATCCTATAACAATGGTTCAAGTTAACTTAGGATGAAAACAGTGGGTTAAGGCCCTTGAGGATTTTCTCACATTGCTGTGCTCCATAAGAATGACTTGAGGGAGATTCCTCAGGAAATTAAAAATAGATCTTCCCTATAACCCTGCAATTGCACTGCTGGGTATTTACCCCAAAGATACAGATGTAGTGAAAAGAAGGGCCATCTGTACCCCAATGTTTATAGCAGCAATGGCCACGGTCGCCAAACTGTGGAAAGAACCAAGATGCCCTTCAACGGATGAATGGATAAGGAAGATGTGGTCCATATACACTATGGAGTATTATGCCTCCATCAGAAAGGACGAATACCCAACTTTTGTAGCAACATGGACAGGACTGGAAGAGATTATGCTGAGTGAAATAAGTCAAACAGAGAAAGTCAAGTATCATATGGTTTCACTTATTGGTGGAGCATAACAAATAATATAGAGGACAAGGGTAGATGGAGAGGAGAAGGGAGTTGAGGGAAATTGGAAGGGGAGGTGAACCATGAGAGACTATGGACTCTGAAAAACAACCTGAGGGTTTTGAAGGGGCGGGGTGGGAGGGTGGGGGAACCAGGTGGTGGGTATTAGGGAGGGCACAGATTGCATGGAGCACTGGGTGTGGTGAAAAAACAATGAATACTGTTACGCTGAAAATAAATAAAAAATTTAATTAAAAAAAAAAAAAAAAAGAATGACGTGAGGGCGCCTGGGTGGCTCAGTGGGTTAAAGCCTCTGCCTTCAGCTCAGGTCATGATCCCAGGTCCTGGGATCAAGTGCCTTCTCGGGCTCTCTGCTCAGCAGGGAGCCTGCTTCCTCCTCTCTCTCTGCCTGCCTCTCCACCTACTTGTGACCTCTGCCTGTCAAATAAATAAATAAAATCTTTAAAAAAAAAAAAAAAAAGAATGACTTGAGGGGCACCTGGGTGGCTCAATGGCTTAAGCATCTGCCCTGGGCTCTGGTCATGATCCTAGGGTTCTTAGAGCTCCGCGTGGGGTTTCCTGCTTAATTGGGAACCTGCTTCTCCCTCTCCCTCTGCCCTTTCCTCCCTACTTGTGCTCCATCTCTCTCTCTCTCTCAAATAAATAAAATCTTTAAAAAAAATGACTAGAATAATACTTGTTTCTACCTAAACTGTTTCCTCTTTCTCCTCCGTGAGGATCCATGTCTCTATAGCATTTTGAACAATATTGCCAACTCGGAATTTATTGAGAAATGCTTGAGCTTCCTGGATGAAATATCTCTGTATTATTTAATGGTGTAAAACATTTCATCAAAATGAAGAAAGTCTCTATTATTTTCTAACTTCAGCATTGAAGTATAATTCTCACCCTAATTTACCGTTGCTTTCTTCAAAATTGTTTTTTTGAGTTATTTCCTTGAACTATCCCCAACCATTTCTTTCCTTCCTTGATATGAGTCTTCAGACACTTACATATATTCTACCTCCCCAGAGGCCTTTGTTTACAGCTATAAACTCTTTATTGCTTCAGAATTTCTTTCAGCTCCATATGATTGCTCTTGCTCCAAGGTCCTCTAGACCTGACATCCTCTGATTCCAAGAGGCTCCATGAGGAAAGCATGTTTTAAACTCTCAGGCTTGTCAAGCTCAAAAAGCATATACGGTTGAAGAGGTGGATAGAGCAGCAGAAACGCTGTTGTTGCTGTTGTCGCACGGAATTGTTAAGAGTAGCTCCAAGTGACAGCATGGGTTGATTCTCCTTCCTTTGTGGAGCTGTAAATCTGTAAACAAGTCATTTTCCAAGAGCTTGTCAAGTTTTTCCTTCCCAAGATTTTTCTCTCAAGTGTTTTGGTGGCTCTTTACCAGGGATATCTTATGTAAAAAAAAAAAAAAAAAGACCCTCCCAGCACCCCCCCCACAGCAGGTGCCCAATTCTCAGCTCTCATCTGCATTGTATTTTACACTTTGGTCTTTTTTAGGAGCTTACGCCTTTGTTTCTCAGAGGCAGCCCTGTAACAGGTGCTTTCACTTGGCAGTTTAACATTGCCAGAGCTGCGGAGCTCCCTCCCCTCCGGCTGGGTTTCTTGCCATTGGTGGAGGAGAGTGTAATTGCTGAGATCACCATTTGGAATTCAGTAGACATCAGACCGGCTATAACATCTGAGTGAGGAGTTTCATTCTGCTCATTTTAAACATGTAAGAGCTCAAGTGCACATTTGAAAAGAATTTTATAGGTTATAGGACAATAGCTTTTTAATCTTGTCCTACTACCTTAGGCTCTCCCTCTCTCCTCTGAAATGCAGAGTTCACTTTGTCCCCCAAAGAGGAGATGTCACCTGTGACTGAAATCATGTTCTGCTTTCCCTGCTGGAAGTGCAGGCAGCTCCGTAGGATCATGAAGCAAGGTTTCACACAGCCATTCCTTGGGACCACAATTTTGATCAGAGCCTCAAGAAGAGTGGAGTGTTCCAGTTATTAAGCATCTGTCCTTCAGCTCCAAACATGTCTTTCTCTACTCAGTGATGGTGGGATTCCACAGACCACAGTCCCCTTTGCCAGCTCTTCCCTACTGAGCTTTGCCGATGGAGGGTGACTTCGAGTTTGAAGGACTACATAGGGACTTGCTCCTTTCCATTTCACTTTTGCTTCCTGCCCTTGAGACTCACACAGGCAACACTTCTTCACTCTGGCAGCAGCCCCTTGACGGCAGCCGTCATCTCTGATAGCTAGAGATGGTAATAGAGGTGGAAAAGCTTACTGTCTTTCCAACACTCTCAGAACCTGCCCCGTTGCCTACCTCAGATGTACCAGCACACCCAGCGCCATCTTCTCAGGTCTGGACACAGGAGTACCAGCTAGCCAATGCCCCAGCTGGCCAGTGCCCCTCTCTTCAGGGGTCTGGGTTCTAGCCTCCTCAACTTTGAGCTAAGAATGTTTGGTGGACCCAGACTTTAGGCACTGGCATGCTTTGGATTGAAATTCAGGTGGTTTTATTTTTATTTTTTTAATACTTTATTTATTAATTTGAGAGAGAGAGCCACAGAGAAAGCATGAGCAGAGGGGAGGGACAGAGGCAGAAGCAGACTCCCCGCTAAGCACAGAGCCCAATGTGGAGCTCAATCCCAAGATCCTGAGGTCATGACCTAAGCTGAAGACAGACTCAACCCACTGAGCCACCCAGGTGTCCCCAAAATTCAGGTCATTTTATTGAATGTGAAAGGTAAGGATGTCCCAAGAAGGCTGGAAGACTTGGGGACATTCACATAATGGGTTATTGACTCCTAAAGCTATATCTGTGGTCCAGACATCTTCCCCAGGTTTAAATGGAGAGCCCATATATACCTCACACTCGGGAATGTCTAAAATTAAATCTTTGTCTTCCCCCTAGACTCAAAGAATTCTGACACCATCTGCCAGTTGCCAGCAAGAGCATTTTTTAGGTTCACAAACAGTCTCCAAGTATTGCCAATTTTACTTCCTGAATGTCTCCTACTTTCTTTACCTCGCAGCCCTACTTCAGGTCCACTGGATTCCTGCAAAACCCTCCTAAATTGTCTGTGCCTCCCAGCTATTTCCCTTCTAATCTAATCTTCTTAGAGTGTGTGTGGTTTTGAAAAGTTCTGAGAAGAGCATAAAGACTGGTAATTTCCAGAAGGAGGTCCCAGATCCGTCCAGTGACTCAGACTCTTCTACCACTCCAAATCATTATAAAAAAAATTTTTTTTAATCACCGTTAAGAACAACTTGATGATGTGTCATGGTGTTGTTTTCTCACGTTTCTTGTGCTTTTTGTTCACTTTGATATGTGGGTATATAATTTTCATAGTTTGGAAATTTTTTGTCCATCATTTCCTCAAACACTTCCTCTCCCTCTCTCCCTTTCAGAGACTCCAATAACATATATCTTAGGCCACTTGAGTTGTCCCCCAGTGCATTGATTCCCTTTTTCTGTTTTCTCTCTGTGTTTCACTTTGTATACCTCCTATTGCTATGTCTTCAATTCACTAATCTTTTCTTTTGCCATGTCTAGTTTGTCACTAATTTTATCCCGTGTATTTTTCTCCTCAGTCATTAGTTTTTGTCTCTAGGAGTTCTACTTGGATCTTTTATTATATTTTTATGTTTTCATGTCTCTATTTAACACTTCGAACATTTGGAATACAGTTATAATGACTATATTAATGGTTCATCTTCCAATTCTTTTTTTCAAGATTTTATTTCTTTGACGGAGAGGGAGACAGCTAGAGCAGAAACACAAGCACGGGAAGTGGGAGAGGGAGAAACAGGCTTCCCGCCAAGCAAGAAGTCTGATGTGGGGCTTGATCCCAGGACCGTGGGATCTTGACCAGAGTTGAAGGCAGACACTTAACAACTGAGCCACCCAGGCGCCCCTCATCTTCTAATTCTAACATCTGTGTCAGTTCTGAGTTAATTTCAGTTAATTAGTTATTCACCTTATGGGTTATGTTTCTCTACTTCTTCGTCTGCCTGATAATCTTTGTTTGGATACCAGATATAAAATTTACCTTGTTAGATGCTGGATATTTTTGTATTCCCATAAATATTCTTGAGCTTTATTTTAGAATGTAAATTTAGTTGGATAGTTTGAACTTTGAGGGTCTTGCTTTTATGATTTAGCCATTTTTAACCAGAGCTAATTATTTTCTGCTACTGACTTTTCTACCCATTGCCCTGTGATTTAGGAGTTTTCCTGTCTGGTCTGTGAACACGTACTATGAGCCCCGTGTGAATACCTTTTAGATGTTCTTTCCCCAGCTGCAGGTATTTTGCAGATCCTGCATGGGCCGATCAACCCTTGGCTGAATGCTCAAGGAAGAGCTCAAAGATATCTCAGGTCTATCTGGGGTCTATACATCTCATGGAACATTTGTGAAAACACAGATCAAGTGTTCTCATATATATAAAGGCTTCAAGCTTAGTGCCTGACACATGTTTGGAGCTCAATAAACATTTTTGATCTTGGCTTAAGTCTCTTTCTCTTTAGTGGACTTTTCTCATTCTTTTGACTCTCCAGTATCTGTAATTTATTCTAATGAGGCTGAGCTTTTCCCCCCAACATAGACACTGCAAAATGCCAGACTCATTTTTTCTCACGTCCTCTCTGTTAGGATGAAAGCCCATGACCTAGCCCTAGTTCATGACCATGACCGATACCACACTTTTTTCTGTCCTTTAAAGAGGCAGGTCCAGGGAAGAAGAAGAGACCACACTGAGTTCCTTCGAGGGATGGGAAGCAGCAGCAGCAGCAGCAGTAAGAGCAGTCACATCCATTCTTCAGGGTTGACATTCCTAGTGGCCTTGGTAACGATGGCCTAGCAGATGGCCATCTGGTATCTAACAATATAGCAGTGGGGTTTTTGCTAGACCTGTTCCATGGTGAGATTTTGGGCTCTTTTCCAGTTGTGTAGTCTGCCAGCCTGATTGTCTAGTTTTTCTAGAGATGCTGCATGCCATCCAACGTCCTGTAACATTTCTACTATTAAAGTATAGTGTTCATGTGTATGTATATAATTTATATTCATATATAAGTATATGTGTGTGTTTATATATCACAGAAGTGATGATTTTTCATAAACTGAGTTTTCATTAACTGGTGTAACTGGTACCCAGATCAAGAAACAGAATATTACCAGTGTCCTAGAAGCTCCCTTATTCATCCTCCAAGCTCCTACCCTCTGCCATCCAAGACAACCATGACTCCTAACATAATGAATTATTATCCCTATTTTTTCTTTTTCACTTTATACAAATCGAATCTGCCCACATATTCTCTTGTGTACATCCAACATTATGTTTGTGAGATTCATCCTTATTGTTTGGTATAGTTGTAGCTTGCTCTTATTGGAATAGCAAAGCACTGCATTTTATAAATACTCTATAATATATTTATCCACTTGTATTGGGGGTCTCCAAGACCACCCTCAGGTTCAGGCTTTGCTAGAAAGACTCACAGAACTCAAAAGGTGTCGAACCCACAGCTAAGGTTTATTACAGTGACATCTTATTGAAATCAGCAAAGGGGAAAGGTATAGAGGGCTGAGTCCAGAGGAACCCAGCCTCAAACTTCTAGTTGTCCTCTCCTGGTGGAGTCACATGGACAGCACTTAATTTTTCCACAACTATGTATGACAAGGTGTTGCCAATCAGGGAAGCTCATCCAACCCTTGGTGTCCAGAGTTCGTTATTGTCGTTTGAGGCCTGTCATGAAGGCATGCAGTGTCCCCATTGCTGACCTTAGCTACTCAGGGTCCACCCTGATACAGGTCAAACTCATACATTATAGCCTAAAGACTCAAGCATACAAAAGTAGACATTCACATAAATCACATGGCTAGTTTAAACTAATTGGCACAGCCCACAGCTTTAGCACATAAAGTCACTCTTTTTAGACAGGATATTGCAAAAGCTCAGAGATCTTCTCCCAGGAGCTCAGCCAAAGGCTAGTCCTGAAGACTTGAGAATGTACAGCAGTTGAGTAGCCCAGGCTTGTAAAGTTGGACTTTTCTGCACACCATCACACTGTTGACGGGCATTTACACAGTTTGCATTGTTAATACGAGAAGTGCTGCTATGAACATTGTTTTACCTGTTTTTGGTGAAGATTTGGGTGCATTTCTATTGGGTGGTTACTTAGGAGTGGAAATGTCAGGTCATAGGATATGCATTTGTTCAGTTTTGACACTGCCAAAATGTTTTCCAAAGTGACTATACAAATTTATACTCCCCGTATCAGTATACAGAAATTTTCAATACCCTTTTTAAAAAAAATTTTTATTGAGGTATAACTGACATACAATATAATGCATATTAAAAGGTATAATTTGATCAATGTTGGCATATGTGTATACCCATAAAACCAGAACCATAAGGAAGGTAGTAAACCTATTATTCTCCCCTAAAATTTCCTTATATTTCCAGTATTCTCATAATGAATTTGTTTTCCCTCGAAGTCAGCTACAGTGCATTTCTGCTGTTCACATCTGAGACTTCCTAGCTGATATAATCCCACCTCGAATTGTCTTGTATTTGTGCCCAGCTTGGTCTTCTGCATTTCTTTTCTCTTCAACTGATTCCTGCTCAGCATCTGCGATGTGTGCTAGACTCTGTTCTTTGCCTATCTTAGTCAGTTTGGCAGCACTCCAGGTCCTCTGATTATAGCTTTGTCCTCAAGATTCCTGGTAATTCCATACACCCTTTTTTTTTTTTAAAGATTTTTATTTATTCATTTGACAGAGAAGGAACAAAAGCAAGGGGAGTGGGAGAGGGAGAGGCAGACTCCCTGCTGAGCAGGGAGCTTGCTATAGGGCTTGATCTCAGGACCCCAGGACCACGACTGGAGCCAGAGGCAGACGCTTAATGACTGAGCCACCTGGGTGCCCTCCGCACATCTTTTTTATCCCCTGGTCCCTGCAGCCTCTTCTTCTTGAACAACCCTACAAAGCTGCTGGTCCTAGTCATTCCTGGTTGGCCCAGAACCAAAGTTCCCTAGGAAGAACTCCAAGAGAGGATTACCTAGATGGTAAGAGAAAAGGCCTCTCCCTCAGCACTTCCTTAAGTTGCCTAGACCAGTGTTATGGGTTGAAATGTGTCTGCCACGAAAAGAGATATCGGGCTCTTAACCTCTGGTGCCTTGGAGAGTGACCTTTTCTGAACATGGGGTCTTTGCAGCGGTAATCAACTTAAAATGTCATCATTAAGGGTTGACCGTAATCCAATATCATGAGAGTTCTAATAAAAAGGAGAAGTTTGGGCACTAAGACAAAGATAGAGTGGAGATGCTGCAGAGAGACACAGGGAGAGGATGGCCATATACAAGCCAGGGAGAGAGGCCTGGAAGAAACCCAGCCCTCATTGCCCTAAAGAGGAACCAACTCTGCTGCCAGCTTGATTGTGGATTCTGCCTCCGGAACACGACACCATAAATTTCTGTTGCTTCAGAGACTCAGTGGTACTTCATTACAGCAGCCCTTGTACCTTCACACAACTTAGTACGCTGCATCAGCTTTCCCTAATCATTTTCAGGCTAAGAGGTGTGCAGCAGGGGATCCGAGGATAGTGACTGCCCTTTTGGAAACACTGCTTGTTATGAAAGTTGAGGATGGGGAGAGAAGAACGTGGGAGGAGCCAGCTAACTCCAGATTATTTGACTTTGGCCATTCATGAGGCTCTGAATGAGGCCTGGCTAAATCCTGAGGTTCTATACTCCTTGTTCTTGTCCTTCTGTTTTCTCAAATTGATCAACATGATTCATTTTTCAATAGCCATCTGTGGGAACACATGGACTCCTTGACTTAGTAACTATTAAGATCTGTTCCACAGTCTGAGGGGGCGATATGGGAATGTTTTTCTCCTAGGTCCTTTCATGGGAACTTTTCCAAAATCAGAAGATTAATGAAATTTTGGTGAGAAGCAGTACAGCATGTCTTGAGAACTCCCCGAAATCTTCTCATTGCCTTTAATCAGGTCATCTGACAGGTTACCTTCAAAGAAACAGACTTCAAGCTGAGTCTTTATGAGGACTGGATTTGCTTTATTTGTAAAATGCTGTGAAGTTCCAGAACTCCTATTTGCCTTGACCGTCAAACTTTTGATGAAGGAGGAAAAAGCGGGGAGAAAGAGGATGACATAAACAGAAAATACACTGGAAATAGTAAATGTATTCAGAGCAGATGACTTATTGCCCTTCCAGACGAGCCAGGCAATAAAGAATATAATAAATGGGTCCCCTGGGGAACTCCTTTTCCATTTCAAGTACTTCCTTTGGTTATTTTCACCCTTCAGTTTCCACCCCCATTTTTGGTCTTTAGGTCTGGATTTGAATATATTTCAGCAAAGCTGCATAAATGACCCACTTGTTTGAGCCTTGGGGATCAGGTTCTGAATACTGCTCCAAAGCGATTACAGTGACATCCCCTCAGGACTTTGTTCTGGTGTTGTTAATGAGCGCCTTGGGTTGCTAGAGATCAAAGATCCCCCTCTGCGTCTCTGCCTTCACAGACTAGTGTCACTGCTCTGTCCACAGAGGTTGCTTTTAAATTTGAGATGAAATTTACACAACGCAAAATTCACCATTTTAACCTTCTCAGAGCATACACTTCCATGGTTTTTAGCGTGTTCTCGATGTTATGCAACCATCAGCACTAATTCCAGAACGTTTCCATCACCCCAACAAGAAACCTTGCACCCATTATCCACCACCTCCTGATCCTTCTATCCCCTATTGGTCCTGACAACCACGGATCTACTCTCCGCCTCTGTGGATCTGCCTACTCCAGATTTTTCATATAAATGGAACCATCTCATACGTGGACACTAGGTCAGGGTTCTTTTCACTTAGCATGTTTTCAAGGTTCATCTGTGTCGTAGTAGGTACCAGTATTCCATTCCTTTATATGGCTGAATATTATTTCATTGTACAGATACACCTCATTTCATTTATCCATTTGTCAGTTGATGAGTATTTGGGATGTTTCCCAGTTATGAATAATACTGCTATGAACATGCATGTACAAGTTTGTGTCTGGATATACGTTGTCAGTTCTCTTGGATATATACCCATCGGTGGAACTGTTGGATCATACACTAACTCTATGTTTACCTTTTTGAGGAATTACCAAACGTTTTCCAGGGTCTTTTTTTCAAGGAGAATAGGATGGTAAGATTGATTTCAGACACACTGTTGGGGAGGGGAAGCTGAACTGTCAGAGAAAAATGCCCACCATGAAGTTGGAGATAAAAGGGTCATGCCCAGGTGAGATGAGGTGACTATTTCAGTGGGGGCATTGTCCACAGGCAGTGGTCGTTAAGGCTGTGGGCTCCCCCCATAGGTCTCTGAGGTCTCTGAGGGTGATGCCAGGTGAAAACAAGAGAATACAAGAGGATTTTCCTTGGCTAAGCACTGTCTGCGATTATTCTTTACCTATACTGTCAATTTAATCATCACAACACAATTAAGTGGATAATGTCATTAACCCCATCTTATAGGTGGGGCAACTGAGGCTCACTGAGCTTAAGCATATGGACTGGTTTGCATGCCTTGCATGTATATAGCAGAGCCAGGATTTAAGTACTGGTAAAGACCATAGATACAACCTAAAAAAATGTAAGGGATTAGAGGTAGATTTTAAATAAGACCGTTAAGTACAATAGGACCATTAAGTACAATAGGGTAAGTGATGTATAGTGTTCCAGGATAAAAGAGAGATTTTTGTTTGTTCTTTGTTTTATTTTACTTTATTTTATTTATTTATTTTGAAAAGATTTTATTTATTTATTTGCGAGCAGAGAGGAGGGGCAAAAGGAGAGGGAGAAACGGACTCCCCACTGAGCAAGGAGCCCGATGCAGGACTTGATCTCAGGACCCTGGGATCATGACCTGATCCAAAGACAGACACTTAACTGATGGAGCCACTCAGGTATCCCTGTTTATTCTTTGTTTTCAAAGAAGGTTGTCAATTGTGCCAACTGTTACAAGGTTGTCAAGTAAAACACAAACATATGCATATAATAGTATCAATTATCTCATATCTGACCCATGTTATGCCTCCGGAAGTTTGCTATTCAGACTTTAATATATCCTGGGGTATATGCTGCATTCCGTCTACAGAACACCAGGAACTGCTGAGTCTCTCTTACATATAGTAAGTGCATTTCAGAAGGAGTAAGAAAACCCTTTATTTACAGAGAAACCAGTTTCACAAAAACAAGAATTTCAAAGCAAAATGAGATGTTCTTAGGTTAAACCATGAAGTAAAAGTTGGAGTGCATAAGACTAAAATAACTTTTAGTACTAGAAGGAGAAAGAATTATATCACAGCGTTGAAATAAAGCCATATTTTATGGGTAATGAGGCAGTACTCTCACCTTTCCTCAGTATTTTATATCTTTAGCTTTTTTTCCCTCTTCAGACAGTGACGGGTGGGCCTGAGATTAAAGTGCCATTATTTCAGGGCACTGAAGCACAACCACAGAATGGTGACATCCAGAAATCTTGGGCACTTGCAGCCAGTCAAGTCTTTTTCATTAGCAATCTTGCTAGTGTTGGGGCTAGAGTCTTTCCCTACTTCAGATTGTTGGTTTGCTTGGCACTGGAGAATGTTTTCAAGGATAAAACAAGGTTGGAGCTGGCTCCATATAAAGCAGTCATGAAGCCCTGGATGGAAAATTTCCATGAAAAGATGAGGGGAAAAAGATGTTTTTTGCAGAAAACTAGGTAAAACCAAAATAAGTTGATGCCGTAATATGTCTATATTACAAACTAACAGAAGACTTTGTTCCTTTTAGCTATTTGATTGTTTTTTGTTCTGCTCTGATAAAAATAGAGTTTGGTTTTTATAGAAGGGCTTTTGCTACATGTACACTTTCAAGGGCAGAAAGTAGGGAAGCCTCTTTGGTTCTTTTTTTTTTTTTTTGCCTCTTTGGTTCTTTTCATGTTTGCTGAGATGCCCTCCAAAGGATGGCTTGGCTGCTGCTGCTCCAGCATTTGCAGGTGCCTGGGACTGAGAAGGTGGCTCCTTTCCAAGTTAGACTGTGGAAATACAGGCCACAAGGTGTAGGCGAGCCTTGCAGGGGAATGGTCATTGCTGCTTGGGTCCATGGCAATCAGGTGTCCTTACTTAACCCCTGAGAGGAATGTACATCCTTCCAGAAGATCTCAATATGTAGTGAGCATTTACTATGCAGACAGACTCTAAGGTGGCCCTCCACAATTTAAGTCTCCTTGCCTGAGGTTGTTCATCCTTGTATAATTTTGTATAATCTTCTCCCCTTGAGTGGAAATGAGACCTAAGATTTGTTCCTATTTTTTTAAAAGATTTGATTTATTTATTTGACAGAGAGAGAGACAGTGAGAGAGGGAACATGAGCAGGGGGAGTGGGAGAGGGAGAAGTAGGCTCCCCACTGAGCAGGGAGCCCAATGTGGAGCTCAATCCCAGGACCCCGGCATCACGACCCGAGCCGAAGGCAGACACTTAACCACTGAACCACCCCGGCACCCCTAAGATTTGCTTCTAACCAGTAGGATATGGTCAAGAAAATGCAACATCACCACCATGATTACAGCATGCTATACGAGCCTTTGTTTTGGCAGCAGACTTGTTCTAGGCTCTCTTATTGTTAAGTTGATAAAGTAAATAGCCATACTGGAGAGCACAGGTGGTAAGAATCCTCAGGCAGCCTCTAGGAGTTGCGGGCATCCTTCAGTTAATAGGCAGCACAAAGCCAGAGCCCTCTGTCTTAAGAATCACAAGTAAATAAATTCTGCCAACATTCACTGGCAGTGAATTCTTCCCCAAGTGAGCCTCTAGATGAGACCGCAGCCTCACCTAACACCTTCAGAGTAGCCTTGTGAAATCCTGAGTATGGGACCTAGTTAAGCTATGCATAGACCCCTGATCCACAGAAACTGAGGTAATATATGTGTGTTGTTTTAATCCACTGAGTTTGTGGCAATTTGATATAGAACAGCAGAAAACTAACACATTCACATATTATATCATCTGATCCATAGACTTAGTTGTACATTTAATAAACAGTTGTATTCTTAGACAACAACACTTGAAGAGACCAGTGGTTGACTGCCTTGAGTGAGCACTGTAGGGTTTCAGAATGTATCAGCAGACTCTGTCAAAGTGGTTTTCTTCCCCATAATTTGCTAATGGTTATAAAAAGTCTAACATAATGGAATAATGTCCTCTCTTGAATATGACAGGGGTATTTGTATCAAATTGAACTAAAAGGGAGTGCCGTTGGAAAAAGGAGCAAATTTATCAGAGCCTTCCCAGCTGTGGCCATGTCCTAACATTAATTGCACCTGTGTTGATTGCTGCTTGTTGATTATTCAAATTCAAATTTGGTTATCTATGGATGGACTCCACCTCTTACCCAAAAGGAATTTTGAAAAGGTAAAAAGGCCTAGAACCAAATTTGGGTAAGCAATGCATCCTACAAAAAGCAGAGTACATGACTTTGGGTAGCAAAGACAATCAGGTTAATATGAACATTCTCAGAGGGATTTGTGCTCACTCTTCATTTCACTCTCCAACCATCTTTTTCTCTAGGGCTGTCCATCTTCCCTATCACTGGTACTTTTTTGGTCTATGATCTATTTGATCTCTTCCCTAAGGTTTCATTAGAGCTTTAAAACTGACGTTTGATATTTTGTTTTTGTTTTTTGTTTGTTTAAAGATTTTATTTATTTATTTGACAGAGAGACAGTGAGGGAGGGAACACAAGCAGGGAGAGTGGCAGAGAGAGAAACAGGTTTTCTGCCGAGCAGGTGGCCCATGTGGGGCTCGATCCCAGGACCCTGGGATCATGACATGAGCTGAAGGCAGACCTGAGCCACCCAGGTGTTCTGACATTTGATATTTTGAACATATTGATATCTCTTCAAACTTTTAAGTATTGGATTAACTAAATAATTCTTCAGAATTAACAAGTATATGCAATTCTTTGAGTAATTATTGAGTAACTGCACATTCAAGATAGTATAACATTCTGATAAACACAGCATCAAGTTCAAAATGGAAGACATATTTTGACTTTAACATTATGCATAGAAAGCTCAGAACTCAATTTTTAAAGATTAAGTAAAACAATGCTCAGGAACCCATTCATTTCACGTTTGTCACTTGCTTGTGCCTACAGTTATGAATGGCCTAGTATGGTTTTCATTGTATTTGCTTGCCTGTGTACACGTTGTCCAGAATCACTGTGTGAAACCACTCCAGCTAAACTTTGGGAGAAATCATGCCTTGCATTTCAGATACAGAAGTGACTAGCTTAGGGAGAGAATCAACTCTGAGAATCAAGATCACCGCAGATAAGAAGTCTTCCAAAAAAAATATTCACTGCCTGCCACCATAGATGAGCTGAGATGACTTGGCCCACCTGGGCTATATGCCTTATCACAAAAACTTCTTGGCATTCAAGAAGATTCAAGATGGGCTATCTGTTCTCTGCTCCATAAGGAGGGAATAACAAGGCCTCAGCTGTGACATTCAGGAAAGAAAATCATAGTATAATCAGTGGGAAAACCAACCTGCAGTCAACCCAGCATGAAACTCCTGAAGCTACTGTGGGAACTCTCTTATAGCCCATTCATCTAATCTGGAATCTTCTTTGTAGTTGATGACAATGACACTATTTGGCTCTAAGTGCACAAGTGAATATGTATTAGCCAAATTTCCTGTATTAACCAGATTGTCTCTGCTGTCCAAATTCATGTACTTTTCCTTCTGCAGAATGATGAGACATCAACAACTTTTAGGATTGCTCCTCCAACCTTGATTTCAAGGTTATTTCCTTCCTAAGTCCTTTTTGGGTGAGAACTAGAATCCATCTATTGTTTTATTGCATTCTGTTTCCACAACCAGTCAATTCCTTACCTCTTTTCTACTTCTCTCCCTTTCCTTCCTTCCTCCTTCCTTCCTCCCTTCCTTCCTTCCTTCCAGGTAGACTCCACACCCAGCATGGAGCCCAGTACAGGGCTTGAATTCACAACCCTGAAATCAAGACCTGAGCTGAGATCAAGATTTGGATGCTTAATGATTGAGCCACCCAGGTGCCCCTCCACTTCTATTTTTAACCCTCCTTCAGCCTCAAGAATTTTCTCTCTTCTGGACCCATGTCACCTTTGCCCTTCCATATTAGAATGATTGTGGAGCTGGCTTGCTTCACCAGAGAGAACTTTGACCACAGGACATATAGTGACTGATGCTTCATCTTCCTACCTGTTCAGTCAGGTGATAGACAAATCCTTCCCTTACCCAACAAAGAGGGAAACGAGATTAGAGTTCGGCACTTGGGCTATTATTTCATAAAGAGTTCAGTGCTTCAGCACAATTGCCTGATCTTTATCATCGCAATTCAATTTTCAGGATGCAGTGGAGAGAAAAAATACGTTCAAGTTATCTTCCTCTTTGTACAAGAACATCCAATAAGAGCCTCCTCCTCCCAATTCCCAGAAGAGAACAGCAGCCACTACAACCACTGAATGCCATCAGAAATATCAAAATGAGTCCCTTCAGTTTCAAGACTTGACAGCTTTGTGTTTTTTCAGTCACAGGGAGTTGACCTGACTTTTCTTTTTCTGTTAAATTTCTGCGGGGCCTTGCAGAATAGCTTTTGCTATGATTACCCAGTGATTTAAAGCCCTTCTCATTTGCTTCTCATATCTCGTTTTTCCAGAGTATAGGGAGCTCTTCTCTTACCCTGTTGCCTCAAAGCAATTTTCCTTATCATCTTCCAGAAGTCCAGGGCCCATCCTTTATGTATTTCTGATTCTCCTGAATAATGATTTTTTTTTTCTCTTTCTTCCTTCCAATCTTTCTTTGTAGCATCAGTGTTTTATCGTGGGGCAGATTTCATACAAACATAGAACTCCTGTACTGATTCTTTCACAGAGGAAAAAAAAATAATGCTTTCTTCATCTCATGTTTGTCTGGCTAGACAGTTGCAATTGTTTTTGTGAATTACAGAACTTTGTGGGGAGAGTCATGTTAACATTCTTGATATGTTTGAAAAATAGTATGCCAACACTTATATGTAGAGATCCTTTAGAGCTTCTCGCAGAAGGAAAGCTGAGAGAAAGATTGAGTACACGTAGTTTATTTTGTGATGGTAGGTGATGTGGGTAGAACTCTGTGTGTGTGTGTGTGTGTGTGTGTGTGTGCAGTAAGGAAGAAAAGGCAGTATATAAAAGGTACTCTATTAATGCAGCTACCGTAATGTGCCATTGAAGTTCAATCCTGTGGAAAAGTTTTAGAAAATGGTGTAAAATGAATACTTCATTCTGATCCTACTCAAGGGACAAGGGAACTGGGTTATTTATACATTCATGCCCACTGTTATTGATTAAGGGATGCTTCTAATGGGCTACAAATTACCCAGGCACTTTGAGCCGGCCTTTCAGGCAGGCAAAATAGGTTCCAGGAGCCCAAGGGCAGCCTTCTGACAAAGTTGTAGGTTCTGGCTGTTGGCAAGCAGACTGGTACACACAGAAGTGAGGAAATGGGAAGGGAGCACTGGTGTATCTGCTGTAGGGAACTAAAGACCAGAGCTTGGAGGGATTAGTTCGCCCCATCATCTACCTGATAGACAAGCAATCTGAAAGTCACTATGGAAGTAGACCATGTTGTGATTCAAAAGTTCTCTGCAAACAAGTGGCTCAGGTTAGCGGGTGATCAGTATAGTAGACATTTGCCTTTCTTCTGGCTTACCAGCCACTCGACCCCTCCATCCCCCAAATCTTTCATGTTTGGAAAGTTCTACACCATTAAATGATTTGCTAAAATGCTCTCACTCCAGAGGCCAAAAGAACTGAAGAAGTTGTCTTTCCTTGCCTTCTTGTAGCCAGGGTATAGGTAGGTGATCTGGCCTCACTCATTCAGTGATTCCTGCCTGGGATTTTCTCTTTTCAGTTTGGGCTGCTATAACAAAGAACCATAGATGAGGTGACTTATAAACAACAGATTTGTATTTCTCACAGTTCTGGAGGCTAAAAGTCCAAAATCAAGGTGCCAGCATGCTTATGTTCCAGTGAGAGCCCTCTTCTGGGTTGCAGACACTTCTTGTGTCCTCACAAGGCGGGAGGCGGGTGGGAGAGCTCTTGGGGTGCCATTCATCAGGGCACCCGTCCCATTCATGAGGGCTCCCCCGTCATGACCCGATTGCCAGCAGAGTTCTCATCTCCTAGTACCATCACAGTGGGAGTTACAATTTTGGCATATGACTGAACATTCCATTCATTATAGACTTCTAATCCTCCGGGAGTAAAAAAAAAAAAAAAAAAGAGAGAGATGCAGAAACTATGGAGAGTTGTTCTTGAGGGTGCCGCGGGGATTCCTGAACGGAGGAGTTGGTGGTAACAGCCTGACAGCAGTGGTGCAAACAAAACCTGGGTCCCCACCACTCCCCCAGCCTAGCTCCCCTGATCTGAGCATGTATGTGCTTCTAGGAAATGTCTTTTCTTTTCTTTTCTTTTTTTTAAGATTTTATTTATTTGTTTGCCAAAGAGACAGCTAGAGAGAGAATACAAGCAGCGGGAGTGGGAGAAGCAGGCTTCCGCTGAGCAGGGAGCCTGGTGTGGGGTTGATGCCAGCGCCCTGGGATCATGACCTGAGCTGAAGGCAGAGGCTTAACGGTTGAGCCACCCAGGCGCCCTGAGAAACATATTTTCTGTTTCACTTTGCAAGTGTTGGTTTCTACTGCCTGCAACTAAGAAAAACTGTGCTTTAGAGAACAACAGAAGTTTGAACGTAGGCAATGTCCTGCTTTGCACAGAGTGCTTTTCTAGAATCTAGAGAGGAGATGGAGGGAAATAAAGGCAATAGGTGATAAGGGTCAGGCTTCAACAAGTTCACAATCTAATTGGACCGATGAGAGGTAAGGTCATGTGAGAAACCTGAAACATACATACGTATCTTGTTTACTTTTATCTTTTTTTTTTTTTAAAGATTTTATTTATTTGACAGAGAGATCACAAGTAGGCAGAGAGGCAGACAGAGAGAGAGGGGGAAGCAGGCCCCGATGCGGGGCTCAATCCCAGGACCCTGATATCACGACCTGAACCGAAGGCAGAGGCTCAACCCACTGAACCACCCAGGCGCCCCTACATGTGTTATACTCAATTATCTTTTATATTCTTGGGATCATTTATCCTCAACAACCCTGCATGGGAGGTGTGATTCCCTGGGTTTTTCAGAGGAAGAAGCTGAGGCATGGAGGAGCTAATATTCCTATAACGCTATTGTCAGTACACAGGCAAAATCGAGATGAAAATGCATCGTGTTCTCTCGGCCCTGTGCCCTTCCCTTTAGAGTTCTGTGTAAGAATACCTAGTTGTATGCAGGGAAGGTCTAGAGTAGGACTTGGCAAACCATGGTTCACATCCTGCCAGCCAACTCTTTTGTAAATACCATTCCATTGGAACATAACCATGCCCACTCGCTCATGTATTATCTAAGGAAGCTTTGGAGCTACTGTCAGCAACATTGAGTAGTTGCAATGCATACCACATGGCCCGCAAGCCTAAAATATTTACTATCTTGCTCTTTATAGAGAAAACTTGCCAACCCCTGGGCTAAGGCATAGTTATAAACAATTGTGCTTTGCTGAATTAAACTTCTAGGAGTCCCCTACCTGGTGTCGTTTGTTCTTTACTGTCCTAGAGACATCAATGACTACACAATAAACCAATCAAGGTACAAAGCAACAGTAGTAAAAATAATAATATTAACAACAACAGCCATCGTTAGTGAGGACTCCCTATGTTCAGGCCTGTGATGAAAGCTTTAACTAACATACGTCTATTTTACTAGACTGATTCCAAGTTCAAAGAGGTTAAGTAACTTATGCGGGAGCAGGGGACTGGGGGTAAGAGGTACAGCTGCTTATCCATTTGCCGGAGCTGGGGTTCTTCACCACCACGCTTTCCTGTGTTGCCCTTCATCCATCCTAAAGAGGGAAAGCCAGGAAAAAGAAGGAACCCTTTGCAAAGCTGGTGCTGATGAGGCAGTGGATGTCAGGTTGCCCAGAGCAGGTAAGTTTGGGATGGGCACACTACCTCCCAAGTTGTCAAGGCAATTATCAGTGTCCCTTTCTGTTTTCTCAAAGAAACATGTGGGCAAACCACTCAAGATAGCATTACTGTAGGCACCTAACAAAGAGGAAAAAGCAGCCAAAGCTCCTAGTCCCACTAATGTTTGATTTTTGAGCTTCTGAAATTTGATATTTTCTGATATTTTGAACGACCAACCACCCAAGACTTTACGACTTCAGTAGTAAGATAAGGTGTGCCTGCTCTTCCCACACTAGCACAGCAAAGGAGTGGGTCATGAGCCCTTTTAAAGAGGGTTTAAAGTAAGTCTGCCTTGCCTTTCAATCTCACTAGCACAGTCCCCAGCTTCGTTGGGACTTTGTAGGTGGTTTATGAAGTTATGCCAAGACCCTACTTATTTGCCTTGGCTTTAGCTGTCACATGCCTTCTGTAGGTAGGCTACTCATGCTCCACCAAAAAGCTCAACCTTAGTGATCCAGGTGTCAGGCAGCCAAGGATGTAAGGCAGGATGAAAGCCCCCACTGCAACCCGCATACGCTGGAGCTTGGCATCGGTTGCCCTTAGATTTTGGAATCCGAGTTCTGAACACAGAACTCCAACGCTAGTCTTTAGGTCTAACTTGTGGTCACTAGTCTGGGCACTCTCAAGGGCAGGGAGAACCTCCCACTCTCCTTGGCATCATCTATGCCTAGCCTATTGCTGGGAACAGAGTGTATGATCAGAAAAAGATGTAGTAGACCACTGTATCAGCCCCGGGGGAGCCGAATCAGAAGGACAACTGGCAGTGTTTCCCTTTATTCATGCGTCAGTCTCCCTGGGCCCAGGATGGACTTCACTTCCGGAAATCCAGCTAGTGCTCTGGGTCTCATTATCCTGCTCTGGTCTGGCCACAGTTCACATAACTGCCTGCCTTCCAGATTTTTCAGGATCACTCATTTGGAATTCTGATTCAGTATCTTGCCTGCCCATTAGGACTCAATCCTTTCTTCTTGGATTTTCAGTGCTGACCATTGGCTGTTGGATGTTTTGGGCACCATGCTTTGCCCTTTGCTGCACTTCCATGGTTGGGCCCAGGAGTAAGGTCACTCGCCTATTTATTTTTTGCTTTTATTTTTTAAGTAATTCTATACCCAACATGGGGCTCAAACTCAGGACCCCAAGATCAACAGTTACGTGTTCCACCAATTAAGCCAGCCAGGTGCCCCAAAGCCATTTCCTCTAAATGTCTGCCCCACTATATAGTGTGTCTAGTAGGACCACGTACCCCCAAAATAATAGGATTACTAATTAATATAATAAAATACCCACTATTGTAGCAAGAGCTATTATTTCATTTGATGATTAAACCTAACCTAGAAGTAGGTATTGTCATCCCCCATTTCATTCATTTTTTATTTTTTTATTTTTTAAAAGCTTTTATTTATTTATTTGACAGAGCGACAGGGAGAGAGGGAACACAAGCGGGGGCAGGGGGGATGGGCAGAGAGAAAGGAAGAAGCAGGCTCCCTGCTGAGCAGGGAGCCCGATGGAGGGCTCTATGCGGGGCTCGATCCCAGGACCCTGGGACCATGCATGACCTGAGCCAAAGCAGATGCTTAATGACTGAGCCAACACCCCCATACCCATTTTAAAGATGAAGAAACTAAGACTTAGAGAAAGAAAACAAACTTGTTCTGGATTATTGTATTAACTTTTTATTGTTGTGTAGCAAATTAACACAAACTTAGTGCTTTAAAATAATGCACATTAATTAAATCAAAGTTGCTGTGGGAGGTGTCTGGGCACAACATGGCTTGATTTTCTGCTCAGGGTCTCACAAGGTGGAAACAAGCTGCCAGATGTGCTGCCTTCTTGTCTAGATGCTTGACAGGGGAAGAATCCACTTATAAGCTCATTCACATTGTTGGCAAAATTCATTTCCTCGTAGCTATACCACTGAGGGCCCCAGCCTCTTACTGGCTCTCAGCTTAGAGCTTCCCTCACTCAAGGCTATCCACAGCTCCCTGGCCACATGGCCTGCTTTATAAACAGTTCATGTGGCTGTTTGCTTTTTCAAGGCTAGAAGAAGAAGGTCTCCCTCCAGTCTACTAAGGTGGGGTCTTATATAAGGTAACAGGATCACCTCCCCTTTGCTATGCAGTGTAATGTAATTGTAATCGTGACATCCCATTACATTTGCCATATTTCATAGGTTAAAAAGCATGTCCTAGATTCCACCTGCCTTCAAGGGGAGGGGATTGGACAAGCATGTGATTCATTGGTGGTGACTTTAGGGGATGTCTACCACAGTCCCATAGCTGCTGAGTGCCAGTTGGGGGGCCGGAGCCATGTCACAGGACCTCCCTGCTGCAGTGGCTTCCTTTCCTTCTCATCTGCCCCTCTGGCCTTGTGAAATTGTCCTGTCTTGTGTCTTGAGTTGTAAAGATTGGAGACACATTTGACATTGCCCTCAAGGTCATGAGCACAGTATTTTTGATCAGATCTTCTCTATTTTTCAATGCAAACCATCTTGAAGAAGGTTTGAAATAGGCCTGCTGGTTTTGAATGTCATTACGCGGCGCTCAGTCTTGTTGGAAGATTGCAGGTGGGGTGTGACAGTAACACCAGCAAATCCATTGGGACGAACCCAGGCAGACACACTGTAGAGACTCACTACTGTGTTCCATGGGGCTGCATTCAGTGTCTCCCAAGGACAACTTCTATCAACATGCAAACAAAGACTGAAATACCCAAAGAAGAAGAAAAAGACCTAATGCTATTTTTCAATTTAAATCAATTCAGAAATCTTCATATCTGGCTCGAATTTAAATTCCTTTCTCAAAGAAATGCAGAGGAGATAGCTGAGTGCCATAGCCTCCCTGAAGAAAATTGTCAATGCATTAGACACTTTGTTCTCACAGTGTCACATCACCCTTTTATTTCTGGGGAGACAGACCCTGTCAACAATCGCACATGACAGCCTTGTCACAGAGGTGCCATTTTTCTGTGGATGTGCCTGGTATCTTGGCCCTCCAGTATTCTAATTTTCCAAGCGGTGATACAGTGGAGATCTGAAGTGGTAAGCAGACTCCACAGAGAGTTTTGTCTACCGCTTATTAGTTTGTGATGAAAAACAACTCTGCAGAAACATAAAGTGTGTTCTGCTCCTGTGTCTGAGATTGTAAGTTCATTCAAACTCATAAAAAGGGCTCAAAAAGGCAATAGCAACATAAGCTGGTCTTGATTGAGAATCAGGATTGATTTAGTGGCATACTAAAGTTTTTTTTAAATCACAAATAAGTTAGGTTTCCCAAATACAATTTTTAAATATGCCAGCACATTCTTTGGGGCTTCCATCAATCACAGCGGGATAATGTCCCCATGAAGAAAGAGCATGGGGAAAGCAAGGATTTCGGCCGAGCTGAATTTGTGAAGTGCTGTAGAAACAGATAACCAATAGTGCATGCAAAGCTCAAGTCTTAAAACACATTGTGTATATAAGAGAAGACAAGATATTTACATTTTGCCACCCAAACTTTAAAAGAATATGTATCACTGACAAAAATGTATTGCTTTTTGAATCACTTTCGAATTGGCGGAAATCTTTAAATAAGTTAAGCCAAGGAAACAAATGACAAAATAATACACAGTATCTTATAGAACTGGAAACTTCCATAAAGGAGGGAGATTGGAGACTAGTCAGTGGGAAGTTGCTGTTGCACTGACTTCCTGCCATTCCTTTGTGACACAGACCACAGTCAGAAATTGTAGGTGTTCTTTTGGAAAGTGGTTCCTGATTCCTACAAAGTCCTTCGTTTTCTGAGCTCACTGGAGTCAGGACAGGGTTTGATTGCTCAGAGAGAGAGAGAATGGCGGCAGTGGGTGGTTGGGGGAAGGATCCAGATGTGGAGAAATTTAGACCTACTATACTATGGCTGGGCACCAGGTGAGGGCTAGGTGGAGGTGGAACCACCCTCTAACCTCACCCCGTTCCTCCCTTGGCTCAACACTGGAGAAAAGCTGGAAGACAGAAAAAAGGTGAAATCCGTAGTTATTTGATCCCTTAGGATACCTTCTGATGCAACAGAAAATTAACTCGAGGCAATGAAATCATTTAAATGTCTCAGGTTAGTCTAGAGGAAGGAGATTCCAGAGCTGGTTAAGCATCTTAACATGAGTTAGCTCTGAATTCTCTTGGTGTTCTTCTCCAGCTACAAGATGGCAGCTGCTGCTCCAGCCATCACCTGCCTCCTCATGGGGTGCAGGGTGGAGGTGAGGGGAAGGGATGCACACAAATAGTGAAAGAGGTGAGTCTCATGTGATCATGAGGAGCTGAAACACACAGCAGAACTGGAAATGGAATATCCTTTTTCAAACGGAGACACTTAAAGAGGAAGGGAGGAGAGAAAGGGAGAGCCGTGCACGAATTCTCGTGAAAAGCTCCCATCCCTTGATAGACTGTTTAGAGGAAGGAAAAGAAAAACCAATCACATACAATTTCCTTTCAATTCAAAAATCTGGATTTATAAAAAAACAAAACACAACACAACAACTTGGAAACAGGCCAGCCTGGGGCCAGAATGAGCTGACAGGATTGCAGTTAAGGCGTGTCATCAGTGAGATGAGTAAAAGCTACACAATGGCTCAATTCAAACGCTTTAAAAGTAAAAGAGATTTCACGCCCATTATCTAGGCTTTCAGTGGAACCAAAAATTTCAGTTCACAAAGGCTCACAGTTTAATTCCACTCTGCAGTGCTTGTCAGAATTTCCCTTCCCCTGACATTTATTTTCTTCTTCCTTGTTAGAGCAATGCCATACTTTTCAGCCTTGGTTTTTTGTTTTTTTTTTTTTCCTTCTCATTTTAGGCCTAAACTTTTTTTTTTTTTCTCTCTAGTTCAGTGTTGATGCTGGCTCATTTTCCCTGGAAACAAATTGTTTTGGTGTGAGTACAAATTTAGACCCATCCCCAGGAACATTGTTTGTTATCAGGAAGAGCATCCTAGCAGGCATCCTCTGCATGCTGTTAAAAAATTTCCACACGTTCGCATATCAGAACTGATGAGCCCAGGTGATAACAGACGAGCTCTCAGAGAGGTGGTCTAGTGAGATGATTAAGAGTACACTCGGGACCCAGACTGTCCTGGTTTAACCCCCAGCCTTAAAACCTCTTCCTTATGTGACGCTGGAAGCTATGAAATTACAATGCCTCGGTTTCCTCATCTGTAAAATGGGAATGATGTTAACGTGTACCCCATCGTGTTACTGGGAGGATTGAATGAGTTCATGTCTTGAGAATCCAACTACTTACCAACTCCATTACTACCTATCAATGGTGCTTGAGCCACCATCCTCTCTTTAAGGATTCCAGCCTCCTACCTAGTCTCCCTCTCTCTGCTTTTGCGCCGCAAAGCCACGGTCTATTTCCCCGCACCGCAGAGAGACTTACCCTTTATAATGTAAGTCAAATGTAATGTCATTCTTTTGCTCTCTACCCTATAAGAACTCCCCATCTCCCTTACTAGAAAGACAAAGTGTCCACAATGGCCCAAAAGATCCTATGTGAGCTGGCCTCTCATTCCCTCTCTGACCTCATTTCCTAGGAGTCTTCCCTTCCCTCACTCTGTTCCAGCCTCACTGGTCTCCTTATAGTTCCTTGAACATACCAGGGGATCTCCTGCTTTACAGGTTTGCTCTGGCTATCCTCTCTGCCAGGATATTCTTCCTTCAGAAATCTCTGTGACTCGGCCCATTACCTCCTTTCCTTTTTCTTGACAGCTTATTGAGGTATAATTTGCGTACCATAAAAACCACCTGTTTTAAATGTACACTTCAATGGTTTAAAGTATATTGAGAGTCGTGCAACTCTCACCCCAATCCATTTTAGAACATTTTCATCACTGCAAAAAGGAAACCGGTACACTTCAGCTGTCATCCTTCTATTTCCCCATCCATCTTGTCCTAACACAACCTTTAATCTACTTTCTGCGCCTATGTATTTGCCTACTCTGGACATATCATGTAAATAGAATCATGCAATATGTGGCCTTTTGTGATCGGTTTCCTTCACTTTGCATGCTTTCAAGGTTCATTTATGTTGTAGCATGCAACATTCCTCTTCATTGCTGAATGTTATTCCGTTGCGTGGATAGAACACATTTTATTCATTAATTACTTCACGGACATTTTGGCTATTGTGGCTAATGCTATTATGAACCCTGTGCATAGGGTTATGTGTGGACATTATTTTTAATTGTCTTTGGTATATGTCTAAGGAAGGAATTATGGGGTCATATGGTAATTCTATATTGAACCATTTGAGAAACTGCCCAGTTGTTTCCCAGAGTGAGGGCACCATTTTATATTCCCACCAGCAATGTATGAGGGTTTCAATTTCTCATCTCTAACACTAATTGTTATTTGATTCTAGCCATCTTAGTGGATATGAAGGAGTATCTCATTGTGGTTTTGAATTTCATTTCCCTAATGACCAGTGGTATTAAACCTCTTTTCATGCACTTGTTGGCCATTTGTATTCCTTCTTTGGAGAAATGTCTGTTCAAATCCTTTCTCTATTTTTTAATTGTGTGATTTGTTTTCTTGCTACTGAATTGTAATGTTCCTTGGATACCCTGGATTCAAGTTTCTTATCAGATATATGGTTATCAGAGATATATGATTTGCAAATACTTTCTTCTAACCTATGCATCATGTTTATTGTTTACTGTGTCCCTTTGCTAAATCATAACCTCCAGGAGGCCAGACATCTTTTTCTGTTTTGCTCCATGATGTATCCCCAGGGCCTAGAATGGTGCCTGGCACATAGCCGTTGTTCAATACTTTTTGGATGAATATATTCATCTGCTGTATAAGGTGGTGGTGGTGTTGTTTTCCTGCGTGGAGAAAGCAGTTCAGAACATAGTGCTAAAATCATCAATCACATCCCAAGGCCCTTGCCAAACAAGCTCCTAAGCTGCATGAGAGCTTTTTTCTTACTTGTTTAAGAGGTTTCTTTTTTCATCGTCTATAAGATAAAGAAAGTAAGATCTCGGTATTCACTTCGTAGGTGACATGCAAGTGAAATGAAATAACATATGTGATGTGTGATTCAAACGAGATAGAAGTCGATTTCTCTCTTACATAATAGTCTCGGACAATCAGGTCTTTCTGTCCTGTGGGGTAGGCTCAGGCACCGTGTTTCTCCCATCTTATTCTTCTTCCACCTCTTCCAGTGTTGTCCCTAAGCTATTGTGGCATAACAAACTACCCCAAAATGTAATGACTTAACACAACATTTTTCTTTTTCTTTTCTTTTTCTTTTTTGCTTATGGCTCTTAAGATCAGCAATTTAATTCGTACTCAGGTATATGATTTTTCTACTGGTCTCCCCGGGGATCACTCACATAGGTAGAGTTATCTGGTAGCTTGCCTGAGGCTGGATAGTTTAAAAGGACCTTCTCACATGTTGGCTGTTAACTGGGCATCTCTCTCCATGTGGTCTCTCATTGTCAAGGAGGCCAACTCAGGCATCTTTACGTGGCGGTCACAGTGTTTCAGGAAAGAAAAAGTAGATTTTGCTTGGCATCCTTAAGACCTAGGCCCAGGACTCGGTTATCGTCACTTTCCCCATTCTATTTGCCAAAGAAGGCTAAAGGGGTGGAGGAAGAGACTTCACCTTTGGTGGAAGGAATGGCAAGGTGACGCTGCAGAGGGGCATGTACAGAGATGGGATGAATTCGTGGCTATTGCAGTCTATCATGTTCCCTTCCCTGTTTGATTGAAGCGCTCTCTCTCTCTTTAAAGTTTTTAAGGAGAGAGAGAGAGCGAGCACACACGAGTGGTGTGAGGAGCAGAGGGAGAAGCAGACTTCCCTCTGAACAGGGAGCCCAATGTGGGACTCGATCGCGGGACGCCGGGATCATAACATAAGCCAAAGGCAGATGTTTAACCCACTGAGACACCCAGGTGCCCCAAACTGGGACAATTCTAAAGAGCTTTCTCAGCTCCAGAGCTTGTTGTAGATCAATGGAAGCCTCAGTTGTGATCACATTGCAAGTCAGCTTCTTTCTTTGTCTAGTCCTCCCCACTTCACTCTGTTACAGATTTAGCTCTTAAGAACACCTCTAATATAGCTTTTACACACCCGTCTCAGAGCCTATTTCCAGGGAACTAATCCAAGACGTATTTGAAATAACATATGCACAAGGATTTATAATAGCAGAAAATCGAACCAAATTCCCACAGTAGAGGACTGATTAAATAAACTGCAGTCTTTGAAGAGAATTACCAATGGACATGGAGAGGTCTGTGAAAAAATAATGATAAATCCTAATAAGAATATAGCACTTACTATGTACTGGGCACTGTTCTAAGGTCTTTCTGTATAGGTGCTGTTTCTGTGCCCAGGTAAAGAAGAGTAGAGAATTGGAAGAATTTCCCATGTGTATGACATGGCATATCTGAAGGTCTAGGGGCAAGAAAGGACTTGAAATATTTTAAAAATTAAATATATATATTTTTAGATATTACAATAAAATATGTTATATATTATACATCATCGTTTACATATATGATTTATAATATATATTATAATAGAAGTATATAGTGTGAGTGGAAAAAAGACCAGGGATAAGACTGGAGAGTTAAGATTTAACTGGTAAGAGGAGGTAGCATGACTGGAGCCAGGGACCAGTTAAGAGGCTGTTACTCTTGTTCCAGCAGGAAGCAACAGTATCTTGGACTAGGATAGTAGTAACAGAAATAGGGATATTCGTGAGATAAAGTTAACTCATGAGATAAAGTTAATCCAGTTCAGCAACTTGGAGAAGAGTTGGGAGAAGGAGAAGCTCATTTGGTTTTGTTTGTATGTTAGTGGTGGGGATGCTGTCAGGAATTGGGTTTAAATACATTAAATTGGGGATTCCTAGTCGACATCCAAGTGAAGATGTCATGGAGATAGTTGGATATGAGTTTTTAATTCAGTCAGAACTAGAGACTGAATTTGCAGTGTATACATGTTATTTAAAGACATGAGACTAGACGAGCTCATTTAGGAAATTAGTGTTGGTCAAGAAGGCTTCCCTTCTGATCGGTCTAAAGACTGACAGAGCAGTCCTACATATATACACATATATGTGGATAAATACATGTGAATAAATTAAACTCTGTGAGATGCCTATCTTTAAGGGGAAGATGGAAGAGAAGGAACACAACAAAGGTGATGAAATGGGAGTGTGGAGAAAATGAGGAGGATACTGGGAAAGGAGTGCCCTAGACATCCAGAGAGGCAAATGTTTAAATGTGGTCAAGTGCTGGGGTGCCCAGGGGGCACAGTTGGTTAGGTGTCCAGCTCTTGGTTTCAGCTCAGGTAGTGACCTCAGAGTCGTGGGGTTGAGCGCCATGTTGGGCTCCATGCTCAGTGTGGAGTCCACTGAGGACTCTCTCTCCCTCTGCCCCACCCCCCCAAAATAATTAAATCTTCCAAAAAAAAAAAAAAGTGATCAACTGTCACAGAGAATTACAAACTGGCCCTGTAATTCACAGAGAATTACGAACTGTCACAGAGAATTACAAACTTAGGAGGTCATTAGTGACCTCAACAAGAGCAGTGTGGGGTAGTGGAGCCCAGACTGTGATGGATTGAGTAGTGAAAGCAGGGAAAGAAGGTACAATATGGAGAAGGAAGGAGGAAGGGAGGGAGGGGAAGAAGGAAAAAATGAGTAGGGCGTATGTAGAAAGAAGTCATTTAGAAAGAAATTTATAGTATTGCAGACAAATTCCTCATCTAAAATAATGACTCTTAAGATCATTAACTGTATGACTTGGAACAAGTTATTTAACCTCTACTTCATCTTGTACTTGTGAGTATTAAATACTTCAATATATTAGGAAATGCTCGTGGTAGTGGCCCATAATAGTGTCTAAGCACACAAAAATGGAAATTCTCAAAATAAAATAAAAGCTATCATTATCATTTTCAGCACTATGTAAGTATCATGAAATGCCACACTCTCATAAGATAGGAAGTAAGGCTGAACTTGAATAGATTTTTAAAAATCTCATTAGTACCAAAAACACATAGACAAATTAAATAAAGATTAGAGAAGAGCCACAGGGTGAGAATTCATGTCCTTATTACTTGCTGTTATTTGTCATCCTAATTACCATCAATATTGTTTAGCAGGTAGCCTGATCCCTTAGGAATCAGGGTGACTGAATTTCTGACTGGAAGTGAAATAAATGTTCACCCTTGGGAGGTGTTGTTTCTTTCAGCTCCAAAGAACCAGCTGGTGCTATGAAAACAGTTAATTGAATTTTTCCTCTTCCCTCAAAGAAACCTCTAAAAGAGCTCATTTTCTTTTTATACGGGAACATTTTTTTTCCAAAAATCTTGCTTTAGTATCGTCCAGTCAAGTCTTTTTTTTTTTTTTTTAAAGATTTTATTTATTTATTTGACAGACAGAGACCACAAGTAGGCAGAGAGGCAGAGAGAGAGGGGGGAAGCAGGCTCCCTGCTGAGCAGAGAGCCCGATGCGGGGCTCGATCCCAGGACCCTGAGATCATGACCTGAGCCGAAGGCAGAGGCTTAACCCATTGAGCCACCCAGGTGCCCCCAGTCAAGTCTTTAAGAAGAGGTTAGTACCCCATCTATTGGATGCCCATGTGCCATTTGCCCAAACGAATACAAATGATTATTGAATGACTTTCTTGTTGGGAGGGAGGAGAAATACTTTCAAGAAAGTCAATACAGATTTTTCAGATTTTTTTTTCTTCTAAAAAGAAATAAACATTAGGGTAATTAATGGTTCTGTGTACTACAGACCTCACTCAGAAAAATCAGTTATAAGACCTATATCTACATTGTGCTATCCAACACAATAGATACATTGGCTACTGAGCACTTGCAATGTGTCTAGTATAACCAAGAAACTGAATTTTTAATTTTATTTAATATTTGTTAATTTAAATTTAAAAACTGATACTCAATTAAATTATTGGAAAACTTTTAAGTGAGTTCTGAACAATTAGAGTGTGTAAATTTACTTTTTCTTCATTGTAAATTTTGTATAGTATAAATACAGATTAAGAATTTTTAATGGGGGGACACCTGGGTGGCTCAGTCACTTAAGAATCTGCCTTCGGCTCAGGTCATTGTCCCAGGTCCCGGGATGGAGCCCTGCATTGGGCTCCCTGCTCAGCAAGAAGCCTGCTTCTCCATCTCCCTCTCCCCCTGCTCGAGTTCCCTCTCTCACTGTATCTCTCTCTCTGTTAGATAAATAAATAAATTGTAAAAAAAAAAAAAAAAGAATTTTTTTTTAAAGATTTTATTTATTTGACAGAGATCACAAGTAGGCAGAGAGGCAGGCAGAGAGAGTGGAGGAAGCAGGCTCGCTGTTGAGCAGAGAGCCCGATGTGGAGCTCGATCCCAGCGGACCTGAGCCGAAGGCAGAGGCTTTAACCCACTGAGCCACCTAGGGGCCCCCCAAAAAAAGAATTTTTAATGGGGACATCTGGGTGGCTCAGTCAGTTAAATATCTAACTTTTTTTAAAAATGTTTTTTTTAAAGATTTTATTTATTTATTTGAGACAGAGAGAGAGAGAGAGAGAGAGAGAGAGACCGAGTGCACAAGCATGGGGGAATGGCAGGGGAGGAGAGAGAAGCAGACTTCCTGCTGAGCAGGGAGCCAGATCCCATGTCCCTGGGATCATGACCTGAGCTAAAGGCAGCTGCTTAACCGACTGCTTAACCGACTGCTTAACTTAAGGCATCCCTTAAAGATTTTATTTATTTATTTGACAGTGAGAGAGAGAGAGAGAGAGTGCACTCAAGCAGGGGAAGCAGCAGGCGGAGGGAGAGGGAGAAGCAGTCTCCCTGCTGCGCAAAGAGCCCCATGTGGTGTTTGATCCCAGAAGCCTCGGATCATGACCTGAGCTGAAGGAAGATGCTTAAGTGACTGAGCCACCCAGGCACCCTGCATCTAATTCTTGATTTCAGCCCAGATCTTGATCTCAGGGTTGTGAGTTCAAGCCCTGCATTGGGCTCCATGTGGGGCATGTAGCCTACTTTTACTTTAAAAAAAAAAAGAAAGAAATTTTTAATGAAAATTAAGCACCTGAATTGAGATGTTTTGTAAGTGTAAAACACACAACAGATTTTGAAGATTTTTATGAAGAAAAGAATATATGATATCTCATTAATAATATTTCATATTCATTACATGTTGAAATGGTAATCTTTTGGATATATGGAGTTAAATAAAATATATTATTAAAATTAATTTTACCTACTTATTTTTAGTTTTTGTTAAGGTGACTACTAAAAATATTTTAATTACCTATGTGGCTTGCAGTATGTTTTTATAGACACATTCCAAGCTTCATTGAAATCTATCAAAACTGCTAAAGAGTATGTAAAAACATTCTGGCTATCATTTTATTTCAAGATAGTAGACTTAAAAATTACTGGGGTAATCTTGAAGCTTTTTTTAGTAGTGTTGGAGAGCAAGAATTCCTGTTTGGTCAAAGGTCCTTCTAGCTGGACTAAGAATCAAATTGTCATGAGACCGATGAATAGGGGAAAATGAAATTTAATAGGCTTACATATGGGGGATCCACATAGACAGGCCAATTCCAAAGACAATCAGGCAAAATGAGGTATATATGTCATTCTGAGCTAAGGAGAAGAAGGTAGGGGTCTGGGGTTTCAGAGGAAAGGAATGTGGTGCTTTTGGATTGGATGGGAGCTGGTGGCCTGGACAGTGACAGAATTCTCCCAAGGCAGAGCAAAGGAGCTACAAGTTTATCTAATACACTGCAAGGGATCAGCAGGCAGGACCGCAAAGGAAAGACTGTCTGCCAGGAGGTGGTGGTGAGGGGTTATAAGTGTAGGCTGAGGAAGTATGGGAATGTATGGGTTTTTCCCTTTTCGGTAACGGCCTGGTTGTAAGTAGCCCACTGGTTAGTTAGGGGCTCTGGCTGTTTCAAGGTGGATCACGTAAGGAGCCTGTTTACATTGAGCTGGGTAGTCACTGTGGGTCCTTTTGCCTTACAGAAGTTTCCATTGCTCAAGCTTATCGCCTAAAAGTGACCGCAACGAGGAATGCATTTCCTAGGGTGATAAGAAGAGCAGATGTATGGTAATCAGATATCTGCCCTGCCGTACAGATGGGTCACTCAAATAAAATTTATCTCTGCTAATAACCCTTATTCTGGGAAAGAGCCTCAATTTAGATTCTTCTATGTAGTTGAGGACAAAAGTTTCTCTTGAGCCCACAGGGTCACAAAAATGCCTTTGGCTCAAAATAATCCACATGCCTAAGTGACACATTCTTTTTTTTTTTTTTAAAGATTTTTATTTATTTATTTGACAGACAGAGATCACAAGCAGGCAGAGAGGCAGACAGAGAGATAAGGAGGGGAAGCAGGCTCCCCGCTAAGCAGAGAGCCCGATGCAGGGCTCGATCCCAGGACCCCAGGATCACAACCCGAGCCTAACCCACTGAGCTACCCTGGTGCCCCTAAGCGACACATTCTATGGGGAACCTGAAGCCTTTCAGTAGTGACTGAATCAGGCACATTTAAAAATAATTGTAGTGAAACATTCAGGAATTTTCCCTAAGAAAAATATCAAAATATAGAGAAAGTTTTATGTGAGATGAAATTCATGGCAACTTCATTAGTAATCAGGAAAAATTGAAAATAATTTGTATGTGCAATAAAAAAAAGGTTAAGTCATAGAACATTATCTTAATATCATGAAATTATTAAAAATATTGGTGATGCTCATAACCATATGCAAAATGTTTATCACCCAGTATTAAATGAATGATACAGTATATAAAATATGTATATGTATTAAAATTAGGACAAATTTTAAATTATATATAAATATATATCTAGACATGAATTAGAGAGGGACATGAAAAAAGAAAAAATAGGGGTGCCTGGGTGGCTCAGTGGGTTAAGCCTCTGCCTTCGAATCGGGTCATGATCTCAGGGTCCTGGGATTGAGCCCCGAATGGGGCTCTCTGCTTGGCAAGGAGCCTGCTTCCCCCACCCCCTCTGCCTGCCTCTCTGCCTGCTTGTGATCTCTCTGTCTCTGTCAAATAAATAAATAAAATCTTAAAAAAAAAAGAAAAGAAAAAAGAAAAAATGATTTGTTAGGCTAGTAGAAATGTTTTTGTGCTTCCTTAACAAATGGCAATATTTTTGTATAATTATTATATAATAAACATTATAATTATTATGTAATAAACAATTATTATATTATAAACATTATAACTCATTATAATGTTTGTGTAATAAATAAATAATCAGAAAAAAATGTTAGACTGAATAGAAACATTTAAATATTTATTTTTTTAAAAGATTTTATTTATTTATTTGTGAGAGAGAGAGCGAGCGAGAGCGCATAAGCAGGGGGAGGGGTGGAGGAGAGGGAGAAGTAGGCTCCCTGCTGAACAGGGAATCTGATGTAGGGCCCCATCCCAGAACTCTGAGATCGCGACCCAAGCTGAAGCCCAACTGACTGAGCCACCCAGGTGCCCCTAAAAATTTCTTTTAGCAGTTGAAAATGTTTCCAGTGAATCACAGTATTTGGATTAAATAAATGGGTGTCACCATGTAATTCAGGATAAAGTTTCTTTTCCTTCTAAAAGTATATTGAGGCCGAATGTTCTTCTCAGGGTCACATGACCCCAGCAGGCTCCTACTTCATATGCATACATCCTGTTGGTGGTTTTAGAAAAAAAGAGATCACAAAGGTGCTTGGAAATATAATGCTTTGGTTGTTAGAAGGAAGACTGGGTTGAGACTGTCAGGAACATTTGCAAGTGTGTGAAAGGCAGCATTCCACCCAGAGAGAGAGGAAAAAGAATATCACTGAGAAGATAATTTTGTGCTAATATAGGGTGACAGCACCATGAATCTTCCCTCCTTTCCTGACCAGATTTTTCATTTTTCTTGTTCCAGTTCATTCTGACAAGGATGTGCAGCCTAATTACTTTTTTTGGCATGGCTTTAATTGAGGACCTTTATCTCTTAAACTCAACATTACATAATTGTTTGCATTTTTTTCTTTTTAACCCCTTCTAATGACTGCTTTAGTCAGTGAATTTCTACTGATTTTGAAAGCAAAAGGTGTTTATTTTCCTATATTTTGAAATTTAAAGTAACCTCGTCTAAAATCAGTTAATCAGCAAGACTTGAAGTAGGGTTATAATAATGTTATTAGCATATACAAATCATGAATCATTTCTATATTCTAATGCATTTGACCCACATCACTTCATAAACCTGGCTTTAGAGGAGAATTAAGTGATGGGAGGGGGGACACAATTTGAATACTGAAGAAGGATAGTTTGGTTTAATATATTAACCTTGGAATAATTCTCAAGTGGCAGGCTTACAGGTGCTGATGTTTATTCTTTCCTTAAATTTACATAATGTGCAGGAATCATTTTTACACACTAATTACACTTGGCATTCCTCAAGCTAGATTATTAGTGTTTTAGAGGCAGTTTGGCTTGTTGGAAATAAAGCAGATCTTGAAGTGAGAGAATTCTGGGTTTTAATATAGTCTCTGCTCTGTCATGCTTGAGGGTAAGTTACTTAACCTCTTGGAACTTTACTTTCTTCACCTTTAAAATATGGGTGATACCACATATCTGATGGCACTGTTGAAAGCGTTAAATTAGCTAAAGAATGAAAAACACATAAAGTCTACTGGAACATAATAGATTCTCAATTAATGGTCACTATAGCAGGCCCTGGGCTCCACAGAGATTGTTACTCCACTTTAACAAGACATTCTGGAACATTGAAGAGAACCCAGAAAAGAGAAATGAAAATCCGAAAGTAGAAAAGTAGGTAATTCTCAAGCAAGTTTTAAGAAATCAAAGGAATTCAAGTTACTTGAAATGGATGGATGACAATTGCAGACATTATCTAATAGCCCTCTTCAAATACACAAAGTCTTGTGATGGGGGTGTGGGGAAGGAGTTCATGTCTTTCCGGCTCCATTCCAAAAAAAGAAAAATAAATTAGCTTAAATTGCAACAGGAAGTTAGGCTCAACAAAATGACTACAATTTTAACTGTGAAATGTTAGAACCAATTCTAAGAGGGATTCCAGAATTTCCTGAGTAGACATGGATGGTTGCCTACACAGTGTCCATTTCCCCTTCCCTTTTCTTAACCGTACCCAGCTTTGGAGCACCTGGGTGGCTCAGTCAGTTAAGTCATGACCTGCCTTTGTCTCAGGTCATGATCCCAAGGTCCTGGTCCATGACCAATGGAGTAGGAGTATAAAAACCCACCTGCTTTACCTCTACGCAGGATTAACTCTGAAGTATCCACTCCCAGTGGACTCTGTCTGGGATGTTACCTGAGATATCCTTGTTTGGCTTCTTTCCCTACCTTATTCTTCTTCCCGATCTTTACCAGTTTCTGTTAGAAGCCCTTTCTTAATGAATCCCTTACACCCAAATCCTTGGCTCAGACACTGCTCCTGGGAGAACCCACCTTCTAATACTATCTGAATGCATTTGTATGCAGCTTTTATGAAAGGTTATTGTTCTATCAAAGTGTATCAGAGGACCAAATTTATTTATTTATTTTTAAAGATTTTATTTATTTACTTGACAGAGAAAGATCACAAGTAGGCAGAGAGGCAGGCAGAGAGAGAGAGAGAGAGAGAGAAGCAGGTTCCCCACTGAGCACAGAGCCTGAGGTGGAGCTTGATCCCAGGACCCTGAGATCATGACCTGAGCCGAAGGCAGCAGTTTAACCCACTGAGCCACCCAGGTGCTCCAGAGGACCAAATTTAGCCAGTAAACTACCAGTTTGCAATCTCTGGCTTAGTCTAAGATGTTTTATTCCTTCTGGTGGAGAAAGCAGGGACTCTACGAGGGTGCTGAAAAATTTGACAAAGATGTTGAGAGACTCTCAAAACCCATATATGTATTGCCTATGGCTACTATAAGCTTTTAGGTTTCCTTATGCATTTGGTCCTTTCTGCTCTGTGGATCAATACTTGCTATAAAGGTTAGAGAACAGGAATGAAGTGGTTAGTTCTTGGACTGGTTTATGATGCAGAGTAGAAACTACTCTTTCAATAATTTAAAGACTGCATGGTGTTCCTTGTACTAATGAAGCCTAGCATTTATTTAGCGTAATGTAGTTCAAAGTGCTTTCTATGATCTTATGCCATTCCTACAATATCTCTTTAAGGTAGTAGTATTACCCCTATTTCATAGGTGAGGAAACTGAAGCTCTTAAATGTGCAAGTCAGACAAATATGATTCTAAATTATGAGTTTTTTCCAGCATATAAGTGGTACAGGACTCACTTTCTTAGAAAATTGGTGATTCCAAATGAGACAGCAGTAGGAGAGGAACATATGAAAACTGAGACGGAGAGCATTAGAAGAGAACATGCAAAGAGAAAATGGGATGTTTATGGGAGAAATCAAAGAAGTTGATATTAAGGAGAGTTGGGAAAATAAGCAAAATGGAGAGAAGTCATAAAATGGTTCACAGGAAAGGTGGAAAAGTAGAAAGGAAAATTGGCTTGTTGGAGGGTAGGGAGACAAAACCCCCCTCATTCAGAGAAATGGGAAAACAGCAGAGGAACGGTCAGAACTGAGGCTGGTGGGTCAGTTTTGAGGGTGACAAAGACCATACACAATATAAACCATAAACAATACAGGAAGATGTCAAGACAACCCCAGCCCAGGCATGAAAGAAGTCTTGTGCCGGCCCTGGGAGAGGCAGACAGCTAACATAATAGGCCAAGACTGGGCTAAGACACAGAGAAGTCTGTGATGGGCAACAGGCAGAAAAGCCAGCAGCAGAGTCCACCAGCCCATAAGGAGGCAAAGAGAGCTTAGCAAGCCTGGACAAGGAATCTCCAACCTCAGGTTTTAGGGATTCTATCCCACACATTAGTTCCAAAGGATTAGCCATACTGGGCAGAGGCTATGGCGTGGGGAAAACAAGAGGTGATGGACACTGAGGTCCAGGTCCACTGTGAGACTATGGAGCACAGTGGTTAAAAGTATAAACTCCCAGATCTAGTCAACCTGTGCTCAAATCCTGGTTCTGCCACTTGCTAGCATGTAATCTTGTGCATCAGTTTTCCCATCTGTGAATTGGGTCTAATAATAGTATGTACTTCATAGGGTTATCAGGAGAACTGAGAGTAGTTAGAAAACTGGTTCATATATGGTAAACATTATGTAAATGTCAATTGTTATTTAGAAGGGAGGCTGCAACTGGTATGGGGGGAGGGGCTATGTGGTCAGGAAAGCAGACAGGCCATTACAAATGCGGAGCTAGGAAAATGTTTAAGGACTGAATTGGTATAGTATCTTACTGAAGGCTGTTGGACAGTTTCCGAAAGGGATTATGGATATTCTGATGAAAAATCAGTCAGACTTTATGGTTTCATTTTTCTCTATGGCCTTGAATCTTCGCTAGGTTAAGAACACATTCCCAGTCTTTGCAAGTCTTTAAAAGGTCAGGAACTTGGCAATAAGCCTTCACTTTGTCAGCCCTTGCTTTTTATTTATTCTGTGCAAAAACAAAGAACTTCAATTCTATTAATATCATGAGTCCAGCAAACCAGGACATTCTCTGTAATCTGTCCTGAGTCCTACAACCTCTACTTGGAATTAGATGCACCTCACAGTTGGGGGTAGAAAAATGAAAATGTGATTTCCATTGTGTTTGTCTTTTTCAATGGGAAATGATGGAGATGGCTTTTGTTATGCCAAAGTAGATTCAGAGAAATGAAAAGAGTTAGCTAAATTATTATTACATATGTACATAAATTTATTGCAAAAGCTTTTGGTCATGAGCTTTCATTTGGGAGGACAAAAAGGAAGGCTTCCCATGGCTTTAGTTTTATGAGAAGACTGGTTAGAAGGAAAATAACAATGACAGGGATGTTCAAACATGGAGGCACAGCAGGACATTGTAGGTTCACACATAGGATTTGACATTCACCCAATACTGCTTTTCAAAGCCCATTGCATATGATGAACTATACTAACCACATTTATGCCACACATAATTTTTCCTACCATCAACATATTTCAAACGCTAACATCACAAGCTATTTGAAGGCAAATTAGCTAATGGTTCAGTTTTTCCATTATGTATAATGCTGCAGTAGCAAGCCATGCATAAAGTTAAATTAAAATATTAATTTTCCAAGAGTTCTAGGAGTTGCAAGTTTTATTTCTGTAGGTATTTAGCACATCCTTAAAATGAGCTATAACTGCTCTGATGGTTTTAGTAGAATTCCCCTAAAACCTTTAATTTTTTTTTCAGACAGTCTAAGTTCTGGCCAACACTGGAGTAGCAGAGAGTAGCAGAGAGCTAAATAAAAGGTAGCACATTCATTCGGAGAAACCATTTTCCCAGTCTGAAAGATAATGACAGTGATAGCCCAGCATGGGAAAGAGGTTTGAAAATAACCCGAAAACCAATCTGTGCACCTGCTGAGACTTGTAGGATACAATATGATTTGAAGATGGGCCAGTCAGCCAAGATCCTCAGTAAACAAACATTTCTAGAGGGCCTATTGCACAAAGGTCGTGATATTTAGGTGTTGCAGGAGATCCAAAACAGAACTCATAAATACTACTCCTAAGAATGTTTGTAACCCATGGGGGGAAGAAGAAACACAAATATACTTGAAAATGAGATAAAACTTTAGAACGCATGTATGCCTATTTAGGATATCTTCTGTTGCAACAAGAGAAAATCACTTGAACAATGGAAAAAGATCTGGGCTTGTGCACCTGGCCAGTCCAAAGTCAGGTGGACGATGGTTTGACTGGTCAGCTCTGCAATGTCATCAAAGTCCTAATTTCTTCCACTCTCTTCCTTGGGCTGGCTTCTCTCATAACCCTGAAGTGATTGCCACAGATTCAGGTTTCACATCTCAACAGCGCAATGACCCTTCTTTAAAAAGAACTGATTTCCCAGCAACTTAAGCAAGAGTCCTGAAATTGACTTGATCCGGTATCTTAAATCCCATGATCACTTGGGGAATGGATGTCTTCACCAATGTTAAGACAACTGCAAACCCACCCCTAGAACTAGGGGAAGAGGGATCTTCCCTTCTCAGAACTCTTAGGCTGGGGTCGCCTGGGTAGCTCAGTTGGCTGAGTGTCCAGCTCTTGACTTTGGCTCAGGTCATGATCTCAGGGTCATGAGATTGATCCCACTTCTGGCTCCACACCCAGCATGGATGTTCTCTCTCCTTCTCCCTCCGCCCCTCCCCCATCTTCCCACCCCTCAGCCCAACCCCACCACAGGTGCTCTGTCTGCTCATGCTCTCTCTCTGTCTCTCTCAAAACAAAACAAAAAAAAAACCCCAAAACCTCTTGGGCTGCATGAAGGAGGAATAGATAAGCGACAGAGAATCTGGGTATGGTGTTTATTTGTTTGTTTTTAAGATTTTACTTATTTGTGTGAGAGAGCACAAGCAAGGGGAGCAGCAGGCAGAGGGAGAAGCAGGCTTCCTGCAAGGACCAGGAAGAAGGGAGGCCATAATCTCTAGGCACTTTTCCTGGCCTTCTCAGGGATTAACTCTAGGGCCCAAGAACAAACCTCTAAAGGTCACAAGGGTGAAACACTAGCAGCAAAGGGTGTAGGAGGTGGGTGCTGGGCACACAGAGCTGGTAGACGTGATCTGAGGGCTCTGGCTGGGGTACCAACAAGGGTCCATTACAGATAGGGTATGTGCTCTCCAGGTTGCCAAAGTCCAACCATTCCTAATATTTGTCCTTGGCTAGCTGCAGCACCAGGGGTTCAATAATTGAGGGGCTTCAGCATGGCACTGCGGTTGGAAGGGGTTGCTGGGGGCAGGGACCCTGTCTTGAGTCTATGGCTATTTAATACTTTATACAAGATGGAAAAACTTCAGTTGTCCATATTTGAGAATGGAGACTGTAATGAAGATTACAGCCAAGATCCCCACCTTGTCTTCACCACCCTACTCAGACACCTTGTTTATTTGGCCTGGCCTCCAGGGGCGTTTGAGCTTGGTGACCATATAACTTGTGGGATGACAGATTAATGGGATCAGGGAATGTCAGAGCTGAAAAGACTTAGAGTTTTGGATCCTTCCCTTAACTTTATAGATTGTGAAAGGCAGTTCCAAGAAGTTGTGACTCTTTTTTACTTTTTTAACATGAGATAGTCGACACTTTACCATAAAGTAGCCTTTGTGTTAGATGATTTTGTCCAACTGTAGGCTAATGCAAGTGTTCTGAGCCTGTTTAAGGGAGGTTACGCTAAGCCCTCAGGCTTGGTAGGCTAGGAGTATTAAATGCATTTTCAACATCATTTGCAGCTTTTAAGGAAGAAGTTGTAACTCTTCTATGGTCAAAGTCATGGGAGAGACAATGGCAACACCTATGTCTTCTGTCTCCTGTGGGGTTGCTTCGTCTGGAGATCAGCTTTATCCAGCACTTCTACAGCTGGATTCTTAGGCTGACTCCACAGAGAGACTGAGTTGGATGAACTCATTAAGCTGTAGAGTGCAATGTAAACGTTTAAGTGTGGTTATGACCTCGAGAAATGTCTTGTCCTGCTGAAACTGGTAAATTTTGAGGGGCAGCAGCTACAGGTTATTACACAGAAAATGGAGGGCGTCAAACCTAATTCTCTCTATGATTCCTTTCTAATATCTCCTGAATGTGTGTTCACTGGAGCTGATGACTGAGGTAGCTTAGGAAAATGGCTTACATTTCACACTTTAAAAATGTAAATGATTCCATCATTGTAAGCTTCCAAATTGTTCCAAGTGTTAGTTTATTGAGGATTACATCCCTAGAAACATGGAAATGCCAATTCAATAAGATAATGCCCAAACTAACATTTAGCACCGTGCTTGGCATAAAGAAAGCAGTTAACAAAGTTTTTAAGAAACAGGAAAAATTATATAAAGGACGGCAGACTTTGGATTCAGATTGGAGCAATATCTTGAGATGACTTTCACTGTTTTCTGATACCTACGTGAAAAGCAGGGAACTTGACTTGGCTGCTAATTGAGATTGTTCTCGAGAGGCAGGCTGACTGGTGGACATTCTTAGAAACTGAACCCAGGACAAAAGACTGGTGATGAATTAGAACACAAGTCTTTGGATCAAAATACAAGAGTTCGGGTTGACTGATGAGCTGAAGCTGGAGACGAGGCAGGCACCCTGGGAACCTGGGAAGGCATGGCAGAAGATCAGAGAAGGAGACGCTGAGTGGAGATTGGAGGTAGGGACTCAGCCTTCTCAACTCCTGCTGTTTTGTAGCATGGTGGACCCACCCTGCTCTGGGGAACAAGCTAAAAGCAACAGGCTTCTTGCCTGAAAAATTGAGGATCACACATTTTGAGCACCTGAAAGTCAAATGCTGCCTGCAAAACCCAAGGTTGCTCTGGGCAACTATCAATTAGTCTGGCATGAAAAGCTTTCTCAACTATCTGTCTTCATGACAGACATCTGATAGAGTAGTTGGACTCACATCGAGCTCTTGAACAAATGATGGTGGGTGTGACTTATTTGGCTCTTAAATAATACAAGTGCTGCCCAGATGGTCTCTCTCCCTTCCCCTTTCAGAAGGCAGTGTCCTCTCAGCTAAGGGGCATGCAGATGATTCCAGATTCCTAGAGCTTCCCCCAGCATCTTAGGTCTTTCATTCTGTTTGTTAGTTACTTTCCTCCTTCTGTGTGCAGTGCTGATTTTTTTTTTTAAGATTTTATTTATTCATTTGAGACACAGAGAGAGAGGATGAGCAAGGGGAGAGGTGGAGGGAGAAGGAGAAACAGACTCCCCGCTGGGCCCAAGACCTGGAGATCATCACCAGAGCAGAAGGCAGACACTCAACTGTCTGAGCCAGCCAGGTGCCCAGTGCTGATGTTTCTAAGGTTCAGTGCACATGATGGGCTGAGCTGCCCTGAGGATGTGTGGTTAAAGCCTCCCTTTTTTGCCCCATAGGTCATTCAATTATCCTAAGACCATCATAACAAGCCAAACAGGTTGAGTCAAATTTCATTTATGAAAGTGTTAAGCAATTTTAGCCGAAGTTTTTAAGGAAGGGAAGTAAAGAGTTAATTTTTCCTTCCCCTGGATGAGGGGAAGAAGTGGCTTCCTTTTTGCAATTCCCTGTATGAGGAACAGACAAACCACTTACTTTTGTTAATTATACAAAGTACAGACATACTTCCCAAACACCGATATTCTCTTTCTAGGCTGGAAAACAAAACAAACTCATTCTGAGGCGTAAAAGTTTTCTTCAATTAGCATTGAGTCTTGTCCAGCCCTTGGAGCCAGTGGGCCACACTGACTGTGTGGAGTGCATTTGATTTCTCTTCTGCTCTGTTCCTATACCTACCAGCATAATAGAGAAGCTGTATTATTGGTCTTCAATAGCTATTTTTTTTTTTAAATAATGTAAAGTACTCTTGATTACGTTAAACCCTTTTGGTTTAGCAGTAGGGAGTTATTTTAACTCTTCTTTTCATTTGTAGCACCGTATATGCAAAAAACATTCCATAAATGTGCCTTGTGGTGATAAATAAGGGAGACCAACTCGGGTCTTTTTCTATTATCATGCTTCTCCATGCATCTTTCTGGAGAGAATTGCAAAATAACTCAAGCCATCCTATGGCGTCTTTTCTTTCTGTTCTTACTGCCTCCCAGCATCAGTGGCGGAGGGGTCTCCTTCCTTAAGCCCTGATGGTCCTATTCCTTTCCAGTAAAATCTGCTTTTGGTTACCTGTAATAAAATTAATGGGCACTTAGAGAGTTACCCTTCCAAGGCCTATGGTTAGAATAGTTACCAACTAAAATTCCCACTGGACCAGAGAGTTGACTTAAACAAGGAGAGGGTGGCTAGCTCCTTCTCAGCTCCAGTTAACTGTGACAAGAAAGGGCATGCTGACCCAGTATTGCCAGTTCTTTGCCTTTTTTCAAGAAAAGCTGGAAATCTTGATTTTATGTGAAATCTCCAAAATTTTTAAGGGAGGAATATAACATAATACCATTTAGGTAAATTAGAATATAAGCACAAGAACCCACTCCTAGCTATCTACCTAATAGAAATGAGTGGATATGTCCATAAAGAATCAAGTATAAGAATGTTCAAAGCAGCTTTACTCAGAAAAGCCAAAAATGAGAAACAAGCCAAATGCCTCTTGTTGAATGCTGCTTCCCTAATTTATCATGAAAATCACCTGCTTTTGAACAAAACTGTGTCAAGAAGGACCCTGACAAAATCTTTGTAGTATCTTATAGTGGGAAGGGCCAAGGCAAGATAGTTACTGAAATTTTGAAGTCTGCTCTAAGGTGAGTCTTCGGACATAAGGGAGCAGATCTTGGTGAAAATTAGGTAAGGGTAATGATATAATAGTTTAGGACTGATGGACAATGCAAGGCAAGGCAAAGGGTTTAAAGCAATTAGAAGTATGAATCATTGTTTAATGAATTTCTTTCAGGAAGTTCCTGGACTTTCATCTTCCTGCACAAGAGTTTACTAAAATAATAGAATCCATGGGACACCTGGGTGGCTCAGTCGGTTAAGCGTCTGCCTTCGGCTCAGGTCATGATCCCATGGTCCTGGGATGGAGTGCCACATCAGGCTTCCTGCTCCACAGGGAGCCTGCTTCTCCCTTTGCCTGCTACTCCCCTTGCTTGTTCTCTCGCTCTGACAAATAAATACATAAAATCTTTAAATAATAAAATAAAATAATAAAATCCTACTGTTGATGCCACTGGATAGTAGAGTCATGCTATGTAAATAGTAAGCCATATGAATGTAAATGGTTTGGGTTCTCACCTGCAACAAGAGAATGAATACCTTGTGATATATTTATAAAAAGAACATTACTCCTACATGGATGAATTTTACAGGAATAATGGTGAATGAAAAAGGCAGATGCAGCAGAGCCCATACTGTATGATACATTCAAGAACAGTAAGAATTAATCTATAGAGGTAGACCCTGAACAGTGGCACCTGTGAGGGGGAGGGTCAGGTGGTAGTTGTATTGCCTGAGAAGGGGCCCCGGGACCTCACAGTATGTTGGAAATCTTCTTTGTCTGGGTGGTGATTACATGGAGATTCATTGAGGTCTATACCTAAGATTAAAATACTTTATGGACTTTAACATACATGTCTTTCCTCAATTAAAAAACATACGAACACATTCAAAGAAAAAGACACGTATTATACACATGAAAACAATCATCCAGGGTTGGGCAGGGAATGAATAGGATAAAAGGATAAGAGGAAATTATGGAAACAAACAAACAAGAAAGGAACTTTACAAGAATCAAAAATGACAATGCCTCATGAATGGCGATTGTGTAATGATACAATCAACTTTCTCCTCCTGAGATCCCAAATTACGTGTACCTCAGAGATTATTTTTTTAAAAAGATAAAATCAACTATAAAATGTACATGTGTCAATTATTTTAACTCATTAATGAGGGAACCAGTAAGATGTTACAACCAGTTACAACCAGTTCAAGTTCATTTATTTATTTATTAAGATTTTATTTATTTATTTGACAGAGAGAGAGACACAGCGAGAGAGAGAATGCAAGCAAGGGAAGCAGGAGAGGGAGAAGCAGGCTTTCTGCTGAGCAGGGAGCCTGATGCCAGGCTCAATGCGGGGCTCGATGAAGGGCTCGGTGAGGGGCTCCATGTGGGGCTCCACCCCAGGACCCTGAGATCATGACCTGAGCCAAAGGCAGACCCTTAACAACTGAGCCACCCAGGCGCCCCCAAGAGACAGTTGAACACACAGAGACTTTCAGGGAATAAAGACTCTTGAAATACATTTCCAAATGGATGCAAAACGGGTCTACCCACCCAGTGGCTCTATCTATTCACTGAGGCAACAGTCAATTGCATTTTACTGAACACAGTTAGCTTGTATTTATCTGGCAAGAATAATTTATATTATCAGTTTTCTAAAACTAGCAGAATTATATATATATTAAAAAAAGGCCAAAGACAGTGAAAGGAAGAGTTCACTTGGACAAGTGAGCTAGAAAGGATAATCGCCATTCAGTCTTTCATACTCTTTCTTAATACCGTGTATATATACACACATACATTCATAAAAAATATGATATACACACACACGAATATAACACTAGGAGCTCTGGGTAAGTTACGTATACAGGTCTGTTTTAGCCCTTGAACGTTAAGTTTTCAAGTGGCTATTTAGAAGGTTAAAATCTTCAGGTGCAAAGGTCGTCTACTTTAAAAATGCCTCAAGTTACAGGAATGGCACTTTCTTGCAGATTCTTGACCGCCAGTCAGCAGAAGGGTACATTTTAAGAGGCAACCTCGTCTTCCAAATGTCCGGAAATTGCCGCCCCTCCCTCCCATGTCCTAGCCACCTATCTTCCTGCTGGTGTGGCTGGCCCTAATTCTAAAATCTGGTTTGATTGGTGTTTATATTTTTATTGGTTGATTGATTTATTTTTAGTAGCTCTACATGCTACATGAACCCCAAGATCACAAGTCACATGCTCTTCCAACTGAGCCAGCCAGATCGTTGCCTATTTTTTAATATTGTTAATGTTATGCAAGAGGTACTCATGTGGATTTTCAATAGAATATCCAGATGTCTTTCTCATGGTCCTTCGTCTCGTCAGGTTTCTGTCAGAGACAGTGGGAGATGATGCAGCCCAGTTCTTGATCACGGGCCAGGAAGAAAGGCAGGGAGCTCTCAGCTTCACGAAAGGAACAAAGCTTCATTTATAGCATGCCACTTCACGTGATAGAATTTCATGAGTCAGTCGATAAGGATAATTAAACAGTGTAGGTCAAGGACTACAGAAAACCATTCAACCGCCTTAGAATCTATTAAACAAAAGCTTGAGAATCACCATTTGAAAGCAGCGATATTAAATCATTGGTGCATTTTTTAAAGTGCCTTATGGCTGCTAAACAATGTTGAGAAAGTAATAAAATGAAGAGTCCAAATCCTCAGCAACATTACTATATTTCAAAAGTAATTTTTTGATAAAGTAGTAATCCTTTTTTTTCTCCCCCACTGTCTGAATTCCCCATTCTTACGCTTTGCTTCTGCGCTTTTCCTCTCCTTGGACTGGTTTCTCTCCTCTTCAAAATCCTTCTTTAAGGAAGCATGCCAAGTTTTCCCCCATCTTTTTGACATCACATCTTTTCAGCACTTTTCACACATAGTTTCTTCTAGCACTTTTTAAAATATCAGCTTTATTGAAGTATAATTCACGTACAATAAGATGTACTCACATTGAACCCAAGTTTGCTGGGTTTTGACAATGTGTACACTGCTATCACCATCACGGCAATCGAGAAAGATTATTTCCATGACCTCAGAAGTTTCCCTCATGCCCTTTGCGGTTAATTTCCCCACTCCACCACCACTTTTGTCCCCAGTTACTGCCAGTCACTATAAATTAGTTTTGCCTGTTCCAAAGTTCCACATAGATGGAGTCGTGCAGCTTGAACTCTGCTGCCTGCCTTATTGGGCTCTCCATATTGTTCTTGAGATCGATCTCGATTGTATGAATATTTTGTTTCCTTTGGTGGCTGTGTTGTAACCCATTGTACAGATAGACCTGTTAGTTGATCCATTCACCTGCTGTTGGAAATTTGGGCTGTTTCCAACTTTTGCCACTGTAGATAAAGCTGATATGAAAATTTGTGTGCAGTTTTTCTGTGGACATGTATTTCCATTTCTCTTTGGTATATACACACACATATAGATACGTATATAAGTATATACATGCACACAAACATACAAATATATATGATTGTATGGTAAATGTGTGGGTTTTTAAAAAAGATTTTATTTATTTATTTGACAGAGAGTGAGAAAGAGAGGCAGCAGCAACAGAGGAAGAGGAAGAAGCAGATTCCCCACTCAGCAAAGAGCCCGAGAGGGCTCAGTCCCAGGACCCTGAGATCATGACCTGAGCCGAAGGCAGATGCTCAATCGACTGAGCCACCCAAGTGCCCCATGTTTAACTTTATAAGAAAAGTGCTGTTTGGGGGCGCCTGGGTGGCTCAGTGGGTTAAAGTCTCTGCCTTCGGCTCAAGTCATGATCCCAGGGTCCTGGGATCAGGCCCTGCTTTGGGCTCTCAGCTCAGCAGGGAGCCTGCTTCCTCCCCTCTCTCTCTCTGCCTGCCTCTCTGCCTACTCGTGATCTGTCAAATAAATAAATAAAATCTTAAAAAAAAAAAAGTGCTGTTTGTAGTGGTTGTACCATTGTGTATTCCCAGCTGGTTATGAGATTTTCAGTTCTTCCACATCCTCACCAACACTTGATACTGTCAAATTTAAAAATTTTTTAAATTTTTATTACATAGCATTTTATTAAAAAAAAACTTTCTTTTTGTAGAATGCATTTTCATATTAGATATTTATACAGTGGGAAAATAATAATTTATTACTTACAGTTTTATATTTGTGGACAGATTATTTCAGGACAAGTAAAATAAACACCTTTGAGGATGAAGTCTCAGTTTAGAATCTATAATATTTTGTTACATTACTAAGGGGACCTCTTCCCTACATGAAGCTTCTCCAGGCTCTTCTTCCTGGGATTTAGAAATTAGTAATGTGAAATATCAGTATTTCCTAATTTTAGTTTCCCTAGGACATATAACCATCAGTAACTGGTATCAGCTGAATAGAGAGAGTTTCCAAAAATTAAACACTAACTGATTTCCTGCAAAGTCTCTACTTGCGAATTAACAGTCTTTCCCTTTCTTCACTATTCCCAGGGCAAATACAGAAGTTTGATCTGATAAACTAAAAGGCAAAAGCTCATATATAATCTTTAGTTATACTGTGAGCTTTGTGGGAAGCTGGGAGACAACCCATAAACTCAGCAGAATAAGGAACTCAGTCTCCAAATTTCTTGGATACAATTCCTCTAGAACCTTTTCCTCAAAGACTAAATGCTAGGGGCGCCTGGGTGGCTCAGTGGGTTAAAGCCTCTGCCTTCAGCTCAGGTCATGATCCCAGGCTCCTAGGATAGAGTCCCACATCGGGCTCTCTGCTCCGTGGGGAGCCTGCTTCCCCCTCTCTCTCTGCCTGCCTCTCTGCCTACTTGTGACCTCTCTCTGTCAAATACATAAATAAAATCTTAAAACAACAACAACAACAAAACCACTGACCACCCTGACCACCCTTTCACCAGGCCAGTGCAGAGATGCAGCTTGGAACTGGAACTGGGCGGGGGGAGGTGGTTTGGTGACAGATGAATGTGCTGTGTTCTACACCATCGTGAGGTAGGCTGGCAGTGGAGAAATGCTGAGACGTGAGCTGGTCTGGCCACTGGGATCCACGGAGACAAACCCTGGTCCCCTTGCGCATCGCACAGGACACAGCCTCCAGAGACTCCCCATCCATCGCTCTTCTGAAGGCTCAAGGTCACCCCCGATTTCGATGTTGTTGTTGTTTTGATGTTGTTGTTGTTGTTGTTAAAGATTTTATTTATTTAAATGACAGAGAGGGAGCAGCAAGAGCAGGGAGGGAGCAGCAAGAGCAGGAACACAAGCAGGGGGAGTGGGAGAAGGAGAAGCAGGCTTCCTGACAAGCAGGGGGCCGGATATGGGGCTGGATCCCAGGAACCTGGGACCATGACCTGAGTGGAAGGCAGACCCTTAATGACTGAGCCACCCAGGTGTCCCTCACCCCCGGGTTTAAAAATGATTGTTACTCTGGTGGATATGTAGAGATATCGGATCGTGGTCTTCATTTACATTTGTCTGCACGTTAAGGATAGCCTGTTTTCATACGCATGTATCATCTTTTGTAAGTTCTGACACTGTTTTCATTTACACTTTGCAGTCTTTTTTCTTTTGTCTTATTTTCTTTTTTTTTTAAACATATAATATATAAACATATATATATAACATATAATAATATAAAATAATATTTTTTTAACATATAATGTATTATTTGTTTCAGGGGTACAGGTCTGTGATTCATCAGTCTTACACAATTCACAGCACTCACCATAGCACATACCCTCCCCATGTCCATCACCCCACCACCTCATCCTTCCCACCCCGCTCCACTCCAGCAAACCTCAGTTTGTTTCCTGAGATTAAGAGTCTCTTATGGCTTGTCTGCCTCTCTGGTTTCATCTTGTTTCATCTTTCCTTCCCTTCCCCTAAGATCCTCTGTCTTGTTTCTCAAATTTCTCATATCAGTGAGATTCTGGGATAATTGTCTCTGGTTGTGCAGTCTTTTTTCTACTTCTATACTACAAGCTTGCTCCTCCTCACTGACATTATTTTGCTCTGCATTTGCTTTGAAGTTCTTCCCCCAGATTATCACAGACTGACTCTTTCTCATCAGTGAAATCTCATCTCAAATTGTTAACACCTCCTCAGAGATGCTTCGCTCTCATCACCTTACCCTGTTTGGTTGTTTTTAGAACACTTTTATAACTATCTGCAATTATCTTATTTATATGTTTATTTACTTTCTATCATTTTTACGTCTATCTCCACCAGGATGTAAGGGCCACAAGAGTCAGGGGGTCTTTGCCTGGTTCATGGTCAACAAGGCAAATGAAACCATACAATCAAGGACTGGACACAACCATTCAACCTCCTGACGATCCATTAGTGGAGAGCCCGGGAAGCATTATTTAAAAGCTGCAGTATTAGATTGTTGGTGCATATTTAAAAGTGCTTTATTGCTGCTGCTAGAACAGCCACTGTGAGTGCTCGATCCGTCTTCGCTGAACAAATTGCAGTGTAGATTTCACAAAGTGCTCTCATAAGAGTCCTAGCTCAGTCATCATTTATTCAACTCACATTTGCTGAAAACTGTGGAAATATGCCAACCGTTATGCAGATATAAAGAAGAATAATTACTCCCACTCTTGAGTTGCTTATGATCTTTTTTAAAAAAATGAATTCTTATTGCAATATTAATATATGTTAATGATAGAAAGTTAAATAGTACAGAAGAAAAAGTCACTGCTTTTCCAAGCGCAAGACTTCTTCTCAGGGATAACCATTATTAGTAATTTCCTTTGTGTCCTTCTAGAATGTAGATAATCATACACATGTGTACATGTACACACATGTAGATATACATGTAGACACACACACATACACACACACACACCTCAAAATGGTGCCATAAGAAAACATAGTTTCAAGTTGCTTTTGATCTTATGGTGGAGACTAGAGTTGCCAGACTTAGCACATTAAAGTACAGAGAGCCTAGTTAAATTTGAATTCCAGACAAAAAACAAATAAAAAATTTTAGCATAAGCATGTCCCAAATATTGAATCGGATACACTTCTACTGAAAAATTATTTGTTGCTTAGCTGAAATTTAAATTTATTTTGGCACCCTGTGTTTTACCTGACAACTCTGGGTGGAGGCAGATGTTCCAAATGATAAATCACAATATTACGCTATATTTGCAGTCAAGACTTGGGTTGAGGGACCACAGAAGAGAGATTGACTCGCTCTGTCAGGCAAAAACAGGAAAAGCAGACATTTGCACTGGGACCCAATATATGAATAGTAGGCTGATAGTTGGAATTAGAGAAAAATGTCAGGAAAGAGCATATGCAAATGAGCTGTGAAGAGATTGGGCGGGTTTGGGAAATAGTACGACATTTAGTGTCAGAGAGGTTTTTGGGACCTAAGAAATTTGTAAGGGTAGAATAGCTGGAATAGGAAGAAGGTAAAGGACAGATGGGATCAGATTATGGAAGATTCTATATATAAATTAAGAGAGGAGTTATTATTCTAGAAACCAGAATTTGCTAGGCTTTTCCTATTCTTGCCCTTAAAAAAGAAATCCTGGAACGCTTTCATCAAAATAGTAATCTTGCAAATCCTTTTTGGATTTTTATTCATTTTTAAAAATTTTATTTATTTAGTTGATACAGAGAGAGACAGCGAGAGAGGGAACACAGGCAAGGGGAGTGGGACAGTGAGAAGCAGGCTTCCTGCAGAGCAGAGAGCCCAATGTGGGGCTCCATCCCAGAGCTCTGGGATCATGACCTGAGCCAAAGGCAGATGCTTCATGGCTTTTTTTCTTTAACCCACTTTTTGGATTTTTAAAATCACTTGTACGCCATATTGTAATTGAGTGAACTAAAGCAAAAATATGTAACTATTGTATTACAAAGTTTTTTTTTTTTTTCAAAAGATTTACTTATTTGTCAGAGAGAGAGGGAGAGCACAAGCAGGGAAAGCAGCAGGCAGAGAGAGAAGCAGGCTCCCCACTGATCATGGAGCCTGATGTGGGACTCCATCCCAGGACCCGGGGGCCGTGACCTGAGCCGAAGGTAGACGGTTAACCAACTGAGCCACCGAGGTGTCCCACAAAGTTTATTTTAAATACACTCCTTAGGTACGCCTGGGTGACTCGGTTGGTTGGGTGTCTGCCTGTGGCTCAGATCATGATCCTGGGGTCCTTGGGATTGGGTCCTGCGGAGCCTACTTCTCCCTCTGCCTATCACTCCCCATGCTTGGGTGTGCATGCTCGCGCACGCGCTCGCTCTCTCTCTCTCTGATAAATAAACAAATAAAATCTTTTAAATAAATAAATAAATATGCTCCTTAATGTCAGTAATAAATGGAGGCCAATCTTGACTATTCCCCAATTAACAATGAATGTATGCTGTTTAATTTACTTTCAATTCTGTAATAAGTATGATTTGTCAACTAATAAATTAGGATGTGACATACTATGTAGGGTTTGGCTTTGAGGCCAAGTATATACTAAAGTGTGGAAATGAAACTTAATTTTGTCCTATGGCATCAGAAAAGGTTCAAGTTCTTTTCATGATCTGATGTGTAGAATCCTTGCATTTTTGTGGCTTAAGATATCAACAGATTTGTATTTATCTTTTAATGTTTCATTTCCTAATGACAGGACAGGAGGCAAGGTTTCAGACTTTTCTTGGTAAATAACACATGGCAGGTGTGTACAGGATTTACACCCAGTGAATTAAATTACCTTCTAGCCAAAGGGAAAATAATTGCTATATACTCCCTCTTTTTAACAGTTTTTATAATGACCTGATGTGCCTTCAAAGCTTTTGATAAGAATCATGCAATTTACAGATCTATTGAAGTTCTACACAAGGAAATTAATATTGTAGTTTTTTCACCCCACCACCTTGTTATATTGCAATTTTTATGTTCAACAGGGTTTTTGTCTTTAACTAACGGTTCACACAGCTTTGTGAATTATAAGGCTAACATCCTGGAAATCACCATTCATATCAGAAGACAGAGACTTTCCTACACATGTCCTGTCCCAGTCTCAACTCATCCTTCCCTCAAGACTAAGTGCTATCTTGACTTTATGATATTTGCTTCCTCATTTTTCTTTTCAGTTTTATAATCCAAGTGTGCTGGGCTTTAACCTGAATTCTATAGTTTTGCCTGGTTTTGTTTTAAGTTTGCTTTTTGAGTCTTCTAATTTACAGGTTTCCTCTTCATCTGTCTTGTTTTTCTCTTTGCTTATTTGTTCTAGAAACATGGTGATCACACCTATAGCTACCCACAGCCTGGATTTGCTGATTATACATCCTTTTTGAACATGTTCCTCTGCCCTCTCTTATTCCTATAAATTGGTGTTTGGATCTTGAGGCTTAGTCAGACTCAGATTTAATTGTTTTAGTAAGATCATTTCATAGTTCTTCATTTGGAGGCACATAATGTCCTATTGTCTCTCTTTTATGCCCTGAGCTACTATAGATGCTTACTGTTCAGACGATTTAATCTTTAGGGGTTGCAAAGAGTAATATTCCCATTCTCGCATTTCTTCTTCATTTATTGGAAATCATTTATAAAGAGAAACTTTACCTCCTCTGTTATTCGATTATGTAGTATATAGTCCATATAGGAAAGGCAGGTTAAAGAGTTCTTTCCCTTCACTTACTAATTTTTTTAGTCTTTCTTTTCTTTTTTTTTAAAGATTGTATTTATTTGCTAAAGAGAGGGAGCACAAGCAGAGAGAGTGGTGGGCAGAGGAAGAGGGAGAAGCAGGCTCTCTGCTGAGCAAGGAGCCAGATGCAGGGCTCGATCAAGGACCCTGGGATCATGACCTCAGCCGAAGGCAGATGTTTAACCAAATGAACAACCCAGACGTCCCCACTTACTAATTTTCAAAATGAATAGCATCTCCAAGTGACCAACCAACTCTGTTGTGTGTGCGCATGCGTGCACATATGCACGGACGTGTGTATGTGGTAATGAACTCACAAATTTAAACATTATTGATGTGTTCAGACCTCCCATAATACTATCTTTACTCATCCTAAAATTGTCTCATCTTTGGGACAACTCTTTAAGTTGGCTTCCAAGTCCTCGAAAAATACATTTCTCAAATCTGTTAATAACAAGAATCTGGATGTAAGAAAAGACCACAAAGGAAATAAGAATTTTGCATCAAAAGGATTTGGTTTGGCTTGCTTAAGGAATCTTGTTCTGTAGTCTGTGCCTATTGTATTTCACTGGAAATTGAATTTTCTTTAATATTGTTAGTCTCATGCCTGTGTGGGTGGCAAAATTTACCAAAGTCAAACTCTATTAGAATATGAATCATAGAAACTCTACCTGACTTTAAGAGAAATAAAAGGTTGTCTGACAGGTCCAAACTATCTTTCTTGCTGGGAAAGAACCATGACTGGCCTTGAAGAGGAATCATCTTCTCCTCTAGGTGATGCATAGTTGAGCTTTGGCAATAATTCATAGCCTCTGGAGCTCTGGCACTGTCTGGGTCTGTTTATGTCCTCAAGCCTCTTTGCCCTTAACTGTAGCTTCTCTTCCTAGACACTGTGTTTAGCCCCTTTGAACCTGTGTAGTATAAGGAAGTATTCGATTTTTCAGTGAAATATTTTAAACACACAGAAAAACAAAAAAAGGGTAACGTTACAAGTATCTGTGGCTATTTAAAATTCAGATTTGATTATTTTGTCATATTTCCTTATTATTTTGTCATATTTGCTTTAGACCTTTTTAAAAAAATATTTTATTTATTTATTTGAGAGAGAGAGATCACAAGTAGGTAGAGAAGCAGGCAGAGAGAGAGAGGGAAGCAGGCTCCCTGTTGAGCAGAGAGCCCAATGAGGGGCTCAATTCCAGGACCCTGAGACCATGACCTGAGCCGAAGACAGAGGCTTAACCCACTGAGCCACCCAGGCACCCATAGACCATTCTCAAAAAGAAAGAAAATATTAATCATATGGTCTTCTTGGTTCTCTACATTAGCCCTCTTGACCTCTCTCATTGTAGAAGCAATCACTGCTCCAATGTTGATGTAGTCTCCCTGTGGATATTTTTATGCTTATGTTCTGGATGTATGTATCTATGAAACATATTTAGAATTGTTGTACATTTTCAAAGTGTATATAAATGTTATCATATTGTACGGCATCTCATCCATTTACTTGGTTTTCTCGTTGAACATTTTGGTTTTGGAACCTGTCTGTATTGATATATCAAGTATTTTGACAGCATTGGTACATAGTAGTCCATCATTTGAATATACATGAATATATTTATGTACTCTCTTATTAATGGACACTATGTTTCTCATTTTTCCCTATTGCAACACAATAACATCCTTGAATATGCATGTGGGATAATTTATCTCAGATATGGATATACATAGAAGCAGAATTTCTGGGGGCCCAGAGTATCATAAATCTTCAGCTTCCCTATATACTGGCAAATTCCTCTCTGATGTGGTTATATTAATTTATATACTCACCAGCAGGGTTGAAAGTTCCTATTTCCCCATTGTTAGTATTATCGGACTTAAATTTTTGTCATTCTGATGGATATGAAATAGTACCTCCTTGATGCTTTGATTTTTATTTGCCTGATTACTAATGAAGTTGAGTATCTTTTTCATATATCTCTTGGCCATTCTTTTTTTTTTTTCCTGTGAGTTGTAAGGCAGTGCTCTTGAAAATGTCAGAGGGTGGCAAGTCTAATGGGGTTAGTCAGGGTCAGGAGGTATACACACTGATGGTCCTCAGTATCCTTCTCCCCAATTTATGTTTTTACTTTAAGTCCATGTGCCTTCCCCTTCTCCTGTGCATTTCTTGTGTCAGGTATCCAAGAGAATAATATAAGGCAGATCAACTAGATTAAAGAGGAAAAATAAGAAAACAAACTCAAGGGTAGACATGAAAAGAAAGAAAACAGCCCCTGGGATCTGCTTAGGCTTACAAATTTAGACTTTGGGCTTGCCTTCACATGCTTTGCTTTTCAGCATCTCCACTTCTCTCTTTATAGTCTTTGAAGGTATGTCTTCATGGTCTGGTGTTCTGGGTGGACAAACAGAGATGGACGATATTGTGGGGAAGAAGCTCTGGAATCAGGTACTAGTTTGGTTTCTGGTTCTGTCACTTAGCAGCTTTTTCAACTCGAAAAAGTTTCTGAACTATCCTAGATTGTATTTCTTCAAGATAAGAACAGTACATACTTCATAGTGTTGTAGTAATGATTTCTGGAGTTAATATATGTAAGTACTAAGAACAGCGTCTGGGGCACAATAGGCCTTCAATATCAGTTATAATTAAACATCACAAAAAACCACGTAAGTTAAAATATACTATATAGCCTCGATGTTCTTATCAGGTGGAGAACTTGGAAATTCATATGACATTCCTATAAGTAGATATGATATTTTCCATGAATAACAGACATAGCAGTACCTTTAGGGTGATTTAAGTGAAAATGATTCAAATGCTAACAAAATTTCAGCTTGGTGTAGGGGGAAAGATGATTGTGTTATGAAAACTTTCATTCATTCATTCATTCATTCATCAACCTTTTATTATGATTTATGATGGACCATGAATGAATGCCCTGTACAAGACAATGGGGAAATAAAAAAGTTAAATGATAGTATTTGCCGGTAAGAAGTTGAGTAGGGGATGGGTGCCTGGGTGGCTCAGTGAATTAGGTGTCTGACTTTTGATTTTGGCTCAGGTCCTGATCACAGGGTCCTGAGACTGAGCCCCACCTCGAGCTCTGCACTGGACATGGAGCCTGCTTGGGATTCTCTCCCTCCCTCTCCCTCTGCCCTTCTCTCCCTGCTTGCACACACACACACACACACACTCTCTCTCTCTAAAAATAAATTTAAAAAAAAAAAGGATTTGAGTAAGGGAAATAGCCATATAAGTAAATCGATTAATTAGAAAATTTTTACAAGGTTTCAGTGGGAGCGTAAAGAAAGGACTTGGCTATTCCACATGAACGTGTCAGGAAAGCTACCAGAGAGAAGCAAGTCATGAGGAGGGAGACTTCCCCGGTGCCTTTCAGATTCCACAGGTAGCCGCTGTTGGGCTGAAGCAGGGGGGAGCTCTGTGGTTAAAGGTGGTGTTGGAAGGTGAAGCTTGGGAACATCATCAAGGTAGGAAGGGGCTTCATCCAGGTAGCCTGTGGATTCATTGCCAGATCAGAGATGCAAGGTAGTGTTTCCAAAGATCCAAAGTCATGGCCTGGATTGTGAAAGCGTGGTTCAGGGCAGGGGCTAGGCGTATCTGGCAATAATCGGTGACGCTGGGGGTACAGCCCAAAGAAACAAGAAGAGGTTTACTGCCCACGATCAGGCTGGTGATTTAGGCTCATTTAATCAACGAGCTTCTTTGGCTGTGCCGTGTGCCAGCCTTGGGATAGTGTGAAGTTACTTCAAGGAGCCCTGCCAAGTTGAACAGATGTCCCTAATTTGCCATCTCATAAGTCTGGTTTCCTGGTTATTTTACCATTTTATTCTAGTTCATGTGGGTACTTTCATGCTGAGCATAATTTTTGCTACTGTGTCCTAAAACTTAAAAATCTTAAGAAGAGTCTCATTTCCCCTGGGCCATGTTTAGACAGTAAAATACCTGAGTCACCTGTATTATGTGAAATGGGTCCTATGGAAATTGTGTTTAGTGATTTTGATAAAAAACTGCGTCATCCTCTTCGAGGGCTTCATGAGGGATTCCAGGGGAAGGGGACAAAAACTGTGATGGTCATTTAACATGGAGGGGGGCCCAAAAGGAGCGTTGGTTGGAGTCCTAGCTACTGGATTCATGGGCCAGGTTTGAATGCCACAAGCATGTCCAGAACGGACATCTATCACCAAATGCATGCCTGCCAGAGCTGTGGCCACTTGGCAAATAACCCACATTGCATGCCTTGCCTCCTTATTTGTGCTATTAATTTGCTTTCCATGGATCAATGACTATAAAGCGTGATGAGAATTTTGGCCAGATCAGGAATGATTTATCAGTCTGTCCAGCAATGGCCTGCTCTCTGGCATTAGCCAGCAGGGCACTAGCACTTCTGTAACTTTGTTAAAGTTCACAACTGGAGAGAGATAATTAAACCCAGGCACGAAGCTCAGAAGTCTTTGGGAAACTTCTTGTAAAGTTACCTTCTACTTCAGGATTTGAGGATAAATTCGAAGGTTGTCCTCTGAAAAATTAGAAACCTCCCAAACCAGCACATTTAAAATAATACTACTAAATAAAACCTCTAGACAGCGTTCTTACCATCAATTCAAAGAACACCTGTCTGTCACCCTTTATATCTTCTTAATAAATTACTTTTACCCCAGGACAAAGATATCTTCTGTCACTCTGCCAAGTCCTTACCTACGCGCTGGATTCACATTAATAGAAGAACACAAATGGATGTTAATTGCTGCTATAAGAAAGCTTAGCCTTCTTGGATACGAGAAAATGAGCTTCTTTGTAGTGTAGGTCTTTCCTGGAATCCACAGTCAGGCATGGCAAGAATTACCCTGACTCTTACGTATTGAACTGGCAGGAAGAATCTTGCTCACACACTAAGAATAGTTTTAAAATTCTATATTTTCAATTTTCTACTTTAGTGGAAAAGGTTAGGAATGAAGAGAGAAGCCAGCTCAGCCTTTTTAAGTCTCTGTGACCTGACAGATGAAAGGGTGTGTTGTGTGTGTGTGTGTGTGTGTGTGTGTGTGTGTGTTAGGGGACAATGGAAGGACATGGTGTGGCACTTACTGTGTTTGAAAAAGAATCCAAAGCCAAGAAGATCTACCTAAGTGCCATGCGCAGGAATGTGAGGGGGCATTAGGGGCAAATGTTGAGGTAAGCTGTTGCCAATTCCATGCTCTCCTTTGTCCTCTGTACAGCAATGCACAGGCAAGTCAACACACTTAAAGGGACAGTATGGGATGTGTTTCCTTTTATTTCCTCTGTTCATTTGGCTTTCTGTGGTCTGTTATCATCTGTTTCCAAGGTGAGAAGCAGAATTTCATCCTTATTCTTTCAATCACTCTCTTCCTAGTGAACCAAACATTGGATCAGACTTTGATGTCCTTGGGAACCCACTATGTCTTTCCCATCTTGGTTCGCTGAAACTTGGCACTGGGGTATGAAGCGCAGGATGAGAGCTTGGTGGCCAGCACATGATGGAGACACATGGAAGGGGTGCTGGAATACAGGTGAGGGGGCAGACTATTCCTGCTTTCCAGAAGGGTTCCTAGCAGAAGTCCTCTAGTCTTTAGTACGGTTATAGTCATAGTACGGCTATAGTCATAGCTGGTACAGACTGGCTCCTAATTGTTGTAGAAGGGAAAGTTCTGAGTAGAGGTTGCTGGGAATTATATTGGACTGTCATGGTAACTAGATCTGCCTTTAACTATTAGGAATGATGTTTCAGCAGCTACAGAAATGGAGAATCTCTGAACCCCAATTTTGTGCTTTATTAGATAAATGGTCTAGGAAGGCAGGGAAGGCAGATGGAATTTTTTTTTTTTTTGAGGTCTTTGAGTAGTACTGTACAAAATAAAAATATAAAGAAGCTACTAGAGTTAGAGATTGTATGGTTGGCTATTCTATGGAGAGACATGATTTACTTGATCATCAAAGAAGTAGTAGCTGGTACATATGTTGAAGGAGGACAGTGGTGGAGAGGTAACATACTCTTCTTTTTTTTTTTAACCATAGTGAAAAATAAGGTTGTGGTTTTTGGGGGGGGGGTAGAAAGCAATCTGAAATGAACTTATTGCCAGAATGTCCCCATTTAGATTTAGAGTTGGGGGACACCTGGAGGGGGCTCAGTTAGTTAGTGTCTGTCTTCGGATCAGGTCATGATCCCAGGGTCCTGGGATCGAGCCCCACATTGAGCCCCACATTAGGCTCCCTGCTCAGTGGGGAGTCTGCTTCTCCCACCCCTTCTGCTGCTCCTCCTACTTGTGCTCTCTCTCTCTCTCCCTCTCTGAAATAAATAAAATCTTTAAAAAAAAAAAAGATTTAGAGTTGAAAAGGGATGTATTAGATCTTCACATCACCTTGGCCTATTCCTAACTCATAAAATCTCTGATGGCTATGGTTAGGGGTTTTTTTCTATAATCTTATTTTCTTTTATTTTTTAAAAAGTAATATCTACACCCAATGTGGGGCTCAAACCTATGACCTGGCGATCAAAAGTTGCACATTCTACTAACTGAGTCATTCAGGTGCCCAGTGGTTACAGTCTTAAATGGAGTCATCTGAGATGGTTCGTGGATGAGTCTTTCAGGCTATGACACAGAGCAGATCATTCTAGAGACTTTTTGAAGCCTTGACCCTTAGGCCTCTGGAGCTCTAATGAGATCTATAGGATCTTGTTGGTCAGCTGGAAATTGTGGCTGGATGACTAAAGGGTTCTTGTGCCAACAATGTCCCAGGGCCTGGTGGGCTCATAGTGTCATCTAGTTTTATCTATCTATCTATCTATTTATATTAAATTTTTTTTTCTTTTAGTAATCTCTATAGCCAGTGTGGGGTTAAAAGTCATAGCCCCAAGATCAAGAGTCACATGCTTTTCCAACTGAGCCAGCTAGGTGCCCCATCATCTAGTTTAGACTGAGTTTTCTACCTGATGGGGCCATAGCTAAGTGGGGAGGAGCCAATGATTCAACCTCTGGCTCTCAAGACCTTATTTCTTGGTCTGGCCCCACAGTGGGCCTATTGTCATCAGCCAAAGTATACTCAGATCTGGGAGTTCCATGGTGCCAGGAATGGTGAAGAGATGAGATTATCATCTCTGACCTGTGGTTCTCAAGCCTAGAGAATCATCAGAATCACCTGGGGGAGCTTGTAAAATTTATAGAATTTAAAGCCTCTGGAACTAGTTTTACAAAAACAAAAAATTTAAACTTTTTCACATGGTTCTTATTATCAGCTGGGTTTAGGACCACTGTATATAATAACTCTCAAATCCAGAATGTTGAACAAAATCCTATAATTCAGCATATTAATGTTCCTGTAAACCAGGTCATCCAGGACCCCGGAAGGGCAGAGATCAAATGGCAATTAAGTTGAAGCTGCTCTCATATTTTATACACATCGAGTTTCATGTTCATTTTGATAATTATGGAAGCCCTTGTTTTCTGAAGTACACACTACTGATGCGAACTTGCCTTGGGATCCATCAGAGCACCCTTGTGATGGGCAGGTGGGTAGGAGGGCAGTCACTGAGCTTCCTGGTCTGAAGATATTTCCTAGTAGTCATCATGAACTGACGTTCCAAGAATCTTCCTGGGTTTAGATCTAGTGGGATATACCTGTCACCATTAATTTCATAAGAATGTATTCTCGTTTATACCTGAGGTCAGAATACAATAAGGTATAGGAAATCCCTAAGCAATTTTCTTCTCCTCCATTAACAGACCAGATAGGATCAAATAGGTAGGGAAATGAAAAAAGTGTGGAGAGGAAGTAATGGCAATGGTGGAGTTGATGGTCATCTTGGTGACATTGGTGGTGGTCATGATGTAGGGATGCTGGTTATAATTCAGGCAAATGCCCGAGCTAGTAGCTATTGCCCAGGGCAGGCTTTTTTGATCTTTTTTACATGCTGAGTGGTGAGTCAGCTACTTTTAAAAGGCTAAGAACAGAGTGAACAATATAAATCAAAGTTTTATAAATTAAATATTTCCAGTTTGACTCACACTATCATTTCAGTGGCATTAAATCTTTATTTCTGAATGCCCTTTCATTGTCAGTGATGGAGTATTCTAGCCTTAAGTCACTCTGCCCTGTTTGCCTCTGTAACACACAGTTACTTTGCAAAGGAACTCCTAAATGAATGCTGGAACTCATATTTAAAAATCATTTTGTAATGAGTAATTGGCATATGTAACAATTTATTAACTATTTCTATTTTTCATCAGCTAAAACTTTTTTATACTGAGAGTTCTAAGAGAAATATACTAGATAATCCATGCCTGAGGCTACAGAGCTCATGAGGAATAAATTTAAATTTAAAACATTTAAATTTAGGGGGCGCCGGGGTGGCTCAGTGGGTTAATCTTCTGCCTTTGGCTCAGGTCATGATCTCAGAGTCCTAGGATCAAATCCTGGGATAGAGCCCCACTCTCTGCTCAGCAGGGAGCCTGCTTCCCCACCCCGCTTCACCCCCCCAACCCCCACTCTTTGCCTACTTGTGATCTCTCTTTCTCTGTGTCAAATAAATAAATAAAATCTTTAAAAAATTTAAATTTAGTATTTTAAAATATTAAAAGACAAATTATTTATTCCATTTTTTCTTGGGATATTGGCAGATTATTCAGTTAGGAAATGAAAATAAGTAGCAAACATGTGATAATGACATTCTAGATACTAAAATGACAAAAACAACGTTTCGTAGCAACATGAAAATTTTTCTCTCTGAAGTTGAAAAGTGCTGAAGAAGAAAAAAAAATTAAAGTGCTGGAGACACGGTATCAGAGAAAGACAGAATACTTATGAAAGAGAATAATTTCATTAAAAGCCAGTTAAAAATATATTCTACCAGAAACTCTCCAATGTAAATTTCGATAAGAAAATGATTTAACAAACCTATAAACAACTAGTCCAATAATTTAAATTATTCTAATTTTCCTATGCTCTCTTTTAGGTTTTTTGTTTTTGTTTTTGTTTGTCATTATCATCGTCATCCTGCTATTTTTTGTTGAGCAATACTATATGCTTGGCACTACACTGGACATTTTACATATGGGAGTCCTCTTAATACTCCCAACAGCTTATGTGATGTCTGTAATTGTCTCCATTTTGTAGATGGAGAAACTGAGGCTCAGACATTTTTAAGCAACTCTTTCAAGGATACATGGCCAGTGAGTGGAGATAGGAATGAATCCAAGATCTGACTAAGACGAAGACCAAGATTAAATTATGCTGAGTGAAATAAGTCAAACAGAGAGAGTCAAGTATCATATGGTTTCACTTATTTGTGGAGCATAACAAATAATATAGAGGACAAGGGTAGACGGAGAGGAGAAGGGAGTTGAGGGAAATTGGAAGGGGAGGTGAACCATGAGAGACTATGGACTCTGAAAAACAACCTGAGGGTTTTGAAGGGGCGGGGGGGTGGGAGGTTGGGAGAACCAGGTGGTGGGTATTAGGGAGGGCACAGATTGCATGGAGCACTGGGTGTGGTGAAAAAACAATGAATACTGTTATGCTGAAAATAAATAAAAAATTTAATAAAAAAAATTCTTAACTACTATGAGATTCTTGTCATCATCATCATCAACAACAACAACAACAACAAAAATATATATATATATATTTTAAAACAGGGTATCTGGGTTCTGTTTTGTGTTTTTTTTTTTTTTTTCACTTAATATACCACATTTTTCATGCATGCTACACAATCTTCATCAACCCAACAATCTGTGAACATTGGCCATGATCCTGCACTGGGATGCACTGCCCTCTAGTGGAATTCTGTTCATAAAGATCTTTTCACCCTTTCCCCAGCCCCCAGGTGAAAGGGGTTTTTCTGTTGCTTAAATCTCCATAGTTGTTATTTTAATTAGGATAAAATATTAAAAGATATTTTCTCTATCTTCTTTAATATGATTATTTCCAATGGGAGGGGGTGGGAAAATAAAGTGAACCCCATAGAAGTTCAGAAATGCGTTCTAAGGAATGAGGTAAGAATTCATTGTTCTTGGCATTGAAATCAAAATGGCTGCTCTGTTTCCTGAAGCAATAGGGTTATTTCAAGCATCTTCCTTCAAATCACATTGAAGGCTTAAGGAGATGTCAAATTGTGTTAGGACTAGCACTGAAAGACAAAGTAGACTCTCCTGGGATCCATAAAGAACTTAAAATATATTTGAAACATAAGAAATTAAAACAGATCAGAATTTGTTATTCTCTGAGCTCACATTAATTTTTCAGTTTTAAGTATTTTCTAATGAAAGATTTCACTCTGATATTGTTAAAAATCATCATAGTATTAAAATGCATAATTGGGTGGCTTTGGTTTAATTAGGAAGAACTTGGGTTACTATTGCATTGTTTTGGAGATAGGGATAGCTTTTTTATTTTGCTATTTTTTTTAAGTGAATTAGGCCATTATTTCTGCTATTGTTTATCAAAAAAGAAGCCCTGAGCAAAATTGCTGATGCTATCGCCTGGAAAAGGGCTGACTGGTGAGTTGTAATTGCTTTGTGAGCAGCCAGCAGGACATACTGTGGAGAAGAGGGTGAAGCCTGCCAGTTTCAAATTTATTAGAGAGCTGGCTCTTTAAAATTAGATGTCTCTTTATGTTCAGTGAATGACCAATAGGAAAAAGGAAGAGCAGCAAAGCTGAGCATATGTAGGATGCATGATGCTTAATAAAAGATAAGAGTTGTCCAAGGGTTCTTAAGGAAATGACATCTCTTCATAAACAACATTAAAATTGTTGATTTCCTTTGAGCTTAGATTTAAAGAGAAGGGAGAGATTGGTCAAAACCTAATAAAATTATTTTTTAAGACAAATAGTCTAACAAGTAGTACACAGATAAAGTACTCATACAAAGGGTAATAAGTCCATGACAAAAATGTCCTTTAAGTGTAGACATATAAGATAGGTAAAATCGTGGAATATTCATTTAATAAACTTATTCACTGTGAGTTTTTTCTTTATGTCCAGGTTTATTGAGGTATATTTGACATACAACATTGTGTAAGTTTAAGGTGTTGATTTAATACATATTCTTTTTTTTTTTTTTAAGATTTATTTATTTTAGAGAGAAAGAGCATGTGGGCATGTGCCGCATGTGTGCAGAGGAAGGGGCAGAGGGAGAGAAGCCGATTCCCTGCTGAGCATGGAGCCTGACACAGTGCTGGATCTCAGGACCAGCCAGGATCATGACCTGAGCTGAAATCAAGAGTTGGATGGGTAACTGTCTGAGCCACCAAGGTGCCCCAATTTGATACATACTCTAAATGAAAAGCTCCATAATGTTAGCTAACACCTCCATCACCTTATGTAAATACCATTTCTTTTGTGGTGAAAACATTTAATACCTACTCTCTTAACAGCTTTCTAGTGCATAATATAGTATTGAATCACCTTATTGTACATTAGCTTCCCAAAACTTACTCATCTTATAACCAAGAGTGTGTATCCTTTGACTAATAACTGCCTACTTCCCCTATCACCTGGCTCTGATAAATACCACTATACTCTTTTATTTTTTTTAGAGGAGTTCATCTTCGTTAGATCCCACAAATAAGTGATAGCATACAGTACTAGTCTTTCTTTTTGCTTCGTTTAGCATAATGCTTTTAAGGTCTATCGATATTGTTACAAATGGCAGGATTTCCTTCTTTTTCATGGCTAACTAATATTCTATATATATTACACCATAATTCTTTATCCATTCATTTGTTAATGGATATTTTTATCATTTCTATACCTTGTCTAGGCAAATAATACTTCAGTGAATATGGGAGTACAGATATCTCTTTGAGATCCTGATTTAATTTCCACTGGATATATACCCAGAAGTGGGATTGCTGGATCACCTGGTACTTTTTTTCTTTTTTGGTGGAATCTCCACACTGTTTTCCGTAGTGGCTTTACCATGACTAATTTACATTCCTGCCAACAGTGAATAAGGGTTTCCTTTCCTACACATCCTCACCAACACTTTTCATCTCTTATCTTTTTTATGACTTTTTTTATGATTTTAATAGGTATGATGTGATAACTCAATGTGGTTTTGATTTGCAGTTCCCTGATGATTGGTGATGTTGGGAATCTTTTCATGAATTTGTTGGTCATCTGTGTGTTTAAGGAAAATGTACATTCAGTTCCTCTGACCATTTTGGTTTTTGGGTTTTGTTTTGTTTTGAGATTTATTTATTTATTTATTTATTTGACAGAGAGGGACACAGAGAGTGAGGGAACACAAGCAGGGGGAGTGGGAGAGGGAGAAGGATGCTTCCCGCTGAGTGGGGAGCCTGACCTGGGGCTTGATCCGAGGACTCTGGGATCACGACCAGAGCCAAAGGCAGAAGCTCAACAACTGAGCCACCCAGGCGCCCCCCTCTGACCATTTTGTAAATGGATTGTTTATTTTTGCTATTGAAATGTATGAGTTCTTTATATATTTTGATATTTTTGATATTTACCTTTTATTTATACTTTTTTTAAATGTTTACCCTTTTTCTATACTTCTTTAGGTTGCCTTTCCATTTGTTGATTTTTCTTTTGCTGTGCAGTAGCTTTTTAGTTTGATATAGTCCCACTTGCTCATTTTTGCTTTTGTTGCTTGTACTTTTGTCATATCCCAAAAAAACATTGCAAAGATCAATGCAAAGGAGACTTTCTCCGATGTTTTCTTCTAGGAGTTTTCTGGTTTCAGGTCCATGTTGAAGTCTTTGATCCACTTCAAGTTAATTTTTGTGAGTGGTGTAAGATAGGTGTCCAATTTCGTTCTGCATGTGCTTATTCTGTTTTTCCATTATTATTTATTGAAAAAACAATCCTTTCCCTATTGAGTCTTCTTAGCTCCTTTGTCAAATATTAGTTAACTGTACATGCATGCATTAATTTCCAGGTTCTCTATTCTGTTCCATTGGTATGTATCTATTTTATGCCAGTACCATAATGTTTTTATTACTATAGCTTTGTAGTATAGTTTGAAATCAGGAAGATTATGCCTCCACCTTTGTTCTTTCTCAGAATTGCTTTGGCTATTTGGAGTCTTTTGTGGTTCCATACAAATTTTAGAATTGTTTTTTTCTCTTTCTATGAAAAATGTCATTGGGATTTTAATAGGGGTTGTAGTGAATCCGTGGATGGCTTTGGACAGTGTAGAGTGTTTTAACAATATTAATGCTTCTGATCCACCACCATGGAGTCCTTCCATTTATTCCTGTTCACTGAGAGTTCATATTCAGTGTATCATATGTGGAATCATGATATGCCTAAGTAATGACGTTGGCTATTTGCAGACCATAAATAGTACATTATATCAAATATCAAAGTGAATGTTTCATTTGGCAGACTTCAGGATTTTGATGTCTTCTATGGATCCCTCTACCTTTTGTGTAATTATTCTAAATACTTTTAGAGTGTTAATACTCTAAGTCAGGATTTCTCAACCTGTGTTGAGGCTAATTTTGTGCATGGGTATACATTATAGGATGTCTAGGAGCATCCCTGGCCTCTAATCACTAGATGCCAGTAGCAACCCCTGTCCCCACCACCTCATTAGGACAGTACAAAATATCTCTGGACATTGTCAATATCATCAAAACACTTGTGGCATGGATATTTATTAATGAGGTGGGATAATAGTATAGTATGGCAGATTGTGTTTTCCAAAGATCCTTATCCCAAATCTGTTCCACCAGACTTGGTCTTGTAATGTGACCTTGATATGCCTGCATTGAGACGGTATGGGTAGGAGATGGGATCTGTTACATTCTCCTTTGAACCTGGGTGGAACTTTGTAACTGCCTCACCCAGTGTAAGGTGGCAGATGTGACATTGTGTCACTGAGGCTAGATTTTAAAGGGCAACGCAACTTCCCCTTGGCTCTCTTGCTGGAGGCCTGACCTTGGAAACTATTTGCTATGCTGTGAGGAAGCTCAGGTACCATGGAGAGGCTATGGGTGGGTATTACAGCTGACAACTCCAGCTAGGCCTCCATCCCAGCCAGCACCCTCCTCCAGACTCATGTGAGTTAAAGAGCCTTCAGATTATTTCAACCCCCAGCCTTCAAGTCTTTGGCTGAAATCCCAGACATTGTAGAGAGGAGCTCTCCCTGTTTGAATTCCAGATCCACAGAAATCATAAGAGGTAGTAAATTCTTCTTATTTTAAACCACGATGTTTGTGATAATTTCTTATACTGCAATAGATAATTAAAACATGTAGGTTAAACAGATTCTTAACTGTAGAGAACAAACTGATGGTTATCAGAGAGGAGCTGGTTGAGGGGATGGGTAAGATAGGTAAAAGGGATTAATAGTACACTGACCATGATGAGCACTGAGTAATGTATAGAATTGTTGAACCACTATATTGTATACCCAAAACTAATATAACACTATATGTTAACTATACTGAAATTAAAATAAGAAACTTAAAACATTTAAGTTAAATGTTTTAACATTTAAAGTTAAATCAGTAAAGTTAAAACATTTAAGTTAAATCAGATCCTTCCCAAATATATATATATATAGTCTAATATTACATATATATATGTAATATTAGACTATATATATATAGACTATATAGACTATATATATATATAGTCTATATATATATAGTCTAATATTACCTTATTAGGATTAGGATTACCCTATAATACTGATACTGTAATACTAATATTACACCATCTATCCCCACAACACAGGCATTCCAAAAAGAAGGAATTCTCAACCTTCCCAAGTTCCATCAAAAACAAAGCAAGGGAGTTGAGGGAAATTGGAAGGGGAGGTGAACCATGAGAGACTATGGACTCTGAAAAACAACCTGAGGGTTTTGAAGGGGCGGGGTGGGAGGGCGGGGGAACCAGGTGGTAGGTATTAGGGAGGGCACAGATTGCATGGAGCACTGGGTGTGGTGAAAAAACAATGAATACTGTTACGCTGAAAATAAATAAAAAATTTAATTAAAAAAAAAAGAAACTGGAAAAAAAAAACAAAGCAAAACGTTCAAAAAAAACCATATCTATACCGTAACTACCAGATTCTTCCCTATACCACCATCTTTATCACTAGTTCACAGAAGCATCGTGATATTGACGTATAGTATGGCAAGCACTGTCAAACTGAATCAATTAACATTTTAGGAGAATTTTCATTCCTACAGGCAAACCACATTCAGCTGCTAGAAACACATGAACTAAAGGGCATGAGTTTAGTTTTATTTTTTAAGCCACATGGGCATACCCACCTGCTACAAACAAGAAACCTAAAAAGGTCAGACTGTAATATAAAAGTCATCTTCAGTGTAATTGCACACTCTGAACAGTGATGTCCCCTGGAATTAAGTGACTTTAAAGTTCTGGAGTAAGATAAACTACGTAGCTTTTTACAGGATTTTATCAGTTAAAGAAGACCTTTGGTTATAAGTAACAGAAAATCCAAACAACATCTGGCTAACCAAATGTTTATTTTTCCCATATAATAAGAAATTTGGAGATTGGGGCTCTTGACATTGGTTCAGAGGCTTGACCGTTATCAGTGCCAGCATTACTGTGATTCTCTTTGCCTTTCCTTCGTGCCTCTTGGATTATGATCATGTTGTAAATACTATAGCTCTGGAGATCCCATCTGTGATCAAGGCTGGAAGGTCAAAGAAGAAAAGGTAGTGCCGGCTGATTTCTCCTTATATCTCTTTGGGCAAAAAATCCCACGGCCACTCCTAGTGCAAGGGAGACTAGGAAAACAAATACTCAGTTTTCACAGCCTCTGTGCAAGAGGTAGGCAAGGAAGAAGTTTGCTGGGTGAGCCTGCAGCATCTGAAATTACTTCATAAATGACAAGTTATCTTGGCCAAACATTCATAAAATAGAATGTGTGTGTGTGTGTGTTTGTGTATACATATATATGTGTGTGTGTGTGTGTATATATGTGTATATATATGTATATATATATCCTTATATATACTCATAAACTCATCCATCTGATTATAACATATACATATATGTCTTAGTTTCAAAATTGGGTGGATTTTTCATTGGTCAGTCAATATGTACAGTATGATCCCATTTTTCTGAAAAATAAATATGAACAAATGGGTATTAAAAACAATGTGGAAGAATAGATACATACAAAAGTATTGGCAGAATTATGCATCTATACCCTTTTTATATTTTCTCACATTTCTACAATAAAACATTAACTGGGAGTAAGAAGAAGGAGTAATACAGGTAGAAAATGAGCATTTAAAATTTTCACTTTAAAAAATAAACACCAGTGAGACAGACCCTCTGTTAACACTGGTGTATAGTCTTTCAAATGGATATACACACACATTTGAACGTTTAATAAGTGTAAAAATCCTAATATATATATATATATATTGGTATTATCTCATTTAATCCAATCATGTTATAAAGTTACTACAAAGAATCTTCATTTCTCATGTGTTTATTATCTCACACCCAAAGTTACAATGTTGAACATGAAAGCAACAATTATTTTTAAAAAAATCACTAATGAACAGATTACCGATAAACTTGCTGCCTGGTCAAGTATTACTGTGCACTCAAAAACTGGCACATATGTGGGGCACCTGGATGGCTCAGTTGGTTAAGCATCTCCCTTCAGCCCGGGTCATGGGATCGAGCCCTGGGTAAGGTGTTGTGCTCTCTGCTCAGCGGGGAGCCTGCTTCCCCCTCTCTCTGCCTGCCTCTCTGCCTACCTTTGCGCTTTCCCTCTCAAATAAATAAATAAAATTCTTTTAAAAAACCACAGAAACCTAGCACATATGCTTATTTAACACATCAGTATCTTTATGTTTCTCATCTACTACTTTTGGGGTTTTTTTTTTTTTGATTTTATTTATTTATTTGACACAGAGAGAGATCACAAGTAGGCAGAGAGGCAGGCAGAGAGGGAGAAGCAGGCTCCTTGCTGAGCAGAGAGCCTGATGTGGGGCTCGATCCTAGGACCCTGAGGCCATGACCTGAGTCGAAGGCAGAGGCTTAACCCACTGAGCCACCCAGGCACCCCTACTTTTGACTTTTTGAGAATGTGATCGTAGCTAAGTTACTACCTCTCTGTATCTCCATTTTATCATCTGAAAAATGGGGATGTAAAGGTATCTACTTTGTGGAATTCATGGGCAGTTTAAATGAATTAATATCTGGTACATTTTAAGCCCTATATAAGTGGTAGCTTTTATTTTTTTTTCTTTTTCAAGTTTTTATTTAAATTCCAGTGAGTTGGGATACCTGGGTGGTTCAGTCGTTAAGTGTTGGCCTTTGGCTCAGGTCGTGATCCCAGGGTCCTGGGATTGAGCCCCACATCGGGCTCCCTGCTCAGCGGGAAGCCTGCTTCTCCCTCTCCCACTCTGCCTGCTTGTGTTCCCTCTCTCACTCTCTCTCTCTCTGTCAAATAAATAAATAAAATCTTAAAAAAAAATTCCAGTTAGTTAACGTACAGTGTAATACTAGTTTCGGGTGTAGAAGTTAGTGATTAACCACTTAGATACAATACCCAGCACTCATCACAAGTGCCCTCCTAATACCCATCCACCACTTAACCCAGCTCCTCCCTCCTCCCCTCCCCTCTAGTAACCCTCAGTTTGTTCTCTATAATTAAGAGTCTGTCTCCTAGTTTGCCGTTTCCCCCAACTATGTTCATTTGATTTGTTTCTTAAATTACACATATGACTGAAATCATATGTTATTTGTCTTTCTCTGACAAAATAAGCCAGAGAAAGGGAAATAATTTCCCTTAACATTATACTTATTTCCCTTAACCTTATACTCTCTAGCTCCATCCACGTTGTTGCAAACAGAAAGATTTCATTCTTTTTTACGGCTGAGTAATATTCCTCCGCGTGTGTGTGTGTGTGTGTGTGTGTGTGTGTGTGTGTGTATCACTTCTTTTTCTTTTTTTAAAAAATTTTGTTTGTTTTAGAGAGAGAAAGAGACAGAGAGAGCACATGAGTGGGGAAAGGGACAAAGGGAGAGGCAGAGAATTTCAAACAGACTCACACTAAGCATAGAGGCCCACACGGGACTTGATCTCACAACCCCAAGATCATGACCTAAGCTGAAACCAAGAGTTCAATGCTTAACTCACTGACCCTCCCAGGCATCCCATACCACTTTTTCTTTATCCATTCATCAGTTGATGGACATTTAGGTTCTTTCCATAATTGGCTATTATTGATAATGCTGCTATAAACATTAGGATGAATGTGTCCATTCAAATCAGTATTTTTGTACCCTTTGGACAAATACTTAGTAGTGCAATTTCTGGGTCATAGGGTAGTTCTATTTTTAACGTTTCGAGGAACCTCCATACTGTTTCTCAGAGTGGCTACACTGCTTTATATTCCCACCAACAGGGTAAGAGTTTTCCCCTTTCTCCACATCCCCACCAATACCTGTTGTTTCCTATATTGTTAATTTTAACCATTATGATAGGTGTGAGGTGCTGTCTCATCATGGTTTTGATTTGTATTTCCCTGATGATGAGTGACATTGAGCATCTTTTAACCATCTGGATGTCTTCTTTGGAAAAATGTCTGTTCATGTCTTCTGCCCATTTCTTAACTGGTTTATTTATTTTTGGGGGGTCTTTAGTTTTTTAAGTTCTTTATATATTTTGGATACAAACCCTTTATCAGATATGTCATTTGCAAATATCTTCTCCCATTCTGTAGGTTGCCTTTTAGTTTCATTGATTGTTTCCTTCACTATACAGTAGATTTTTATCTTCTTGATGAAGTTCCAATAGTTCAATTTTTTTGTGTTTGTTTCCCTTGACTTAGGAGACATATCTAGTAACAAGTTGCTACCATTGATGTCAAAGTGGTTACTGCCTGTATTCTCCTCTAAGATTTTGATTGTTTCCTGTCTCACATTTAGGTCTTTCATTCATTTTGAGTTTATTTTTGTGTGTGCTGTAAGAAAGTGGTCGTTTTATTCTTCTGCACATGGCTGTTCAGTTTTCCCAACACCATTTGTTGAAGTGACTTTTTTCCATTGGATATTCTTTCCCACTTAGTCGAAGATTGTTGACCCTATAGTTGTGGGTCCATTTCTGGGTTTTCTATTCTGTTCCATTAATCTATGTGTCTGTTTTTGTGCCAGTACCATACTAATGACTACTTGGTAATATAGCTTGAAGTCTGGAATTGTGATGCTTCCAGCTTTGCTTTTCTTTTTCAAGATTGCTTTGGCTATTAGGGGTCTCTTGTGGTTCCATAAAAATTTTAGGATTATTTGTTCTAGCTTTATGAAAAGTGCTTGTGGTATTTTGATAGGGATTAAATATGTCGATTGCTTTGGGCTGTATAGACATTTAACAATATCTGTTCTTCCAATCCATGAAGTATGGAAGATTTGTCCATTTGTTTGTGTCATCTTCAATTTCTTTCATCAGTGTTTTGTAATTTTTAGAATACAGATATTTTACCTCTTTAGTTAGGTTTATTCCTAGATATATTATGGGTTTTGATAAAATTGTTAATGGAATTAATTCCTTGATTTCTCTTTTTGCTGCTTTGTTTTTGGAGTATAGAAATACAACAGATTTTTTTTTTAAAGATTTTATTTATTTATTTGACAGAGAGAGATCACAAGTAGGCAGAGAGGCAGGCAGAGAGAGGGAGAGGGGAGCAGGCTCTCCGCTGAGCAGAGAGTCCAATGCGGGACTCGACCCCAGGACCCTGAGATCATGACCTGAGCCGAAGGCAGCGGCTTAACCCACTGAGCCACCCAGGCGCCCCTACAACAGATTTTTGTATGTTGATTTTTTATCCTGCAGCCTTCCTGAATTTGTGTATCAGTTCTAGCAATTTTTTGATGGAGTCTTTTAGGTTTTCTATATTGAGTATGTCATCTGCAAAATAGTGAAAGTTTGACTTCTTCCTTGCTGATTTTGATGCATTTTATTTCATTTTGCTGTCTGATTGCTGAGGCTAGGACTTCCAGTACTATGTTAAATACCAGCGGTGAGGGGCACCTGGGTGGCTCAGGCAGTTAAATGTCTACTTTTGGCTCAGGTCATGATCCCAGGGTCCTGGGATTGTACCCCATGTCCAGGGAGTCTGCTTCTCCCTCTCCCTCTGCCACTCCCACCTGCTTGTGCTCTCTCTCTCAAATAAATAAATAAAATCTTAAAAAAAAAATACAACAAAAAACAGTGATGAGAGTGGGCAACCTTTTTACCCTAGAGTAAAAACTTTCAGGTTTCCCCCATTGAGGATGCTATTAGCTATACCTTTCTTGTCAATGACCTTTATGATGTTGAGGTATGTTCCCTCTATCCCTACTTTGCTGAGGGTTTTTATCATGAATGGATGCATACTTTGTCAAATGCTTCTTCTGCACTATTGAAAGTATCATATGATTCCAGCCTTTCTTCTGTTAATATGATGTATCACTTTGATTGATTTGTGAATATTGAACCACCCTTGAAGCCCGGGAATTCTTTTAATGAACTGTTGGATACGATGTGTTTGGCTTTTGTTGAGAATTTTTGCAGCATGTTCAACAGGGATATTGGCCTGTAGTTCTCTTTTTTAGTGGAGTCTTTGTCTGGTTTTGGTATCAGGATAATGTTGGCCTCATAGAATGAGTTTGGAAGTTTTCATTCCATTTCTATTTTTTGGAACAGGTTAAGAAGAATAGGCATTAACTCTTTTTTAAATGTCTGGCAGAATTCCCCTGTGAAGCCATCTGGCCCTGGATTTTTGTTTGTTGGGAGATTTTTGATTATTGATTTAGTTTCTTTGCTGGTTATTAGCCTGTTCAAGTTTCCTATTTCTTCCTGTTTCAGTTTCGGTAGTTTATATGTTTCTAGGAATTTATCCATTTCTTCCAGATTGTTTGATTTGTTGGCAGACAATTTTTCTTAGTATTCTCTTATAATTGTTTGTATTTCTGTGATTGGTTGTTATTTCTCCTCTCTCATTTGTGATTTTATTTATTTGGGTCCTTTCTCTTTTCTTTTTGATAAGTCTGGCCAGAGGTTTATCGATTTTATTAATTTTTTCAAAGAATGAACTCCTGGTTTCATTGATCTGTTCTACTTTTTTCTTCATTTCTATATTATTATTTTTGCTCTACTCTTTATTATTTCCTTTCTTCTCCTGGCTTTAGGCTTCATTTGTTGTTCTTTTTCTAGCTCCTTTAGGTCTAAGGTTACATTGTTTATTTTGTAAGGGCCTACTGAGCCAGAGCGACTCCATCTGGGTTGAAGAGTGACTTTGTTGTTTGTGCAGTAAAACTTAAACTGACCCTGTCTGCCTGCTCACCCCCACCCCCACCCCCGAGGAACTTACTTAGAAGCAAGTCCGAGAAACCAGTAAAATATGGTCGACCAGTCCCTGATAACAGAGCCCAAATACAAGGACGGGTCAGGTCAGGTGGAGATAACAGAACCCAGAATGCAAGGACGAGTCAGGCCAGGTGGAGACAATCTCATTGGCCAGGCTCAACCACATGGCCTTTGCTCTATAAAAGCTAGCCTGTGAAGCTGGGGGTCGTCGCTCTCTCTGTAGGAGACGGCCCCGGCTGGTCAGTTTGATTCTTGGTGCTGGCGCGAAATAAAGCTTTGCTTGACCTTCGCTTTGTATCAGTCTCGCTCCTTTGATCACAGACCCCATCAATTTGATATTTTTCTTGCTTTGTGAGGTAGGCTTGTATTGCGATATACTTTCCTCTTAGGACCACCATTGCTGCATCTGAAAGGTTTTGGACTGTAGTGTATTCATTTTCATTTGTTTCCACGGTTTTTTTTTTTTAATTGTTCTTTAAGTTCCTGGTTGACCAATTCAGTTTTTAGCAGCCTGTTGTTTAACTTCCATGTATTTGTGGTCTTTCTGATTTTTTTCTTGACTTCAAGTCAAGACTTGACTTCAAGTCTCATAGCATTGTGGTCAGAAAATATGCATGGTATGATCTTAAACCTTTTTTACCTGTTGAGGCCTGTTTTGACCTAGTATATGATCTATTCTGGAGGATGTGCCACGTGCACTTGAAAAGAATGTGTATTCTGCTGCTTTGGAATGAAAGTTCATATAGTTCTGGCTATATTTCTTAAGTCCATTTGGTCCAGTGTGTCATTCAAAGCCATTGTTTCCTTATTGGTTTTGTGCTTAGATGATCTGTCCATTGCTATAAGTGGAGTATGAAAGTACCTTACTATTATTGTATTATTATCAAAAAATTCCTTTATGTTTGTTATTGTTGTATATATTTGGATGCTTCCAAGTTGGGGCATAAATATTTATAATTGCTAGATCTTCTTGTTAGATAGTCCCCTTTATTATGATATAGTGCCCTTCTTCATCTCTTGTTACAGTCTTTGGTTTAAAATCTAGTTTGTCTTACTTTTGATGTCCATTTTCATGAGAAATGTTTCTCCATCCCCTCACTTTCAATCTGCAGGTGTCTTTAGGGCTAACCTGAGTCTCTTGTAGGCTTTATATGGAAGCGTCTTGTTTGTATCCATTCTGACACCCTATGTCTTTTGATTGGAGTGTTTAGACCATTTACATTCAGAGTAACTATTGATAGATAAGTACTTAGTGCCATTTTATTACTTGTTTTGTTATTGTTTCTGGAGATTTTCTCCAGTCCTTTCTGTTTTTTGTCACTTTTGCTCTTTCCTTCCCACTCAAAGGGCTCCCTTTAATATTTCTTGTAGGGCTCACAAACAAGTTTTTGGTTATCTAGGAAACTCTTTATCTCTCCTCGTATTCTGAATGATTGCCTTGCTGGATAGAGTATTCTTGGCTGCAAATTTTTCCCATCAGCATGTTGAATATACCTTGTCACTTTCTTCTGGCTTGCCACATTTCTGTGGAGAGATCTGTAGCTAGCGTTATGGGCCCTCCCTTGTAAGTTAGGGTAGGGACTTGTTTTGTTTCTCTGCTTTTAGGACTTGTTCTTTATCACTGTATTTTACAAATTTAACTACAATATGTCTTTGTGTTGGCCTGCTTTTGTTGATTTTGATGGGAGTTCCCTGTGCCTCCTGGATATAAATTTCTGTTTTTTTCCCTCAGATTAGGGAAGTTTTCAGCTATTATTTCCTCAAATAAACCTTCTCTTCCAGTCAAGCCCACGGACCCCTAAAACTCCAGTCTTTAAGCACCACCATTTGCAAAAACTCACAAAAATGAGCCTGTCTCGTTTTTCCAGCCAATGGCTTTGGGGAGGTGTTCTCCTTGTGCATGTCCCTGTGCACTCCACTCTCTCTTGCCTCTCACCATGATCAGAGGACCCTCCCCACTGCAGCACCCATGATCCATTTCTCTCCCAAACCATGTCTCTGTACTTCCTACCTTCCTTGATGTGGTGTTTTTTTCTTCCTCTAGTTGTGCAGTTTGTTCTGTCAGTCCTAAGAACTTGGGTATTCAGAATGATTTGATTTGATCTAGTTGCATTGGAGAGATGAGGCAAGCCTAGGGTCCTCCTCCTATGCCACCATCTTACTCCCTCCAGTGGTTGCTTTTAAAGTTATTACTACATGCTTAAATATAAAAGTCACATGGATTTTGGATATATGAGCTCAGGGGCTGAGTAAGGTTTTGAGAGGAAGAAAAAAATAGCTTTATTAGCGTACTGATATTTAAAGCCACAGAATGGAAAAAGTCACCTAAAGAGGGAAGTTAGATGGAAATCAAGTAGCTAGAAAAAAAGAGGATGCTCTAAGCATACTATTGAATCAATCCCAACTGGCAGGCACCATATTTGCTGAATCATTTACTTAACTCTATAGAAAAGCTCTGCTCATGATGCCTATTTTTTTCCATTTTACTTTATTTCTTTCCTGTGTTCCAGCTCATGATACCTATTTAATGTGATAATCAATGTCTTTTCTACAAAGATGCAAAGGAAAAAATTCCACCTTGAAGTTGGTCTAGGCAAAAAAAATTTTTTTCTCCCTATATTAATCAGTCTATTTTTCTTTACCAGATAACGGGAATTATGTAAATGACAAATTTACTTTTGGGGATAAGTTGCTGCAATTTCAAAGCTAAATTGAAAATACATTTAAAATTCAATCCACTAACTCCAAGTACTATTTCTTTGCTCCTTTTAATAACTATTGATGGAATGCCTGGGTGGCTCAGTTGGTTAAGCATCTGCCTTTAGCTCAGGTTGGGATACCAGGATCCTTGGATCGAGCCCCAAGCTGGGCTCTTTGCTGAGCAGGGTGTCTGCTTCTTCCTCTGCCCCTCCCCCTGCTTATGTTTTTTCTCTCTCTGTGTCAAATAAATAAAAAAATTTTTTAAAAAAATAACTCTTTATTATATCCATTTTCATCATTTGATTAATTTTGGGAAGTCAACTCAAATTCTTTGTTGGAGAGAATTGGTGGAGGAGTGGAAATCGAGAAAAAGTGGCAGAGGAATGGCACTGCTAGATGGATTCTGTTTGCCTTCACCCTCCATCACTCACCATCCCTCTCAGTCCCCTGAATGGCCTTCTCTTTGTTCCTAACCTGTCAAGTTCTCTTCACCAGGAGGCCTTCACATTTACTCTCTCCTATGCTTAGAAGACTCTTTCCCCCACTCCTTTTATAGCCAAAATCTGCTCATCTCTCAAGTCCCAGATTAAGTGCCAACAGTTGAGGAAGGTCTTCCCTGAATACACTCCTGCATTATATAGCCTTACATACCTTGTACTTTTTCCTCATAGCACTAATTATCTTTACAATTATTTGATGTTTTTGACAGCTATCATCTTCTTTTAAAAACTTTCTTTAGCTTTCGTATTTCCTTTTATTCAAGAACAAAGTATCACCTAAGGTTACCCATTTGAAGGTAACTGGAGGCTTGTTCTCTCTACTCTGTCTACCAATCCTTTATATAGACATGAACTAGCTATAGGTCAGGCAGCTTAGGTGTTTTAAAATAAGATACAGAGAATCAATAGCAGAATGAAATGATTACCAATTTTGACATTTTCTGCCATGTCTTTCACTCTGAAATACTCATTCCATATTCAAATTTCCCCAAATATGCACAAAATACCTCTTATAGCTTTTTCTAATCCTGTATTGGATTGAGGTTTGCACATTGCATTTGGATTTTATGTCTCTTTAAAGTCTTTTTCTCTGGGATGCCTCGGTGCCTCAGTTGGTTAAGTGTCTGCCTTTAGCTCAGGTCATGATCCTGGAATCCTGGGATCAAGTCCCACATGGGGCTCCCTGCTCAGTGGGGAGCCTGCTTCTCCCTCTGCCTACTGCTCCCCCTGCTAGTGTGTGCATGCACTCTCTATGTCAAATAAATAACTAAGATCTTAAAAAAAAAAAATAAAGTCTTTCACTCAAGAAAAGTCTCTCCATTTTTTTTTTAGAGTATTGACTTTTTGAAGAATCCAGGCTAATGTTCCATTATCTGGGTTTGTCAGATTGTTTCCTGATGGTATTGCTTCAATTATTCCTCTGTCTCTTTTATTTTTTATAAGCTAGAATTTAGGTCCAGAGAAGGGCTATTGAATAAAAATATAGCATAAGCCACTTATATAATTTAAAATTATCTGGTAGCCACATTTTAAAAAGTGAAAAAAAAGTTTAATAAGATATTTTTAACACAATATATCTCAAATATTTTAAAAATATAGCCAATATTAAAAAGATATCAGAGACTCTCTTCAACTTTTTTTGTGCTAAGTTCTTCAAATCCTGGGGGTTTTTTGTTTGTGTGTTTTTTGTGGTTTTTTTTTGTGTGTGTGAGTAAAGCAATAGAAGCTTATTAAGTGAAGATACAGAAAAAGCTCTCAGGAGTGGGAGGGTTCTGGTCATGGTTGTCCATGAGGGCCTTGAGGGTTAGTCTTTTATAGAAAACTAACCAGGGAACTTAAATCCTTTTAACATTTCTACTGATATCACCATTGAGCAAGGACTAGTAATAATGCCTTCAATGGCTTACTTCCTATGCTCCCTTTCACAGCACAAATACTAAAATTGGAACAATGGCTTACTTCCTTTTTAGGCTCTGGTCATTCTTTATTGGTCTCAGGTGATTATCATTAAAAAAAAGACACCTACCCCATGTGCCTAGTACAGGGTGATCCTGTTTGTTCCCTTATCTCTGGTTTCCCTACACCTCCAGGTACAGGAAATTTATGTGGATTTCTGTCAGCCTGATCTCCTAGCCTCCTATCTATCTCTCCCTGCCTAGCCCCACCTGTCCCTTTATCATCCCTCGATCTGGAAGAGTAACCCTAACTGCCCTTGGGAATGGGATGGTGACAACGACGCTCTGGCTGGTTCCTGCTGAAATGGGGCAGCGGGCTGTGTGACAGAGTTTATCCAGGGATCGGTCCAGGGGCTTGTGGTATGGCTTCAGGAGGGTCATGATGGGCAGCAAATAGTACGTGCATCAGCACATGCAAAAGGATGAACATAAAACAAGTATTAGGCCCCAAATTATGGTCACATCCCTTAGATAAGATCCCCAATTACCAATTTTGTCAAATGGATCAGTGGATATCTTGATTATTATTTAATTGATCACAAATGTCCCCTAGTAATTGTGATACTTTGTAGGAGTTAACTGTAATGTTAACATAGCACATGTGAGGAAATTTTTCACACCCCAAATGGTATAGCAATAGTAGGGAGTCTCAAGAAGTCCTTCTCTGACTTCATTTAATTCTTGGCTGAGTGCACCCAATGCCTAGGAAGTCTCATTTAGAGTCCTGCTGAGCAAGCATCCTGTTTTGCTTATTTTATATTGCAGTCCTAATGTGAGTCCTGGGAGTCCCATAGTGAGCTTTGAGGCTCTTTTTACCAGGAGGGCTGTTGTATGTTTGGTTAGAGCCTTTGTTTGCTATTGTATGTCAGTAGAGGTGGCTTCCAGCATAAAGGACTATGAGGGATGAAACCATCTCCAGCCCCACATCAGGCTCCCTGATCAGTGGGGAGTCTGCTTCTCCCTCTCCCTCTGTCCCTCCCCCTGTTTGTGTTCCCTCTCTAGCTGTCTGTCAAATAAATAAATAAAATCTTCTTTTTAAAAAAAGATTAAAAAAAAGATTTTATTTATTTATTTGACAGACAGAGATTATAAGTAGGCAGAGAGGCAGGCAGAGAAAGAAGGGGAAGCAGGTCCCCGCCAAGCAGAGAGCCTGATGCAGGGCTTGATCCCAGGACCCTGAGATCATGACCTGAGCTGAAGGCAGAGGCTTAACCCATTGAGCCACTCAGGTGCCCCTAAATAAATAAAATCTTAAAAAAAAAAGACACCCTTTTTGTGGGGCACCTGGATGGCTCGGTTGGTTAAGCATCTGCCTTCATTCACCTCAAGTCATGATCCCAGGGTGCTGGGATTGAACCCTGTATTGTGCTCCCTGCTTAGCAGAGAGCCTGCTTCTCCCTCTCCCTCTGCCTGCCTTTCTGCCTACTTGTACTCTTTATCTCTCTGTCAAATAAAAAAATAAAATCTAAAAAAACCCCCAAATCTTTATTTAAACTTAGTCCCTCACACCTAAAACTCCTTTGCAAAGATTTCCCCTCGCAAACTTCCTACAACTTTCTTTTGTATTCAGATTTTGTCCCAAGCCATTTTTCTACAAACAACCAGTCTCATTTAGGACAAAAATTGCTTTCTTTCACCTTCAACAAAAATGCATTCCCATTTCTTATATCTTTCTTACACATACAGAGTTGCTTTTCTTATTTCCATCAGTTTTAATTACAGTTAACAGAATTTCAGATTCTTAGAAACCTTAGTTTCTACTGAAAACTAAGTAGTAACCAATTGTGAACTGTTACACCAAAACTTTTAGGTGGCAAATTTGTGAATCCATTAAGCATGATGCATGTTTACCAAAGAGACTCAAATATTCTTAGTTTTTTGCAATAAGAACTCAAAAGCATAAACCTACATTTAACACTTTTCCCTAGAAAAGAAAAGACCTAGATGTCCCATGAATTTAATACCAAAGGCTTTAAAGCTATTTTAACAATTTCCCATGAAAACTTTGATGAGACAGACAATTAGCCATCATTTTAGTCATCTTTTTGCTAACAAATTTGCAACAGAGATAACATGAGCTTATTTGACCCTCAGCAAACCTTTGCAGAATAAAAGTTTCACATTTAATGCTGATAACTTTAAAGACATGTCTGTCTTAATTAAACCAATAAACTTAGTTTAAATTCCAAGTTATGTTCCACCTGGGTCCACTTTTAAACGTCAATTAATTCATTCCCCCAGTGTCAATTTTTACCTGAGACACAGGTGGGGACATCTGAAGGGAGCAGCGTATGTAGGCTGCACCCCAGGGGCAGACGCAAGAGAGGTGGGGCAGACAGAAGAGTCAAGGTGCTGCCAGAAGACAGAGAAAAACGTCCCAGTGCTAAAGCTCATCCACTTGGACAGATGAATAAATGCCATATTTTTCCACCAACAAGTGGGATTAAGTAGTCCATGTCAGGCTGGAGAAGACAGGGAATTTCCGAGAAACAAAGGAAGTTTCAGCAGCTGTTGGGGAACATTCCTTAAAGTTCCTGTCCTGAGGGACACTAACCACAGCTGGCTCCACTTACAGCCATTAATCTGGGAAATGAGTGAGGGAGAAGCTTCCACATCTATTAGGAGGAACAGTGAGAGAGAGTGAGAGTCAGTGTCCCCTTTGCTAGGAATGACCTGTGTTTATTCGGAGAAGGCCTGTTTAGACCATTATCCAGTATGTCAGGAGGGAGTTTCCTGGTCTGGTTACCAACAAACACGTTTTGCAGGAGGCCCTTAGGTATGGGTCCTGATCGAGAGCCCTGAAAGCCTGGATGGATCTAGGGTACCTCGATCTATTCACTTGTTTCCTGCAGAAGAGACCTGATAGATCCCACTGTGGTCATAAAGTGAGTGTTGCGGGAGCTCAGCTCTTTCCTAAATTTGCGATCCAAATTGTTTCCAGTGGGTTAAAAGGCACTGCAAGGGAAGGGCGCCTGGGTGGCTCAGTAGGTTAAAGCCTCTGCCTTTGGTGCAGGTCATGCCAGGGTCCTGGGATGGAGCCCCGTGTTGGGCTCTCTGCTCAGCAGGGAGTCTGCTTCCTCCTCTCTCTCTCTGCCTACCTGTGATCTTTGTCTGTCAAATAAATAAAGTCTTAAAAAAAAAAAAAGGCACTGCAAGGGAGAGTCCTTGGGAACAGAAGAAGAGACCATGCCTTGCTGAGAAGGTCACCCCATATTTTACCTTGCCTTGAAAAACCCACAGTGTTCAACCCATGGAGAATACTAGAAAAATTTTACAAGTGGAAATTACCCAGTTTTGCAGTACTCAGTCCAGAGGAGTCCCCGAAGAGAATGATATCCCATTTTGCAATCCCGGTAGGAGTTACCCCGTACCTGTTACAGAGAGGTGACTATGAATGTGTCCCTATGTATCGGCTCTCCCTTGTGAACCAAGGTGTCTCATGGTTTCCTATCCAAGGTGAAAAAGTGGCCTAACCTCTTGGGTTGAGGAGGGGTCAGGTTGGTGGGAGTAGGCACTCTTACCTGTCACCTGATCCTCCTTTTCTCCTCTGGATTTCTCCCCTCTCCCCCACATCTGGCCCAATCATAAAGCCTTAGCGAGGCTAACAGTTTAAACTTTGATTCAATTATGTTCCCTCACCTTACCCCTGGCCACTTTTTCTGTCCGTATAACTGAGGTCCCATTTGCAAGCCTGACTCTGTTGAGGGGTACAGACCCCGAGATTTAGCATCATCATCATTTCATATTTCTGTTGTTGGGACAAGAAAGCCTCAACTATAATACCCATTAAAGTTCCCGCTGCTAATGCAACCAACTGAGGAATTGGCTAGGGGTCTGTAATTCCCTCCTTAATGCCCAAAGTATCCCAGCAAATGCCCAGGAAAACGTTGGTCTCCCTCTAATGTGTATAAAGAGATAGCCCTAATCCTGCTTGCTGATAACTTGGGTTTTGATCCCTGGCTGTGATTAAACCTAAATGTACCTATCAGAAAAACATATCTTAGCAGGCAGCAAAAATGAGGAAAAGATTCTCCTCCTAAACTAAGTTCTCACAAAAGACATTTTTAAAAAAAGATTTCATTTATTTTTTTACAGAGAGAGGGAACACAAACAGGGGGAGCGGGAGAGGGAGAAGCAGGCTTCTGGCAGAGCAGGGAGCCCAACACGGGGCTCAATCCCAGAACCCTGGAATCATGACCTAAGGTGAAGGCAGATGCTTAATGAATGAGCCACCCAGGTGCCCCACATAAAAGACGTCTTTAAATGAAAAAAACCTTGTATCTACATAGGCAATACTTTTCCTGAAATGAATCCCTAATTAAAAGGGCATGGTGCTCACCAGATATTGAAAGGGCCCTACTATAGATAAAGTCCCTGAGGTGGGAGAAAGCCATTTAAGAAAAGCCAATGAACAGAAAGCAGAACTGGGTTAGGGTTAAGCCAAATACCCTTCTTTTGAGGAAGGGGGATTGACCAAACCTTTGTCCAGAAGCCTGTCACCTGAGATTTAAAACCCGAGGCTACACAATTCGCCTTCAACTGGCCCACAGGTGCTGGGTTTTGTTATTTGTGAGAAGTCACCCAAGGGAGAGACGTCTCCCAGGAAAGAAAAGAAAAGAGTCTGCTTTTACTCTCCCTTCAGTGGAAGTGATTCTGGGTTTTGGCATCAAAATGAAGTGGGAGGACTAGGTTCTTGCCTCAAGGAGTGGAAGAATGAACCCCGCGGACAACTGAGAGTGAGGAAAGTGATAGAAGTTTATTAAGTGAAGATACAGAAAAAGTTCTCAAAAGCGAGAGGGGGGTCCTGACAGGGTTGCTCTAAATCCCGTGTTTTTTACACACTCACAGCACATCTCAGTTTTGAGTGGCCGAATTTCAAGTGCTCATTATTCAAATATGGCTAGTGGCTATCGTTATTGGACAGTGAGGTCTGCAGGCTTGATCAGATTCAGGTTAAACATCCTTGGTAAGAAGGCTTTGTGGATGATACTGTGTACTGTCCATTGCATTCTATCAGGAGCCTCAAAGTACCTTTGTCCTACTGTTAATGATGTTAAGTTTGATCACTTAGGTAAAGGGTTTGCTGCCAGAATTTTCCATCCTAAAATATTCACTTCCTCCCTTCCTAATGTAGAAAGTAATCTGTAGCTATCCCTTGGGCACCATGAGTCTATCTTGTTACCTCCCACTCTTTTGCCCAATGATTATAGAATCCATTGACAGTCCTTGTGGGAAGCAATTATTATACTATAATTACAGTGGTAATTTTTTTTTTCTAAAGATTTTATTTATTTGAGAGAGAGAATGAGAGAGAGCGAGCACGAGAGGGGGAAGGTCAGAGGGAGAAGCAGACTCCCTGCTGAATGTGGAGCCTGATGCGGGACTCGATTCTGGAACTCCAGGATTATGACCTGAGCTGAAGGTAGTCGCTCAACCAACTGAGCCACCCAGGCAACCCAAAATGGTAATTTCTTATAATTCCCTTTGCATCTGTTAGCTGGCAATCTACAAAAAAAGAAAATGTTTATTATCCTCTGGAAGGTGTTGTTTACGTTAGGAATTTTCTTTTTCTTTTACTCCCTTTCCTTGGGATGCAGGGACTGCAGAGTGTCCACATGGACACCTCATAGGACTGGAAGTCCATGGGTGAAGTGAGTAGCCAGGAGAAGTAAGGAAGGTTGGAGATCTGGAAGATGAACGGGTTGGGTAAGCTAAGACTACTGTGGCAAGTAGATATCAACATTTCACTAGCTTAACCCATAGGAGTTTACTTTTGCTTATGTAAAAGTCCCATGTGAGTGTTCCTATTTAACAGGTGATCTTTCTCTAGGCTGTAATTTGGGGACACAGGCTCCTATCATCTGGTGGCTCTGGCATTACCTAAGGCCTTGATGTCCCTGCATCTAGGCTGAAGGAAAAAAGAGGACAGAGAAGGTCATTCACCACTTAACTGCCTTGACCTAGAAGTGAAATACATAATTTCCCCTTCTACTTGCTAGTGAGAGCTAGTCAATTAGCCCTTCTTATATGCCAGAGATGGGGCATCCCTCCAGCACAGCTGCTTTCCTGAAGCGTCTAATTTCTGTAGAAGGGATGGTTAGCCATCATTGCCACAATGCAGCTGAGAGGTCATTGACTAGAGGATAGAAGGGTGTTTGCTGGCTCTTTCTCCTTTTTACTCCACCAGTGGCAACCAAATTTTATTTTCCATTTACTCTCAAAAGGACTAGGTGAGATTCCTTTAAAAAAGCCTCCTGGGCAGCCACAATTCCTATTTAAAAACAGGGGAAAAAAAAGAAAGAAAGAAAAGGAGAGAAAAAGCATAGAAGTGACTATAGAAGGCATTGAAAAATATTTCGTGAATTACTTTACAAAATGTACTGATGGGAAAAAATAGATATGGAGAAAATGCAAGAGTGATCTAAATTGAGAGAGATTTATCCCATTTCTACACCATAAGCCCTCTGTTGAAGAAATGTGTAAAGCACTTACATACATGATATTTAGTATCTGAGATATGGACATAATCATAAAATATTATCTGTTAAATAACTATGTGTGTAGCAATGCCTTTTTAAAAGATTTTATTTATTTATTTGAGAGAGAAAGAAAGAGAGAGAGCACAGGTGTGCAGGGGGAGGGGTAAAGGAAGAGTGAAAGAGAGAGAGAGAGAGAGAAAATCTCAAGCGGACTCCCCACTGAGCACAGAGCATGATGCAGGGCTGGATCTCACAACCCTGAGATCATGACCTGAGCCGAAATCAAGAGTCAGATGTTCAACTGACTGAGCCACCCAGGAACCCCATGTGTGTAGCAATTCTTATATATATTTTAAACATTCCTAGTCCTAGAACTCATTATCTTGGTCCTAGTGGTCACAAACTTTATAAGGCCACAGCTATTGATTCAAATTCAAATATCTATTGAACGTCTATTGTGTGTCCACTCTAGTAGACACAGATACTACTCTAGTTGTTGAAGATAACCTTGGTGAATAGGAATTACACAATCACTGACCTCATGGGGTGGATGGTCAAATGTGAAAACAGACCTTAAACAAATAGTTAGCCTCCTTCCCCAAATGAAATGATTTCAGTAATAAGTGCTATGAAGAAAAAGTTCTGGTGTCCATGAGATTATAATAATGGTGGTGGTGATGGTGGGGAACTTCAGGAAATACCTTCCAGAAGTATTGGCACTTAGTCCGGGACTTGAAAGAAGAGCAAGTTTTGCTCCACAGAGTGGGGAAAAGGGTTTTCTAAGTAGAGAAAAGAGTAAATGTGAAAGCTGAGAGGTAGAGAGAAGTTTGACAAGTTAGGAGCAAAGGGAGGCTATTGTGGGGGACTGAGAAGGACAGTGAGTGATGCCAGTTATGATGGGGAGTAAGGGTAGGAGTCAGATCATGCAGGTTATGTAGGCCAAGCTAAGGATTTTTAAGTTTAACCTAAAAACAAGGGGGAGAATCTGGAAATATGGAAGCATCCTTATGATTACACGATTACAATCCTTATGATTATAGTTGTAATTTAAAGAGATTACTCTAGCAGAAGCTATATTAGACATGAAAACATTTTACGATGATTAAAACAGTACTGGCAGGTGAATTAAATGGCAACTCAATGTACAGATAAGAAAGTTCAGCAGAAGACCCACCCAAATATATATAGGAAATTTGTGTGTGGTAAATATGACATTTCAAAATAAGTTGGGAGGAAAATGGATTAATTACTAACATTTTGGAATACCTGAGTATCCTTCTTGAGAAGGAATAAAGTTGGACCTGTACTTTAGAAATTTAGGGACACAAGATGAAGTCATAAAAGACACAGAAGAAATCATGGGAAAAGTACAAAAATTAATATTGTGGGTGGGGAATGCCTTTTTGGAGTAGGTATCAAAATCTAGATATTACAATAATGATGGCTTGGCCTAGGCCCTGAAGAGATGGTAACTGATGGCTTCAAAGCATATTTTAGATGTGGCATCATCAGGATGATGATGTTGAAAGGGGGAGGATGAAAGAGGGAGAGAGTAGAAAGATGTCAAGGATGACTTAATGACTTCTAAATTTGTAGTTTGAGGAATCCAGTGGGTGGTAATGTTTCCTTCTGAGATGGGAAATAAGGGAGGAGGGATCGTTGGAAGGATGATAAAAAAAAATTCAGCTTTGTGTTAAAATATTTTGTGCTTCAAAGGACACCACCAAGAAAGTGAAAAGACAACACAGAGAAAAACTATTTGCAAGCCTGATAAGGTACTTATATCCAGAATATATAAAGAACTCTTAAAACTTAATAATAAAAGGACAAATAACCCAGTGAAAAAATGGGCAAAAGATTTGATAGACACTTCTTTAAAGAAGATACGTGAATGACCAATAAGCACACAAAAAGATGATTAACAACATCATTAGTCATTAAGAAAATGCAGATAAAAACCACAATGAGATATTTCACACCTGTTAGGATGGCCATAATCAAAAAAGATAGAAACTAACAACAATAAGTGACCATATGGAGAAAATGGAACCCTCCTATATTTCTGGTAGGAATGTCAAATGGTGCAGTAACTTTGGAAAACAGTTTGGTAGTTTATCAATCTGTTAAACATAGGTTTACCTTATGATTACATAATTTCATTCCCATATGCTGACCCCAGAGAAATAACACATGGCCTCAAGAAGCCTTCTACAGGAATGCTCATAGCAGCATTAGTCATAATAACCAAAAAGTAGACACAACACACCAAATGTCCATCAACTAATGAATGGATAAAGAAAATGTGGACTCTTTATATAATAAAATATTTGTCAGTAAGAAGAAATTTAAGTACTGATACAAGTTACAACAGAGATAATCCTCAAAAACATGTGAAGTGAAAACAGTCAGTCACAAAGACTACATATTGTCTACTATATAATGAAATATCCAGAACAGGCAAGTCCATAACAACAGAATATAGATTAGTGATTGCCTAGGGCTGGGACCAGGAGGAGAAAGGGAGAGAATAGGAGTGACTGCATAGGATTACAAAATTCCTTTTGGGGGGGTAATGAAAATGTTCCAAAATTAAATTATAGAGATGATTGAACCACTCTGTAAATACATAAAAAGCCGCTGATTTGTATGTTTTAAACAGGTGTACTTTATAGTATGTAAATTATATCTCAATAAAGCTCCGAAAAAATTCAACTTGGGATATATTAACTTTCCTAAATAAAACTGTGAATTCTCTTAAAGAACCCCGTTCTGGGGACACCAGAACGATAGAAGTTTAGGGAACGTTAGAAGACCAGGATGGGAAATAAATTGACGGAACAATTTATTTCCTTCCTCCAGGTGCTCAGAATGAGGCCACGCCCTTCCTCGTTTCCTAGCAACCAACTCCCGTGCCACTTGCTCTCTCCCTCAACGCTTTCTCTGTCGTCACTTCCGCCCTATAACAGGAAGTGAGGTCAGAGCCGGCAGCTTTCCCGGGAGTTCGGCGTTTACGGTGTCTGCCTCAGCCGAAGAGGTGGTATTTCCCTGGAACTGGCAGCCTCCCGCTGTATCCGGGTCCCACCTGCCCGCCTGGTGGTGAGGCTCTCGAGGAGTGTAGAGGTCTTTGAGGTTCCAGAGATCCGCGCGAGAGGACGGTGAGGCCCGGGAACGCATGGCTCTCGGGGCAGAGTAGAGGACCGGCGGGGGTTGCAACTCTCTGAGTATCTGTGGCATCCCTTCAGCTTAGCTTCGTTTATCTACTGCGGCACCGGGAGTTTTTCACTTCTCCGCGGAGCAGCTTGGTTTTTGGAAATTGGCACTTTTCGGCCTCGATCCCCCAAGGTCCCACCTGCTGCCTTTGAAGGAAGACCCCTCATACGGAAGGCTCGTCCAAGGCTCGCCGGGCTGCTGACTCCCAGTCCCTCGCAGACCCAGAAGTGTTCCGTCATGACCTCAGAGTGAGCTAGTGACCGACTTGTGACACTTTTCAGAGTCCTAGGGTAAAATGTTTATATGTGCGCATGGTCGTGTGTGTATGAGTGTCCTTTTTATCCTGCACATTATGAGCTAGGAGAACCCTGGGCTGTGTTTGACAAGTGTGTTATTTTAGTTTACTTTTCTTTAACGTCTCTGCCAGGGTTTCTTCCTTGTTCTTGTACATCAAACATCTTTATGCCGTCTGTTAGCTGGTGGGAACTAGCACACTGGAATTAGGCTGGAAGGGCCCAGGAGTTACTGATTTTTAAATTTTTTTTTTTAATTTTGGCTTGTTCTTTGAGGAGTTTAGTGACCTATTTGTTCTTTGAGGAGTACAGTGACCTAGGCGATTTTTAGTCCGTTTTAAGTTTTTATTTTTAATTATTATTACTTTAAAAATTTTTTTAAAGTTTTTAATGTGTTTGTGTCTTACATCCAAGACCACAGGTTCTTCATGGACAAAGACTGTGTAATACAATACTGTTGTGACCCTCATAGTCCCAAGCACAATGCTGAACGCATAGTAAAGGCTCATTAATTTTTAAATTTAAATGGAAGAAAATACATATTCTAACATTTTCAACTTAATATTGAAGGGGTCTATTTAAATTTAGTTCAGCTCCTGGAAAGGACAACATAAAATAACAAGATCTTTTTAAAGAAATGTGTTTAAAACTTAGAGGCTGCCTAGAAGACTAGAAACAGTGCTTTCAGTGAAAGGGAAATATGGTGCATCTGTCTTTTAGGAAGAGAGCACATAAATAATGGTGTTTCATTGCTTGTATCTTTTCTTCTTTTTTTCTCTTTTTTAAAATAGGTATAGTATCCTGACTTATTGACCCAGAGGGGCTTGCTGACATTATGGGAAATCAGCTTGCTGGCATTGCTCCTTCCCAGATCCTTTCTGTGGAGAGTTATTTCTCAGACATCCATGACTTTGAATATGATAAGAGTCTGGGAAGTACTCGGTTTTTTAAAGTTGCTCGAGCGAAGCACCGAGAAGGCCTCGTGGTTGTGAAGGTCTTTGCAATTCAGGATCCCACATTGCCTTTAACCAGCTATAAACAAGAGCTGGAGGAACTGAAAATCAGGCTTCATTCTGCACAGAACTGTCTACCTTTTCAGAAAGCAGTAGAAAAAGCATCTGAGAAAGCAGCCATGCTCTTTAGGCAGTATGTGCGAGACAACCTTTATGATCGCATCAGTACCCGTCCATTCTTAAATAACATTGAGAAGCGTTGGATTGCTTTCCAGATTCTGACAGCTGTGGACCAAGCACACAAATCTGGAGTCCGTCATGGGGACATCAAGACTGAGAATGTAATGGTCACCAGTTGGAATTGGGTCCTTCTAACTGATTTTGCTAGTTTTAAGCCCACTTATCTTCCAGAGGACAACCCAGCAGATTTCAACTATTTCTTTGACACTTCACGGAGGAGAACTTGCTATATTGCTCCTGAACGTTTTGTTGATGGTGGATTGTTTGCCACTGAGTTAGAATACATGAGGGATCCTTCAACTCCACTTGTAGACTTAAATAGTAATCAGAGAACAAGAGGAGAGTTAAAGAGGGCAATGGATATCTTTTCAGCAGGTATTTGAATTGGTCGAATTTGCCAAGGGGGGATGCGCATATATTTTAACTTGAAACATTGAACTGTAGCTTTTAGAAAATCCCATATGTTGAAATATTATTTTCTTGGTATTTCATACATTATTCATTATTCAGATAGATATAGCAGTCTTTCTTTGGACATGTTTAAGTGCCTAGGAAATACAGAGTGGTTCATTGATTCAAATATTTCAGAAATATTTGAATTCTGTATGTGTTAGGCACTTTTTAAAAAAATATAGACTCTCTTTTGTTGTTGTTTTTTTTTTTTTAGACTCTTTTTTTTTTTTTTTAAAAGTAAACCCAGTGTGGTGCTCAGACTCATGACTCACAATCAAAAGTTGCATGCTCTACCCACTGAGCCAGCCAGGTACCTCAAGGCACTTTCTTTAGCACTAGAGATGGATGGATAATTATGTCCCTCTCTTCAAGGTGTTTACATTTAATGGGGAGATGAATATGATATTGAAAAAGGACATTTCTTTTTTTTTTAATTAATTAATTAATTAATTAATTTGACAGAGATCACAAGTAGGCAGAAAGGCAGGCAGAGAGAGAGGGGGAAAGCAGGCTCCCTGCTCAGCAGAGAGCCCGATGCGGGGCTCGATCCCAGGGCCCTGGGATCATGACCTGAGCAGAAGGCAGAGGCTTTAACCCACTGAGCCACCCAGGCGCTCCGAAAAAGGACATTTCAATGCAGTGTGATTTGCTGTGGTGGTGATAAGCATAGGGTGCTGTTATAGGAGCATAAAAATATTAGTGTCCATGGTGTGGGTAGAGAGTCAGTAGCAGGAAAGGCCTCTTTATTGGAAGATGGTATAAATTTTTTAAAGATTTATTTTAGAGAGTGTGCTCACTTGAGTGAGTTAGGGGAGGGACAGAGGGAGAAAATCTTCAAGCAGACTCCCCACTGGGCAGGGTGCTTGACATTGGGCTCAATCTCAAGACCCATGAGATAGATCATGACTTGAACTGAAACCAAGAGTCAGATGCTTAACCGACTGAGCCAACCAGGCACCCAGATGATTTTAAGAGAACTGAAAGAAGATTGGGAGCTAACTATGGCAAAGATAGCTTGTTTCAGGCACAGAGTGTTGCTTATAGAAAGACTTGAACATCCGAGCACGAGGACATTTTAAGTAGTTTATTATATCTGGAACATAGAGTGTAGAGTGTGAGGTAAGCAGACCCCATACCAGAAAGGCATGCCCATGCTACCGTACAGGGGCATTATCAGATATATATTTTAGATAAATGATGTAGCATGGAGAGTGGATAGCAAGAGAGCTACCTTATAGATGGGAAAACCAGCTAGAAGTAAACTGCCATAGTCCAGAAAGGATAGGACCCTGACAAGCTTAAAGTTGTGACAGAATTGGAGAGGGAGTGGAAAAAAGAATACTTCAGAGATAATTAATAGGTAGAATTGTTAGGACTTGGTGATTGATTGGTAGATGAAGTCAAGAACACTCCTTTCACCCCAGCATGGGAAATTGGGTGGATTGGCAGTGATGGTCACTGACATAAGAGAAATGGGGAAGAACAGGTAAAGGGGGTGAGAAGATGATGAAGTCTTTGTTAGGTATGTTGAGTTGAAGGTGTCTGGGGGATATCCAGGAGAAGATGTACAATAGGCAATTGGTTATAAAGGTTTGTTGCAGAGAGAATTGGGATGGAGGTGGAGATTTTGTAGTTACCAGGAAATAGATAGTAATTGTAGCTAAGGGAATGAATTTGTAACTAGGAAGAGTTTGTAGAAAAGTGATTCTTAAGCTTTTTTGGGATCCCCTTAAAGATTTTGATGCAATCATTGTCCTCCTTCTCTAGAAGAAAATACCATGCATTAATATACATTATTTCACATACCCAGACCACTTCAAGCCAGGCTACAGATTCTAGATTCTCTATGAACTTTTTGGGAAGAGAATGGGCTGAAAATGGTATCCTGAAGAATAACCATGTGAGCTCTGCATCAGTGCCGTTTTTCATGAATTTTGCAAAGATTGGGTTTATCCCCCTGTAGGATTACTGCAAAGAAAACGTAAATTGAACTGTATTTTAGATTACTTAGGAAAAGTAACGTAATTAATGAAGAAGTGTATTTCATTGAGGGTAATGAACAAGAATTGTTACTACAAACCTGTCCATTCAGCTCACTAATCTGTGTCCCAAGATAATACTGAGGGGTATTTTTTGATAAGCTAGGGTTAACCTCCAGGCTGTGTAAATGACAAGATTAGAAGTGTAATTCATCAGAGTCCTGACTTTTTTTGACCAGTGAATTTATCTAAATTTTTGGCAAACCATTTTTATTTTTAAAATTATGATTTTATAAATAGGATTCCTTTAGCTTAGAAATTTGATCACTTTTTAATATCGGGATCATTTATAGGCTTTTTTTTTTTAACTGAGGTACAATAGGCACATATTACATCCCTGTGACTTATTTATTTAATAACTGGAAGTTTGTTGGAGTTTTAAAATTTCAAGGGTCGATGCAAAGTTTATATTTATGCTTTCTGTGTGCATTATAGTTTCATAAACTTACTCAGCATTTGTTTTTCCAGAACCAGAGTCTACACCGTATAGGCCCTTTCGTATTTTTGAAAGAGGTGGGTGGGATCTGTCTACCTCTCCTAAGATTTGATGTAGGCTCTTTGGGTTTTGAGTGTTACTTTTCTCCATCTTGATGGATATCCTTGGTTCCTGGCTGCTAGTTTTGGAGAAGGTATATATTCTCTGTCTCTGGTCATATAAGAGGGCAGGACCCTTTTCCTGGAGATCTTTCATTCATTTGCTTGACAAATATTTGAGTATTATCTGTTATGTATGAGACACTGTGTTGTTACATGTTGGGGGTACAGCTCTGAAAAAGACTGACGAAGTTTTTGCCCTTAAGGAGCTTATGTTCTAGTGGAGTAGAAAGAGAATAAACAAGTAAAGAAGTTAATTTTCGTGAATGATAAGTGCTGTGATGGAGTTACGACTTTTAAGTGTTAATACAAAGGTTGGTAGGAGACTACTTTAGATAAAATGGTCAGAGAAGACCTCTATGAGAAGGTGATATTTGAGCTGATACCTGAATTATAAGGACTTAGTGTTGATGAAGACACTTTGAACAATCTGTTCCATAGGGAAATACCACCTAATAACACCTTTTCCAGAACAATATTCTAAAAGTTGCAAGGAAAAAGTCCTATATTCACCTCTATTAGTTAGGGCTGCCATGACAAAATATCCCAGACTTGGTAACTTAAAGAAAAATTTATTTTCCCTCCATTCTAGAGGCTGAAGTCCAGGATCAAGGTGCCAGCAGGAGTCATTTCTCCTGAAGCCACTCTTTTTGGATTGCAGATGGCTGCCTTCTCACTGTATCCTAACGTGGTCTCTTCCTTGGTGCCCCTTCTTAAAAGGTCACCAGTCATAATGGACGTATGACCTCATTTAACTTACGTTACCTTTTTAAAGGCCTATCACCTATATTTAGTCAGGTTACAGGTACTGGGTGTTAGGGCTTAAATATATGAATTTGAGGGAGAGAAGAGAGATAATTCAGTCCATAACAAACCCCATTTAGTTGTAAATAGTTAAATGTCGCCATGTTTTTTTCTGACTTTTTACTTGGAAATTATTTCATATTTAAAAATTTTAAAAACTTGCAGAAGAGAATCCCCAGATTCACTTGGTTGGCATTTTGCTCCACTTGTTGTATCACCTGTACATTCTTTTTGCACCCCAGCCCACCCTCATGATTTTTTTATGATTAAATTACATTTATTATGGCCCTTTGCTTCTGAATACTTCAGTATATATTTCCTAAGGTCCTAGTCTCTTACATAACTCTTACGTAATTACATGTTGCAGTTATCAACTGCAGCAAATTTAACATTGATAAAATAATTTACAGTTTTAATTCTAATTTTGTTTTTGACCCATTAATGTCCCTTGTAACATTTTAACTGCTCCAGGACAGGACCCAGTCTAGGGTTTGGTATAGCATTTAGTTGTCCTCTCCCCTTAGCTTCCTTTGATGTGGAACATCTTCATAGCCTTTTTTTGTCATCATGACATTGACATTTTTTGAAGAATACTTCTCTCCTTAAATTTTTAAAAATAATTTTTGTACTTTTTATTTTAAGTGATAGAAGTTGCAAAAATAGTGAAGAATGCTTCTCCCAGTTTCCCTGCTAGTGATATCTTATATGACCAGTATGACCTCAAAATCTGGAATTGACAGGGGAGCCTTATTGTTAACTAGATACAGACTTTATTCAGTTTTCACTGGCTTTTACCTGCATTTTGTGTGTGTGTGTGTGTGTGCAGGTGCACACATGTGCTCAAGCACCTCACTCCACCCCTTTGTTTTTTCATAGAATGTACCTCATTCAGGGTTTGTCCGATTTCTCCTTTTGATTAGATTCAGGTTATTCATTCTCAGTGTACTGTATATGTGATGATGCATTTTCATAGTATCACATCTAGAGACATACAGTGTTTGTTGGTGATGTTAATTTTGATCACCTGGTCAAGGTCTTGCCTGATTTCTCCCCTCTCTAGTTACCTTCTGTTTTTTTAATCTCTTGCAACTAATAAGGAGCCTGTGGGAAGAAACTTTTAAGACCATGCAAATACACTGTCAGTCATCACAACTTCCTTCCTGATTTGACATTCGTTGCTGATTCTCGCCTGATGGTTGCAAATGATGATTTTCCAACTCTAGTACTTCCTCCACATTCACCAGTAGGCCCTCAGCATTCTGGCATACTCAAGTGTGCTCTCTTTCCCCTCATTTTTTTCTTTTAATTTATTATTGGTATGGACTTATTAATTTTTGCACCCAGTTTGCCAGTATTTTTTGGAGGATTTTTGTGCCTATATTCATCAGGAATATTGGTCTGTAGTTTTCCTTTCTTGTGATATCTTTGTCTGGTTTGGTATCAGGGTAATTTTGAATGAGTTGGGAAGTGTTCCCTCTTCTATTTCTTTGGGACAATTTGTGAAGGATTATTAAGTATTTTAACATTTGATAGACTGAAGCCTCTGTTAAGTGTTAGGCTTTTTTTTTTTTTTTAAAGATTTATTTATTTATTTATTTGTCAGAGAGAGAGAGAGAGAGAGAGAGCGAGAGCACAGGCAGACAGAGTGGCAGAGGGAGAAGCAGGCTCCCCGCGGAGCAAGGAGCCAGATGTGGGACTCGATCCCAGGACGCTGGGATCATGACCTGAGCCGAAGGCAGCCGCTTAACCAACTGAGCCACCCAGGCGTCCCAAGTGTTAGGCTTTTTTTTGTGTGTGGAATGTTTATTATTAATTCTGTTTCTTTACTTAAGAGGTCTATTCAGATTTTCTGTTCTTTTTAAGTCAGCTTTGGTAATCTGTTTCTTTCCAGGAATCTGTCCATTTCATTTAGGTTATCTAATTTGTAGGCATACAGTTGTTCAAAATACAGTTCTTTTTCATTTCTGTAAGGCTGGTGGTGTGTCTCATTTTTCATACCTTAATTTAGTAGTTTGAGACATCTGTTGTCTTAGTAGGAGCCTGTCAATTTTGTTGAGCTTTTCAAAGCACCAACCTTTGAGTTTGTCGATGTTCTCTATTGTGTTTTACTCTCCGTTTCACAAATTTCCATGCCAGTCTTTATTATTCCTTTCCTTCTGTTTGCTTTGGTTTTAGTTTACTTTTCTTGTTTCTTAAGGTTAAGGTTAGGTTATTGTCCTGCACTTTAAAATACAGGTGTTTATAGTTACACATTTCCTCTCAACACTGTCCTAGTTGTATCCCATACGTTTTATATGTTGTGTTTTCATTTTCATTAATCACAAAATAATTTTCAAATTCCGTTTGATACATTGGTTATTTAGGAGTGTGTTGTTTAATTTCTACGTATTTGTGAATTTTTCAAGCTTTCTCTGTTATTGATTTCTTATTCCATTTTGGTTTGAAGGACTTGATTTTTATGATTTCAGTCCTTTTAAACTTACTGAGGCTTGTTCTATGGCTTAGCATGTGATCTAACCTGGGGATTGTTCCATATGTACCTGAGAAGAATTTGTATTTTGCTGTTGTTGGGTGGAGTGTTCTTTTGATGTCTGTGTTAGATCCAGTTGGTTTGTAATGTTGGTCTGGTTTTCTGTTTTCTTCTTGCTTATGATATTTCTAATAGCTATTTTAAGTCTTTTATTCTAAAACTTGATGCAGATTGGTAGAGATTAATTTAAGAACTTTATTATGTGTTAGGAACTATTTTAGTTCTTGGAAATTATTTAGTGAGCAAAATAGGTGAAAATCCTTCCTCATGGAGTTTGCATTCTAGTGGGTATACTAGATGGTAAAGAAAAAAAATACATGATATATTTAATTTGGCAGTTGGTGCTGTGGGGAAAAAATAGCAGGGAAAGGGAAAAGGGAATATGCAGAAGAATAGGCAAGAAGAATGGGGTAGTTGTGGTGGTGGGGCTTGCAATTTTAAACTGGATAGTTTACATAACTGCTAATATCCTAAATTACATTTGATGAAGGATCTTAAAGAGGTGGAGGTATAGGTGGACATTTGAGGGAGTAGCATTCTAGGTAGAGAGACCAGCAGATGCAGAGGCTATGAGCTAAGATTATTTAAGGATCTCTGTAAGACCTGTGAAACGCAGGTGTGCCTGGGTTGGTTAGACGGTTGAGTGTTTGATTCTTGATTTCAGCTCAGGTTATGATCTCAGAGTCATGATATCAAGCCCCACAGGGGGCTCCACATTGAGTTTGGAGCCTGCTTAAGATTCTTTCTCTCCCTCTGCCACCCTACATCCCACATGCACGTACACTCTCTCTCTTTCTGTCTTAGAAAAAATACTTGTGAAATGCAGGTCATACAATGATGCAGTGAAACTGCTTTGTCCTTTTCGGAGTGTAGATAGATTTTTTCTATTCCTTGTTTGAAGATTATGTGAGTGCCTAATGATTTGGTTATCTTTCTTTTTTCTAGTCTTACACCTATACTTCGTAGCACTCTTCACACATTTGTTTACTGGTTTATTTTGTCTGTCTTCCTAGAACGAAAGCTTGATGAGGGCAAGGATTTTATCTATTATATGCACTGCTAGTGCCTAGTGTATAGTAGACACCTAATAACTTTTACTTTGATAGTGAATAAATGAGTTGTCAGATATGACTTTTCAGTTCCTTATGGACTTAATTTCTAAAGTAAGTCCATACTTAAAAAAAATTACCTTTCTTGTAACTTGTATTCTATTTCTAACTAGATGCATGTATATATTATATGCAAACATATTCATTTTAAATTAGAGAACTAGGAAGTTATTTTTTTTAAGATGGAGAGATAGTGGGCTTCTTTTGACTTTACACTTTCAGAAACTGATGATGAAGCAATAGACATTTTCCTTGTTTTGCGTGATCGTAGTTGTATGTTGCATTAAAATTTTTAATTCAGTTTACTTTGGGCTTTTCATTTTGAGTTTTGTGAATTCTCTCAATTCTTCATCTGTATTAAAGGTATCTTACATTGCATTTTTAATGGAATTATATCTGTTATTTTGCAGGTTGTGTTATAGCTGAGCTTTTTACAGAAGGTGTACCACTGTTTGATCTCTCTCAACTTCTGGCTTATAGAAATGGACAGTTTTTCCCGGAACAAGTGCTAAATAAAATTGAAGATTGCAGTATCAGAGAATTGGTAACTATGCTACAAGTATTCTCCATTAGGTTTTAATAGAATTGTGTTTTCACTTTTGCATTAGACAGCTCTCTGGAATTTTATGAATTTGGAACAAAGAAATAAAGCCCCATAGACAATTATGAACAGCATATTTTCATTTACTTTGTTAGGGAGAAGTGTATAATACTTTACCTCTTGTCAGGCACAGAGCTCATTTGACTAAATTTTATATGTATATAAAACATGCATAATGTTATACATACACACACCTCTTCAGTTCTGCTTTGAACAGATTTGGGAGGAAGTAAAGTGGTGCTTGGAGATTAGAGATATTGTCTAGAATAGAGCTTGCTAGTAAGAAATCAAGAAGACATATCTAAAATGAAAGAGGAAACATCAGCTTGAATATAATACAGTAGTATAGGGCCATTTCATATAGAAACAGCTCATTTGGTATGTCTCTCTTGAGGCTGTTCTGGGAGGAAGGCTATAGGATCACTAATTAGTATAGCTAGCAGAAGAGAAATGAGGAATTTTGTGGGAGGTCACATAAGCCAAAAATCCACCTTACTGTTTGAGGGGATCTTTATTTAAATTCCATAAATACAGTAACTGATGGCTTTTAAGATGATGACTCTCAGTCATGGAAAGTTGTAGTATATTAAAATATTCTATAATAAAGTAGGGAAGTATAGAATTCATTTTAATTTCTCTTATAAATGGCAAATATTAAAAAATAAGATGTTTTAGAGGAAGCCAGTTTAGCTCATGTTCGGTGAACTGTGCACTAGTTGGTGTACCTGGCTGTTCTGTCTTTGGGTATGGCACTCATTTGTCATGTTACATTGGCTAAGTGACTTCTTGAATTTGGGCCTGTATTTTCTTAACTATGGAAGGAGTGAATCTGATGAATCTTTAAGGCTTAATCTGAATGTAAAAGGAATTCTGTTTAAGTCACTTCTGATATTTATAGCGCATTTGAATCCTTGCAAGTTCAATGCTAGGTGCCTATTTGGAATATAAACAAAAAACTCAAATAACTAGATATATTTTTATGATATTTTAAGTATTTAAATAATGACTGATTGACTCTGAAGATCTAGGAAAAATTAAACTATGCTCTGTATATTGAAAGAAAATTATTTCCCTAAGATGTCAGAAAACATATAATAAGTTCAAGTTAGGTACATTTCCTTTCTAGGGTTTGTAGGATTTAACATCTCTTATACTACTTGAGAAGTTTAAGCCACTGATCCCCTTTTTGACTAGATCCTAGAACTACACTTAAACCATATATTCCCTTGGACTTGTGGTATTAAGACTCTAAATCAGAACTCTGATATGTAAATAGATTTTAGTGGTACTGTGATTCTTTTCAGAATTGTGTGTAATTTTATATGTAAAAATTTTATGTATGCAATTTTTTTCTGGAGAAAATCCTGTTGTTTTCTTTAGATTCTCAGTGGTATTACCGTACTCAAAAATGTTTAAGAATCTTTGAGCGGTGGGCAGTAATGTATTACTCCCCTGTCTTAATAAATGGGGAATACTGAACAGGGTATATCTCTTTATGTGTCTGGGCCATTTGTAATACATTACTATATAATTTCCTGTTGCTTTGTAGGATGGTAATAGAGTCCCATATTGCTTGTAGTCAGGTTCTGAAAGTAGCTTGAAAGGTGAAGATTGAGAAGAGTCAGAGTTACCTCAAAAATTCTTTATGTCATGTCTAAGTTGCCCTTGTAGCATTCATCTGATTTAACCTGCTGTTCTCAAATCTATTTTTTACTCCTTTTCTCCCCTTGGTGTAGGTAACTCAGATGATTCACCGTGAGCCAGATAAACGTTTAGGGGCAGAAGATTACCTAAAGCAGCAGCGTGGCAATGCCTTTCCTGAAATATTTTACACATTCCTTCAGCCCTACATGGCCCAGTTTGCCAAGGAAACATTTCTTTCTGCAGATGAGCGCATTCTGGTTATACGGAAGGATTTGGGCAACATTATTCACAATCTCTGTGGACATGATCTGCCAGAAAAAGCAGAAGGAGAGCCTAAGGAAAATGGGCTGGTTATCTTGGTGTCTGTTATAACATCCTGTCTGCAGACCCTTAAATACTGTGATTCCAAACTTGCTGCTTTGGAACTTATTCTCCATTTGGCCCCAAGATTAAGTGTAGAAATTCTTTTGGATCGTATTACTCCATATCTTTTGCATTTCAGCAATGACTCTGTTCCTAGAGTGAGGGCTGAAGCCTTGAGGACGTTGACCAAAGTTCTTGCTCTTGTCAAAGAGGTTCCTCGCAATGATGTCAATATCTATCCGGAATATATTCTGCCAGGCATAGCCCACTTAGCCCAAGATGACGCTACTATTGTTAGACTAGCCTATGCTGGTAAGAACTTATTGTCCAAGTAATAGCTGCTCATATTTTTGAAGTTAGTGACGATAATATCTCTTGTTTCTCTGATTTCTTTGGGAATTCCGAGAGTGATTTATAGTTCTTAAACTATTTGTGTACATGTTGATAATTTTCGTAGCTGATCTGTTCCTGGGACTCAACTTTTGGTTGTACTCATTTTTGAAGTGATCAGAATTATCAAGTGAAAAATATGTAATATAGAATCCTATGATTTTGCTGAGTATACTACATTTAATTTGGAGTGAGACTAATGTTTACAAGTATGTTCTGATTGAGTGTGTTTAGGTCTTTGTAAAGTTTCTCTGAACAGATATGCTAATTTGAATATCAGCTTTAGTATGCAAGTCTTTTGCTGTTCAAAAAGATGAATTTTGCTGGATAATTTGGTTTTGAAAGAACCTAGTCTATTACCAGATTTTAAGGTCCATTTAGTTACTGTAGTGCTTAAGGTGTGTGGCTTCTTTGTGATGAGGTTATAACACATCCACCTGTTTTACTTGTAATTCTTACTCATAAAATTAAGCGATACAGATTCATGTTTTTTAGCTGCCCAAATTAATTCTGCATACTTCTTTCTGCATGGAAAATGTCACTGAAGCATTAACATAATTCATTATTTATTTCTAATATAATATGTAAAGCAGAGATTGTTTTGGTTTCTGTAAATAGTACATAAAGTGTGGTGGTGATGTTGCCACTTTTTTGAAAGGTACTTGCTAGGTTTATTAAATTTACTATTGTCTATCATTATTTTAATGGAACATACAAAAAATGGTTGTTGGACTCTGGCCTTATCTCTAGGTACATTCACTGAGTGGTGGTGGTTGCATTTTTTTTTCCTTCCCTATACATATATTTTTATTTGTATTTATCCATTGCCTATTATTTATGGCTTCTGGTTTCCATAACTGTATGGGTACACATGTCAGGCCTAGAAAATTCAGGATTTCTTTAAGACGTGTACATTTGAGTTTACAGTTTGTAATGAAGTATATTTATAAGTCACTTGGCAAACATAATTAAACCAGAAAAACTTAAATAAAAGTTTATAGGTTTTAAAAACAAACTGTATCTTTCTTTAGAGTTTTGTGACCTACTGTTGGTCTTAGTTTGTTCTCAGTTGTGTTAAATGGATAAGGTTCTGATGTGTAGGTGCAATGTTAACAGAGTGACAACCAATTACTAATAGTGATAGCATAAAAATAATAGCTACTGTTTATTGAAAAAAAACTCCATCAGGGCATCTGCTCAGGGTTGCAGGGATTAGTTGCAAGAGATATATAAATTTTAAGATAGATTCCAGATTCTAAGATACATGGATTCTGAGATTCTAAGATCTATATATTTTTTGCAACTAATCCTTGCAACAGCCTTGAGCAATAGATGCTATATTACCTTCATTTTACAAGTGAGGAAATTGGAAATGGGAGGGGCTAGACAATATGACCTAAATATATCTGGTCTCATTCTTTCTCAGTACTGAGAGTTGCTGGTTTTTATCTGAAGCAACTCTGCTTTTCTTTGCTCTTCTGGGTCTTTATGGTGAGAGTCTGTGGTAACCAGGGTCTGTGCTGGTACCTTGCAGTGTCCCTTCATTATGGCTTAGTGCAGGATAAACCTGCCTGTTTTTCAGTTGAGCCAGACGTCTATTTGAACTTTTATGGTTAAGTATAATTAAACCACACATGTCAGTAACTATAAAAGTTTAAAATCAATTTTTAAATGTCTTTTACAGTGTTCTTTTAAAACTCAGAGGTGGTATAGATTTGTATCTTGTGTAAACTTTCAAGTGTATTGTGGTTTATGAACTTAAATGGGGGAAATAGGCATAGATCGACTCAGATTTTAGAAGTGCCCAGGAAAGTAAGAGACTTTTCCTCATAAAGATACATCCATTAACGTGGGGGGGGGCAGCATTCATCTAGAATTTGACTTGTTATCAGAGGATGGCCCAAACTCTCCCATCTTTAGGGCAGGCATTACAGCAGGCATTACAGGGTATTCACGTCTTGGGTACTTAGAGGTAAAGTTTTGTTCTTCAGAACAGTTTTGAACCTGTTGAGGGTTGGGGCAGGGAATAGTGGGGCTGTTAGACAAAGGTAATCACTGCATTTCATAGACTGAGCAATCTCAACTCTTGTGACATGCACCTCAATTGTAGTGGTATTAAAAATTTAAGGAAAAAGTGAGTCTTGGAATTAATAAAATGAGGCAGTTAATTAAGCTTTATGTTCAGTGCTATTTACTGCTAAGGAAAAGAGTGCAGTCTTTGGCTGGTATGGACATATGTTAAGAAGCACAGAAATGGGGGTGCCAGTGGATTAAGAAGCGAGAAATGGGAAGGAAAGAAGGATAGAGACACAGGCCTCAATAAAAAAACGGAAGGGAGAAGAAAGTGTAAGCAGATCTGATAGCAAATGTGACAGCACAAATTAGAAGTAGATATTTTCACAGTGCTAAGGAATATCAGACAGTCTTAGGAGAAAATGCAACTGTAGAAATGCAGCAATCTCACACATTAGTTCATAAGAACTTCAGAGTATCACAAGGAAGACAATCTAATAATAGTTGATTCAGTTTGGTAATAGCTCTTTGAGGTAGATGTGACTTATGTATATGTGAAATATACTCCTGTGTTAAGCAGCCAGCTAGTAAGTGTTGGGGGCTGAGATTGGAGCTGAGATTTAAGCCGGGGTCTGTGTGATTCTGAAGCCCAGTTTAGCCTGTTATTTTAATCTGAATGTTTCTCTTTTAGTCTAATGTATGTCTCTCACCTGTTAAGATACTGTTCCTAGGTCTCTGTAGAAGGGTTAAGCTTTTCCCTTAGTAGATTTGAATGCTTGTTTTATGCTATTTTTGTATTTTTTCATAGTTTTATTGAGATATAATTGACCTACATCACTGTATAAGTTTAAGGTATAAAGTGTAATAGTTTGGCTTCACATATTCCGAAATGATTACCACAAGTTTGGTTGGCTTCCATCCTCTCATATAGGTACAATAAAAAGATGCAAAAACAAAAAAAGAAGTTTTTTCTTTGTGATGAGAACTCTTAGAATTTGCTTTCTTAACTTTCATATATATCATATAGCAGAGTTAACTGTAGTGTTTATGCTGTACATTTTTGTATTTTTAAAAGAAGTTTATGTCTTATTATTAAAACTGTTAGTTATAGGGGTGCCTTGGGAGGCTCAGTTCGTTAAGCGTCTGCCTTTGGCTCAGGTCATGATCCCGGAGTCCTGGGATCAAGTCCCCCGTTGGGCTTTGTGCCCAATGGGGAGTCTGCTTCTCCCTATACCCATTACCCTGCTCATGCTCTTTCTCTCTCACTTGCTCTGTCTCTTTTCTCAAATAAATAAATAAAATCTTTAAAAAAACTGTTAGTTGTAGATTATGAGATTAGTTACCAAAAATCTGATTAGGTTAAGAGCTAAATTGAAAGTCCTACTTTTCCTCCTTAGTTTTATGATTATTATTTATATGTATAAAGACCTGAAGGAAAAATTATTATAAGGATTTAAGATTATAATAAATTTTCCCTTTTTTATAGAAAACATAGCTCTGCTGGCTGAAACAGCTTTGAGATTCCTGGAATTAGTGCAGTTAAAAAATCTCAATATGGAAAATGACCCAAATAGTGAAGAAATAGATGAAGTTACGCATCCCAATGGAAATTACGACACAGGTAGTATGATTTTCTCTTCCAGGTTTCTTATTATTTGGAATGAATTAGTAATGTGGACTTGAAAGAAACTATCGTAATTTTTGTGTAAGATAAAAGAATACCATATATATATAGGTGGGAAAGGTCACTGATGTTTCATTGTACTCTCTGCTCTGTACACTGTTATCTGACCAGAAAATTATCAGCTTGTTGTCACAGATTCTAAGCTCAATTTTTTTTCAGCCACAACTGATTTGTGTAAACAGTAGAGCTAGCTGAATTTATAATTCTTATAAGATGGAAGAAAAAAAATTGACAACGTCATAACCAAAGAATCTAAGCGTTTTTTCCTTATGTGAATATACTTTGAGTATCCTTAGTCATGAACTGTTTATGTCATACTGTCTATGATTTATGGATCAAACCCCACAAACACCTTTTGCTTTAAATGTATAGGTGTACAGATGTATAAATGTATAGATGGTAAGCTCTTTGAGGTCAAAGTTCCTGTCTTAAGTTTCTTTACATACAAACAACTCTTAGCAGGCTTTTAATGAATGCTTATTGAGTTAAAGATTTAGAAGTAATATGCTTAGATTTCTTTGAGCATGAGATTTTTATGCTATACACAAATGGTAATGGCTCTGTTACTTGTAAGAATGATATCAATTTTAGACAGCATATATTCTCTGCAGTTGAAGTCAGTAGAATAATTTTGAACTTAAAGAAGAATGTATCAGAAAGGAAATCGTCGGAATTTTCATGGAATTACTTAGAAAATAATACTGTCCTACATTCTGTAACCATGTAATTGGACATTTATAGATAACGAAGTTGAAGTTACGTGTTAAACCTTTTCGGAAGTTAACCTAAAGTTTGTCTTAATGTGAACATAGTATTTTGCTTATCAGACTACCTTTTCTCTTGACAGTGGCTGCACCAGGAGCGACCTCTGCCCTCATTCATTTAGCTAACAGATAATTGTTAAACATAAGCTCTGCACTAGATCCTTCTGTTGAGCTTACATTTTAGAAGGGAAAGGAAGAAGGGAGGGTGGGTAGGGGATAAAGTCAGAGAAGAAGGTGGTGGCCAGATTATGTAAACCCTTGACAGGATTTGCAATATATTTTCTGCTTTCTAAAAATTTAGTAAACTGACCTTAGAAATGCTTCCTTAAGGCATTAAATTATACCATCAGTTTATATCCTTAACCAGCCTAGTATACTGAAGTTCTTGATCAAGTTGATTTTATTGGTGGCAGTATGATCTTTTTGGTGCTTTCCCATAGTTTTTTTCCTTGAGCTTCAAAAATAGGTCTGTTTAGTTAATGAGATGGTAACCATGCTTGTGGCATTGCTTATCAGGATGTTGTTCTTCAGTTTATATTTTGGTTTCCCATCTGTCCTTCAGAGCTTGAACAGTGGAAATATTTAGTGATTATAGACTTTTTTTTTTTTTTTTTTTTTTGGTGGCTTCTCTATTGTTCTGTTTCTGCAAGGAGTAAGAAAGAAGAGTAGGTCTATAACTTGGGAAAAAACTGGTCCTATCTTTACCTTTTTTTTCCTTTTTTTTTCAGAGCTGCAAGCCTTACATGAAATGGTCCAACAGAAAGTTGTCACTTTGCTAAGTGACCCTGAAAATATTGTGAAACAAACCTTAATGGAAAATGGAATAACACGCCTGTGTGTATTCTTTGGACGTCAGAAAGCCAATGATGTTTTATTGTCCCACATGATCACTTTCCTAAATGATAAAAATGATTGGCATCTACGTGGAGCTTTTTTTGATAGTATAGTTGGTATGTTTTTGTATTTGTTTTAAAATATATCTTTAAGATATTGAATTATTCTCTCAAACAGTATTTCCATGAGGTCTGAAAATAGGTGACAAGACTACCAATTTCATTAATAATGAAATAAGCTCTTAGTGTTTCTGTCTTTTATGCTGCTTTTGGATGATAAAAGTAACTTTTATCAAGGGATTGGTTAATTAAATTGTGATACACATTCATATGAAGAAATAATCATGTGGTCATTAAAAACAATGTTTTAAAAGAATATTGAATGACCTGAGAAAGTACTATGAAATTCTATTAAAGTGACCAAAGTATTGGTTCTATAAGGTAATGTAACAAATCATATATTTATAAAGAAGCTGGAATATTCTTAGATTTGTATAGTGATTATCTCTGGGGCTGGGATTTTAGGTGATTATTTTCTTTATGTTTTTTATATTTGTCAAATTTTTTATAGTAAGCATTCATCAGAAAGTAACTTTTACAATCAGAAAATAACAGTTAAGCTACAAGTATGATTGAAAATCAATTTAGTTAGGAAGAAGATTAAAGCTTGCAGACTATGCTTTGTGTAAACTGAAAAGTAGTTTTTTTTCCACTTTTTTCAAAATGTTACAGTTTTTATTTTGTTCATTTGTGTGGTTTTTCAGATTTCACATATAGGTGAAATCATATTGTATTTGTCTTTTTCTGACTTATTTCACTTAGCATAACACACTCTAGATCCATCTGTGTTGTTGCAAATGGCAAGACTTCATTCTTTTTTTTTTTTTTAAGACTTCATTCTTTTTTGAGGCTGAGTAATATTCCATTGTATAGATATACACATCTTTATCCATTTATCTATTGATAGATAATTGGGTTGCTTCTGTGTATTGGTTATTACAAATAATGCTGCAGTAAACATAGGGGTAAATGTATTTTTTCAAATTAGAATTTTTATTTCTTTTAGGTAAATATCCAGTGGAATTACTGGATCATATAGTATTTCTCTTTTTAATTTTTTAAGGAACCTCTATACCGTTCTCTGAGGTGGCTGCACCAATTTACATTTCCACCAGCAGTGCTTAAGGATTCCTTTTCCTTCACATCCTTACCAACACTTGGTGTTTCTTGTCTTTTTGATTCTAGCCATTCTGACATGTATAAGTAGATATCTCATTGTGGTTTTGATTTGAATTTCCCTGATGATTAGTGATGTTGAGCATCATTTCATGTATCTGTTGGCCATCTGCATGTCTTCTTTGGTAAATGTCTATTTAGGTCCTCTGCTCAATTTTTTTTTTTTTATTAAATTTTTTATTTATTTTTAGTGTAACAGTATTGATTGTTTTATTTTTAATCAGGTTATTTATTTGGGTGTTGGATTGTATAAATTCTTTATACATGGTAGATATTAACTCCAATATAAGCTACGTCATTTGCAAATACCTTATTCCATTCAGTAAGTTACTTCTTAGTTTTGTTGATGGTTTCCTTCACTGTGCAAAAGCTTTTGATTCTGGTGTAGTCCCAGTTGTTTATTTTTGCTTTTCTATCTTTTGCTTAAGGTGACATATCTAGAACATGTTTCTATGGCCCATGTCTAAGAAATTACTCCCCATGTTTTCTTCTAGAAATTTTATGGTTACATGTTTTACATTTAGGTCTTTAATGCATTTTGAGTTTATTTGGGTGTATGGTTTAAGAAAATGGTTCAGTTTGATTCTTTTGCATGTAGCTGTCCAGATTTCCCAGCACCATTTATTGAAGATACTGACTTTTCCCATTGTATATTCTTGCCTCCTTTGTCATAGATTAATTGACCATTTAGGTGTAAATTTATTTCTGGGCCCTTTATCCTGTTTTATTGATCTGTGTGTTTTTGTGCCCATACTGTACTGTTTGATTATTACAACTTTGCAGTATATCTTGAAATCTGGGTTTGTGGTAACTCCAGCTTTGTTCTTCTTTCTCAAGATTGCTTTAGCTATCTGGGGTCTTTTGTAAATGTATACAAATTTTAGTATATTTCTTCTGGTTCTATGTAAAATGTTGGCATTTTGATAGGGATTGCATTGAATTTGTAGATCGTTTTGGGTAGTATGGACATCTTGATATTTTCCCAATCATGAGCTTACAGTATCTTTCCATTTGTTTGTGTCATCTTCAATTTCTTTCATCAATATTTTATAGTTTTCAAAATCCATTGTTTCACCTTCATGGTTAAATTTGTTCCTACAGGGGCGCCTGGGTGGCTCAGTGGGTTAAGCCGCTGCCTTCAGCTCAGGTCATGATCTCAGGGTCCTGGGATCGAGTCCCATATCGGGCTCTCTGCTCAGCAGGAAGCCTGCTTCCCTCCCTCTCTCTCTTTGCCTGCCTCTCTGCTTACTTGTGATCTCTCTCTGTCAAATAAATAAATAAATAAATAAATCTTTAAAAAAAAAAAAAAAATTTGTTCCTACATATTTTTTTAATTAAAAATTTTTAAATTTTCTTTAAAACATGTTCTTTTTAAAAATTATTAACATATAATGTATTCCTTGTTTCAGGGTACAGATCTGTGATTCATCAGTCTTACACAATACACAGCACTGACAGTACATATCCTCCCCAGAGTCCCTCACCCAGCCACCTCATCCCTTCCACCCCCCTCCACTCCAGCAACCCTTAGTTTGTTCCTAAGATTAAGAGAATCTTAATGGTTTGTCTCTCTGGTTTCTTCTTGTTTCATTTTTTCCTCTCTTCTATTATGATCCTCTGCCTTGCTTCTCAAATTCCACATATTAGTGAGATCATATGATAATTGTCTTTCTCTGATTGACTTACTTTGTTTAACATAATACCCTCTAGTTCCATCCATGTTGTTCCAGATGGTAAGGTTTCCTTTTTTGATGGCTGCATAATATTCCATTGTGTATATATATACCACATCTTCTTTATCCATTCATCTGTCCATGGGCATCTGAGCTCTTTCCATAGTTTGGCTATTGTGGACACTGCTGCTATGAACAGTGCCCCTTTTGATTACTATATTTTTATCTTTGGGGTAAATAGCCAGTAGTGCAATAGCTGGGTCATAGGGTGGCTCTATTTTCAACTTTTTGAGGAAATGCCATACCATTTTCCAGAGTGGCTGCACCAGCTTGCATTCCCACCAAGAGTGCAGGAGGTTTCCCCTTTCTCCACAGCCTCACCAACACCTGTTGTTCCCTGACTTGTTAATTTTAGCCATTCTGACTGGTCTGAGGTAGTATCTCATCGTGGTTTTGATTTGTATTTCCCTGATGCCAAGTGGTGTTGAACACTTTTTCATGCATCTCTTGCCCATTTGGATGTATTCTTTGCAGAAATGTCTGTTCGTGTCTTCTGCCCATTTCTTAATTGGATTATTTGTTCCTTGGATGTTGAGTTTAATAAGTTCTTTATAGATTTTGGATACTAGCCCTTTATCTGTCATTTGCAAATATCTTCTCCCATTCTGTTAGTTGCCTTTTGGTTTTGTTGACTGTTTCCTTTGCTGTGCACAAGCTTTTGATCTTGATGAAGTTGCAATAGTTATTTTTGCTCTTGCTTCCCTTGGCTTTGGTGATGTGTCCAGGAAGAAGTTGCTGTGGCTAAGGCAGAAGAGGTTGCTGCCTGTGTTCTCAAGGATTTTGATGGATTCCTATCTCACATTGAGGTCTTCCATCCATTTTGAGTTTATTTTTGTGCATGGTTTAAGGAAATGATCCAGTTTCATTCTTTTGCATATGACTGTCCAGTTTTCCCAACACCATTTGTTGAAGAGACTGTGTTTTTTCCATTGGATATTCTTTCCTGCTTTGTCGAATATTAGTTGACCATAGAGTTGAGAGCCCATTGCTGAGTTTCCAAAGAAACAATGTTCCTTCAATCTGTGTGCCTGTTTTTGTGCCAGTGCCATACTGTCTTGATGATTACAGCTTTGTAATAGAACTTGAAGTCTGACATTGTGATGCTACAGCTTTGGTTTTCTTTTTCAACATTCCTCTGGCTATTTTGGGTCTTTCCTGGTTCCATACAAATTTTAGGATTATTTGTTCGATTTCTGTGAAAAAAGTTGATGGTATTTTAATAAGGATTGCATTGAATGTATAGATTGCTCTAGGTAGCATAGACATTTTCGCAATATTGATTCTTCCAGTCCATGAGCATGGGAAGTTTTTCCATTTCTTTTTGTCTTCCTCAATTTCTTTCATGAGTATTCTATAGTTTTCTGAGTATAGATTCTTTGCCTCTTTGATTTGATTTATTCCTATATCTTATGATTTGGGGTACAATTGTAAATGGATCAACTCCTTAATTTCTCTTTCTTCTATCTTGTTGGTATATAGAAATGCAACTGATTTCTGTGCATTGATTTTATATCTTGCCAGTTTACTGAATTCCTGTATGAGTTTCTAGCAGTTTTGGGGTGGAGGCTTTCTGGATTTTCCACGTAAAGTATCATATCATCTGCAGAGAGTGAGAGTTTGACTTCTTCTTTGCCGATTTGGATGCCTTTTATTTCTTTTTGTTGTCTGATTGCTGAGGCTGGGACTTCTAGTACTATGTTGAACAGCAGTGGTGATAGTGGACATCCCTGTCATGTTCCTGACCTTAGGGGAAAAGCTCTCAGTTTTTCCCCATTGAGAATGATATTCACTGTAGGGTTTTGTTTTGTTTTGTTTTTTTGATGGCTTTTATGATATTGAGGTATGTACCCTCTGTCCCCACATTGTGAAGAGTTTTAAGCAAGAAAGTATGCTGTACTTTGTCAAATGCTTTTTCTGCATATCTTGAGAGGATCATATGATTCGTAACCTTTCTTTTATTAATATAGCATATATTGATCGAATCTACCCAGTGCAGTTTTTAACAATAAATACTAGAATAAAAATCCTTGAAAATGTCAAAAATGTGAAAGCTGAAAAATAAAACACTCTGTTATGACTGTGTAAAATCTGCCCATAAAAGTAGACATTTTTAATTAAAATTACTATTTTTTGGCTTTGCAATAGTGATTTCATATACTGAGACAGCAAAGCAGGCTAAGTTTATGACCTTAATTTAATGAAGAGTTAAGTGAAACATGGAATTAGTGTTGCCTGTGGATACTCAGTAAGATGGCAGCCTGGCAGGATCTGGGACTCTGAGTGTCCTTCTTTCAAACCTGTGGTTAGATCAATGACCCATGAACTTTTCATGTTTGGTTTCCATCAGAGAAAGGTCAGATAGTAAGGGAATAAGAGATTTAAGATGAATGGTCAGCTAAAAGGAGAAGGGCACACAGGAGCTCTTGGTCTCATGAATTGGTCTATGTTGGAGAGTCTAGAAATGTAAATCCTTGTAAAGCTTTCAAATGATAGCTCCAAACATTACTTTTATTTCTCTCCTTTTGGATCAAGGGCAATGATAGTTTTAATTTTTAAAAAGGTTTCCATCTTCCCTGAAACTAATAATACACTACATGTTAATTAACTTGAATTTAAATTTCAAAAAATGTGATGTATCACGTTGATTTGCAGATTTGAACCACCCTTGCAGCCCAGGAATAAATCCCAGTTGGTCATAGTGAATAATCCTTTTAATGCACTGTTGGATCCTATTGGCTAGTATTTTGGTGAGAATTTTTGCATCCATGTTCACCAGAAATACTGGTCTGTTATTCTCCTTTTTGATGGGGTCTTTGTCTGGTTTTGGGATCAAGGTAATGCTGACCTCATAAAATGAGCTTGGGAGTTTTCCTTCCATTTCTGTTTTTTGGAACAGTTTCAGGAAAATAGGTATTAATTCTTCTTTAAATGTTTGGTAGGATTCCCCTGGGAAGCCATCTAGCCCTGCGCTTGTGTTTGTTGGGAAATTTTTTTTTTTTTTAAGATTTTATTTATTTATTTGACAAACAGAGATCACAAGTAGACAGAGAGGCAGGCAGAGAGAAGGGCGGAAGCAGGCTCCCTGCTGAGCAGAGAGCCCGATGTGGGGCTCGATCCCAGGACCCTGGGATCATGACCTGAGCCGAAGGCAGAGGCTTTAACCCACTGAGCCACCCAGGCGCCCCTGTTGGGAGATTTTTGATTACTGCTTCAATTTCCTTACTGGTTATGGGTCTGTTCAGGTTTTCTATTTCTTCCTGGTTCAGTTTTAGTAGTTTATACATCTCTAGAAATGCAACTGTTTCTTCGAGATTGTCTAATTTGTCATATAGTTGCTCATAATAAGTTCTTATAATTGTATTTCTTCAGTGTTGATTGTGATCTCTCCTCTTTCATTCATGATTTTATTTATTTGAGTTCTTTCTCTTTTCTTCTTGGTAAGTCTGGCCAGGGGTTTATCAATCTTATTAATTCTTTCAAAGAACCAGCTCCTAGTTTTGTTGATCTGTTCTACTGTGCTTTTGGTTTCATTTATTTCATTGATTTCTGCTCTGATCTTTATTATTTCTCTTCTCCTGCTAGGTGTAGGCTTTCTTTGCTGTTCTTTCTCCAGTTCCTTTAGGTGTAAGGTTAGGTTGTGTATTTGGGACCTTTCTTGTTTTTTGAGAAAGGTTAGTATTGCTATATGCTTTCCTCTTAGGACTGCCTTTGCTGCATCCCAAAGATTTTGAACAGTTTTCATTTTCATTTGTTTTCCATGAATTTTTTAAATTCTTCTTAATTTCCTGATGACCCATTCATTCTTTGGTAGGATGCTCTTTAGAATGTATTTGAGTTCTTTCCTCTTGTGGTTGAGTTCTAGTTTGAAAGCATTGTGGTATGAAAATATGCAGGGAATGATCCCAGTCTTTTGGTACTGGTTGAGACCTGATTTGTGACCCAGAATGTGATCTGTGTTGGAGAATGTTGTATGTGCACTAGAGAAGAATGTGTATTCTGTAGCTTTGGGATGAAATGTTCTGCATATATCTGTAAAGTCCATCTGCATATATCATGTAAAGCCCATATTTCCTTGTTGATTTTTAGCTTAGATGATCTGTCCATTTTCAGTGAGGGGGTTGTTAAAGTCCCCTACTGTTATTTTACTATTGTTGGTGTGTTTCTTTGAGTTTGTTATTAATTGGCTTATATAATTGGCTGCTCCCATGTTAGGGGCATAAGTATTTACAATCATTAGATCTTCTTTTTGGACAGACCCTTTAAGTATGATATGGTGTCCTTCCTCAACTCTTATTACAGTCTTTGGTTTAAAATCTAATTCGTCTAAGGATTTCTGCCTCAGCTTTCTTTTGATGTCCATTCATATGATAAATGATTTCCCCCGCACCACTTTAAATCTGGAGGTGTCTTTGGGTCTAAAAATGAGTCTCCTGCAGACAGCATATCGATGGGTCTTGCTTTTTTATCCAAACTGATACCCTGTGTCTTTTGATTAGGGCATTTAGCCCATTTACATTTCAGGGTAACTATTGAAAGATATGAATTTAGTGTCATTGTATTGCCTGTAAGGTAACTGTTACTGTATATTGTCTCTGTTACTTTTGGGTTCTCTCTTTGCTCAGAGGACCCCTTTCAATATTTTTTATAGGGCTGGTTTGGTGATTGCAAATTCTTTTAGTTTCTGCTTGTCCTGGAAGCTTTTTATCTCTCCATTTTCAGTGACAGCCCTGCAAGATAAAGTATTCTTGGCTGCATATTTTTCTCATTTAGTACTCTGAATATATCAAGCCAGTCCTTTCTGGCCTGCCAGGTCTCTGTGGATATACATCTGCTGCCAATATAATGTTTCTACTGTTGTAGGTTACAGACCTCTTGTCCCAAGCTGCTTTCAGGATTTTCTCTGTCTCTGAGATTTGTGAGTTTTACTATTAGATGTTGGGGTGTTGACCTATATTTATTAATTTTGAGGGAGATTCTCTGAGACTCCTAGATTTTCTTGCCTGTTTCCTTCCCCAGGCGCCCCTCAATAGCCTTTTTGATTTCAACTTGGTTAGATTTTATTTCTCCAGAAAGGGATTCTCTTTTTTCAAGCCGAGCTAGTATCTTTATAATTGTTATTCTGAATTCAAGTTCCAACATCTTACTAATGTCCATATTGATTTGGTCCCTGGCTGTTGGTACTGTGTCTTGTTCTATTTTTCTGAGATGAGTTTTTCTGTTTTGTCATTTTATTGAGAAAAGAACAGATGAATGAGAGAACAAGTTGCTAGAAGGGTAACAACAACCCCAGAGAAATATACACTAAATAAATTAGAAGAGACCAGAAACCAGGGGGGAAAGAAAGAGGAAGAATGAAGAAAAAGAATATGGTCAGGCTGGTGAATAGAGCAGAGCCATACACTAGAGTTTGGATGTATTTTGGTCTGTTAGATGAAACTGCATCCCAAATTTTTTAAAAAAGAAAAACCTGTATATACAGGAAAATAAGGTTAAATACAATGGAGGGATGGAATATGACTGTAAAAATGAAAATTTAAAAAAGATTTTAAAAAAGGAATTGATAAGTTGGTTGAAAAAAGAAAGAAACAGAATTAAAAATAAAAAAAAATGTGATCAGGCGGGTGAATAGAACAGAGACATATACTAGAGTTTTGCTATATTTTGGTCTTTTAGAAGAAACTGTATCCCAAAATTTTAAAGAAAAAATATATATACAAAAAATAAGGTTAAGTACCACAAAGGGATAGAATATGACTTTAAAAATGAGAATTTAAAAAAGATTTCAAAAAAATAAGTTGGTTGAAAAAAAAATAAGAATAATTCAAAAACAAAGAAAAAGAAAAAATAAAGAACATTAAAATAATTGAAGTTGAAAGACTAAAGAATCATGGGGGAAAAAGCCATGCATTTTGTATGCTGTGTTCTCCTAGTGCCAGAGTTTTGCAGTTCTCATTGATGGGTGAACTTATCTTGGCTTATTGTTCTTGCTGATCTGGAGGACGGGCCTGTTACATTAATTCTCAGATCTCCTTGCCCCAGGTGAACTGCACCACCCTTGCTAGGGCCAGGCTAAGTAATTTGCTCGGGCCTGCCCTCCATAGCTTTTGTTCCCTGAAGGCTTTCTGCATAGCTTTAGAGGATGAGAATGAAAATGGCGGCCTCCTAATCTCTGGTACTGGAGGAACTGAAAGCTCAGGACCCCACTTGTCGTTGAGCTCTCAGAGAAAACCAGTCAGTCACTCCTGTCTCCCTGGTTTCCGTCCATAATCCGTGCTCACCTGGCCTGTGACCAAGCATTTCTGTCTCTGGCACAGAGCCCGTTTGGAGTCTCCAAACCGAGCATATTCCTGTGGCATGCGCCGCACCACTCTTCCTCGGGGAGGATGGGGAGTCTCCCTGGATCTGCTGCTTGTTGGTTTCCTGCTTGAAGAGCAATGGCCTGACTGTGCCTCGGATCCCAAGCTGAGAGCCCATTCCTTAGCTCACTCTTTTTTTTTTTTTGGTCAAAAATTTTTATTTATTTATTTGACAGAGAGAGATCACAAGTCGGCAGAGAGATGGGCAGAGAGAGAGGGGAAGCAGGCTCCCCGCTGAGCAGAGATCCCAATGTGGAACTCGATCCCAGGACTCTGAGATCATGATCTGAGCTGAAGGCAGCGGCTTAAACCACTGAGCCACCCTGACGTACCCCTTAACTCACTCTTTGTAGCTGGCTTCCCCGCTCTGATGTCTGATGCTTGGGAGTTCTGTCACATTCAGGCACCCCTGGTCTTTCTGTGACCTTGAGGGTCCTGAGACCACACTGTCCCCGCAAGGGTTGCACTCCCCGCTTAGCCACTGGAGCTGAGATGTCCCTCAGTGGAGCTGACTTCTAAAAGTTCTGATTTTGTGTTCTGCTACTCTATTACTTGCTGGTAGCTGGTTGACAGAGGTTTCCTCCCCCACGGTCTATTTTCCCATATATCACCTTGGATTCACTTATCTGCACCTCCTACCTTGCAAGAAGTGTCCACTTTTCTATTTGTAGAGTTGCAGCTATTCTTTTCTTTGATCTCCAGTTGAGTTTGCGGGCATTCAGAATGGTTTGATAGCTATCTAGCTGAAATCCTGGGAGCAGACAATATTTAGGTCTCTAGTCCTCTGCCATCTTGGACTGCTCCTACATATTTTATTTTTTCAATGCAATTGCAGGTAGAACTGTTTTCTTAATATCTCTTTCTGTTGCTTTGTTATTAGTGTGTAGAATTGCAGGGTTTCTGTGTATTTTATATCCTGCAACTTTACTGAATTTATTCATTCCGATAATGTTTTAGTGAAGTCTTTAGAGCTTATCTATAGAATCATGTTATCTGCAAATAGTGACAGTTTTACTTATTCCTTACCAATTTGGATGCCTTTTATTTCTTTTTCATGTTCGATTGCTGCAGCTTAGACTTTTATTACTGTGTTGAATAAAAGTGATGACAATGGACATCCTTGTCTTGTTCGTGTTCTTAGAGAAAAAGCTCTCAGTTTTTCACTGTTGTGTATGATGTTAGCTGTGGTTTTTTATATATGGCCTCTATTATGTTGTGGTATGTTTTCTCTAAACCCACTATGTTGAGTTTTTGTCATGAACAGATGTTAAATTTTGTCAAATGCTTTTTCTGCATCTGTTGAGATGACCATATAATTTTATCCTTTGGTTTAGTAATGTGATAATATTGATTTGCAAATACTGAACTATCCTTGCATCTGTAGAATAAATCCTACTTGATAATGTGGGGTGAATGGCTTTTTAATGGATTGTTGAATACTTATTGAATGGATTGCTCATATTTTGTTGATGATATTTGCATGTATGTTTATCATAGTTATTGGCCTACAGTTTTCTTTTTTTTCTTCTTGTGGTGCCTTTGTCTGGTTTTGGTGTCAGGGTAATACTAGTCTCATAGAATGTATTTGGAAGCTTTCCTTCCTCTTCTGTTTTTTGGAATAATTTGAGGAGAATAGGTATTAATTCTTCGAATGTTTGGCAAAATTCACTTGTGAATCCATCTAGTTCTGGACTTTTGTTCTTTTGGAGGTTTTTGTTTCGTTTTCTTTTGTTTTTATTTGTTTTAAAGATTTTATTTATTTTAGAAAGAGAGAGAGAGCACGAGTTGGGGGAGGGCCAGAGGGAGAGGAACAAACAGACTCTGTGCTGAGCCGGGAGCCCAATTCGGGGTTTAATCCTGGCACTCTGAGAACACAATCTGAGCTGAAACCAAGAGTCAACCACTCAACAGACTGAGCCACCCAGGCAACACCTCTTTGACGTAAATTTTCAATTACTGATTCAGTTTCATTACTAGCAAATGGTCTGTTCAGATTTTCTATTTCTTCTTGATTTACTTTTAGAAGATTGTTTATCCATTTCTTCTAGTTTGTCCAGTTGTTGGCATATAATTATTTATAATTTTCTCTTATAATCCTTTGTATTTCTGTGGTGTCAGTTGTTACTTCTCCTTTGTTTCTAATTCAGTTATGAAATAGTTTATGCCAAACCCATGTTACTATGGTTACCAGCTAACCCTTTTTTATATCATTTTACACATGCTTGTAACAACTTGTCTGTTAGTTTAAAAGATTGAGAAACTATTCTGCACATCAGAAAGCTTCCCTGGTATCCAAACTTTCTCATGTAGTTGCAGAAAGCTGTAGGGTTTAGATTTTGATTCCCAGTCTAGGAAAGTAACTGCTAAAAGGTTTGCCTTTGTTTTTTTTCCCCAAAAATTAAAAGAAAGAAAGAAAGAAAGAAAGAAAAACTCATAGCAACAGTATTGCTCTTTCTGCAAATGCTGCCGTATAACATTTTGGAGAAGAGGGTACTTTTCTCCTTTTGAAAAGTTTTGAAATTGTATAGTGTTCTTGCTTTGTTACTATTGGAGATTATTGTATCTTCTCTTTTCAGACATCTTTATAGTTAAAAAAATTAAAAAATTTTTGATGTATAATTGATATAAGTTTTGGATGTACAACAGTGATTCAGCATTTATATATACTATGAAATGCTCACCATAGGTGAGTGTACTTACTATGTGTCACCAAAGTTATTGCAGTATTATTGTTTATATTCTATGTTGTATTTTACATTCCATGACTTATTTATTATGAAGTTTGTATCTCTTAATTCCCTTTACCTATTTCATCCCTGCCCTTACCCTTTTCCCTCTGGCAATCACTAGTTTGTTCTCTGTATTTATGAGTCTGTTTCTATTTTGTTTGATTTTTCATTTTGTTTTGTTTTTTAGATTCTATATATAAGTGAAATTATATGGTATTTGTCTTTCTCTGTCTGACTTGTTTAACTTAGCATAATACCCTCTAGGTCCATCCATCTTGTTGCAAATGGAGAGATTTCACTCCTTTATGACTATACTCCATTGTATATATGTACCACATCTTCTTCATCCTTTCCTCTATATGGGCATTTAGATCCCTTCCATATCTGGCTAACACTGTAATGAAAATGGGAGTACAGATATCTCCTTGAGAGCCTAAATGGATTTATTTGGGTATATGCCCAAGAGTGGAATTGCTGGGTAATATGGTATTCCTGTTTTTAAATTTTTGAGGTATTTCCATGCTGTTCTGCATAGTGGCTATATCAGTTTACATGCCCACCAGTAGTGTGCAAGGATTCTCTTTTCTCCACATTCAGGTCTCTTGCCCATTTTGTAATTGGATTGTTTGTCTTTCTGGTGTTGAGTTGTATAAGTTCTTTATATTTTGGATATTAACCCCTTATTGGATATATCATTTGCAAATATTTCTTTCCCATTCAGTAGGTTGCCTTTTCATTTTGTTGATGATTTTTTCCACTGTTTGTATTAGTTTATTGCTTCATCTCAGTCTTCCGTCTCAGACTCCTCTAACTCTATTCTTACTTTTACTTTGCTTCTCACATTTTTTGTCTTTCTTGCTTTCTTCTTTCAAATCTTATTTTTATTTCTTTTGTCTGGAAAAGGTGGTGCTTAGAACTTCCACCCTCTATTGATCAATTCACGTGTATTTTGAATCATGTCTTTATGTTATTTTAAAATTTTAAGATAATTTTGTTTTTATTTTGTTTATGAAAGTAATGCTTGCTTGCTGCAGAAAATTTGGAAAATAAAGAAACCAAGAAGAAAAATAAATCACCTCTAGTCTTATAACCCTTTATGACCTCTGTTAATCTTTTGGTGTTTTTATTTCTGTAGGTCACTCTCTCCTCTTTCCATCCCATTTTGCCACCTTGTCATATATGTTATGAGGCACTATTGTGTACCTGCTAAGAGTAGGCACTCTGGAGGCAGACTGTTGGGTTCACGTTCTGGTTTTATCATTTGTTAGTTGTGGTTCCTGGGGAAATCATTTAATCTCTTTTTTCCTTAGTTTCTGTATTTGTAAAACGGGAATAATACTAGTACCCATCTGGGGGCTCCTGGGTGGTTCAGTCAGTTAAATGTCTGCCTTTGGCTTGGGTCATGATCCCTCGTCCTGGGATCGAGCCCTGCTTTGCTCCCTGCTCAGCAGGGAGCTTCCCTCTCCCCCATTTATGTGTGCATGTGTGCTATTTCTCTCACAAATAAATAAAATCTTTTAAAAAATAATAGTACCTATCTGTTGTGTTGTGAAGATAAAGTGAATTAACATATGTAATAGTGCTGGGCACATAAGTATTATGTATGTATTGTATTACTTTTTAATCTTATTTCATTTTTTAATTCTTTTTCTGGTAACATATGTCCTAAGCATTTTCTCATGTCATTAAAATTTTTTTGAAACCAGGGCGCCTGGTGGCTTAGTTGGCTAAGTGTCTACCTTTGGCTCAGGTCATGATCTCAGGGTCCTTGCTCAGCAGGGAGCCTGCTTCTTCCACTCTCTCTGCCTGCTGCTCCCCCTACTTGTGCTCTCTTTCTCTCTGTCAGATAAATAAAATCTTAAACAAATTTTTTTAAAACCATAATTTAATAGGTTAAGATATTCCATTATATGGTTTTACCAAAATTTATCACTTTTGGATATTTAAATTATTTTCATTTTTTCCCTTTCATATAGAGATAATATTTTACATAAATATTTGCTTCTGATTGTTTTCTCAGAATAAAAGTCTGAAATTTTAATTATTGGGTTAAGGAATATGAAAGTATTCTTAAAACTCCTGATACATTTTAGAAGCTTTTCAAAAAATATTCTATCATTTTCCATTCTGTTCAGCATCGTTTGACTATACTGCATACCCTTCATGGAATAGGCTTCAAATAATCTTTACCTGTTTGTATGGTAGAATGATAACTTGTTTTGATGTATATTTCTCAGCTTATTTGTGGAGGTGAAAAACTTTTCTCGTGTTGATAACTCATTTGTATTTTATTTTTTTAAGATTTTATTTATTTGAGAGAGAAGAGAATGAGAGAGAGAGAGCGAGCACAAGAGGGGGAAGGTCAGAGGGAGAAAAGCAGACTCCCCGTCGAGCAGGGAGCCCGATGCAGGACTCGATCCTGGGACTCCAGATCATGACCTGAGCTGAAAGCAGTCGCTTAACCAACTGAGCCACCCAGACGCCCTCATTTGCACTTCTTATTCTGTGAATTTTTTATTTATTATTTTGTCTTGATGTTTTTGAAGCTTATAAATGTACATTAAAAACATTAATTTTTAATCATTAACAAATACTTTTCTCAAGTAACTTGTTAGGTTAATAATCTGTTGGCTATGTATTTTTTTATAATGCTTTTTTTTTCCTTTAAGATTTTATTTATTTATTTGACAGAGATCACAAGCAGGCAGAGAGAGAGGAAGGGAAACAGGCTCCCCACTGAGCAGAGAGCCCGATGCAGGGCTCCATCCCAGGACCCTGAGATCATGACCTGAGCCGAAGGCAGAGGCTTAAACCACTGAGCCACCCAGGCACCCCTATAATGCTTTATTTTTCACACTTAACTCTTTAATTGATCTTCATTTTGGTCTGTGTTATAAGGTGAAATCTGATTTTTCTCAGAAAAATAGTCAGCTTTCCTGACACTATTAAACATTTAATTTCTTTCCCATTGATTGATGAAGCTTATGTTATTATGTGTTGCATGCTTATGTCTTTCAGTTTTAGTTTTCTCAGTGTCTGTTCTAGTCCCTTGATTTCTCATTTCTGTACTCATATAATATTCTCTATTATTGTACATATTTATTGTATCATAATTATTCTAGATATATAAGTAACTTTAGTATCTGGTAGGTTGAGTTCCCCAGATGTCAGTCTTATTTTCCAAAATATTTTGAGCAATTTTGGCTCACTATATGTTTCACTTTGTAAAGTTCCTAAATATAATCCACTGGAGGGTTAGGTAGCATTTTCCTTTTACTAAAGAAAAAAATTTCTATAATTACTTTTCAATTATAGGAGAAATATGCTTTAATAAATTATTCAAAATCTATAAAGTAATTATAAAAAGCAGTAGTTTCATTTTCCAGAAGTAACTACTCTGGATTTGTTTTTAGTTTGATAGGTTCAGGTGATAATTGCCACATCTCAATATTTTTCTCGTAGTCAAGTCTACTGTTGACTTTAGACTTTATATGAAGATTTAACTTTTACCACGTCCTGATTCCTTTTCCCCTCTGTTTTTGAGATGTAGATCACTATTTGAAGTGCTTTAGTTTTTACTGTGTTGCTTTTTATAACTTTAAATAATTAAACCTCCTTTTTTTTTTTTTAAGATTTTATTTATTTATTTGACAGACAGAGATCACAAGTAGGCAAAGAGGCAGGCAGAGAGACAGGAGGAAGCAGGCTCCCTGCGGAGCAGAGAGCCTAATTTGGGGCTCGATCCCAGGACCCTGGGATCACGACCTGAGCCGAAGGCAGAGGCTTTAACCCACTGGGCCACCCAGGTGCCCCTTAAACCTACTTCTTATTGGTCTACTTCTGATTTGGACTACAAGAAGATGAGTGCCCCTCTTTTTGTTTCTCCTTTTCTTTGTTCGTTGGTTATTCCAGCCAATTATTAACTTACAGTTCAACTAACAAATGCATTGCATAGTTAATACTATTTACATTTTGTTCAGTAGTCATAATAATATCTTATGCTTTTATAGACTGATTCTGAAATTTCAAAGCAAAATTTACATTATTATGAATGTGTAAATTTTATTGACTTCAGAACCAAGGTAGTGTACTGTATTTGCTTTCCCACAGTTCTAATGCTGTGACTCCTTTATTATTTGATGGAAATGTTTATGGTGTCATCAGTGGATTCTTTCTGTCTTCTGCAGATTATTAAGGACATCATGTATTTTAATTTATATTTATTTTATATTATATTTATTATATATAAATATAATATATATATTATGTTTAATTTTAATTTATTTTTTATTTATACCATGACTTTCTTGAACAATTTTTTGTTTTTTTCTGGGGTTTCAGATTCCTTTGTTTTCCTTTCGAAAGAAAGTAATAAATCTTCTTTATCTTGTCTGTAATATCAAGTTTCTTTCTTACCAGTTTTACCTATTGCTTGTAATCTATTCTATTTTTCTTTTTGATTACATTTTTGAAAGTTTCTGGCTTTTGTTCTAATTTGGCTGATTGATTTCTGAATCTTTGCTAGCTATTATCAGTTTATCTCCTTGAATTTTTGGGATGGAGATTATATATATATATATATTATATATATGTGGATAAGGATATGGATATATACTTATATGAATGTGTGTGTGTGTGTGTATATATATATATATATATTTTTTTTTTTTTTTGGTGTATTCTGCATTTTCTTTATTTTGCTGAAGAACATCCTCAAGAAACTTTCTTAGGTAGGGTTGCATGTGAAGTTAACCCAGGTAGTCTTTGTATGTTGCAAAATGACTTATTTATGTTCTCTTATTTTATTGGCAGTTTAAGTATAAAAATTATTTAATAACTTTGGAGGTCTTGCTCTGTTGTGTTCTAGCGTCCATTTTTGCTAAAGATCATCTTGTGAAGATTGTTTTCATTGTTCCTCTTTCCTTTTTAGGGGAGTATTTTTCTTTCTCTAGGTTCCTAAGATCTTTTTTTTCCCCTTGGTGTTACAGAATTTCTTGGTGAGTTGCTTTGGTGTCGATCTTTTTCATTATTGTGCTGCGTAGGAAGTACAATATCCTATCCTGGATTTTTGCTCAATATATTTGGGTTTTGATTAATTTTATTGTTTAACTTAATGGCATTTGTACTTTCTGGTATAGAATAATCATGTGATGTTGCTTCTCTTTCAGGTGTTGCTGCATATGTTGGTTGGCAAAGCTCCTCAATTCTCAAACCCCTACTGCAGCAAGGTCTTAGTGATGCTGAGGAATTTGTTATTGTTAAAGCTCTTAATGCCCTTACTTGTATGTGCCAGTTAGGGTTGCTACAAAAACCCCATGTCTATGAATTTGCCAGTGATATTGGTAAGTTTCTTTTTCTCAAAATTAGAAGGAGAAAATTAAGGGTATCTTAAGAGAAATAACAAATGATAGAACACTGTAAAAGTTCTAGGCAATATAGGGTCAGATTTTCAACTTTATTGTTTTTGTGTGTGTGTCTATATGTGTGCACATGTATGTGCATGTTCATGCATGCTTGCATGTAAATAAAAGTCAGGCAGGCAAACAAATAGGATCATTTGGTCCTCTAGCCCAGCTTGGGAAATATTTCTTTGTTTTTATCTGTAGTTAAGCCTTTAACTTGAAAAACAGATTGTTTTGTTTTGTTTTTAACATGATGTAGATAAAGTCTTTAACTGCTCTGAAGAGTCAGCTTATTTTTTTGAACACTTGACCACTAGTCAAGAAGTTAAAATTGAATGTACAGGATTGTCTATGATATCTGTTATTGCACTGATTGCCACTTAAAAATTCATAGTGTTGAAGTTACTACTGTTAACAGTTTTATTAACCAATGAAAAGAATTAATTTTTTTTTGAAAAGAATTAATGTTTGACCTTTATAGCACTTAACCTATTACCCTCAACTTAAAATTCAGAATAAGGGCAACCAAGTAAATATGACACTTCTAAAATTAAGAATATGTGGAACTTTTAATCTTATCACTTCATTTTAAGAAAGTAAGCAATGCAAGATACTAAGTTGGCTCTGACCTGAGAGGACATGAAATCTTAGAAAATTGCCTTTTTTGATAAAATGCTTAATTGCTATTAAATTCTTTGCCAAGCAAAAGTAAAGGAAAGCCAAAATTGGTTAGATTTGGTTATAGGTTATTCTTGAGGCAGTCCTCAGAGAAAAAACACAAAGGAGTTATTTATTTTGATTGTTGAGAAAGTAGGTAGTAGCTGTAGAGGTATATAAAATTTCTGAAAATTTTTAAGGCATGAATGTAGCTTTTTAAAAAATATTTGTAGAAAATTTAAGTATATGAAGGTTTCCTATTTTACACACTAGTATCTGTAATTGTTCTTTTAGTTTATAACCTTAATTTGGTTTGAATTTTATGATTATGTTCAAAATAATTACGTATTTAAGAAATTATTGAGTATTGGTACCACCATCATTGATGAGAATCTTGATTACATTGAAATGTGTTTGAGTTTTCATATAAGCTATGGAGTGCCATGTAGTATAAGGGCAGATATAGAAAGCAGTGTTTCCATAGTAATATTAAAGAAAAAAATGTATTGTCATCAATGTTCTCTTTTTTCTTCTGTGAAAGTGACATTACCTTTATGGCTCAAGTTTTTCTTGCCTTTGATCCTTCTTATTTTAATGAATATTCTCTGTATATAAATATGTACTTGTATGTTCTAATTTCATGCAATACATTTTTTTTTTTTAAAGGACTATTTACTTGAGAGGGAGAGCGAGCATGAGTTGGGGATGTAAGGGGTAGAGGGAGAGCAGGGAGCTGAGCAGAGAGCCCGATGTAGGGCTCTATCCCAAGACCCTGGGATCATGACCTGAGTGGAAGGCAGACACTTAACTGAGCCACTTAGGCACCCCTCATATAATATGTTTCTTCTGTTGCATAATTACTTGGGAACTATTTTTGAGACTTAATGTAGCTATAATTAGCATTTTATTTATTTGAAAAATGGATGTCTATCAATTTTTAAGCAAAAATCATCATAAAGATGTTTTTTATTCCTCTTCTCAAATTTTGCAGAGATTTTTCTGTGTTCTGTTTCTTATCATTGATCATAGGGCAAGTATATGGGATACTCTGTATCTTTAGCATCAAATAAATGATTTAGATATATAATAAATATGGTGCAATTTCTTGGATAGGGGACTCCCTTAGAACTGGAACTGAGTTTGATACTATCTTTGTGGGGACAAAGCTTTGCTAAAAAAAAAAATCAAGTGAACTTGAATTTTGGCATTATGAACTATTTCAAAGAAATAGTTGGCATTTTGAACCATTTCAAAGAAAAAACAATTTTTAGTAACTTAGAAACACCTTTAAAACATGATAAACCCTGTACATCTCTCTGTTCTGTTTTTATGTGTAGTCTATTGTAGTGATTGTTAAAGGGAATGGTGATGGTGATAATGGCATAATGATTTCTTTCACAGTTTTGAAAAAACTACACTCTTCCCACTTAGTATTATGCATACTCCCCTTCCCTCATGCTTGTCCCCATATAATTGGAATGTATTGGATACAGAAAAGATCAAGTACAGTGTTTTATAGGAAGTCCTCTTGAGTGTTTGAGGTTCTTTGTATCTGCTACTTACTGTAGAATGATGCTGTATGATAGTCAACCATAAAATCTCAACGAATGCTTTAGTAAAGTCCTCATCATGAATGTGCGGTCTGTATGGGTGGCTCTGCTGTAGGCTTTGTATCTCCAGATTGTCTGTGGTGACAGTGATCCATCCATCTCATTCTGGTGCCCATGTTAGATGGGCTGCAGTTTCTTGGGTTATGTTGTAGGTGATGGCAGAAGCATGAGACAGCAAGTCTCGCTATGTGGCACATTTGAGGCCTCTGTTACTGTTATATCTGCTAATTTCCCATTGGCCAGAGCAGGTTAATACGACTGAGCGAAAAGCAAGAGGCAAAGAAGTACCCTTTGTATACCATGAGTGCAAGGCAAAGAGTGTGATTGTGTAATAGCGATAATGTAAAGAATTGGGACCAATAATTCAGGCTCATACAGTGCCTAATTACTGCCAAGTCATTTTGGGTTTAGCTACTTTCTGGAGGTTTTTCAGTATTTTTCCAGTCCTCATTTTGCCTGTTGTCAAAGGGAAACTACAAACCCTCCTTTGTTGTTGTATCAGAGGCTGCATGATGCTTATGAAGTAATCAAAACCTCCTTTATGTGTAATTAAAAGAATTGGAAATGGGAGAACTTTGGACACATACTTTGAAGAAATTTTTTTCTCCTTCTCCTTTATATATAATATTAGCATATGACCCTGTTCTTATTTCTCTATTACCTTAAATTTCTTCGAAAATTAATATCCTCTAAATGCTGATGTTTTAGCATACTCAGAACAAATTTTATATATATATATATATTTTTTTTTCTTTTACAAGTTTTATTGTAAATCAGGGGTTTAAAAGTTTGAATTTTATTCTAAATCTTACGTTGATTAGTTGAAGTCATTGATTTTTAGGTAATAAACAAGATAGTTAAAAGGTATGAAAACACATTCATTTACTTTTCTGGTTTAATATATATCTTTTAAAATTTTTATTATTTTTTAAAGATTTTATTTATTAGAGAGCAGAGTGAGGCAGAGAGAGAGAGCACAAGCTGGGATCAGGGGCAGAGGGACAAGCAGACTCCCTGCTGAGCAGGGAGCCTGATGCCAGGCTCGATCTCAGAACCCTGAGATCATGACCTGAGCCGAAGACAGATGCTTAACTGACTGAGCCACCTGGTCTTCCCTAATCTTATATTTTAAGCTCCTTAAGAATGGGTGTCATATTTTCTGCCTTTAGTTTCTATTCATAATGCCTTGTGAATGAATTTATGAATGATGTATTAGATTTGATCAAACCTTTTCATTAAAAAGAATGTCAGATAAAGAGCTGTTTTTATTATGGTATTATTGCTGATGTTTTATGATAGAGGATATTAATAATGTTAGTATGTTGAGTTGAGTTTATGCCATAGGATAATTGAGTATGTGAGGACAGCTGATAGTAACATTGTGGTATAATCCCTTTATAAGTTGTGTTATAAAGTGAAAATTTGTTTATCCCAATACTTTGAAACTATTTATGAACATAGTTAAATCCGTACCTTTTCTTTTCCTGTTTAGCCCCATTTCTGTGTCATCCCAATCTATGGATACGCTATGGTGCTGTAGGATTTATCACAGTGGTAGCTCATCAAATAAGTACAGCTGATGTATACTGCAAACTGATGCCTTACCTTGACCCATATATTACTCAACCAATAATACAGGTATGCTTGTTCCTACTTGGAGTCAGTCCTCTACAAATTGTACTCCTTAAAGAAAAAAGTTTAGAGGGGCGCCTGGGTGGCTCAGTCATTAGGCATCTGCCTTCGGCTCAGGTCATGATCACAGGGTCCTAGGATTGAGCCCTATATCGGGCTCTCTGTCTGCGGGAGGCCTGCTTCTCCCTCTCCCACTCCCCTGCTTGTGTTCTTTCTCTAGCTGTCTCTCTCTCTCTCTGTCAAATAAATAAATAAATAAAATCTTTATTAAAAAAAAAAAAGAATAAAAAAGAAAAAGGTTTAGAAAGTCTTATTTTTATTTAAAATTTTAAAGATTTGAATTGGGCTACAGCATTTTCACATTCCTTTAAGCTAGTTAATGTTAATGGAACAAACAATATTGAAGCTGAGAAAAGTTCAAGAGACTATTGTGTCATACATCATGTTATGCATAATATACCACTCAGTAGTGCATGCTTTATTTTCTTATGTGCAGTGCTGTAAAACATGTGCTCTTAAAGTGAAATATAGTAGAAATGTGTACTGACGGGCCTCTACTTTTATTGTGAAAACTCTAACTGATTTTAGTCCAAGTCAGCATTTATAATAAATCGGACAAAACCTTTTACAGATGTTTGTTTTTTTGGACCACTAACTGGTTCTGGTTTTTTTTCTCTTCTCTTTTTTTAATCTAATCTTTTAAAATCTGATTTAATCTTTTTTTTTTTTTTTTGAAATCTAATGACTTGTGCCCCCCTCCTCTCCTCCCAGTATAGCATGAACTTCAGGTTTTTGGTTTGTATAAAACAGTTATTTACCCAACTTGTCAGTGCTTACATCATTTATCTTCCTAGAAAGTTGCCTATCAAAAAATATCTAATTGAGTGAACTGTCGAGAAATGATTCTGGCTGTTAAAATATTCTGAAATATCTTTTTTTTTTTTTTTTTTACTTAAACTCTATTTCCTTTTTGCAAATTCACATGCCTCTAGCTTCTGCTACTTTTATATTCCAATGTACCTTCCCTTTGTTGGGAAAAGTGACCTTGGATATATTCTGGAAATGAGGAGGCTTTGGCTGTGCCTTCCATCCTTTTCCCCATAGATTTATCCTTTTCTTTGGGATCATCATTCTTTATTTCATATATGTATGAAAGATGGATAATATTACTAGAAAATATGCCTTTTTAATTAATTTTTTTAAAAAGCTTATTTATTTTAGTAGTATCTCACCACCCAGCATGGGGTTCAAACTCACAACCCTGAGATCAAGAGTCACATGCTCTTCCAGCTGAGCCAGCTGGGCATCCAGCCTTTTTTATTTATTTTATTAAAAAAATTTTTTTTATACTTTTATTTTTTTTTAAAGATTTTATTTATTCATTTGACAGAGAGAGGGAGAGAGAGTGCACAAGCAGGGGGAGCAATAGGCAGAGGGAGAGAGGGAAGCAGGCTCCCTGCTGATCAGGCAGCCTGATGTGGTGCTCAATCCTAGGACTCTGGGATCATGACCTGAGCTAAAGGCAGATGCTTAACCAACTGAGCCACCCCAATTTCTTTTAAAGTTCAGTAAGTTT